>NC_138765.1:72805527-73405527 GCF_965113315.1 Podarcis vaucheri | reverse complement strand
ATTTCTGTTCAGCTCTGCTTTAGTGTTTCTGGGTTCACAGATACTTTGGAAACTGCACAAGCTTTGCTTGAATGCAAGGTCCTCCAACTCTGAGGTTGTGAAAGAAGCAGAATCTTCTGAAAAGCTGTGCCATATGGATGGTGCACTAAGCTCCCTAATAAATCCATGCTCAAGGTTTAAGTTGCTTGTCTTCCCAGTGACAGGTGGGGATATGTGTGCCTTGTTTACTCCCCTTCCCTGTGTTTGCCTGCATTCACCCTTGTACCAGAGGCTGATGACTTCTAACTGTGTCCGATTGACATAGTTTATGCCACATGTAGAGTGCCTCCTCTGATTGATCAATGAAGTTGAAGAAAAGGCCAGTTATATTGAGGGGAGAGAGCTGCAGCATGGTTGTAGAACAATGTTTCCCAAACTTGGGTCTCCAGCTGTTTTTGGACTACAACTCCCATCAACCCTAGCTAGCAACACCAGTGGTCAGGGGGGATGGGAATTGTAGTCCCAAAGCAGCTGGACACCCAAGTTTGGGAAACACTGTTGTTAGAGGATATATGTTGCAAACAAAAGTCCCCCGAGTTGGTCTCTGTCATCTCCTGTTAAAAGAGTCTGAGGGGAAAACTTTTTATTTATTTCATTAAATATATATACATACTGTTGGAAGTGCAGCAGCAGGGCTCATTCATTTTTTAACTCAGGGGTTAATTCTGTTCTCACTGTTAGCTACCCAAGATAGGGTGAAGGTGTTGCTTAGCAACCAGTCTGTGTGGCCTGATCCTTAGTGAGGTAGAGCATGTCTGTGTAGATCTGAGGGAGTTTTTCCACGGTGGACTTAGTCAAATGTCTCCCTCCTATATACAAGACCGGAAGCAAGGAAGTAATAAACAAATAAACGTTGTTGTTCCTTTCTACCCAAAATATTTATTTGCTCTCTGGACTCCATCTGCACTATTTCAATGACTTTGCTAACATACACCATCCACTCGTATGAAATATCAAGGCAATACACAACAATAATATACAACTACAATAAAACATACAATACCAATACAGTGCACAATAATCACAAAATGGCTGGCTCATCTTTTTCACAATGATTCATCACATAAAAAATTATTTACGTGAGATCTGGTAGTTAGCTGTGAGGATCCTGGAAGAAGTCAAGAAGGGGGTGTTGTCATCTGGACAGCTCAGGACCTCCATACACACTGCCCAGGCTCTTGTGCCATGGAGAGGTCACTTCGGTGCTGCTAACACAGAGAAAACAACATGGGAGGCAGCAGTTATGAGTTCCTGGTCTCTGCAGCCACAGCAGGTGCTGTGATTCTCAATTTCTCATTTTATCACTGCTAAGTTCCGTTGCCCACATTTCTTTTAAAGCCCTCATGAAAATTCACTTATGAAAAGTGCAATTTTCTCCAGATAATACACATTTTGCTTGCTGTACATGTGCTTGCAACAAGTCGTCTTGACACAAGCCTTTTTTATATTTTGTTTTCACTAACATGCACCTTTTTAAAAATGCACTTTCCCGTAACGGATACATTTTCCTACACATTGTTTCGTTGGAGAACTGCATCGTGCAATCCTGAGAAGTGTGAATTTTGAAGGATCGCTGTGTCTCCTCCCTTTCCTATTAACTACCCAATGTGTCTCGCCTAGTACATATGGCAACAGTGTGGTCATGCACACCAAAGATTAATGCAGCACACTGATGAGGTGCTAGGTCTGATCCCTTGAGAGGTCAATTAGAGAACAGTGGGCCTATCATATTTTATAGCCACGGGCAGCCATGTAGCCCTACTCATTAAGGCTTCAGGAAGTCAATATAGCAAGCGCGTGTCCCTTGCATCATCTCTTCATGTATACAGCGCGTGTCCCTTGCATCATCTCTTCATGTATACAGCTGCATTTGGCATTTAGTTGGATGGCTTGAATTTCAAATCAGCCTCATAGAGAGGGTCACTTTGAGAAGTGATGGGGAGAGCTGCTTCTGGATCGTCCTGAAGCAGAGTTCTAATTCTTTCTGAGGATGCAGTGCTTCAGAGTGCAGGAAGAACTTTAATAACCCCCCCTCCCAGTTTCACCCAGAAAGGAATTAAATGCAATGAACAAAACAGAGGCTATTTTACAATATTAAAAAGCAAGTTATCATGCCCACCTTTACTAACAGCAACAATGGTGAACCCCACTTTTTTTTTTTTAATAAACAACCCCAATGACAATGACAGTTTCTTGGACAAGCAGGTCAAAATGGGGACAGCATTAAAGAAATATCAGCTAGAAAAAGTAAGATTCAGTTGGTTTACGTGCTTGATCCCTCTCTCTTTTTTGTTTTGAATTGCAGCAGACCGAAAGCTAGCACACCAGGTACTATGGCTTCACTCTAGCCTTTCTCCTTGACATTCGATTTTGGTCTTTGGATATTGTGGGTGTGTCTAACTATAAGACCTACTCAGAGTAGTTTCACTGAGATTAATGGGCCTTTGGTAGTTGTGGCCATTAAATTCAGTTGCCCTACTCTGAGTAGGAATAGCATTGGGTACAACCCCAAGGAAGATATACCATATTTTTCTGTGTATAAGACAAGTTTTTTTAAAAATAAAAAATACGCTAAAAATTGGGGATTGTCTTATACAGGGATAGTGCATAGGGGGGACGTGGGATTGGTTGCTGCCGCGAGCCAGAGATTGTCAGCGGCTATTAGGCGTGTTATTGGTGGCTGCGGCAAGGGCTTGCGTTGATTTGCTGTCGCTGCGGCAGTAGGGCGTATGATTGGCGGCGTGGGGGCAGATGATTGGTGGCTTTTCCGATGCATGCGAGTGGTAGTGTAGGTCAGGCGGGTGAACAATTTTCAGCAATCCCCCCCCAAAAAAGCTCAACAACTATGGGCAATCCTCCATTTTCTTTGTTTGGTGTCCCCCAAAATAGGGTGTGTCTTATACACAGAAAAATACGGTATTTCATCAGGCAAGGCTTCATCTGCAGACATCTCAGTTTGAAGTGAACTCAGGGCTTTCCACACAAAACCTGGGCATAGAAGAAGAAGAAGAAGAAGAAGAAGAAGAAGAAGAAGAAGAAGAAGAAGAAAGTGTTTTGTAGAAACTATTACTTATTAAATTTATATCCTGCTACTTCTCCAAAGGAGCCCAGGTGGTAAACATGTCAATACAGTTAAAACTCCTAAAAGCAGGTTGTTGTTTTTTTTTAAAAAAGTAGTGACATTTTGTGTATTTGTAAAGTTAAGAAGCCATACAGATATGTACATGCTGTTTCTGCATGTTGGCCAGAAACTCAAGGAGCATAAGCAAAGGACTCACTCAAGCCTCCATTCCCCCCCCCCAAAAAAAAACCTGGACTGCATTGCAGGGGTGAACTAGATGAACCTAGGAGTCCCTTCCAACTCTACAATTCTATGACAAGGAGGGAGATGTACCATAGGTTTGTACCAGCCCCAGATAAAGGATGCAGCAGAATTGCATCCGCTGTGGCATTGTGTTGCATGCCTCCAGACTGAAGATGAATGGCACTTTTGCATATTTGTACTAAGGTAAAAGGTAAAGGTACCCCTGCCCGTACAGGCCAGTTTTGACAGACTCTAGGGTTGTGCGCTCATCTCACTCTAGAGGCTGGGAGCCAGTGCTGTCCGCAGACACTTCCGGGTCACATGGCCAGCGTGACGAAGCTGTTCTGGCGAACCGGCACCAGAGCAGCACACGGAAACGCCGTTTACCTTCCCGCTATAAAGCGGTACCTATTTATCTACTTGCACTTAAGGGTGCTTTCGAACTGCTAGGTGGACAGGAGCTGGGACCAAACGACGGGAGCTCACCCCACCACGGGGATTCGAACTGCCAACCATGCGATCGGCAAGTCCTAGGCACTGAGGTTTTACCCATAGCGCCATCCGCGTCCCTTTATGTCTGTACTAGTTCCACATTAAACCTGTGGGTTTTTAAAAGTCCTCTCAAAATACATATTTAAAAGTGTGCGCCATTGCTGTTTAGATGCATATTTTGATATGTTTAACCTGCCAAGCAATGGCACAGTGTCTCTCAGAACGTGGAGAAGTGCAGTGTTTGGTTGATCATTAAGTTAGTCCAAGAGGTACAGGTCTGGTCACTGGTTGTAGGAGCATGCAGAGATCAAATTGTTCAAAGCATCTTTACTCCATGCACCATTGCTTCTCAAATTAGGAGGCTCTTAATGGAATGGAAGGTAAGATACAATCTAAACCAAATCCCTTATGAATACACAGTGGAAGTGAGGAACAGGTTTAAGGATTTAGATTTGCTGGACAGAGTGCCTGAAGAACTATGGATGGAGGCTCGCAACATTATACAGGAGGCAGCAACTAAAACCATCCCAATGAAAAAGAAATGCAAGAAAGCAAAGTGGCTGTCCAACGAGGCCTTACAAATAGCGGAGGAGAGAAGGCAAGCAAAATGCGAGGGAGATAGTGAAAGATACAGGAAATTGAATGCAGATTTCCAAAGAACAGCAAGGAGAGACAAGAAGGCCTTCTTAAACGAGCAATGCAAAGAAATAGAGGAAAGCAACAGAATGGGAAGAACCAGAGATCTGTTCAAGAAAATTGGAAATATGAAAGGAACATTTCGTACAAAGATTACCATAATAAAGGACAAAAGTGGTAAAGATCTAACTGAAGCAGAAGACATCAAGAAGAGGTGGCAAGAATACACAGAGGAATTATACCAGAAAGATATGGATGTCTCATACACCCCAGGTAGTGTGGTTGCTGACCTTGAGCCAGACATCCTGGAGAGTGAAGTCAAATGGGCCTTAGAAAGCACTGCAAATAACAAGGCCAGTGGAAGTGATGGTATTCCAGCTGAACTGTTTAAAATTTTAAAAGATGATGCTGTTAAGGTGCTACACTCAATATGCCAGCAAGTTTGGAAAACTCAGCAGTGGCCAGAGGATTGGAGAAGATCAGTCTACATTCCAATCCCAAAGAAAGGCAGTGCCAAAGAATGCTCCAACTACCGCACAATTTCACTCATTTCACATGCTAGCAAGGTTATGCTTAAAATTCTACAAGGAAGGCTCAAGCAGTATGTGGACCGAGAACTCCCAGAAGTGCAAGCTGGATTTAGAAGAGGCAGAGGAACCGGAGACCAAATTGCAAACATGCGCTGGATTATGGAGAAAGCCAGAGAGTTCCAGAAAGACATCTACTTCTGCTTCATTGACTATGCAAAAGCCTTTGACTGTGTTGACCACAGCAAACTATGGCAAGTTCTTAAAGAAATGGGAGTGCCTGATCACCTCATCTGTCTCCTGCGAAATCTCTATGTGGGACAAGAAGCTACAGTTAGAACTGGATATGGAACAACTGATTGGTTCCAAATTGGGAAAGGAGTACGGCAAGGCTGTATATTGTCTCCCTGCTTATTTAACTTATATGCAGAATCCATCATGCGAAAGGCTGGGCTGGATGAATCCCAAGCCGGAATTAAGATTGCCGGAAGAAATATCAACAACCTCAGATATGCAGATGACACAACCTTGATGGCAGAAAGTGAAGAGGAATTAAAGAACCTTTTAATGAGGGTGAAAGAGGAGAGCGCAAAATATGGTCTGAAGCTCAACATCAAAAAAAACGAAGATCATGGCCACTGGGCCCATCACCTCCTGGCAAATAGATGGGGAAGAAATGGAGGCAGTGAGAGATTTTACTTTCTTGGGCTCCATGATCAGTGCAGATGGTGACAGCAGTCACGAAATTAAAAGACGCCTGCTCCTTGGGAGAAAGGCGATGGCAAACCTAGACAACATCTTAAAAAGCAGAGACATCACCTTGCCAACAAAGGTCCGTATAGTAAAAGCCATGGTTTTCCCAGTAGTGATGTATGGAAGTGAGAGCTGGACCATAAAGAAGGCTGATCGCCGAAGAATTGATGCTTTTGAATTATGGTGCTGGAGGAGACTCTTGAGAGTCCCATGGACTGCAAGAAGATCAAACCTCTCCATTCTGAAGGAAATCAGCCCTGAGTGCTCACTGGAAGGACAGATCGTGAAGCTGAGGCTCCAATACTTTGGCCACCTCATGAGAAGAGAGGACTCCCTGGAAAAGACCCTGATGTTGGGAAAGATGGAGGGCACAAGGAGAAGGGGACGACAGAGAATGAGATGGTTGGATGGTGTTCTTGAAGCTACTAGCATGAGTTTGATCAAACTGCGGGAGGCAGTGGAGGACAGAAGTGCCTGGCGTGCTCTGGTCCATGGGGTCACGAAGAGTCGGACACGACTAAACGACTAAACAACAATGGAATGTCTACATGCAGGGGCAGTTCATTGCGTTTCACCTCTTTAGGCAAACTGGGAAGTTCTGTCCTGCCATGCTGCCACCGCTGCTCCCACCATCGCCATACCTGCCACTGGTGTGTACCCATCGGGCGGGGGTTGTTTGCCAGCTCAAGGGCTTCTGCTGCCTGAGGCAGTGGCCTTATCCTGCCTAATGGCTGGGCCGGCCCTGTCTACGTGTGTGTGGCTGTTGTGCTTGCCTGAGGATGCTGTCAAAAGAGGCAAGAATAGCAACCTCTTGTAATAAGCTTGGGTCCCACTAAGTACTTCAGCTCTTCTCCGGGGAAGAGATCAAAGACGAATTATGCCACGTCTTATCATTGCTCAGCTCACCCCGTTTTTCTTCCTGGCACAATTGCCTACTGCCCTGGCTTCAGCCCCCTTAGGATGAACCCAATGTTAAGATGTATTTGCAGGCGCTGGTAACATGCCAAAGTAATCTTAAGTGTTTCATTCCTAACTACAGTATGCATAAAAGCCAATCACTTGCAGAGTATTGTCTGGTGCAACACTGTTTTCATAGGGCTTACTGAACATATGCTGCTTTTGATTTTGGAGTAGAAACTCAGAATTCTGGCAGAGTTCTGCTCCCCTCCGTCCCCCCTAAATTTGATGCAAAATTACCGTATTTTTTTGCTCTATAAGACTCACTTTTTCCCTCCTAAAAAGTAAGGGGAAATGTGTGTGCGTCTTATGGAGCGAATGCAGGCTGCGCAGCTATCACAGAAGCTGGAACAGCAAGAGGGATTGCTGCTTTCACTGCGCAGCGATCCCTCTTGCTGTTCTGACTTCTGAGATTCAAAATATTTTTTTCCTTGTTTTCCTCCTCCAAAAACTAGGTGCACTTTGTGGTCTGGTGTGTCTTATAGAACGAAAAATACGGTAGTTCAAAAACCCACCTATTCTTATACTATTCAAAAGGAATATTTTGCCTTGCTTTTTATCTCTTGACACCATTCATACATGGATACGTGCTTGTTGCTTCCTCTCCTCCTGAATTTGTCACGAATCCTGCCCTCCCACCTCAATCAGGGATCACACTAAAATGCTGGCATGTTTATGTCACTTCATCAGCATGAGTTAGGCTTGGCTCATAATGTCGATGTCTCTGAAGGCAACAAAGAATGAATAAGTGAATGTTTTACCAGTAGTTTGAGCTCATTTCAGCTCTTTTGCAGAATGTACCTTGAACACTGAGGTTGTTTTTATTAATCCCTCTTAAGGATATATATATATGTGAATTGCAGAGTGTGGGGAGCCTTAAGGAGACAGAGCAAAGTGTTATACAAGTTCCACATACTGAAGTGCCCTTCATTTGTGCAACCATGGATTTTTTTTCCTGGACCACCTTCTACAAGCGTTCCTCTGGACCAGGGGTCAGCAAACTTTTTCAGCAGGGGGTGGGTCCACTGTCCCTCAGACCTTGTGGGGGGCCAGACTATATTTTGAAAAAATAAATAAAAATGAATGAATTCCTATGCCCCACAAATAACCCAGAGGTGCATTTTAAATAAAAGCACACATTCTGCTCATGTAAAAACACCAGGCAGGCCCCACAAATAACCCAGAGATGCATTTTAAAGAAAAGGACACATTCTACTCATGTAAAAGCACACTGATTCCCAGACCGTCCCTGGGCCGGATTGAGAAGGCATTTGGGCCGGATCCGGCCCCCGGACCTTAGTTTGCCTACCCATGCTCTGGACAGTACCACACATTACATGCCAAACCTCCCCTCCCCTCTCCCCTGACAGAATTTGGTGAGTTTTAGCCAAACTCTCTTCATGTCCCTTGGAAATTCTCGCATATTTTGCCCAAGCGACAGCATCTACATTTGCCTCCAAATTTCACTTTCGGCGAAACGCGGGATGGCAAAACATGAGATGCCATCCTATTATGCCTGGGATATCCATCCAGGTCAGTTGGGCACATGCAGTCTGAGAGAGACTGGCAGAGAAATCAAAAACAGAGCCTCTTTTCTTCTCTCTGGTCTCATTTTCCTGCGGCCACACTGCCTGCGCATGCACACACACACACACACACACTTTAAATCCCTTGAATGGATAGGGCAGAAGCTACGGCTTTGGGATTAGTGTATATGCAGGATTTAGCATTTCAAGCAAACATGTGTTGCTCGAGCTGGATTGCGGATTGCTTTTTCTCTTCCTCCTCTTGCTGGATTGAAAATGTTACTCTAAAGATGCTGATTAAGCAGTTCAGACTCGAGCGAGAAGGCAAGAAGATGGTTTAAAAAGGATACCTTTTGATTTGGTACATATAGCCATCGTCGTCATCTTCTTTTTAAAGTATACCACATTATAGCAATAGAGGACGAGACTCTCAGCTGCCTAGATGGATTTGAAGTGGCATTCAGAGCCCTCTGTGGCCCTGGCACGGAGCAGAAAGAACCTCTCATCGGAAGTGCAAAAGCAGGCATAGGAAATTCATTAGGATTTCAAGTGCCCTCTCAGTGCAGGATGCCTGCAGGGTTGGACTCTGAGCGGTCAAAAGGGGAAGCAGGATGCAGAAGAGGCAGCTGTGGCTTGAAGTAACACCACCCAGAGCTCGCCGTCAACCAGTGACGATGGGAGGAAATCTAACGCCATGAATCAGAGGCCTTCCTTTTCCATCACCCCAACTGCCGCGTTGCCTCTCAGGGGACAAATAATAATGGAGGCATCTCACCTTCCACCCCAACAACGTCTTAAATGAGATCTTATTTTTTTTTTAATTTTTATTTTTTTGAGCGCCTCAAAGTGCTAATGACTTAGATTAGCTAGAAAACAATCTGGGAGTTTGTCTTCCAGCCTTGCAGAAGGATGGAAGGAGGCCGGAGACTGAAGCTGAGAAATTGGCTGTGACTGAACATAGCCTAGAACGACGTCTGACTTTTAATTCACAAGTAGAATTTAGCAGTCTGAGGGTTGGGTTTTCTTTTTTTATGCTTTATATTTTTGTACATGCCCTTCCACCGGGACCTTGTAGTTGCCTGATCTGAGCCTCCTGGATGTGAGGCAGAAAAAACAACAACCCTTGCGCTGAACACAGAAGCGGCCTTGTCCTCCAAAATGGAACTCTCCAGAAGTCCTTTGTTCCAGAACAAGTTTTCGGTTGCCCGCCTGGCAGAGGAGTTTTTCTGGATCGGAGGCAGCATAGTAGCCACTCCCAAATGGAAAATGGGCCAGATGGGTAAGACTGTGAACCTGCACATATCCCTCTTCTGCTCAAGACAATAACGTCTTAAAGGCTTTGGGGCTTAAGTGGTATTTAATGACAGCTTTGTCTATTTGTAGTTGTGGGAGGGGGTTGTACAAAGTGAGATGTATCCTCAGGCAATCATAAGCTATAGTCGTTCTGCTTCTTCAGTGATGTGGTGTAGTGGTTAGAGTGTTGGACCTAGACTTGTGAGGACAGGATTCAAATCCCCACTCAGCCAAGAAGCTCACTTGTGATTGTGGGCCAGTCGCTGCCTCTCAGCCCAACCTACATCGCAGGAGTGTTGTGTGGTTTAAACGAGGAGGGAAGAGACTCATGCTAGCCATCTGGAGCTCCTTGGAGAAAAAGTTGGTATATGTGCAGTAAAATAAAAATGAAATAAAATTGTCAGTTGTTAGAGAAGATGTTTCAAGAACATTTTGGCTTAGAACATTTGACCTACAGTTCAGCTAGTTTGGCATCTATACCATAGATACAGATCTTGCCAAACATTGTCCGGCTTTCCTGGTTAATTTCCGGTGTGCATTTCCACAAGTGCTCACTCCCCAGCCTCAGTTTGCAGAACGTTAACTGCGCCTCTGGTACAAAAGCTATTTTGCTTTTTGTTATAGAGTCCCCAGACCAGACTAAAGGACCCTACAAGCTTCACTGCAATGTGATTTTTAAAATACATGATTTAGGGATGGATGTGAACAGGAGTCCCCCCCCCCCACGACCAAGTGCATCACGGTGAAGAGGGGAGGCTGATTTTTGTTGGGATCACAGCTATGGAGGAGAGAGCAAGACCTCCTCTTCCCATCGACTGTGGTCCCAAAGAAAAGGTCCTCTCCTGGCATGCTTAGTGTTTAGCAAACACACCTGGATTATTTTAATCTAATCACCCATTTAGAGTAATGCTGGGGTGGAGAATCTGTGGCCCTCCAGATGTTGTTGAGTTCCAGCTTCCATCAGCCCCAGCTAGCATGACTAGTAGTCAGGGTGAAGAGAGCCATAGTCCAGTAACAGTTGGAGGATCACATATTCCCCATCCCTGTGGAAATGTCTACTTTGGCCCTGAATGAAGTTGGGTTAGCCATAGCAGTGTCACCACACATACAGCAGAGTGGGGGGGGGGTAGGGAGGAATCATACTACTTAAATAAAAATGCCAAGCCCTAGTCTATGCAGGAAATTTTACATTGGAGGTTTTTTTGCCAATGACCCCCCACCCACCCATTTTTCCAGTTCTACATCTCCCAGGTGGGTCCAGGAGAGACTCCTACCTGAAATCTTGAAGAGCTGCACACATTAGATTTGTTTGTTGTTTAGTCGTTTAGACACATTAGATTAGATTAATTTCTATACCTCTTAACAAAAATATCTCTAAGTGGCATACAGAAAACAGAAGCAGCAACAGGCAACTTAAAATGTTACAAAGATATCATTACATATACAAATGTTACATTGATACAAAGCTACTGATATACAGACCACGACCAATTTACATGTGTCTGATATGTGCTCAGCCGCTCAAGCGTGCATCCCACCAACCCGGAAGTGGCCTGAAAGGGGGGCAGAATGGGGTGGGGCATCACACACAATTACCCAGAATGCAACTCCCCTGCAAATCAGGGGGTGCCTGTACAGTGGTACCTCGGAAGTCGAACGGAATCCGTCTGGAAGTCCGTTCAACTTCCAAAACATTCAGAAACCAAGGCATGGCTTCCGATTGACTGCAGGAAGCTTCCGCAGCCAATCAGAACCTGCAGAAGCAGCATTGGACGTTCAGGTTCCAAAGAACGTTTGCAAACCGGAACAATCACTTCCGGGTTTGTGGCATTTGGAAGCCAAAACGTTCAACTCGCAAGGTGTTCGGGATCCAAGGTACGACTGTATACAAATCACTATCAATTCATTTTCCTACTGACAAACCCTCCCTCTCAGCCTCTGGATTTTCACCCAGGACCCACACAAACTGTCAGCTCACCCACAAAAGTTCCACAACAAGAAAAGTTCCTGGAAGTTCTCCTGCTCTGGTCTTGCTTTTTTATGGGCAGGTCCAAGGTGGATGGTACTTCCTCAGGCTGCCCACAGATGTGTCCCATTCTGCACTCTCCACACCCAATTCCAGGTGCAGCAGGTTTTGTTGAGTTTCCCAGGGGGGTGGGTCCAGAGGATGGGAAAATGATCTCCCTCCACTCAGCTCTTTCTTCACCCTCTGTCCTCTCCTTAATCTCCAGCTGCAGAGGATGCAGCTCAGAATTTCCTGCAGGATGGGTCTTTAGCTAGGATGGTATCTGGCCTCTTCATCAGCCTCAGCCTTGTGGCTGGAGTCAGCCAGGGCCCCGCCCTCAGAGGTCAGGTGGAAAAAGCCCTGCAAGTCAGGAAGCAGGTCTATCCAGGACTCACAGCCAAGATGAGTTCGAGGGACCAACGTCTGCCTTGGTAGAAGGAAACTTGCGACATTTCTATCCTTGCTGTGGAGAGTATTCCAAAATTTTATCACTGGATAAGGGAGTCTGTGTTACTGGACTGTGGATCTCCAGCAGCTGCAACCTACAAGCAAAGTGACCATGTAAAGACAGGGTTCTTATGCTTTTTTAATTGTCAAAAGTCCTTGCAGTAGTTTAATGTTTTGTGTTGAACTGGGTTGTGGGAATCACGGTTTCAGATCCCAGCCCAGACTTGATGCAAACTGGCTCATCTGGGCATATTGTGCTGCTCATACTGTGCCGGGCTTTTGAGAGGCTTACAGTCTTGCCAGGTGCAGAGGCTTCAGATCCTGGCTCAAATTTTCACTGCGAGCTCCGTGGAGGAACATTGGGAATATAATACATGGCTCATAAGTGCTAAATAAATCATTGCACGAGAGCGGTGATTTCTGTAAGTGCAAGGAAACCTTTCCTTGGTAGGGGCTGGTTCCTGTTATGCTTAGGCTTCCAATGACTCTGTTCCTCCATTTGATGCTGAATATGTCACTTTCCCTTTATTAAAAAGAAGTGTGCTTGGGAATCGCTGCCACAGGTTTAGGTGGCTTTCCAAGACCTGTTAATGGAGAAGGAGTCATCTTTCAATGGCTTTATGGAACCTGCCCACTGAATACCAGTTGCAGGAGAATGCCAAGAGAATTCTGCAGTGTCTTGTGGGCTTCTTGGTGGTGCTGGGTTAGCCACAGTGGAAACAGGGCTTTGTTCTGGTCCAGCTCACATGATGCTGCAGTCATTTGCAGGTGGGACAGTCCCCCACTCATCTCAGCCTGCCCTCAGCCAGCCCCCACCTGCCTACCTTCTTGCAACCGCTTGAGGCGGCAGCATTGCCTATCAGCTTCCTCCCTCTTAGTGTTGGCCATTGTAGAACTCAGCAGGGAGGAGGCAGATGGGGCAAAACTAGAATGTTGGCTCTGCCTGCCATTGGCTCTGGCACCACCTCTTGTTGGTCTCCTTTGCCTTCTGCCCCGGTGGGCGGGGGAAAGGCGTCACTGTTGCATGGCGATCCTGCATGCCTAAAACAGTTTATTGTGGCAAAGAGAGGAGAAAGTGTGATATGCAGGCTTGGGGGCTATGCAGAGTCTGCCTCCTTCCTTCTGGTATAGGGGTTGCTCAAAGGGAAAACACAGTTTTTGTAAACAGCAATGATGCAGTAATGATGACACTATGTGTGTGTATGTGTTTTACCTCTCGTCTTGGCCAAGGACGGGTGTTGGGTGGACAGTACCAGGCACTGACAGACAGTCCCTTCTGCAATGCATGCCTTATTCTTCCAGTGAAAAGCAACCAGTTGCTCAGTGCTGTTTAAGCTCCCAGTATTCAGCAACAAAGCCAGCTCAGCTGCATTCTAGTCATCACCAGGGGCGGGGGCAGGAGAGGAATTTGACCCAAGCTGGTCAGCTTAATATCTGTGAATATCTTTCCCCTTCCATTAACTGTTTTATCAAATTTAACAATGTAAATTAGAAACAATGTGGCATATTAGTGGCTAATAAATGAAATATTTCAATGTTCTCTTGTAACAGCTAAAATAATGCTAACAAAACAAAGGTCAGGATTTGGTGTAAAGATAAATCAGTACTTTATGATGTTTTTATTATTTAATTTACAATAGAGTCACAGGCAGGGATGTTGGAGAAACGGAAACAGAAATGGGAGCAGAAATTGCTGATGTTCACTTACCCATCTCATGTTCAGAATGGAAATCAGTCCTGCAAATACAACCAGTATTTGCTGTTGCTTTGATCCAGCAAACAACATCATCCTATTGCTGTTGATTGTAACATTTTAAGAACTTCCTCTCTCTCTCTCTTTCTTTTGAAGAGTAGAGGTACAAAAAAAACCAACCCACTGTAAACAATTTTCCCTAGGAAAAATATGATTTAGCCTCCAGTTGAGCTGATTTCAGCGAATGTACAAGGCAGTGAAATGAATTAGTACCTTCACAATAGCATGCATGGCATAGCTCTATGTTCTGATAACCTCATCAGAGCAGCTGATACATAGCTCTTGCTTCAGGAGCCAAAACCGTGGATCTTTGTAGCATCTCTGATTTGCTCTCTGATGGATGCTGGGGTGAGCTGTTGGTCCAGTGGGTTAGCAAGTTCTATCAATAAGATGTTTCTGAAGACTGTTGCTTTAACGGTGCATCATTTTTTGTTCCGGGACACAAGTAGCTAATAAACCTTTAAGAAATCAGTGTCATGTACACCTTGGTGAATGCTCCTGTAATGCTTTCTGTGAATACCACCAGCATGGCTGCATTTTGCTATTCTTCTGGCCTGCCTTTGCTTTAATTCTTCTCTGTTCTTGCACCGTGAGGCTGATGGAGATGCAAGGAGGCCAAGCTAAGGATCAATAGCAAAAGGGTTCTTTATTGACCACAGGTGGCTTTTATCCTTGCCAAGCCTCATCTGGAGCACTGGCATGTTAGAAGCATATCAGGTCCTTTTTAATGGGCCAATTCACTTTCATTTTAAAATGTGGCATTGACTAAAAGCGTAATATGAGCTGGGGCCAAGTAGTGCTGGGCTGTGGGCAGCTGTCCGAGGTGAACCAGGAACCAGTGAGCCACAGCCCTTCCATAAAGAGGCAGGGTTGATACACAAACCCGAAGCCATTGGGCCCTCCTGGAGAGGAAGGCCTATAAAATACAACCTGTTCAGGTAGGGACCTGGCTCATCCAGAAGATCTCTTTGGCTCAAGTGTGCTTCTAACCTGTTTGGGAAAGGTCTTGTCAAAGAGTGGGCCAGCAGTAAATCACACCGTTCAAAGTTGGATTTAACTCTTTATTAGCAAAAATATGATCTTCACAGACTTGGCTGAGTGGCAAGGTTAATGAGCACAGCATCTCATCCCTGGTAGGGCTTACCCAAATACTGAAAGTCCCTTCCTTCCCAGGGCTTTTCTCAAGCAATCGGAGACTGTGCCTGTGTGCTGCCTGCTGTTGCTCCACCCTTTCAGCTCTCTTCTGGTTCTGGGAGACAAGCGGGGAGGAGAGCTTGCTGTAGCAGGATGGGAAGACACCTGTGACTCTTCGCCAGCCTGACTCATCTCTGCCTGTTGGCCTCCCTTCTCTGCTTCAGCTTCTATCTCTGATTCTCGACTTATCCTGGCCACTGACTCCCCCAGCTCACTAAGCCCCATTACCTCTTCAACTTCTGACAACTCTTCCCAGTCTTCTCCCTCTTCTTTCTCTGCCCACTCATCGCCATCCCACTACCACTCCTTGGGCTCAGCCTTCTTCCTTTGGGGGTTCCCCAGCTGGTTCCTCCTACCATCCCTCTGCATCCAACCAGTCCATGGCAGGTCTGCAGCTCAATGGCAGGTCATCTGCTTTGCATGCAGAAAGCCCTAGGTTCTATTCCCAGCCCTAGGTAGGGCTGAGAAGACCCACTGCCTGAAACCCTGCAGAGCTGTTGCAAGTTGGTGCAGATATTAACTGAGCTGGATGAATCAGTGTTCTGACTCTGTACAGGGCTGCTTCCTGTGTTCTTTAGACTCCCTGGATTAACTCCCACCTTACCTCTGACAGCTGCCTGCATCTCAGCCCCGACATCTGGGAATCTTGGCTGTTGTGTGATGATGCCAGTAATAAGAAAGGAAAGTGGAGGAACTTCTAATGGGGGGCTTACAGTGTGAGCAAATTACCAAAAAGCAGTAATGGCTACTTTGGAATGAGTGACTAGTGGCATTGCTCAATCGTGCTGAACAAAGCAATTTGGAAAGTGTTGTTAAGGTATCTTTGCCCTCTTGATCCACTTGTCCTGCCACCTTTTTCTGCTTTTTATTCCGTGCGCAAAGCATTAATAGCAGTGGGAAAGTGTTATCTGAATCAATGCCCACCTTATAACAATGACTCCTGACAGTGAGAAGCAGAGTTCAGACCTTTGGGGAGGAGGGAAACCTCAATTGCATAGTTTTCTATCGTACTGTCAGTCATGTATTCAGGCAGTTTAGCCATGAATGCCAAGCCCCAAATCTCAAATCTGGAGGATTAGAGCTGGACCCGTTCTTTGCAGTTGATGTCTTTGCAGCTAATTCTGTAGTAACTGATAATGCCCCTGAGGAACAGAAGCCTTACTTGGGCACTAAAAGGCTTGTGTGATGTGGGAAGAGCATGATTGTGGTCCCACTACCCTCTATGTGTTGGAGGCAGTGGAAATGGCGCACTGCCCCATTGATCTCAGCCTGGCCTGTCAGCTCCCTTCTTCATAGTCTCAGTGTTGACCATGGAAGGAGGACTTAAGTAGAAAACTCTGCCCCCTGCCTGTTTCTTTATTTGTGCTGGTGGCCAGAGAATTATAAGCTAAATTTGTGTCTTGGCTCTGAAGGTTCTTTCTGCATTACTGCGGCTTATAATGAAAAAAATAAAATTACTACCTACCTACTACATTAATTCACATTTGACAAATGATATATGCAATAGAGGAGGAGCTATAGCTCAGCTATAGAGCTTGCATGCAGAAGGTTTCATGATCTAAAGTGATGTTTCCCAAACTTAGGTCTCCAGATATTTTGGACTACAATTCCCATAATCCCTGACCACTGGTCATGCTAGCTAGGGATGATGGGAGTTGTAGTCCAAAACAGCTGGAGACCCAAGTTTGGGAAACCCTGGTCTTAAACCCTGGAGAGCTGCCACCAACCAGTATAAGCAGGGCAGAGCAAGATGGAACAGTGGTCTGAATGGTTATAAGGCAGTTTCCTATCTATCTTCCAGTAAGTGAATGTGAATGTCATGCAAATCCAAGCATGCAAATTGTTATCATCTTATTGGACAAGAAAAAATAATGAATGCCGAAGTGTTGGACAGAAGTGAAAAAAGACTTAGAGATCTGGTCGAATTTGAAGCTTTCCTTATCTGGTCGAATTGCGGTTATAAAGATGAATGTATTGCCTAGAATGTTGTTTTTATTTCAAACATTGCAAATTGTGGACAAGATGGACTGTTTCAAGAAGTGGCAGAAAGATATTTCGAAATTTGTCTGGCAGGGCAAGAAACCTAGAATAAAATTTAAGATTTTAACTGATGCAAAGGAAAGGGGGGGATTTGCCCTGCCAGACTTTAAACTTTACTATGAATCAGCAGCTTTCGGCTGGTTGAAAGACTGGCTACTTCTTGAGAACACAGACATTTTGGACTTAGAAGGTTTTAATAACATTTTTGGGTGGCATGCATATTTGTGGTATGACAAGGTTAAAGCTCATAAAGCTTTTAAAAATCATATTGTTAGGAAAGCATTATATAACGTCTGGATTAAATATAAAGACTTGTTGGAAAATAAAACCCCAAGGTGGTTGTCGCCAATGGAGGCAAAGGCGGTGAAAAAGCTCAATATGGAGGCCAAATGGCCGAAATATTGGGAAATTTTAGAACAAGGAGATAAACTGAAACTGCAGAGTTTTGAGAAATTAAAAGATAAAGTCCGAGATTGGCTTCATTATTATCAAATAATGGAGATTTACAAGTTGGAGAGGAAAATTGGCTTCCAGGTGGAAAAGTCAAAATTAGAAACAGAATTGCTAGAACCTAATACTAAGAATTTGTCAAAAATGTATAACTTGCTGTTGAAATGGAATACACAGGATGAAACAGTGAAATCAGCCATGATGAAGTGGGCACAATATATTGGTCATAACATTATGTTTGCTGACTGGGAACAGTTGTGGACCACTGGTATGAAATTTACGGCATGTAATGCCTTAAAGGAAAATATTATGAAAATGATTTATAGGTGGTACATGACCCCAGTCAAGCTCGCAAAAAATTACCACTTGTCTGATAATAAATGCTGGAAATGTAAAGAAACTGAAGGCACGTTCTTTCACCTTTGGTGGACATGTCCAAAGATTAAGGCTTTCTGGGAAATGATATATAATGAACTGAAAAAGGTATTTAAATATACCTTCCCGAAGAAACCAGAGGCTTTTCTCTTGGGTATGTCCGGCCAACTGGTGTCAAAGAAGGATAGAACATTCTTTATGTATGCTACAACAGCAGTGAGAATACTCATCGCAAAGTATTGAAAGTTACAAGAACTACTCACCTTGGAAGAATGGCAGATGAAGGTGATAGACTACATGGGACTGGCCTAGATGACTGGCAGAATCCGAGACCAGGGAAGAGAGACAGCGGAAGAAGACTGGAAGAAATTTAAGGATTATCTTAGGAAACATTGTAAAATTATTGAATGTTAGAATGACGTTGGTTTAGAAATTATGTGGTTTCTAGCTGTAATGATTAAGTTAAAAGAAAAGAAAGGTTAAAAAACTTAAATGGATAATAAGGAAGAGGATTTGCTGAATTAAAAATTTGAGAATTGGAATACAGAAAGGGGAGGTACGAGGAAGTCGGGGAAGTAAGTTACAAGAAAATAAGGGATTGAAATTATACTTGTTTTTTGTGTTTGTTTTTTGTTTGTTTGTATTAATGTTTTGTTTTGTTATTATATAATTTGTGAAACTTCAATAAAAATCTTTTTTTAAAAAAAGAAAAAATAATGAATGCAGATAGTGCATCAAAGGTATGGAACAGGCTATAAGTACAATGAAAGTGAGGTATGTTGAAAGTTGAACAAATTAGTGGTGGGGCACTCCTTGGGGGCACTGTGCAGCCCTCTCACAATTTTATTTGCTGTATTTGAATAGGCTGCTCAATTGCATTCTTAATGGATCATAAGACAAGCTATAGACTAATGCACTGGTAAATCACCAAATTGCTTTTCTTCCCAAGAGTAGGATACATTTCCACCAAACATGCATAAAACCACCTTTGGGTGGTTGATGCTTCTAGTGTTTATCTTTTGTGCACCTGCCAGTCTTTGTCCTACCACACTTAAAGCCATAGGCAGAACTAGTTTTGAGTGTTTCTTGTTCCAGCGCTTAATATGCAGTTCTTGCCCAGAATCTGCATAAGTCTTCCATCTTCCTAGTCTGGAATTCTTTTCAGCAGCTGGCTGTCTCACACTGAGATGCAGTCAGGATCCAGTGTGCTATGGAACCATGTTGCTGTTAATTTTTAATGCTTTCCCTTCTGTACTAAAAAAGAAAAGTTCTAAAGCAATTTGCCCTGGTGTGTCTTTCTCAACTTCTATACGGTTACCAGAATGCTTACAATAATTCATGTGGCCCATGGGATGATTCATAGGACCAGACTTCTACACTTTTTTTTTTGCAGCTGCTTCCTCCTTCTTCCCTTAACCATGATCACACATAAACATTGTATTGCCTTCAATGCATTTTGGCAATGCGTTCTTTTTAAAACAACAACAACAACTGGATGACTGGGTTGTTGTAGTTTAAGTGTTATCTTATGCATTTTTGGTGTGGTTTTTATACTGTAAATTGTCCTGTGATCCTAGGAATATAAATTCAATTCAATTAATTAATTATCATTTCTTTCTCTCTCATTTTCTCTCTTTGTATAGTGGAAAAATGTATGAGTTCCATGCAAGCTGGTACTCAGATGATCAAACTCCGAGGCAGTTCCAAAGGTCTTGTTCGCTTCTACTACCTGGACGAGCACAAGTCATGCATCCGCTGGAGGCCCTCGCGAAAGAACGAGAAAGCCAAAAGTAAGTGTGTGGTGCACTATGGAGGGGGCAGCCACTCCACTCACATTTCTGTGAAAGCATTTTGTTATAGGAATTCTACGGTCATATATATATGAAAGCAAATATATATATATATATATATATATATATATATATATATATATATATGAAAGCAAATATATATATATATATATATAAAATAAACATTCATAAGTGTACAAGGCAAACACATACATAAGTATATAAACCAAGTGCCTGAAATAGTACAGGAGAACAATCCTGAAGCCATTTTGACTCTCCCAAATTGACCTCAAATATTTCTCTGCAAGGAGGAAGGAAATGGGGGAAGCTTTTCAGTTGTCTTTGGACTGTAGGGGCTTACACCTCCCTGTAAATACAGTCTGGCAAGTACCTGTTAAGCTGAGCACACTATCAATATCCGTAAGAGATTCAGGAAGTATTTACCATCTCAAAGGAATGGCCAGGCTACCCAGAAAAGGCAATCAGATAAGGCATTATCAGGTATCCTGGCAGACAGGGGAGAAGCAACATGCTCAAATTTCTGCTGGGGACCACCTCTTTCTGTGGTGTATGTGTGATGTTTTTTTTTTGGGGGGGTGGTCTTGAGCTACAGGGTATGCAATTTCAAGTGTCTATAGAAGTCTATGTTCTGGGTTCCTCTCCTCCATCCCTGCATGGGGTGAGTGGGGGAGCCTGTTGCAACAGTTTAATGAAGATCAGGCTTACTAGCTGCTTTGCTTCTCAATATTCTCTGGCCTCTGTTATTTTCTCCTACCGATAGAGAACCTACATAAGGACTATACGGGCTCTTGAATACCCCATAAGGGAAAGGGGAGCATCTTTTTCTTACAACAATTTTAATTATACAAGGACTATTTCAAGATGTCCCTGAAACGAGCATTACAGAGCACAGTGATGTTTCTCTCTGGGCATTCACCAAGCAGGATTGCACATCCAGTCTGGATTCCCTGCTGCAGGGGGCGCATCCACACGTTCAGCTGTGCGCATAAAACAAATTAACATGGGTCTTGCAAAATGCAAGGTGGTTCTTTTAAAATGAGATTCAGAAGTAATACAAAACACAAGTGAGTGAGAAGATTAAAGATTTTTATTCTAAACAGCAAGCGATATATACATACGCAGCAAGCACTTCAATCTGCCACTTGGAAGCCCCCAAGAAGTGGTGAAGTGACTCCCCCAGGTAGATTTTAGTTTGCACGACCCCATGGCCAATCAGCCCGTGCATGAGCTTCTTCCAAAAATTCTGTCCACAACAAACTGATTTATAGTTAGCTAGCCCGTGTGGCTTGCCTGACTGGCTACTTGCAGATCATTCATTACTGGCTACATGCAGATTATTCATTAGCCCCCCCCCCAATGCCTCACTTTCTCAAAACAATGTCCAACATCCAAGGGGGTACTCATCACTATCTCTTCTTCCTAACTAATTAGGACATTATAGGCTGTTCTCATGCCATCAAAGAACTTAAGAGACAAGGAGAAGGGGAAGGAACAGAGGCAGGAAGAGGGCAACCATGTCAGATCACTAACTCCTCAATCTACAATTTATCTTCTGGATAGATTGCCCATACAACATGTAATCTGGGGCAGGGGCCCTGAGTAACACAATCCTTGGGTTTCCAAATGATAATTGAATGCTCAGCAGCCTTGCAGTCATGTACCACAGTCTGCCAAATGGCCCTAAATCAGGTTGGGGGGAGATAAAAATCAAACTCACACTAGGTATCAAATGTGGGATGGAAATAGTTTCTTTATTCAAGAGTGAGTCTTTATTCCAACCTTTTGCATGATTGCCCAGCCCACCCCCTCACCTCCTTGCCTTATTTTATTTTTCCCCAGTCTCTATCGATTCGATCCAGGAGGTCTGTGAAGGAAAACAGTCGGAGATCTTCCAGCGCTATGCGGATGGCAGCTTTGACCCCAACTGCTGCTTCAGTATCTACTATGGAGATCACATGGAGTCTCTTGACTTGGTGTCATCCAGCGCAGGGGAAGCTCGGACGTGGATCACTGGCCTGAAGTACTTGATGGCTGGGATTAGCGATGAAGACAGCCTGTCAAAGCGTCAGAGGACTAGAGACCAGTATCCTTCAGTGGAGGGCGGGGGGGGGGGGTGATGCACTGTTGGCCATACAGTTTTGATGGGCACCTTGAACACGGGTTCTTCAGTAACTGCCCCCTTCATCCTCACTTCTGTTTCCCCTACCCATTTGCCTAACCCACACCATCACCCAGAGGAGAAAAGGGCAAAGCAAGGGAAAGATGTTGCTTCCTTTCCACATTCCTATCACTGCCAACAGTGTAGGTGAGCAGAGAGTGGCATTAAATCACTGGCAACTAAGTCCTGATCACAGTAGACCCATTGACACAAATGGACCTAAGTTAGCCATTTCTGTTAATTTAGAAGAGTCTACTCTGAGTGGGACTAACATTGGTCACATCTCATTGTATTGCTGGAGGATCATTTTAGGAATTCTGTATTGCACACACTGCTACTTCATTTAGTTTTATCTGCCTGTATTTTATAATGAGATTAAGGAATGTCATCATCATCATCATAAACAGAGGCAGCAGCAGCAACCTCAGTGCACAGACAAGAGCAGAAGGGCGTAGGGTTGCGGCTTTTTGCAGTGAGCCCCTGGCTGGGACCTTGGGCTTGGCAGATGTCCAACAATTCCAAACCCTGACGCTGTGTAACACAGGCAAGTCAGGTGTGTTCTTCCTTTGAACCCCTCCCCTCAAATTTTTAAAAATATATTTTATATCCACCAAAGCCCACAATATATTGCATTAGGGAAGAAGGACCATTACTTCATGGCAGGACACCTACTTTAGAAAGTCCCAAATCCTAACACTATCAGGTAAATCTTTTCTCAGGTAGCTAAGCTAGGAAGGACCTCCCTTTGTCCAAGGTCTTGGGGAGCCTCCCCAAGCAGCACTAGGCAAAATGGAGTAGTGGTCAAACAGCAACAGTTTGCTTGTCATGCCCACTGAATGGATGGTCCCATCTTGTGGCAGAAAGCTTGATCAGATGGCCTTCCATGATTTTGTTTCTTCCTGATTTAAGTGCTCTGTGGCTTTTGAATCCCTTTATTTCTGTAGTCCCCGGGAAGCAGCCTTCATTCCCTTCTCCTCTTTGCTTGCCGTGGCAGAGTTGTCTCTTCTCTTTTCCTTGACTCCTGCTAAATGTGGTTGAAGCAAACCTTCGACGAAGCGGACAAAAATGGCGATGGCAGCCTGAGCATCAACGAGGTGCTCCAGCTGATGCATAAGCTGAATGTCAACCTACCCCGGCAGAAAGTCAAGCAGATGTTCAAGGTAAGGGAACTCCATTCGCAGTCGCATCTCTACAAGGCAGACTGCAGGCACTCGGGGGCGATAAACTGCAATATAAACACTGAACAGACAGCTCCTTTTCCTGTTGGGCTCTTTTTATGGCTGCAGCCCTGGCAGACTTGTTTTTCTTCATCATTTCTACCACCAGATGTCCTCACTTTCATGTTTATTGTATGTTACTGGCATGCGAATTACAAAGTGGCCACAGAAGGTGCAACCTTCATTCTCTAGGCTTAACAGTGCCCCCCTGGGAGGTGGTTAGTTTCTAGAATTACCATCAATTTTTTGCATAGCACCAAGTGTCAAGATGAGGTTTGCAGGTTCCTGATTTGTCAGAACTTGGAGAACTGTTGAGGGAATGAACCATGCTAACAATGATTGGGCTTTCCACCTCTGAAAAGCAGGAGCGCTCTCCCCTCCTGTGGGCTCCAGCAACTGGGATGCTTGTAACATCCAGAATCACAAGGGGAAGGATCTCCTCCACTCCTGGGTGCCTGCCTTCCAGCCTGCTTCTGCTCCTCATCCTCCTTTCTCCTGCTCTGGCATCTAGGGCAGCAAAGTCATGCAAGATCTTCAGGGAGGTCCCATGACATGGAGAGACAGAAGCTGTCAGAGAGGCTTCAGAATTCAGAGCAGGAAGGGGAAATGTGGTGCAGAGAAGGCCTGACTGGTGTTCCACCTGAGCCAAAGCCCAGCGGGACAAAGGTACTGGGAAGGTGCTCAAGGATCCAGCTGGCCACAAGGTGAACAGTGAGGCCTCAGACTGTTCCCAACTGGGGCACCCAAAAGGAATTGCCAGGCTGTATTTAGTGGGGGAATCGTCTGCAACACAACACCCTGCCAGCTGAACGATCCAGTGGTTGTGGCTATTTGTGCTCAGGGTAAAAAGGGCTCGGGGACCTGGAGACCTGGCCGTTTGATGCACCTCTGTCCCTAAGAGCCCAACGCTAGTTATGGTGGCCTTGCATCCATCATCAGAACTGCTGCATATTTCCTATTTGTTACGAGGGCGTCCGGAACACAAGGACCATCTGTTCCTCTGAAGTGTAGCCGCTGTGCTTAGCCTGTACCAATTTGTGCTCTTAGGATGATAGGCTCTGCATCTGGTGGGGTGTGGGGGGTGGGTGGGTAGGAAATCTGCCACCAGGCATACAAGGGCTGCCTCTGAAGCCTGTCTCTGCATTTTGGCCCTGACCTATTTTATAATTGAATGGGGGAAGATTAAAGCAACGCTGGCAACGTGCAGCGCTATTCAAACGTCTTGTTGCGTACTTCACAACGCTGCTGGGAATTCAGACTTTTGTGGTAGGTGAATGTGTGTGTGTGTGGCTTCTGAAGTGCGCAGATTGCCTCAAAACAAGCCAATTCCCTGGCGTCAGCAGAATCTAAAAGTGTTGCTGGCACCAACAGAGATGCTGAGGGTTTGGGGGGGGGGAGAGGCAAGGAATAATTTTTCCCTCCTCAGATGCCCAAATCTGCCATTGTTTGTCCAGGTAAAGATGCTGCGCTCTGGAAGGAGAATGTGTATGTGTGTGCTGAGACTTAAAGGAGAAGGATTTCTCTTAAACAGCAGTTTTCACTTCCCCCGCAAAGCTGCTTTTGTTGATCCTTTTCAATTGATTTTCTTATATATAAAGCGGAGCTTCAGCAGCTCTGCCTGACATATCTGTTTTCCTTTGGTCTCATTGCTAGAGCTTATTGCAGATGGAAGTTATTTAAGTCTGTAAAGACAGCCTTGCTGGATTTGATCCTCTAGCCCAGGGCTGAAGAATCTCAGACTGAACGCAACCCCCCACCACACACCTCCAGTCCTCTCTACCTGATCCCCAAGACTTTGCACCCTCTTCTAGTGATTTTGCCTTGCTGTAATGTGTTGTTGAATGGTGATGCTTGCTTGCTTGGAGGGTTGTGATTGGAGTGTCCTTGGCCACACCCACCATTGGTTTGCAACTCCAGAAGCAATGTGACCCTCAAGCTGAAGAAGGTTCCCTGCTCAGTATGAGAAACCTGTGGCCCCAGCCTCATTTTATGTGGCCCCTGACACCTTCCAAAGTGGTTCATTCATTTCTCCCTTGCTTCAGTTCCTTGCCTCTCTGGCTCCTGTTTGTGTGTATTTAGTACACCAAAGTAAGAAATGGTTTTTAACTGCTTTCCAAGACAGAAGCTGTGCTGGTCTATTGCATTTCTTTTTAATCCCCAGCATACTTATTTGTGAAATGAGACATACTACTGGGTAGACCTGCAAAGGATTGAGACTAGTAATACAACAACAACAACAACAACAACAACAACAACAACAACAACAGCAGCAGCAGCAGCAGCAGCAACAACAACAACAACAACAACAAATAAATTGTTTATACCTCGCCCATCTGGCTGGGTTTCCCCAGCCACTCTGGACAGCTCCCAACTGAATATTAAGAACACAATGCAGCATTAAACATTAAAAACTTCCCTAAACAGGGCTGCCTTCGGATGTCTTTTAAAAGTAAGATAGTTGCTTATTTCCTTGACATCTGATGGGAGCAGGCGCCACTACCGAGAAGGCCCTCTGCCTGGTTCCTTGTAACCTCACTTCTCGCAGTGAAGGAACTGCCAGAAGGCCCTCGGCGCTGGACTAGTAATCTGGACGTGGCTAAAGTTAAAACTGAAGCAGGGCAATCTTTTTTTGTGTTAGTTAATCTACAGCGCTTTCCTCCTCATCTGCTGTTGGCTCTGCAGTCTCCAACAGATTGTCCTAGGGAGCAGTGAAAGCTAGTCCATGAGTGTACCAAACAGGGCACTGCTTCACCAACCTCAAGTCTGCCCTCAACCGGACTCATGGGCTGGAAGTGACCGACCAAGCCCTTCCTGATCTGAACAGGAAATATGCAATATTCTCTTTCTCGTCTCCCTGATGTTGCCTGTAGTTGTTCTTGCTTCTGTCTCCCTGTTTCTGTGAGCTCCCAAAGCTTGCTCCTTACATCTTATTACTCTGAAATAGGGATGTTTTGGAAATTATGTCAGAAGTGGGAGCATATATTGCTGCAATTTGCAGGCCTGTCTGAGGTCAGGAATGGAAATCACACAAGCAAATTTGAGCAGTATTCAACTATTGCCATGGTTGTTTTTAGTCTACAACATTATACTGTATAAATAATTGTGTTGTTTTCCCCCCTGCCTTGTTTTCGATGCTCCCCTTCCTTTGAAATGCATGGAGAATAATCGTGTTAGTTTCAGTCATAGCAGATAGCAAGATGGATAATGTGGGTTTTAGTGGAAGTCAATCTGTGGAGGAAAAGAAACAAGACTGAACAGGATGGGCACCTCTGCCTCTTTCCATCCCTTCTCTGAAACAACCGAAGCCTTGAACCTCTCACACGTAATAGTTCTTTCACAATCTCTTCCTTGATTTCCCTTTATGCACAGACCCAACGGCCTCTTTAAAAATTACCGCTGATGTGTAACACGACAGTGTTGTCTATTAAATTGTACAGAGCTTCAGAGGCTCCCGTAGCATATGGACTTTATTAGCCTCCCCACACCATTAAGTTTCCTTCCAGCATACCCTGTTCATTTAATCATAGGGCCTGAACAGTATTGAGGCCACTAGAATCCAAAGGGGGAACTTGGAACATAGGAAGTTACCTTATCCATCCATCTAGTTATATGCTGACTGACAATGGTTCTCCAGAATTACAGACATGGGTCTTTCCTTGCCTAACCTGGAGATGCCAGATATTGAACCTGGGACCTTCTGCATGCAAAGCAAATGCTCTACTGCTGAGCTACAAGTCTTCCTAACTCAAACTGCATCTCTGCTGTGAGCAGATCATGTTTAATAAACTGTCTTTTTTCACACACACTCCGTTTATGCTGTTCTAGCAAATACCGACCCTGCAGAGGTAGCAGCATGGAAAACTAAATATAAAACCCATTACAATCTGAGGATTAAGAAATGAAATGCTCGCATCTGTAAAAAGAAATAGCGAGGGTGGAGGGTAACAAGAATTAAAACGGAGAAACTAGAGGAATGGATATATGGATTATCACTAAGTGCCCATTAGAGCCTTTCAAATTAGCTCCATCGGTTCTCCAAAAGTGACTTTTTAGATTCATGGGAAAGCAGAATGTATGTTTTCCCTATAAAAATGCACTTGTGAAAAATCCATGACAGTTTATATTAGAGCAGAATACAAACTGGTGTTTTGCTCAGGCTTTTGTATGTATCTATTTAGGAAGGCAAAGTCAGGTACTGATTGTGGGGAAGAATGGTTTTTCCAATTTATCCCCCTCCCACTTACTGGGATCCAGCTTCAGTTTATTGGTTCTCATTCAGTCCATCACCAACCCCAAACACTGGTCGAGGACTTTCATAGCACCACCTGATTCAGATGGTCACACTCTACCAGCCCTCTACCAGGTAGTCCAGCAGGACAACCAAGGTTGGTTTGATCCCAAAACCAGACCTGAAGCCAAAAATGGATCGAGATAATTGGTATCTGTGCTTTCCCATTTCTGCATTAATCTACATTTTTTAAAAATAATAATCCACATTTAAATCAGTATTTAAAACATATTTTCTCTTAACACTTTTCTTCTAAATGTATTTCCTCTCCAAATATGCACATTTAACATATTTTTTTTTTATTGTTCTGTGAGCCCAAGACCAGGTCTCAACGTTCTGAGAAGCACATAATTGAGTGGATAGTTATATACAAATCTGCACATTCGTCTGGGAGGGGAAAATCAGAACAGTTCATCCCAGAATTCATGAAGACCAAATTCCACAGGCATCCCTGCTTGTATAGACACTGGTCTAACTATCTTTTTTTTGTGGTGCCATTCTTACATCAATCCTAAGAAACCACATGAAAGGGTGGAATGAATGAGGGTTCAGTTTTAGAGCCAGGCACCCTTAGAAACGTAGATCCTTTCATTCAGCTGAATGGTTGCTATTAATTGAAGTCAGCTCAGTGTCTGGCTTTCAGCCCTGGCTCTACCTGGATTGGGGGTGGGGCGTTGAATGCTCTGCATGGTTCTTTATTTTCTTTCATTAATTCTCTGTCTGGCTTGACGAACATGAGAGACAGTTCACTTTTTAGTTCATTATTAGAAAACTTTCTGCAGATGATATTAGGGTGGTTTGGGTTCATCCCCTCCCCTTTCTCTAGCTTGCCTGGTTTCCTTTAGCTATTAACCTCGTTGGAACTGAAACCGTAGTGGGTGAAAATGAGACAAGGCACCATTGTGCAGTGGAGGCCCATGGAAAGCGAAAAGGGTATTGAAGTGGCTAGATATCTGTTAACTGGGGAAAGTGCCATAGCTCAGCGACACTTCAGTTGGAAGGGATCTTAAGGTAAAGGACCCCTGACAGTTAAGTCCAGGCGCGAACAACTCTGGAGTTGCGGCGTTCATCTCACTTTACTGGCCGAGGGAGCTGACATTTGTCCACAGACGGTTTTTCCGGGTCATGTGGCCAGCATGACTAAGCCACTTCTGGTGAAACCAGAGCAGTGCACGGAAACACCATTTACCTTCCCACCGGAGTGGTACCTATTTATCTACTTGCACTTTGATGTGCTTTTGAACTGCTAGGTTGGCAGGAGCAGGGACCGAGCAATGGGAGCTCACCCCATCGCGGGGATTTGAACTGCCAACCTTCCGATTGGCAAGCCCTAGGCTCAGTGGTTTAGACCACAGTGCCACCCGCTTCCAGTTGGAAGGGATCTTAGAAGCCATCTAGTCCAATCCTCCTTTCTCAAGACAGGCTGTGCAATTCAGAGTACAACCAGAGCATCCCTGACAGATGGCTATCTAGCATCTGCTTAGATACCTCCAGTAAAGGAGTGCCCATCACCTTCGGATGCAGTCTTTCTTTCCCACTGCCAAGCAACTCTTCCCATTAGGATGTTGCTCCTAAAGGTTTGGCAAAAAAACTTCAATTTCCAGTAGTTTGACTTTGCCCTCAAAAGTGCATTCCTCCATTGTCTCCCAAGACAGATGGATGCCAACTAACCACATTCTAGTCCTACCCGCTGAGGCAACAGAAGCAAAATTAGTTCCATCCTGTATGCGGCAGCCATTCAGATATTTGAAGGCTACTCTAAAGCCTCCTGCTATTGTCTCATCTCAGTGCTAAACATGCTTGGCTCTTTCAACCATTGTTCATAGGACTTGGCTTCCAGACCCCTCACTCTCCTCTGGCCATGCTCCCGTTGGCAGTCAAACCTGGGCACTTTGTTCCAGATGTGGCCTGAACATCACAGACATTTTGCATGCAGAAGGTACCAGACTGAGTCCCTCACACCTCCAGCGAAAAGTATCTCAGGTGATGGCAGTAGTAGATGGTGTGGTGGGGAGAGGTGCCTATCTGACCTCCTGGCAGGTGATTCACTGCTGCTTACTGGGAGGGAGGAGGGGAGTGCAAATTCACCTAGGTGAGTCAACCCAGCAACCCTCCCTGCTTCTCCTTTTCCTGGTAAGCAGCAGCGACGTGGCTGCTGGGAAGCCAGGTATGTGCCCTTACCCCACCATCTTCTACTGGGGGATGGGAAGGGCCTCTGCCTGAGAACACTGCTTTTTGATGCATCATACTGAGGCCTTGTTTGTGCATGCCTTTTCATCACTTGATGCCTGCAGCCTCAAGCGATGACTTGCTTGTGTGAAAGGTCCGTCACAGATGCAATGGCTCAGGTAGAGTATTTAATGACTCCTTTTCACAGCACTTCCAGTATCTGAAAATAGATTCCTCCTGAGGTGGAATTTTGCTCCAAATTTTTTTTAGGAGCTCCATTGAAAGCCTTTGAGGGTGCTGGGTTGGTGATCTCTGTCGTAGAATGAAGTCTGCATCTGTTGAGAGCTGCTGTCCATGGTGCTGATTCCATATCTTCACCCAAGAGAAGTCAACAGAAATCTTTTTTTTAAAAAAATGACAGCTTTTATGACAGCAGGCTGAAATGGGGGAATGGGAGCAGTATTTGGCATTGTAGATGCCCAAGGTATGAGTGAGTGAGGAGGAGCTACAGCCTTAGCTTACATTTTCTTTCTCCCTAACAACCCCACAAGGTTAGACAGCGACAGCAAATGACTGAATTTCAGCTAGTAATCCTCATGGCTGAGTACAGGATTCGAACTTGTGTCTCCTGGGAACAAGTTCAGCTCTCCGGCAACTACCACACTGGCTCTCCAATTGTTGGATTGTAATGGGAGACGATCCAGCTTCATCTAAAGGGGGAAAACAGCCTCGTCTCTTTCGGAATATCTGTCAAATGGGGAAAAGGATAATTAACACTGACATGCAAAGGTTGCAGAGGATGACAGGATGGATGGGTGATAGGGCTGTTGTACCACCAGTATGTCCAACTCCCAGTCTTCCTACCTGGCATCATCTGTGCAAGTGACCCTTCAACTGAGCCGTCAGCTCCCCAATACCTCGTTACATTGCCCAAAGACAACTTGACCATGTTTCACCCAATAAAGTGTCTGAAGTGTCAAGTCCTGAAGGCGGGCACTTAATTTTCTGTGCTTTGCCACATGACCCTTTCCTTTATCTCTTGGCAGCCGCTTGGTTTTAATTGAAACTTCAGCAAGGCAAAGCTGCAGACTGAAGCTCTGCAGCCATGATCAGAACTGCACCCTCTGTTTGGGAGCTGACAATGCTCTGTCTGTTCTGGATGAATGGCTTATTTCTCTCCCCCCCCTCATTATGCCCTCAAGCCCCCTTGCTCCACGTTTATTGACTCTGTTTCGTCTTCTCTGGTGGAACATGATGTAGATTTGCTCTCTTAGTGGAGCGAGCTTTGCGTATATATGGCTTTGTTCTTTTTATTTCTTTTTTCATGTACCGAGGGCTTCTTTAGATGGGAGGAAATGGATCGGTTTTGACGTTTAAAAAAGTGGGCCTCTTTTGTTGGTGTTTTTTCCCCTCCCCCTTTTCTGCAGCATCCTTGATAATATTTTTGCAATATGCAAGGTTGAGCATATCCCTCTGAGCTTCTTAATGTAGTTACTTATTTATTGTTGAGTTGGTGGAGGCTTTTTGGGATGTAAGGATGGTGTGGGTGTTATGTGAGTTATCCCTTATGTATAGTGATTGTGCTGTGAAAAAGAAGAGAGTGTGTGTGTGTGTTTGTGTGTTGAAACTTGCTGTATTTGGAAAACTAGTGCCTCATGGTAAGGACTAGCCTGGCATAAGAGCTGTGAGTGGCTGCTGGGATGAGGGCAGGATTGATGCATTGCCCACTGCCCCTCAACACAGGAACATAAGATGAGCCTGCTGGATCAGACAGTGGACCATCGAGTCCATTATTCCATTTTCATAGCATCCTATCCTCAACCTTCCTTCCAAGTCCTCAGAAAGGAGCAGGTTCTGCTGTCCCTGGTGGGTAGAAATGGGAGAGAGATTAGATCACGTTAGCATTTACAGGTGAACCTATCAAGTTCACACTTTTCCAAAGCAATGCATGAGCAGAAATACACCCACCTTCAAAGTTCAAACTTCTCCAAAATTTGCAGTGCAGTTGTCCAGCCAAGTAATGTGTACAAAAATGCATATGCTAATGATAAGTGTCCATTAAACTATAAGGAGCGTCTCCACCCCCATAGTTCAACCTGGACACTGAGGTCCAGCACTGAGGGCCTTCTGGTGGTTCCCTCACTGTGAGAATCCAGGTTACAGGGAACCAGGCAAAGGGCCTTCTCGGTAGTGGCACCCGCCCTGTGGAACACCCTCCCATTAGAGGTCAAAGAAATAAACAACTATCTGACGTTTAGAAGACATCTGAAGGCAGCCCTGTTTAGGGAAGTTTTTAATGACTGATGTTTTAATGTATTTTTAATATTTTGTTGGAAGCTGCCCAGAGTGGCTGCGGAAACCCAGCCAGATGGGAGGGGTATAAATATTATTATTATTATTATTATTATTATTATTATTATTATTATTATTATTTATTATTATTTAGTGAAAATAGCATACAAAATGCTTTACATTAGAGGAAATTGCTTTGTAAAAAAATTGTATATTTGGAGAAATGTGTATATTAGGGCTGATGTGCATACTGATGTGGAAGTGTGGAGAACGGAGCGTGACATTGGAAAAATGAGAAAACAGATTTGACGAATTTGCCCATCCCTGGCCTGCACAGAGCCCTCCTCCACCACCGTGTGCCCAATTCTCCAATGATCCACCTCAATAACCTTACTCCTGGACATCTTAATCTATGCATGTCCACTGAGGTCTCCCTGTCTGTAGCATGAGACATCTTCCTTGGTAGATGGAGTATCTCCTTGAACAGTGCAACATCACTTTCCTAATCTTGAGTCAGATCATTAGCCAACTGGCTAACCAAGAACAGTGTGTGTGTGTATAATCTGGTCAAAGTGCCATCTGATGAGACCCCTCCTGTATCAGGGAGTAGCAGTGAACAATACCAACACTCCAAGGCTGGCTTGGTGACACCCTTTTAATTTCCCACAGAGCCCTTGAGTGCCTGATATAGCAAGCACCAGGGCAAGTGACCCAGCTGGCTGTCTTGGGAACTACAGGGCAAGTGTTAGCACTTGTGGATCTTGCTTGGGTCTTGGCAAGTGCCTGGGGATACTATGTGCTGGTGTTGAGAACATGGGAGCATAAGAAGCTGCCTTATATTGAGTCAAACCATTGGTCCATCTAGCATTGGTCATTGGTGGTGACTGGCAGCAGCATCTCTATGGGGTTTCAGAAAGGGCTTTCTCCTACCTGGAGATGCCAGGGATTGAACCTGGCACATTCTGCATGCAAAGCAGATGCTCTGCCACTGAGCTATAAACCAGAGCCTGCTGGCCACACTGGTGTGAGACTGGAGGGTAGGCTTCCTTGCAGCTTCCTGGGCCACCCCAGTGGATGGATACATCAGCCAGTCTGATATCTGCTTCAGGAGAAAAACCCAAGCCCTGGTTTCCCATGGGCTGGTTGCTTTTATTACTGGGCCACCACATTTTAAGGAGGACATCTTAGGCTAGATGGCCTAAAAAGGTTCTTTTCAACTCTTTGATTCTATACTAATCAACAAAGCTCCAAGTTGCTTTAATTTATTGTACAAGAAAGAGAAGGGGCATTAGGAACCTTTTGTGTTTAATGATGCTTATTTGTTACATAAGTGAGAGAGAGCTCTTGTATATTCTGGGGCACATCAAAAGCTTCAGTGTGTTGGAGTTGCTTGCTATTAAATGCCAGCAGATGCTAATGGAGTGTGAAGCTTTGCATAATGACAGCACTGAAAACAGAATCAGATGTTTTGCAGTCAAAGAAGGTGAATCAATGATCAGTAGGATGAGGGGGAAATGCCTAGCAGAAGCAACAAACACAGTTAAAAGCTGCAATGAGAAATCCGTTAATGCCCATTGATTTACATTTGTGAATTGCACAGACAAAAGTGAATTCCAGCCTGGTTGGAGATGGCAGCAGAGCTTGATTAAGAAGTGACCATCTTGGCAGCCCTGCAGATCAGCCAGAGATCTGTTTTTCCCCACAATAACATCCATCCCAGTTGAGACATCAAAAGCGGTGATTAGGAAATGCCGTAATTGGGGAGAAGTTCTCTCTTTGATGAAGAGGGCTAACTTAGATCTCCACTCAATATACAAGCATCTTTTTATAATTAGTGCAGTGACAAAACAGAACTAGGATAAAAGCATTTTTAAAGTTTGTGTACTCACATTATAATCCAGGAACGTCTTTCCCAACCTGGTGCCTTCCAGTTGTTATTAGGCGACTACTCCTATAAAGTGAGTTGTAGTCCAACATCTGGAGGGCATCAACATCTGGAGGGTAACATCTGGGGGAGGCTGGTCTAGGGTGGGCTCATCAGAATATGGGTTCACCAGGAGGAACTTCAGAACCCATGTGCAAGACCATGACTGAGGCCTGTCAAGTAATAATAAAGAAGAGGATGACTCTGAGCATGTACAGAATTATATTCCCTCACTACTTAATAACTACAACTATCCCAAATATATGTAAGATTGGGATGGAGATTTCAAGATCAATGGATGCAGTTTCTAGCCTGGATTTATCCTAACTGGGGCCAAACCACTGAATACATTTGAGGAGATAAGGACCAGGCTGCTATTTCAACAGTTTTTTGTGGGTGAGGGCATCTGTGAAAAGTCCACAGTAGATGCCCACGGTTCTGGAGAAAGAAATGGCATCCTTTGCTGCCTGCTGCCAGTTTTTACCAAGAATGCCTGGGAACACACCACATTCTAAAAGATGGGAACATCAGGCATTAGAAGGATCACTGAATATAGTCAGAACTCCTGGGAGGGAAATCAATCTGCTCCTCCCTCACCCTAGTGGGGTGCAAAAATCTGCCCCAGTCCCACTCTCCCCCCAGCACAACCCGTTTTGGAAGTTAAATACTGGAATTCGGTCTTGGGCTATATAGGAACTGGGTTCGTTTTACTCTCCACGTAGCTTAGCATTCTAAACTTCTGCTGTAGTTGTTGGTCTGCTCACCGTGTTGCTTCTCAAGGGACAAGATGGAAGCCTGCTAATTGCAAATGTCCCTCTGTGCCACCAGGAGGCAGACACAGATGACAACCAAGGAACTTTGGACTTTGAAGAGTTCTGCGCCTTCTATAAGATGATGTCGACCCGCCGGGACCTGTATCTTCTCATGCTCACCTACAGCAACCACAAGGACTATTTGGATGTGGATGACCTCAAACGCTTCCTTGACACTGAGCAAAAGGTAAGCATTGGGGGTTCACTCCTCAATCTTTTCTAAGGGTGTGAGAAGGCATTGTTATGCCTCGCATTCGCTGCGTTACAGACCTGATTCCATTCCGCTGCAGTTGGAATGCCAACCAATGCAGAAACAGGGTGAACTGAATTTAAGCATGGGAAAATAAGAAACTGAAATCGATTGGTTTGTCAATGCCTAGGCATGACCCTGCCCAAACTTATGTATTGTCGCTTCCCAACTTCTCCCCTGGCAGGAAGGCTGGGATTTGGGTGGGAAGCTTGTGCAATGGAAGCAAGTAGCATCATGGCTTCCTTTAACCTTAAGAAAAGGGACAGGCTGGTCACCACCCTTCCGAAAGAGATTTCACATTTTCTGCTACAAAGTGAGCTTTGCAATGTCTGCTCCATTCTTCTCAGTGAGATTTTTTTTTTTGGCCTCCATTAAAATACATATTGAACACCAAAGTCACCTATGAAGAGAAGGTCACCCCTGAAGATCTGGGAACTTGTCCAAGCATTTGCAGACAAACATATAAATCATATTGAGGCGTTTCTTTGGGGGGGGGGAACCTTCCACAAACAAATCCTTCCAAATATTGATAGTCCCCAATAATGGCATGGATATTTGAGGGAGGAATAAGGAATAACTTGGTTTCTTCAGGACCATGTAGCTTGTTCATTGAAACAAGAATAAAGCATATAAACTGTAGTCCTCTTCTCTTGCAAATAAGACATATACCACTGTCCTACTCTCACCATGAATCCATGCCCACAAATTCCTGATGATGAAATACTTGTCTTTGGATGGCCTTCTGTTCAGCTTGGTGTGGGCAGGCTAACACTGGGGCAAATGGAGGACCGACCCACAACCTCAGTGCTAACTTTGGAATATAAAGCTTTTTACAACTAGGGACCAGGATACCTGAAAGATCATCTCGCCCCTTATATAATCAAATCTATCACTACTCTCTGCAGAGGAGGGCCTTCTGCAGTTGCCTTCTCACCAGGGATTACAGGAGAATATAGAATTCAGAATTTTACTGCTGTGATACCTACTCTTTGTAATTGCTCCCATTTAATATTAGACAGGTTCCATCTTTATTTGTCTTTTTAGCACTTGCTGAAGACCTTCCTTTCCCAACAAGTCTTCTAAGTAGAGGTCTTACCGCATCAGCATTGGAATTGTTTTAAAGATGTTCTATGGTTGGTCTGGTTTTTTTCAATGGCTTGTGTGTTTGCTGCCCTGTGCTCCTTTGAGAAGAAGGCAGGATAGAAATTTAATAACTAAATACAATCATTATAGCTTACTTTTTGTGGGCTGCAGTCTACTTCATCAGTTAGTTACAGGTGTACATTTATACCATATGGCATGGATTGTAAACAGTGAAATCAGAGGAAGTTTTGTGGTTACCCAAATTCTGGGTCTTTGCCCTCAAAGGCCAAAAAAATTAAAATAATAATAATAATAAAAGAGTTCAGATTTTTAGTTTGGGCAGACTTCACCACACTCAGCAGTCTTCTCCAGAAGAGCTTTCATTCTGGACTGGAACCTAATGGGAAGTATGCTTCTTCTTAATGCTCTCATAAAAACCCAAATACATTTGCCAGCTTTTAATCCTGGCATTTAAAGGCACTTTTTGATAATAAAACACTGAGTACCACCTAGCAGATCTGGCTTGCAGTTATTTATGCAATGCCAATTAAATGGCAGTCAACTAACATCACAGCTCTCTGTTGTAACGTTTGCACCGCACTATCAAATTTATGATTTTGTTTTCTGCATTACAAGAACCAAAAAACTAGAAAAAATATAAGCAAGGTCTTACACTTTTCTGCATTGCCGCATTTATATCTAGGCATGGCTGGATACTGATGAAAGGTGCCAGATCTTGTTTTCTAATGTTTGTGCAAAGCTCTCATAAAAAGCAAATAAACCTGCTGCTGTTTTTGCCTCTGGCAAAAATTAAGTGGCATATTCCCCTACACAAAACCTTCCCTAGGCTTCTTGTGCCAGGTAAGTGCATAAATATGATTTCAATAGGAAGAATGTTGGGTCTTTTGCTGCTTTATTGTAACATTTAGATTGGAGGCTGCAAATTCATTAACTTTGCATTGGTCTAAAAGCCAGGGGGTTTCCCCTCTCTAAACATGCACAGAACAATTCCAGCAAATTATCCATCTGAATTTAATAGTGGTGCCGGAAAATACTTCTTCTGCCCTACCTACTGTAATTAATCTGAACGACTTGCTTAACCCCAAGATTTACATTTAAATGCCTGGAAACTGTGAAGCAATTATAGGCTTTCTCCAGCTAAGTTCTGTGCAGAGTAGGTCTGTTGAAATGAATGAACCTTATTCATGCCTATCGATTAACTTCAAAGGATCTTCTCTGAAAAGGACTGGAGTTGGATTCAACTGTTTGATATCAGTGCCTCTGAGCATGTCTAGAAATCCTTTCTCTCACCACTGAATATAGAGAGCTGAACCTGCCTTCAAAAGTCGAGCAGTGGAATCTCTCCCCCCCCTCCCAATAATCCAGGTTTTCTGCCATTCCTCTGTGGTACATTCCTCTGTGGTGCATTAGTGCCCCGCGTTGGGCAGTGGGGACACCTTGCTGTGAGTTTTCTTCTCCACTCTCTTCCTAAAGAACTCTCCACCTGCTTTTTCATGGTCTGTTGGAGATTCTAAATGTGCCCTTTGCTCAGATGATAATCTTGTATTTGTGACTGCTGCCCTTCTAAACAAGTTAGCATTGGTTTCTGTGTCACTGGGCTATTGATCCTCCTAATGCTGAGAAAGGAGGGGGAATCGAATCTCGCTGCATATTTGGGTCTGTGTAGATAATCATCAGGAGATACACCAGGTGCTTTTACTTCCTGATTACCACCTTTCTGAGGGACGGGCCCATTGAGTTTCTGCAGTCATGTGTGAACTAGTACAAAATGTCTCCCAGCCCTCTTTCCTTCCTTTAACCCCCCCATTTGGGTCCGATGAGTTATTGACTTGGTTCTGCTCACCCCACTCTTCCTCACCCCCTCTTCTCTTTCTTGCCCCCCCTTCTCAGCCTCTCCACTATGCTTCTTCCCCCACACCACATATTTTCACATCTAAAGGCTACAGAAATGCATAGGCAAATATATAAATGGTAGGGCCGGCCTAATGCATTTTGGCAGCTGAGGCGAACCACAAAATAGCAGCCCCCCCTTCCCCATCAGGGAAGAAGGGATAAGTGAAGCAACAACATCAGCAACAATGGCTGGTGTCCATTGTGACTAGTAGGGCAGGAGGCAAGAAGGCTAACTGTAGGCGGAGCCAGAGCCAATGGCTGGTGGAACCAACTAACTCTTGCTCTGTGCCCATCCTCCTTCCTGCTAAGTTCTGCAAAAGCAACACTGGCAGTCAGTGAGGAGGAGGTTGGCATCTGGTGCCATCACCTGGACTGGCTGTAAGTAAGGAGAAAGGCAGGTGGAGGCTGGCTGAGAACTGAGTGAGTTTGGTGGAGCAGAGATACACCTGTCCTAATGGACCTGTGTCTCCACAAGATAAATGTGTCCCTAGGCTGTACCACATCAGACTGCAGCTGGTGTTGTACATTACTGAGTATTCTTCGAATCTGCCAAAATACAGGTGGGTGCCTGTTCCTTCATTTGAATCGGTACCAGAGGACCCAGGCATACAGAATCGCAAATTGTCTAGCCTTGATGCAGGGGGTGCTTGCTCCTACACAATCCATTCCCCCACCACAATATTTTTAAAAGCACTTTCAGTGCACAGTTTCCTAAGGACGTCTTACCCTACCGCCTAACAGACTCTGCCTGGGTTATTTTTTTCTGGAGATTCCCAACTCTTCCTCTTGCTTTGTGTCCAGGAACATCTGCCACACAGACTAAATTTATTGACAAGCCAAAACCGGTCCGTGTCATCTTGCCATAGGAGCTGTCTATCACCAGGACGGGGCAATCGGCATTGTGTTACTTTCTGCCCCTGGGCACTAAGGCGCCACTTGGGATGGAAGTGGCCTAGAAAACCATGCTTTGCGTTCTGTGGAGGACAGCCTGGCAATCATTGACGGGATCGTAGCTTTCACCCTATCAAAGCTGACATTGATTGGCAGAAATGGGAATCTCACTGGCCGGTTGGAAAAGAGGCAATTGGGGGGGGGGGAGATGTCGCACACAGCTAGAAAACCACCCAGTTGCATAACTACTCAGAGAAAAGGAGAGTTGTTAAATGGCAATCTCTTATTTTGTGCAAAACAGCAGCAGCAAAAAACAACAACCTTCCTTTTTTGTTCTTAGATGATTAATGTGACCAAGGATCATTGCCTGGAGATTATCAATCAATTTGAACCATGTCCAGAGAACAAGGAACAAGGAGCTCTTGGAATTGACGGTAAGATTTCAGTTGCTTTTATAGGGAGAACTGAGCAATGTTACTGAATAAATGCCTTAACTGGATCCTGGCCGGGGTCATTTCCCACAAAGAATGGACGTTCCCTTCCCCCCCCCCCTTGTACCTGCTGCATTTTGCCTTCCTGTTAGTACTGTCAGGGTGATGCTGTTGTCATTCATTTCTCATCTGCCCTTTCCGTAATGTACAAACCCAACGTGGGACCAAGATCCTAGCAATGTTAAGAATAATTAGCTAACTAAAGAAGAAATCTTGTAAATGAAAAGCACTGCGTGGTTTGAAAGCATCAGGGCACCTGAAACGCTTCTCCTGCCAAACACAAAAAAATTCATCTTCTTTTGGAAGGTCTCAAAAATTAAAGTGAGCTGAATGAAGGTCTTGAGGGGCTTCAACAGGAAAAGGGGTCTGATATTTGTAGCAACAGACTAATCTCTGAAGGTGGGGACACTTGACGACAGCTGTAAAAGCATTGGTGGTTTTTGACAAAGGTCTGTTGTTTTATTTCTGTATTGCATTTATACCCTATCTTCTGCTCACTATATTATCCTCACAAGAGCCCTACAAGATAGGTTAGGCTGAGAGATAGTGGCTGACACTACCAGTGAGCTTCATGACTGAGTGGGGTCTGCACCCTGGTCTCCCAGGTCTTTTCCCAACACACACTCCTTGCTAAACCACACTTGACTAGATGAACAAAGGATTCAGCTGTTATACTCACAAGTAGGTAGAGCATGTGCATAGGGATGAATGTGCTAGCTCTGGCCCCAATTCCCACCCCCATTGTTCTCCCTGCAGAGTTGGGGTATCCTCCGCCCCCAAATTGTTAACATATTAATAGCAATTCTGTTAGATTAGAATAATATCCCAGTTTGGGGACATTGAATTTCTCTGCAGTATGGAAATATGGGAAATGGTGTAGCCCCAAAGAATAGACTTATTCCCAGTATTCTGGATTCTGGTCCTAATCAAAAACAGATATTTAAAAAGTTAAAACAAAATACATTATGGATGAGTTGACTATGAGTTGGCAGGAAGAGCAGAAGGTATCTGAATCCTATTTCAAGCTGATCAGGAAAGGGGGTGGGAATGGGCACCCAGTCCAAAGTCCTCAAATTCAGACTCCACCCCACTGCGGCATCAGATAGTTATCTGAATGGGAAGCCTCAGCACAAATCTTCCTGTGTGTTTGCCTTTGAACTCAACCACTCTGCCTGCTCTCTCTGCCTCCAGCTCAGTCCACGCAGCATGTGTGTGGGAAGTTTTTCTTCCTAGGAAGTACGCTAAGATGCTATCACTTAGCTTCTCTCAAAGCAAGGTTGCAAACTCTAGCTTCCTTAGGCTAGTAGAACCCATCAAAGTTATTTTTGAGCTGGTGGGGAGTCGTCAATACTTGCGAATTGGGTCACTTTTTGACTAGTAGTAATTATAACAACATCTTTCTATGGCACAAAAAACACACACCTCTGAATGGCACAGAATAATTTGTTCCTGGAATGTCCCATTAATAGAACAGAGCTCTTCCCTCCCAGAATGAGGAATGGGTTGATTCTGCCCTCCCTAGTTCTCTGTTACTGTAGCACAGAGGTTTTCAACCTTTTTGAGTCCATGGCTCCCTTGACCAGCTACATTCTTTCTGCGGCACCCCTGTAGGGCTCAGGAGCCCAGTTATGTCACCCCTTGCCTGCACAATGGACAGCCCCATACCCCTTTTCAAACAACCTCCCTTGTGGAATGTTCCCTCAGTCTTCTTTCTTTTCCCCTCTCTTTGGGAGTCCTCTGGGCAGCCACTGCTGCCTCCCCTGGTCTCCGAACTGCCCCCTCCTGCCCCAAAGTGAGTTGCCTCCTCACACTGCCCCACAGGGGTCTGGGAAGCACCCCCTGGTCAGCCTCAGAGGCACCATTCACTTGTAGCTGCAGGGCCGCTGCAACAAACAGCTGTGCAAGCCTTTGGGAGGCAGAGACATGAGAGGGCATCAGAAGAAAGAAGGAAAAAGTGACACAGAGGCCAGTGTTGCCCGCTGTACCCCTGACCATCATTCAGGGCGCCCCTAGGTGCCATGGCACACTGGTTGAAAACCACTGTTGTAGCAAGATCAAAACTGATCTTGTTCGGCTAACCTGTATTTGCTCAAACGGGACTTTCTGTTTGCTGCAAGGTGTATTTGTAATTTGTGAGCCAATTCCTATGCCTGCTGTCTCAGTGCTGTAGCATTGACATTATTAGCTTTGGGAATAATGGTCATTAATGGATTTATTTGAACATCTTGTCAAGCTCAAAGCAAATAATTCTGCCGGATAGCCAGCTAGTGTGGTGAGCGCCGATAGACTTGGGGCTCCAGCTGGCTTCCTTGAGAAACCAAGGGAGGAAGGTATCAGAACCCACCCTAAGGTTTTCTGAAGTACAAAAATATATTTTTAAAGAAAGGGTAAGTAGCAGATCCCCCCCAGCTGGAACTAAGTTCCAGCACTTCTCATGTGGGTGCCATTGCCATTCTAAGAGAACAAGGGAGGCGCTCATGTTGAGTTCCAGCATCTCTTTTTCTAGAAAAATAGCACTAGTGAGGGATAAGGGTGGGAGAAAACAGCTAAATGAATATTGAGTGTGCTGCACATCATTTGGGAAAGAGACCAGGCCCAGACACAGAGAGGGGGGCATATGGGCCACTTGGCCCGGGCCTCCGATTCCAAAGGGGGCCTCGGTCAGCATATTCACAATATTCACAAATATATACTTACTTTTTTATAAGACTTCAGTTATCCCCAGGGTAAAAAAAAGGGGGGGCACATTATCTACCTGGCCCGGGCCTCTGCCTGGCTCTGCAAGGCCCTGAAAGAGACACACAAGATGAAGGGAAGCCAGATGGAAAGGATTAGCTTGAAGTAAAGTGGCAGTTGTCTGAATGAGCCCTCCTGCTAGGATGGGGAAGGAGAACCTCAGGTCCAGGGGCCAGTTGTGCCCCCCCCCCCGACCCTTGGGACTCTTGCTAGGCCACAACCCTTCTCCTTGGGTCACGCTCCTCACCAGTCTTGCTCTGCACCTTCCTAGAGTGTTTTTGCCTGATTGGCATGTGTCCTTGAACTCTAATCATGCCCATTGCTTGCTTGGATGGAGAGGAGAGGAGGGGTGTGCATGAGTTTGTGTCGTAATCAGCCTGGTATACAATAGCCGCATACATTGTTCCAGCCACTTCTGTCTCTGTCCTTGTCCACCGCTGGCAAGTGACCCCCGGGAAACCTGTCCAAAAGGTATGTGCTAGGAGGTGAGGATACAACTGTGTGTTTTGTTGCCATTCTCATTTGTTTGCTCTGTTAGGTGTTTAACCACTGAAGTTTCTCCATCAGTTTGGAACTGAAGTGGGACTACTTAACAATGAAGTGGAACTTTCTGCATAGTTTTCCAAATATGTGATACTAGATAAATTGGCAAATTTAAAAGAAAGAAAAGGGCGTGGATCCAGATGGTGCTGGACTCCAGTTCCCATCAGCCCCAGGCATCCTGACCCATGGTCAGAGATGATGGGAGTTGTAGTCCAATGAAAGAAACTAGGAATTGGAGAGGCTGTGTCAGTCTGCCAACTAAATTTATGACTGAGAACAGCCAAGAAGTTGAATGTTAAGAGGTCATTTTTGCAGGGGGCAGGGAGCACTAGACGACAAGAAGTATCTGGAAGTGGTGCCTGTATGTGTTATGTTTAAATGTGTGCTGTGATTTTGAATAAGCAAATTTTCCCCTTCACTTTACAGGAAAGGATAAAGAATTGTGTGCTGCCTCCAACCCCATTCTGTAAAATGCTGAGGTTTAGATATGGAAACCTCTGCTTAATTATCTATTTTGTTACTTTATTTTATTCCACTTGCTTATCTAAAGCATTTTATCCCACTCTTCAGCCCAAAGAGGCTGGCTGACATATGGTAGCAAGACTTACAGTTGCAAAGGCATGGCACAAAAGGAAAAAGGAATGGAGAGGGAGGAGGAAAAACAAACAAAACCAGACACTGGTTTTTAAAGTTACATAGTAGCATGGTTATTGTTCGTGTGGAAGAGAAAATGGAGGAGGAAGAACACTTCTACTGTAAATGAGCAGTCTGACCAATGCAGATTTAAGGCTTATGCATGGAAAATGCCGATTGCCGTAAATAATCAAAGTAAAGCTGTCACTTTAACAAGCAGACATAAAATATTGATGGGGTGGGGGAGCAAATATTACTGCAGCGCCATCAGATGTGCGTTCCTCGACCTTTTATTTTATGATATGTGTTCTGACATGTGAGCAATATCTCCCCACGTTGTCACCAACTCCCGCAAACATCCAGCTTTTTCTGAGGAACTGCCACATTCTTTAAAGTATTGATTTCATGCAACTGGATTAAGTCAGAGTCACACTTGAAAAATGATCGTTCCTTGTTTATACAGAGAAGAAGTCAGAGAAGGGGGTGATAAATGAAAGCTGTGGGTCCAAAGCTGGCCAATCCCTTCCTGCCCCTCCACACCCAGCCTGGACGCCAAGGGAACTTGAATTGGCCCAACAATCCCCCCCTCTTCCTTCTGGGGGTTTCTGATAATGTTGCCACACCGATAGATATACAGGGAGTGTGCCCACCATCCATTTAGAGTGAGTTTAAAAATCACATGACTTTGCCCAAAGGATCAGGGGAACTGTAGTGTATTAAGGGTGCTGTGAATTGAGGGGTGAACTACAGTCCCCAGGATTCCTTGAGGGAAATCATGCATTTTAAATGGATGGTGTGTACGCAGCCACAAAGTGAGATCTGCAACAAAATATTGCAGCGTAACTTCCTCCCTAACTGGAATCCCACACTTCAGGATTTCAGCTAGTCATGCTCTCTTCCAGGACACTATAAACTGTAAGGGGCTGAAGCAGAATATCCCTCTTCCCATCCCTGCACCCCACCCCGGTTTTCAATTTATTTTCAGTGGGAAAGCTGAGAAGCGGAGCTCCCTCCATTGGCCAGACCCATTGGACGTCCTCTGCTTCCACAGTCATCTGGGGGGCAGCCATTCCATTGGGTTCTCTCAGTGGGAGAAATAGGAAGGTTCATTCCATCATCTTGGTGCCAAAGTTTTGGTTTTCTTCTTCACTCCTCATTCCTTTTGTGTTTGTGTGTGAGTGTATGTGTGTTTTTAAAAAAAAGAGATTGTAAGCCTGCAGGTTTGTTCTGATTGTATGTAAGCTTGCTCTGGGAGCATTTTCAGCTGAAGAGTGGATTACAAATGCTCAAAATATGTAAAATAAACACTTTCCCCTCCCAATGCTGAACATTCCACAGCTACTAAGCATGCACAAGGGTCCTTATTAGGTTGCTGTTATTTATTTTCCTGGTGTGTGTGCCCTCTTACAGGTTTTCGTTTTAATATATTTTTTTTTTTTTTACATCTACAATCCTCATGGTTTCTCACCTAGCGTGACAATACCTCCTTCTGGTTCCTCTGGGTCCCTACCTTGACCTGAGTTTAATATTGGAGCAAGTGAAGTTACAACTTTTATAAGCTTAGCAAGGTTGTGTTAATCTGCCCAGAGCCAGTTGATTATTTACCGTAGTTTAATATTATAATTATTTTTTGAGGGGGGTTGTAAGGTGCCAATGCGTCCTACTTTGCAGAGGAAAATCCTCTGTTTGAAGAGCTGGCCGGTCCATGAACCCTAAGAAGGAAGAGCAGGAGAGGGTGTTAAGTGACCCATCCACAATTAAGTACCTCGGACAGCAACTGATCAGGCACCCAGGTCAGCTGGTTGTTGTCTTCTGCACCACAGTGAGATGCATTGCATTTATATTTAAAATACAGTGATTATATCTAAATTTGAACCTCTCTATAAAAATTACCAGGTGCACATTTCATATAAAATGGCATTTTCTTTTGCTGTTTTGAGTGTTGATGTGTAAGCGGCTATCTTAATCATTGTTGGCCATTCTGATTATGGCAAGGGGCAAGGGTGTATAACAAGGCACTGGTTTCCATTCTGACCTGTGTTTACGGAACTGAACATAACCTACATTCTTTTTGATGTAAAGGAAACATCAAAACAATGCAAAAAGTAAAGGCCATTTATTAGCTATCGTTTGCAGACTGAAACAGCAACCATGGTGTGAACAAATGCCGACTGTGTGTGCTTGACTGATTTCTATTCGTGATCAGAGATGAACATGTGAACTGTGGCGATTTTGGCTTCCTTGTTCCGTTTTTATTGGATACCTCCAACATCCCTAGCTAAGGGTGGAGCAAGAGAAGGGAAAGCCTTGCCTTGAGGAATGGGTGACAGAAAGCATCCTGCAAGGCATTGTCTTGCCTGCATATGATGCACACAGCACCAATTCCTGCCAGGAATCTTGATCTATAAACCGTATGGTCCCTGGCTAGGAAAAGACAGTCTGTATGAGTCAAGGAATCATTTGAGTCAAGGAAACACATGGAAAGGTTCATTTGCATGAGGAGCTGTTTGCTGCTTGTTGCCCTCTTCCTTTTTCAACCAAGGAAAGGACTGTCCGGGAGAAGAGAGGAACACCAATAAATTTGATTTTCCTAGTGTTTTAGTATTCGGTGTCTGTTTTAAGCATTTGATTTGACTGTTAAAAAACAAAACATCTTGAATTTCAGGATGAGATTAAGTGAGACTCATATATCCTTAATGATAACAGAAACCATGAAACCTAAAGCTCAGCTGCTAAATAAGCTCAATGTACTGGTATTGGTGACATGCCTGAAGACAGGCACGCACACACACACACACACACAAACTTCAGACATCCAAGTTGAATAGCTTTGCTCTTCAAGCTCGGTTGCTAGGAAGTCTGTAGCAACAAAAATTGACAAAGCTGTCACACAGCCCAAGAGCAGACACAAAGTCAAAACAGCAAAATGCTGTTGGGGGAGATTAGAAAATATATAAGCCAAGTAGAGCGGGCGGGTGAGACACAGAAGGTGCAGATCACCCAGCTGAAAGAGAAAAGCCAACAGCAAATCGTTAGGAGGACCCAATGGAAGGTTTTTAAAATCTTAAGCCTGGTTTTCCCATGGGTCCGAGAAACCATATTGGGGGGTGGGGGTGGGGAGCTTTCAACGTGTGTAACTGGTCTGGAGAGGATTTGCCCGATCGAAATCTGCATCTGTCACCTCAGGTGGGACTGTTTGTTTGAAAGGTTGCTGAATGAGCCGAGGGAAAGTTTCAGTTGCTAAAAGCAGACTTGAGTTACTTTCCTCCATCTCATAAGTAGCCTTTCTTATCCCAGCTCAGTTCTCGAGGCAGGCTTTCACAGCTTAATTAATTCTCCATGGACCTGGCTAGCTCAAATGTCAGGGAATGTGCAGAAGGTGTGTTTGATCATACAGATTATTTTTCTAAACAGAATGCTTGATCTTCCCTTAATATAGAGCATTTTGGTTACTTTGCCTGTGATGCACCTGGCCCTAGCAGAATAACCTCCATGTGTGGGACAGAGCCAGGTCTAAACTCCTGTGGGAAAATGTGGGAGCCCTTTGGACAAAGGATTGATTCCCCACTCCCAGTTCCCTGCTGATTGAAGAAAGGAACTTGCAGGGTCTTAAAACTGCAGTGAAACAGGAAAATGAAAATGCAGTGGTTAGTGCAATGGATTTTGGGGGGTGTTATCACCCTGGGAAGCAGGCTCATGCTGTCAGAGGAGGTATCTGAAGATAAAGGAAGGGGAACCACTTCTATGGGTGGGGAAGCCTTGTGGGCCAACAATGCATTCACCTGCATAACCTGTGGCACTAGCCCTCCCAACTTGCAATACTGAAGATGCCTCCTTGGAACTATTGACAGCTCAAGGGGCACCACTTTCCTATCCCTTCACATCTAGATTGAGCAAGAGACTTCCAGCCCCAGCCAGCCAGGACTTGAGGAATATGGCACGGGCCCTTTAAAAGCCCCAAGAGTCTTCCTCAGAGGGGGGTGGAGCCAGAAACACCAACCTACTTCAGCCCTCATGGGTCTCTAGACCAGGTATCCCTGACCTGCGGTCCTCCAGGGAAACCCCCCCCCCAAAAAAATATCTCCAAATTAATCTATTCAGCATAGGTGCCAACTCCCTGGGTGCCCAAGCACCCCCAAAATTTCCCATGAAGGAGCTGGGCACCCACAAATTTCAACCCATGGTTGTGGGGCCAAGGTAGCACTCCTGCTGCTCAGATTAATTTATGGATGCCCTGTGGATGTCACCTTAATTAATTTTGGCTGTTCCCCCGCCAAATAAGAATCAGATTGGTGTGCATTTGTGCAAAATTAGTTTAAAATACCTTGTAAGGAATGCGTTGATCCTAAATGTCTACGATCCCCTCCCCAAAGCAAACAGTTTTCTAGAGAAATTATCTCTGAGATTGCCTGCTAATTTTCAGACAGAGTTGCTCAGAGAAAAAATAATTTTATTGTTTTTAAAAAACAATATCATCTAATCATAGAATAATAAGAATAATCTAGTCTATAATTTTAATTGTGTTTTATTGATCGATGTTTGTAAACCATCCTGGGATCTATTTTGACAAAGGTCAGTTTAAAGGTAAAGGTAAAGGGACCCCTGACCATTAGGTCCAGTCGTGGCCGACTCTGGGGTTGCAGCTCATCTCGCTTTATTGGCCAAGGGAGCCGGCATACAGCTTCCGGGTCATGTGGCCAGCATGACTAAGCTGCTTCTGGCGAACCAGAGCAGCGCATGGAAACGCCGTTTACCTTCCCGCTGGAGCGGTACCTATTTATCTGCTTGCACTTCGATGTGCTCACCCTGTCGTGGGGATTTGAACCACCGACCTTCTGATCAGCAAGCTCCCCACCCCATGGTGGTGTTATTGATGATGGGACTTACTTGCAGTGCTGCTGCCCCTAAAATGCAACTGATTATTAAAATACATTTCTTCAGCATGACTGTGGGCAAACCAGAGAAAGGGTTAGGAATGCTGATTTATTTTCCTGCATGGAACACTACAGGCATAGTGAGTGGGGATTTAGACCCAGGCCTGCCTAGGCCTTAGCCAACCCTCTAACAATTATCCCCCACTGGCAGGTTAATTGCATCATTAATCCAGCCCATGTGACCTTCCTTCCATAGGGTTCACCAACTACATGCGCAGCCCTGCTGGGGATATCTTCAACCCAGAGCACTACCAAGTCAACCAGGACATGACATGCCCTTTGAGTCACTACTTCATCACTTCCTCTCATAACACCTACCTCATGGGGGACCAGCTGATGTCTCAGTCCAGAGTTGACATGTACTCTTGGGTTCTGCAGTCTGGATGTCGTTGCGTTGAAGGTAAGGACCAAAAGCACACACACCACTGCCCATCTCCTTTTGTTAAAACAACAACAACTCAACTGTGGAATCATTTATGTGTTCCATAGATTCTTTTTCTACCCATCATCATCCTTACAAGAGGAGATGTTCGTCCACCATAGCAGGTTTTTTGCTTTGTTTTAAATATGCTATTGGCCTGTATATATCAGTATTACCTTCACTGATGGCAGCAGCTCTCCAGAGTTTCAGAGAGAAATCTGTCAAATATTTAATACGGCCAAGCAACCATGAAAGAAAGTACAAAATATTAAAAAATGGAAAATCACAGCCTCAGAAGAACAAAGGTGACCAGTTAGGACAGGCATAGGCAAACTCTGGCCCTCCAGATATTTGGGACTACAATCCCCATCATCCCTAGCCAACAGGACCAGTGAGCAGGGATGATGGGAATTGTAGTGCCAAACATCTGGAGGGCCAGAGTTTGCCTATGCCTGAGTTAGGAGCTTACCAACATAGCTGGTCTAAGAGATATTACAACATTCAGATATTACAACATTCACCGTGCTAATGGATTTATTACAACCCCCCTCCTTAAATCTAAACCTTCTGTTTTTGTTCTTCCCCTTTGCAGTTGACTGCTGGGATGGGCCAGACGGTGAGCCTATCGTCCACCATGGCTACACCCTCACCTCCAAGATCCTTTTTAAAGATGTGATTGAGACCATAAACAAATATGCCTTCGTCAAGAGCGAGTAGGTATCCATGTGGGTGCTATATTTTAAGGATTGGGTGTACCAAGGGGAAGGTCAACCATCATCATTGTACACTGGAATGATTCATCTATTTTGTATTTGTATCTTGTTGTGATGAGGGGGAGTTCTGGGAGAGGACAGATTACCATGTTTGGAGATGCAGGTGTATGGAAATTTGGTTTGGAGTTTCTAAGTTTTATTAAGAGCCAAGCCCACTGTCTACCCAACCACCCCAGGTCTTCATATTAAAGTCTGGCCCCATATTGTCTCGCTCTCCTCCCCCCCCAATCTAACTTTCTTTGCTCATCCCCCCCAACATCCTCTAGTAGAATTATCCCTGTGATTTAGGGAACCAGTGGTGGAAGAGGGTTAGTTGGGCAGCACTAGATTCCTGTAGGCATTATTTTTACAGCCTGTATGCATAGCCATTATCCTTAAAGCCCATGGGATGCATGGCAATTGTAGTTACCTAAGCTTCTGAGTTAAATAAATCAAGTTGGGAGACACCAGAAATTACTGTTCACATGGATACCAGCAGCAATGGATCTGAGCCATAAAGGTGAGGCCTAAAAGGCCTTTGTTGTCATCAGCCAGCCTTCCCCTGAAGGGCAAATTGGCATACAGAAGAGGATGTCGTATGGGTTATTGGCATCTCCCCAGGCTTCCTCTTCCCAAGCTTAAATTTGCATGCAAAAAGGGAAGGGGCCTTCTAGGGTGGAATCTACACACATATTTAAAAACACACACGCTGTGAAGATGCTTTATTTTAAAACGTTTTGAAAAATACATTGGATTTTGCATAGCTCACTGTCGCCATCTAGTGTCACATTTGTATATTGCACTTTACAACACATTTGAACCGTTTTATTTGCAGCTATGTAGCTGAGTACTAGGTTTGGTCTTCCCGAGCTTTCTTAGCTAACTCTCGGAAGGACCCCAAGAAGCACAGGGGGAGCCAATTTCAAGACCAGCCTATCGCTGCTGTTCCCCTTTCTCTTTTTCCAAAGTCTCAGGAAAGCTTGGCCTAATGTGATCGTGGGGATGGGGGACATGTAGCACCCCAGATTCTGCTGGAGTACAATTCCCATCAGTCTTAGCCAGCAAGGCTAATGGTCAGTGTTGATGGGAGTTTTAGTTCAGCTCCCTCTGTTTGTAAGTAAGAAGGCAGGCCAGGGGGATATTGGTGGAGCATATTGGTGGAGGATATTGGTGTTTGACATAATGGACCAGTGACAGGCAAGCTCCACTGAAAACATGACTGCTTATTAGCAGGTAGCTGACAACCCAGCTGCTTGGCCTCCAAACTACAGGGTATTTTGTCAGGCAGGAGGCAGAAAGTCCAAAAGTGACATTATCCAGATGGCAGAAATGCATCCTGCTCAGATGGGATGAGATTTGCTGCTTCTGAATCTAGAGTCACTCAGATAATCAGAGAGAGAAAGTGGGGCAGGGATGCCTTCCAGATTTTTTATTTTTATTTTAACTTGTCCTGTTTGTCTGAGAATAATGGGTCTCTGTGTCAAGGTAAGTTCCTGCAGCCAGTGCTTTTGCAGCGGCTTCCAAGAGTGTGTGGAGAAGCTCTTTTATGTGACTTTCCTCTTTCTGTGCTTTGATTCTGCAAACTTAAAGCTGTGACAGCAGTTCCATCTCCTCTCACTGTGCAAGCCAGAAGGGCTCAGGATATCTTAATGGTATTTGTAGTACCCTCGCTGGACTACAATGCACAGAATTAGAAGTGCTATTTTTCTAGGAAAAGAGGAGCCAGAACTCACCATGAATGCCTCCCTCGTTTTTTTAGAATGGCAGTGGCGCCCACCTGAGAGGTGCTGGAACTGAGCTCTGGTGAGTTCCAGCTGGGGGGGGGAAACCCCTGAGAATTAGGAACACGAGAAAATCTGTCCGTAACCCTATCTATAGTTGAGACTCCTAGGATGTAAGGCAGGAGGCCAACAGTAGGTGGAGCCACTTCCAATGACAGGCATTCTAGTTTTGCCGCCATCTTCCTCCTTGCTGAGTTTTAAAACGCTGAGACTGAGGAAGAGGAAGCAGACAAGCAGTGCCATTCTCTGGGGCTGGGTGAGGACACTGAGGTTGATGGGGCAGTGCCCCAGCTGCCCTGCTGGACCAGATGCTACTGCCTATCTAGCTAAGCGTCCTCTTTCCCCACAGTGGTTAACCCAATAAGGAGCCTGTAAGCAGACTGTTTAGAACTTCTGAACCTTCCTGCTGTCCCACTCCAAATCAACTAGTATTCAGAGGTAGACTGCATCTGAACCTGGAGATTCTGTGTTGTGACTAGTTGCAACTGAGAACCTTATCCCCCATGAATTTGCTGTTTCAAACTATCTAAAGTATATACTCTTTTTAACGATGTGCTGTGCGAATTCTTTGGGAGATGGGAAGCTGTGGCAGTCAGAACTGTTACAAAACAAGTCTAAATTTCATAGTGAAGGCATACTGTCAGTGCAATCCTGAATGCATATGACTCAGAAGTAAGTCGTGGTTGCATTCAGAGATAAGGATGAGGCTGTAGCTGGAAGGAGCAAGGAAGAGGAGTGTAGGGTAATCCAAAATTATTAGCACTATTACTAATTTCCATAGCACAAACATATATAAAACATACCTATGCATTGCACAGAATTTCAGTTTAAACCAAAAGAGCATAAAAAGAGGTTGCAGACAGCTGTTTTTTGAGCATCCATTTTGATTTATTTGCAGGGAGACTAGATAACATTGGCTATTTAGTGAGCATTTGCCCTGATTTGTTTATGCAGAGGTTATTTGATATTGCATCAACACATGTGCTTTCTCATGCTTTCCAGAATATTTCCCCTCACTTTCCCCCATGCAAAAAGTCTGATCTTTTGGGCGAAGTGGCTTTGTTGCGCTTTCCCAATTGGTTAATAATAGTGGGGCCCCAAATGTGCTTGCATGCGACTGGTATCCCAACACAACCGTAGCGACAGTCTGGAAGCAAGAAAATTCAAGCAGAATACATTAAACAAACAGAAACGTTAAAAACGGTTGATCTGCCAAGAAGGCTATAAAAACTATAAATCATTTTCTGAAGAAGGCTTGGTGAAATGACAAGTCTTTAGTTGATGCCTGAAGCTCTGTGGATTATACCAACTTGATTTCACTAGGGAGAGAGTTCAATAACTCTGGTACCATTGCCGCCACACTAAATGCACAATTTCTTGCTGAGGGTGCCCTGACGCTGCCAGATGTCAGTGGAAAATTGCAAAGATAGCATACACAGCTCGGTTCCTCCCACTGTATCTTCTCGGTGGATGTCCAAACAGGCATCTGTCTCACTTACCCTGTGTACACACTCCTGTTAATTCTGCACCCAGTGCCCACCCATCTCTGGTTTTGAAAGTGATGCATATATGGCGTTAGCTGCAACCCATATCTATCCTATTGTTTTCTTATGAAATGCTGCATTTTGTTGCATTCCCCCACCCCCAAACCAGCTTCAATCCAAATTGAGAAAAATGAATGACCTAGCTGTGTTCCAAGCTACTAATGGGCACAGCCTCAGGCCACGTTCCCTGTGAAGAGGTGTTGACAGTTAAACCATTCTGAGAATTGTAGCTCCATGAAGGAAATTGGAGGTCTCCTGACATCACTCAACACCTTTAACAAACAACAGCTCCCAGAATTCTTTATTATTATTTTTTTGGGGGGGGAGAAGCCATGACTGTTTAAAGTGGCATCTTCTTAGTGCTTTACATGCATTATGATGTGATTGTGGCCTGAGATTCAGCGAAGAGGGTAAACTGAGCTGCAGCAGGTACTGAGCCCCATGCCTTTTGGCTAAAAACACCCACCTCTATTTATTTTTGTTACCTTGTGCATAGCAGTGTGGGTGTAGCAGGCTTAGTCGGGCATGGCCGATTTAGTGGAGATAACAGTAATGGCCTGCGCTGGGCAACTGGTGTGGAATTGCCTTTCCATCATTCCATCGTCTCACCTTGAATCCACTTTTCCTCTCAAAGCCGTATGATGAGCTCCAAGCCATATGGAGCGCTTTCAGTGCCTAAGCTCAGAGAATCCAAAAATAGATACTGAAACCCCAAAGAGAGCCAGGAGATTGATTGATTGGCTTGTAAAGTCTGTCCTTTACAGTGTGGTGCCAGTGCTGTTAGACCCGGTTAATGACTCTTCCCTGGCGGGAGACTGTGGCTTTCTCTCTGTGTGTTTGTGGCTTATATTTCTAAATATAAACACCAGCAGAATTCTCAGGTTAAACAGTCAACCCCCTGTCCCCCAACCCTGGGTTGTAGCCATTGCTTAGTCCTACTCAGAGCAGACCCTTTGGAATTAATGGAGATGACTAACTCAGGTCCGTTAAAGTCCGTGAATCTATTCCGAGTAGAACTTAGTTGTATACATCCCATTCTTTCCTGGAAGTTCTCAAACTATGATCTGTGGGCTAGGGACAGGCAAATCTGTCAATTTTCTTTTCTGAAAATGCCCTTGGCACACTGTGTGGGGGGCATAAACTGGTGGAATCTAAGAACCCCAGTACAATTTGCTGAGTTCAGGGAGCAGGGCTTCTCTCCATAACTGGTGAAACCAGACTCAATTATGCAAAAGAAAAGCACTTCCGAAATTTCTCTCACTTTGCATAATTTATACCTAATGTGAAGTTCAGGGTATTTCTTGGCTTGGAAATGCGAAAATGTTTAGCACATACACAGTACCCACTAGGGTCAAGCTCAAAGTCTGAAGGTTTTTTACTTCTGGCTGAAATCTGCAGGAAGTGAAAGAAATTATCTTAAAAGTTCAGAATGCTGGCGGTAGAGATAATTTTTTGCCCTCTCCTCTTTTTGGTTGCTGATGCCTGTTTAGCAACAGTGGTAGTCAGAGGCTAACCACTGCTATCTGCCCCCCCCCCCAATGCTGAGGTCAGTGTTTTTCCAGGGCACTCTGGGGAGCTGCCTGCCTGCATTTTGTCCTCACAATGAGTTGTATCCAGCACTAGTTCTAATCAAAGTTAATGAACATGACTAATGAACATTGAATTTAATGAACTAGACTAATTATCTGGCCCATTGAGACTTGGTTGGATACAACCCTATGTCTGTGGGCAGTCTGGGAAAACAAAATGGCATCTGCTAGCTGATGTGATAAACTTTGCCAGCACCAGGGATAGAGCTGCCCTTCCTACTGGCCATGCGGCTAGAATCCCATTTTGTCACCTTTGAATGCAAACCCTCAAAGTGTCTCTATTTTCCAGGGACGTTCCTGATTTAGAGAAGCCGTCTAAGTTTCTGATTTGATCCCGGAATGTCCTGCTTTTCCTTAGAATGTCCCTATTTCCACTGTAGAAATGTTGGAGTGTATGGCGTTATCTGACCCTTGAGCCGTCTCAAGGCAATCCTGTACAGTGGTACCTTGGGTTACATACGCTTCAGGTTACATACGCTTCAGGTTACAGACTCCGCTAACTCAGAAATAGTGCTTCAGGTTAAGAACTTTGCTTCAGGATGAGAACAGAAATTGTGCTCCGACAGCGCAGCAGCAGCAGGAGGCCCCATTAGCTAAAGTGGTGCTTCAGGTTAAGAACAGTTTCAGGTTAAGTACAGACCTCCGGAATGAATTAAGTACTTAACCCAAGGTACTGCTGTATAGGGAAGTTTTTTGTGTTTTTTAAAATGTTTAATGTTTAATGGTGTTTTTATATATGTTTGAAGCTGCCCAGAGTGGCTGGGGCCACCCAATAAGATGTGTGAGGCATAAATAGTGAAATTATCATTATGGAATGGGACGTCCCTATTTCCATCGGAGAAATGTTGCAGGGAGGGTATGTGAATGGGACAGTGAAATAGCAAGGGGTGGGGAAGAGGACATCTTCACTTGGCCCTTACCACTGCCTGCAGCCCTAATAGACAATTCTCAGGGCAGTAGTGCAAATAACAATGCATTCAGCTCAAGTGAGCAAAACGACCCAAATGCACATTTATGAAGAAAGTGGTGAGAAGAAAACAGCCACAGAGTGTGCTAAATTCAAGCAGGTCCTTCTGTTCCTTTCCTGTTTAAGTAGCCTGGTGGCTGATCATAAGCAGCCTGGATGCCTGTGCAGGGAATAAATTGGGCAGTATTTTCAGCTCTTTCCCCAGCCACAGTCTTATTTATGAGATGCTATCTCAGGTTTTTATCGCCTCTGAATACTCTGAGAGTCCTTTATTTGCAAGAGCATTTTTTGACTTTTTTTTTACATTTAAGCGAAACAGGAGAGCAGAGGAGGACAAGCCACAAGGCTTGCCACTATCATAAACGTGATAATTAAGGGATATTCAGGGTGGTCTCAGAGCCTGCCAACAAGCTGCATACAATAAACTGGCTCAGGTTTGGAGATAATGATGGGCACTGGAAGTAAAAGGAACATGTGGCTTGCTTTGTTTATGTGATCCATTATCCAGTAGTGCCGACTCTTTTAACTCATAGGAGGTAAGATGGGTACTCAGGGAGATGGAGATGACTGCTAGGGTGCACTGCACAGAGGAGGCTTCCATTGGCCCTTTATCCAGCTTGGCCATTCGGACTGGTAGGTTGGAATGCAAGGAGCCCAGCAGTAGGTGGTGCCACAGTCAATTCCTCCTCCCTGCTGAGTTCCATAAGAAGCAACACCGAGACTGTGGAGGAGGAAGTCGACAAGCAGTGCCACCCCCTGGACTGCTTATAAGTATGGAGGCAGACAGGTTGGTGGAGCAATGCCCCATTCTCCCTAACGTACCAGCCTCCACTGGTTGGGACCCAGTTTTGGGTAGAGGCAGTATGCGTGCCTCTGTTCTGTGCCCAGGCACACTGCCTTCTCTCAATCATACTGGATTTTACTCTACATCCATGTCTCCTCCATTAAAAGCAGGAAATGACCAAACAACACAAAAAAATCCTGTTAAATCTTACCAATGGCACCATCTGCTCCAGCATCCTCTTCCCACAGTGGCCAACCAATAGGCATTTGAAACCTTGTCATTGAACAGAAGCTTGGAAGTGGCTTTTATATAAAAGAAAACATGAAATTCTGACCTACTAAGCCAGGGATAGTCAACATGGTGCTCTCTAGATGCTGTTTGACTTCCAACTCTCATCATCCCTGACCACTGGCTATTGTGGGATGGATGGGAGCTGTAACCCAACAACATCCAGAGTGTATCACATTAGCTTTCCCTGGACTTAGTGACCACCATTGTTGGTATCTTCATGGGTGCAAACCGAGAACACCCTTGTGTTTGGCATTTTGGGGCTGGAACCAGAAATGTGGCTGTTCATCTGCAGAACAGCAAGTGATTACAGGGGAAAAAATCCTCGGATGTGCAGCTGAACCATTTTCTCCTTGTGTGGGTTTGCTCTCCTCCTCCAAAGGTACCCTGTCATTTTGTCAATCGAGAACCACTGCAGCGTGGGGCAGCAGAAGAAGATGGCCCAGTATCTTATTGAAATCCTGGGGGACAAACTGGACTTGTCTTCCGTGAGCAATGAAGATCCCACGAAGCTGCCTTCTCCAGAAAGTCTGAAAGGGAAAATATTGGTCAAGGTAAGATGTCTACTATATATTTTGGGAAGCTATTGGTTTGTCTGTCAGTTATACACTATATTAAGATAAAATAACCACATTTTGCAATTACAAGCTGTTTTGAATCAAGGTGGTGGGTTGAACCTTTCAAAACTGCACTGATTTTTTTGTAGCATCTTAAAGACCAACTAAGTTAGTTCTTGGTATAAGCTTTCGTGTGCATGCACACTTCTTCAGATACACAGATACAAGTGTGCATGCACACGAAAGCTTATACCAAGAACTAACTTAGTTGGTCTTTAAGGTGCTACAGGAAGGAATTTTTTTATTTTGACTATGGCAGACCAACACGGCTACCTATCTGTAACTGATTTTTTTGGTTTCTTAGAATTCTTAAGCAACACTGGCTATGTGACTATTACTATATGTATATACACAGAGACACACTTTTGCTTAGATTTCTTCCAATGTCTGTGTGTGAATGGAAGCCTCAGTATCAGGCCATCTTCCAGCCCGAGACTACTCCAAATTTTAAGATTCACAGTGTGTGCCTCGGCCGCTCCTCTTTGCTGTGGCTGCAGCCAGTGTAGACCCAGCAAAGGTTTGTGCGTGTCTAAATGAATAACCATGGTTGACTGTGCCTGAACTGCCAGTGTCTCTCCGGAATCCTCCTAACATCAATCAAACTCTAATGGCATGTAGCATGAAGCTTGTGAAGTTAGCCTCAGGAGAGCCAGTCGAAGTGCTGCCGTTGTAGCTTCCCCTCTCGTTACTCTCCTACGTGCCGGCCAAGCAGTCCTCATTGCCTCCATCCTTTTGTTACGGCTAGCTGGTGAAGTTGTTGAATGGAATATCCCCTGGAGTGGTGGCAAAGGTTGTTGGTGTTATTGTTTAACTCTCTTTGCAAGCTGCCTGACATTTTGATAGACATTTGAGGGCAGCAAGTGAAGTACCCTCTGGATTTTTTGGGGGTGGTGGTGGTGGGGTTTAGGAGGCAGTGAGTTAATATATCAAATGGAAAAAGTAAAAAAATTCCTTCCAGTAGCACCTTAAAGACCAACTAAGTTAGTTCTTGGTATGAGCTTTCGTGTGCATGCACACTTCTTCAGATGTGTGTATCTGAAGAAGTGTGCATGCACACGAAAGCTCATACCAAGAACTAACTTAGTTGGTCTTTAAGGTGCTACAGGAAGGATTTTTTTTATTTTGACTATGGCAGACCAACACGGCTACCTATCTGTAACTGGAAATGGAAAAAGCTTCGCCTATTGGCCAGGCTAAATGTTGGCTCAAATGTTCCCAGTGCCTGAGAATGGGGGCCAATTTGGTTTTGCAGCTATGTTCACTTTGTCCATTAATAATAATAATAAATAATAATAATAATAACAATAATAATTTATACCCTGCCCTCCCCAGCCAAGACTGGGCTCAGGGCGGCTAACACCAGGTATAAAAACAACTGATTAAAATACAACTTAAAAACAAGATTAAAATACAACATTAAAATGCAGCCTCATTGCAGAGGTGAATTCGATTTGTGAAGCTTGAGGTAGTCTAGGCACTCCTGCAGCTCCTTACTATTTTGGGCAGAAGGGTGTCTCTGGCTGCTGTCCCCAACCTGGAGCCCCCCCCCCAGATTTCTTGGACTACAACTCCCACCAGAGCCACCAGCATCACCAATAGTTGGGGTGATGGGAATTGTAGTCCAAAACATTCCTGGTTTGGGGAACACTAGTCTACTGTAACTAGGACTCAGCTGGAATCTTCTCAACAGTAGCACCAATTTGGCCTTCCCATAAATCTCAGCTGATTCCCCACCCACTCTGCACCAAAGCTCTTAGATATAATGATAAGTCTCATCGTCTCTTCAGTCTTACTATAGTAAGTTTACAAGCTAAATTAAATTATAGTATCTGGGCAAGAGCTTGCAAATGAAGATGGCATTCAGTGTTAACCAAAGGTACTGGGGCTTTTTTTTTGGGGGGTGTATGACATCCTTGGGGACATGGGTGGTGCTATGGGTTAAACCACAGAGCCTAGGACTTGCTGATCAGAAGGTTGGCGGTTCAAATCCCCACAACAGGGTGAGCTCCCGTTGCTCGGTACCTGCTCCTGCCAACCTAGCAGTTTGAAAGCACCACAAAGTGCAAGTAGAAGAAGAGTTTGGATTTGATATCCCGCCTTTCACTCCCCTTCAGGAGTCTCAAAGCGGCTAACATTCTCCTTTCCCTTCCTCCCCCACAACAAACACTCTGTGAGGTGAGTGGGGCTGAGAGACTTCACAGAAGTGTGACTGGCCCAAGGTCACCCAGAAGCTGCATGTGGAGGAGCGGAGACACGAACCCGGTTTCCCAGATTACGTGACTACCGCTCTTAGCCACTACACCACACTGGCTCTCAAGTAGATAAATACTTCCGGCGGGAAGGCAAACTGTGTTTCTGTGCGCTGCTCTGGTTCGCCAGAAGCGGCTTAGTCATGCTGGCCACATGACCCGGAAGCTGTATGCTGGCTCCCTCGGCCAGTAAAGCAAGATGAGCGCCACAACCCCAGAGTCAGCCACGGCTGGACCTAATGGTCAGGGGTTCCTTTACCTTTATATGACATCCTAATAAGAAAGAGGTTGTTTAAAATTTTAGTTAGGGCTGCAGCCAGGTTGCTGACAAGGAAGTCCCATAGCACCTCCATTGAGAGAGCTGCTGTAGCAAACACTAAGCTGTTGGGTGCAGTTCAAGGGTTTTGCTTTTAGCATTTAAAGCCCTAAGCAACTTAAGTCGAGGTTACCTATGGGATCACCTCACCCCATATCTGTGTGTCTAGCAATTGTTTTCCTGAGCATACCACATGCCCTAGCGGTGCACTTAGCCTGTACTTGAGAGTGGGCTTTTAAGTCTCGTAGCTCCAGCCCTCTGGAATCAATTACAAGCTGAAATTTGGTGCCCAGCATCCTGATGTTTAGGCAATCACTGATCCCCACCACCCCATTTTGTGACCCAGTCATTTGTGAAATATTAATTGCACATTCCTAGGAATTGTTTATAGTATGTAAGAATATTTTTTTTCATTCTTTTGGGGGAGGTTGTAATATTTCTATTTCATCTCCTTGTACACCACGTTGGCTGTGAAGCCGTTTATAAATTTGTAAAACAAATAACCCATCACAAATGCCAAAGACATTTTTAGATGCAGAGCAGAAGCAAAACAAAAGATCTCTAAACTATCAAACACTATATGCTTTGCATCACTGTGGGAGGGCTGTTTGAGACGGATATGAGCTGTGATGTTACCTGGAAGAAGCTAGCCCTGAAATAGAAGGCTGTGGCCTTTAAGGTATGAAACAAAGACTCAAAGTACAGACGTAGGTCTTTTTCACATCTACTCTGCTGCCAACACAAGTTCTTATGCAGGTTCTAGCTGTCGTGACTCCTCCCTGCAAAATAAAATCTTGGGAACTGTACCTTAGCAGAGCCCTGGTTTGGAGAGTGGGGGTACGCACATGGAATTCATATTGTTGCCCCAAGATACATGCATAAGAGGCTATTAAGCCCTCTGACATTCTGAGCACATAGTGACACTGTCATGCTAACAGAGGAGAATTTCTCTTTTTTATATAGCCTTAACTATGCCCTGTTAGTCATGGTTATCTATTTTTTTCCAAAGTAAAAAATATATATGGAGCATTCAAATCAAAATACTTGACAAACCTGAATATTTCACAGCACAGGTTAATTTTCAGGCAAAACCTTCTTTAACAGGCACTCAACTGCAAAATCAGCTGCTGGACAGACATTATAGAAGTTTCTCCCATTTAGCCTCCCCACCCCCATATAAAAAAATTCGGCCAGCAACAGAGGGTCAGCATTGCTGGTTACAGCCCTGGAGTCTTAAAAAAAAAAGTCTTGGCCCCAAACCTGATGGATCTGTTTGTCTGCCATTTGTTGGGCTTTATCCACAGGTGGCGCTGTGGGTTAAAGCACAGAGCCTAGGGCTTGCCAATTAGAAGGTTGGTGGTTCGAATCCTGCAAGGGGGTTAGCTCCCGTTGCTTGGTCCCTGCCCCTGCCAACCTAGCAGTTCAAAAGCACTTCTTATGCAAGTAGATAAATAGGTACCACTCCGACGGGAAGGTAAACGGCGTTTTTGTGCGCTGCTCTGGTTCTCCAGAAGTGGCTTAGTCATGCTGGCCACATGACCCAGAAGCTGTACGTCGGCTCCCTCAGCCAATAAAGCAAGATGAGCGCTGCAACCCCAGAGTTGTCTGAGACTGGACCTAACGGTCAGGGGTCCCTTTACCTTTATCCACTGTGAGAGGCTATTATGACTTAAGATGTTATCTGACTGTGCCAAAAGGAATAATAGAATTATAGTGTTGGAAAGGGACCTCAAGGGTCATCCAGCTCAACCCTCTGCAATGCAGGAATCTCAGCCAAAGTATCCGTGACCAATGGCCACCCACCCTCTGCTTAAAAGCCTCCAAGGAAGGAGGAAAGTCCATAACCTTGCAAGGAAGACTTTTCCACTGTTGAACAGCTCTTACTATCCGAAGGTTTTTCCTGATGATTAGTCGGAATCTCCTTTCTTGTAACTCCAAGTCATTGGTTTGAGTCCTACGCTCCAGAGCAGGAGAAAACAAGCTTGCTTCAAACTTATAGCTGTTATAAGAAAACTTAGAGCTTTTTTTTTTAAGCAGCAGTAGTAATAACAACAACAATAATAATATAATAACCCCCCGTAATAACACCACCACCCCATAGTGAATGGGGAGGCACACAACTTAGTTTTTTTTAAACTGAGATTTGGACCTGGATCAAATTGGTCAGCCTCCCAAGACAGAATCGGACTGTTTCCCATAGTGCCAAATTGAGGTCTAAAATGAATCTTGTGGTCAGTGCATACTCTTACTGGGAGGACATGGGTGGCGCTGTGGTCTAAACCACTGAGCCTCTTGGGCTTGCCGATCGGCAGGTTGGCTCCCATTGCTCTGTCCCAGCTCCTGCCAACCTATCAGTTCGAAAGCACTGCAAGTAGATAAATAGGTATCACTCCGGCGGAAGGTAAATGGCATTTCTGTGCACTCTGGCTTCCATCACGGTGTTCCATTTCGCCAGAAGTGGTTTAGTCATGGTGGCCACATGACACGGAAAGCTGTCTGTGGACAAACGCTGGCCCCCTCAGCCTGAAAGCGAGATGAGCACCACATAGTCACCTTCGACTGGACTTAACCATCCAGGGGTCCTTTACCTTTACCTTACTGGGAATGGATTTCCATCATAAGGAGGCTGCTGGATCAGGCCAATGGCCCATCTAGTGCAGCATCTGTCCCTATAGTGGCCAGTCAGGTGCCTATAGGAGCTGAGTGCATCAGCACTCTCCCCTCTTGTGATTCCCAGGCACGGATATACTCAGAGGCTTGCTGCCTATGGCAGTGGAGGCAGAACACAGTCACTTTGGCTGGTAGGGACAGGACTGTGGGATATGTGGCCCACCAGATATTGCTGGACTGAAACATGTGTGTCAACTCAGCCCACTTAGCATGCTGGTTGGGGTTGGTTGGGACATCAAGGACATCAAGATTCTGCACCTATGCTCTCTATTCTCCCTGTGTATACCACACAGAGCTTGACATTGTTCAGTTAACTTTCACCAAGCATTTTCATCCAGTCTGCTCCTGGCGGTGGCCATTTATAGACGATTGAATTTTCAAGTGCGAGAGATCAATGGCAGCTCTCTTGAAGAAATTCTCCCATCTTTGAAGCGATTCATTTAGATGGAGCTTCTGATAAGTACCTGGGATGATTCTTCACTCATAATGGATAACCCAGCACCTCAGGTCGTTCAGCCCTTTTTTAAAGGATTTGGTGGCTGTGAAGATTATCAGTCAATAAATATATATTACCCTGCCTGCTTTGGACTCCTCCATTTTGAGGCATTGGTATCAGAGCAACCTGGGCCTTGGTCAAAGTTTTGGCTCTTCAAAATGACACAAACATTATTAGAAGATGTTGCTTTTTTGGTGCCCAAATGGAGCAGCTATAAATTATGTTCTGCCCAAACAGTGGCATGCTTACATGACAGGGTTGTGGTAAAGATGAAATAAGGGAGATGGACTTATCTGAGTGTACTACCCTGAGCTCCTTAAAAAAGGTAAAGGTACCCCTGACCAACAGGTCCAGTCGTGACCGACTCTAGGGTTGCGCATTCATCTCGCTCAAGAGGCCGGGAGCCGGCACTTATCCGAAGACAGCTTCCGGGTCACGTGGCCAGCGTGACTAAGCCGCAGCTGGCGAGCCAGCACCAGTGCAGCACACGGAACGCCGTTTACCTTCCTGCTGGAGAGTGGTACCTATTTATCTACTTGCACTTTGATGTGCTTTTGAACTGCTAGGTGGGCAGGAGCTGGAACTGAGCAACGGGAGCTCACCCCGTCGCGGGGATTCGAACCACCGACCTTTCGATCAGCAAGTCCTAGGCTCTGTGGTTTAACCCACAGCGCCACCCGCGTCCTTTACCCTGAACTCCTTAAATGGACCCTGAGCTTCTTAAATCGAATAAAAATGCAAGAAATGAATCTGTGCATGTATCTTTCTGTGATTTTTTTTTTTTAATGCTCACTTGGCTAAGATGCCATCAATACAGTGCTTTGTATTGATTCTTATTTCTAGTTTGTGCAGCTTAATTATGCTTTTGCCTCCCAGGGGAAGAAACTTCCAGCTAACATTAGCGAAGATGTAGAGGAAGGAGAAGTGTCTGATGAGGACAGCGCAGATGAGATGGAAGATGACTGTAAACTGATGAATGGAGATGTAAGTATTACAATGCAGAAGGGGGCCCTTAATGCAAAAGTTGGTGCAGAGTGGAGTTGGGACTGATCTAGTGCATAACATTTACCAGTGTTAAAGCTGAGTAAAGGTGTTTCTGCAGGAATTGGGGTGGGGTGCTTTGTTAGCTGTGAAGAACACCCTACCTTTTATGGTGTAAAGTTGGATGGGACCATGAGGGCCATCTAGTCCAACCCCCTGCAATGTAGGGAAACTATTGCTCGAACCCATGGCCCTGGGATCAAAAGTCTCATGCTCTACCAACTGAGCTATCCACAGGGATAAATGGCATGCCCTACTGAAACACCCCACACATCTTACCCCACAAGAACCCTCTTCACAGACACACCACTCCAGACTTAAACACACACACACACACACACACACACAAACCGCCTCCCCCTCCAGAAGATTTGCTAGGAGGAAAGTGGTGTTCTCATGGTGATCCAAGGCTGTAGATCATGGTGAAAGAGATTTACTATGGCAATATGTCCCTGTGAACTACATGCCACGTGCTTAGCCAGTCAAACACTCAAGCCACTAGCCCATACTACCTGCCCACTTTGCACTGTGCCACTGCCATGCTCTTATCCAAAGTATCCAGCATTTCCTGGACTGCTAAAGGTTGCCTGTTTGAATGTTTGCATTTTTCAGAAGAAAAACAATACTTCACCACAGATATTTTAAAAAGGGTTCCATTCTACTGTCTCCTTGACATGCTGTTTTTCCTATGTGGTAGATTTCTTCGGGGGGGGGGGTTCTGTGGGGTGCTATTCAAAGGTGCAGTGATAACAGTCCAGGAAAAGTTTTGCCTCTGGGTTCTCCTGAGTGTTTCCTTGGAGGACAAACTTTTTAGACCTGCGCTGTACTGGAGGCGGGGGCTTCTTTTAGACCTTGTCAACCCAGCTATCAGTTCTTTTGTGATGTCTGATGTTCCCTCTGATGACTTTTTGTCTCCTTTTCTTTCCTGACCCATTGCACCCTTTCAAAGTGGAAGGTATGGTAAAAGCAGATTGTCAGTCATAGAGTTATAGCCTGCTTAGCTTTGAAGCAGTGTAGAAAATTGCTGCGTTACCAAACCACAGTTGTGCTGAAACAGGGGTGGGGTGGGTGAGAGAGATACTGGGTGGTGGTGTTGTGGTCCTATCACATTGGAACATTAAAATACTCAGCAAAACTATGAAACTCAAATTGTGCTAAATCCAAACAAAACATGCACCTGTTCCTGATCAGAGACCGGTTAAAACTCAGGCCATCGTTCTGTCTCACACAGGTGCACTTTGTTTAAATATTATTTATTCCAACCATTAATATACTGCTTAATAACAATGGTTGCTAAGTGGTGTACAAGCGGCTTTATAACGATGATAATAAAAATCAGTTTAAACTATAATATCAGAATTCAGTTTAAAATGCCTGGTGGGATCAAAAGAAACATCTTCAATAGATGCCAGATGTTTGCCAGGGAGGGGGTTGCTGGCTGACCTATAGTGGAAGGAAGTTCCATAAAACTGGGGCCACAAACTTGGACAAATGGCTGCTGGTGGATACGAGCCACACATCTGAGCAACGGGCTCACATCCTGTGCGAACTGATAACTGTTCTTGGCAGGACAAAGTGCTTGCAGGAGGCGTTCCAAGTCATACAAATCTGGAAGAAAGAAGCCTGGCCATAAACATGATCAGGACCATGAATGCTGGAAGGTTCAAGATGGATGAAAGGAAGTCCTTCTTCATGCAGTGCATAGTTACCGTAAATGGTGGGAGTCACACAGACCAGGAAGCAGCAATAGCCACCAACTTTTGGATGGCTTTAAAAGAGGACTGGACAAATTCATGGAGGGTAGAGGCTGCAACCTGTGATCCAGCAGGGTATTCCTATGTTCTTATGGTGCGTGTGGAAGGATGGGCGTAGCCAGGCCAAGTACTTCAGCACCAGGGCAAGGGACCTGTGGCCATCTAAATGTTGCTGGGCTGGAATCCCCATGATTCTTGACTATTGGCCATGCTGGGCTCATAAGAGCTGCTGTCTAGCAACATCTGGAGGAGCACAGCTTCTCCATCCTTGGCTTAAACTTCCAGTTATGGACTGGAAACTGGTGACTCAAGAGCCTCCAAGGCTCCTAACCTAGGAGCCTTCTGGAGAGCTTCCCCACTGCTTAGCATCAGGACCTCCTCCTTCTGGACAGCTCCCTTTGTCTGACTTGCAAGGCTGCAACTGTGTGAGGAACCCCCTCCCAGGTTGCTCACTAGGCTAAAAATGCCAGCATGAGGTTCAAGCCCTAGAAGCACCTCGGAGTAGAAAGTAATTTTGTCTGTTTTCTCAATAGCTTGCGCAAACACTATAGAAAATCAGTACTTAACCCAATTGAATCTGTTGCCATTTGCCTGCTGCAAATCTTCCTGGGCTTCACTCAAGCACCAGCCTTTAGCAAGGAGAGGAGAGGAGATGAAATTTCATTTTCCTTTCTCCCCTTCCCACCCCCCACAGAAAAAGAAAAGAAAAAGTCTTGGAGGAAAGTTGGGAAGACGAAACTAAGGGAGGAGAAATCTTCATTCCTTCTGAAGGGGCCCATCTGTATTGTATTAATGTTTCCTTTTGATTTTGTTTAAATTATATTTTTTTAAAAAGCCGGAGCAGGGACCTTCACTTTGTGTTGCATCTTTGTCTTCATTAGCTTTCAATTTGTTTCATCTGCTTTAAAAAGAGAAAAAAACAAACAAACCAAAACTTTATGCAAGCAACATCTGGGTTTCCAGATGCGTTTGACAGGCCCTTCTCTTGAACGGCACTTTGAAAGCATGGAAACTGACAGCTGATATTTTGATACCATTAATCCCCATTCGGTGGCTAATTAAGAAAGCATAGGCTGTCTTCTTCTGAAGGTGCAAGTTGCTTGGAAGTTAGAGCCAACAGGCAGGAAAGATGCACACATATTCCTACTGTGCATCATATGCCATTTAACCCTCTTCCAAGGAAGTCGAAAACCAGGCAATTTTATGAGGTCGTTTTCTACCCTGCACAACTTCCAGTGTAGTAGAAAATCAACACTGGGTAAAATGAAACTGATAAATACAGTTTATGGTATATTTTTTCTAGCCAAAGTCAATTCACACATGTTTCAGGATTGTAAAGTGTCCGAAAACAAAGCCATGTGTGTAGTGTCAGGAGAAGGGCACTAGAATTCCTTGCCTGGGTTGATTTGGGCTCAAAACACCACATCAGACTCTCTATTTTACCCCAGTAAGTTAACACTGCCTGTTTTCCTTCCTTGTTTCTTTTAAGCATATACTCCATTTGGAAGATTCACTTGGTTTTCTTGGCATTTTTGTCTGTGTGGTTTTGTTTAAAAAATATTATTTGCAGAGTGAAAACTGCAGTGACGTGCCTGAAATTTGGGGGCCTGGCTCACTGCCGGGCAGATATCAGTAAAGTAGGAGAATGACATTGTAAGTCTATTTCTGAATAAATTCTGCAGTGAAAAGTGATCCCAGGGTGGCTTCCAACCCTGTTTTTGTGGGGAAAGTTTTAACGCATAATCTACAAAGAAGCTCCAGAAATAGACCAGAATACTATGCTTTTAGAAGATACTTTTTTCTGAGAGCTCAAAGCATTCCCTATATGATTCTGTCTCTCAGTCTCTCTTTTGTGGACAAAAATACAAGATTCTATTTATTACATGTGGGACCTGCTGCAAGAAAGTTGCTGTTTGGAGTGTTCCTGCTTGATATTGCAGCCAGCTGGCTCAGCCCATATCCAGGACACTCCATTCTGTTCCCCTGCCCGATATCCCATTCTCCATCCCAGCAGACATTCATCATTCTGTGACCACAGAGCATTCACCGTTTTTATTGGCTGTTCCACCCCCACCCCCCCCAAAAAAGAGTTTTTGTACTTTTGGAAAGTTTGGGGGTCCTTCAAGCATTCTGAGCATCCCTTTTGTTTCTCAATAACCCTGTTTGGGCTACACAGCCAGCATATCTCATAATTTGAGTTTGCTCTTAATACATCTAAGTGGAGTCTGTTTGCTTCAGATCCCACTTACATGGATTAAGAGAAAACTCAAATGCTGATGTGGAGTGCTGCTGTTCATTGAGCCAGCCATGTCATTTTAAAGATCCCATTCCATTCCCCTTCCCTATTTTCACCGCCCCATTTCTCAACATCATCTGACAATTGAACAACCTCATTCCTCACTGGACTGGGTTTGTTTTATAGTGGGGGAAGGGTGCTTATGTACATGTGTGTTCTCTTACATTATTTTTCTAAAGATTTTTGGTACTACTTCAAACCTCAAGGGTTCCCACAAGCCTTCTAATTCTTCCTCCTCATAAATGGATAGAGCTGTTGTCTTTGCGTAAGGATCCTCAAGGTGGTGGTTAATATATTGGGTGAGACATACTTGGACCACTTTCCTGTCTAAAACAAATATTGTGCATATGGAGTGTTTTGATTGCTCTGGAGATGCTATCTAAATACAGTGGTACCTCGGGTTAAGAAGTCTGTTCTTAATCTGAAACTGTTCTTAACCTGAGGTACCACTTTAGCTAATGGGGCCTCCCGCTGTGCCACTGCCGCACAATTTCTGTTCTCATCCTGAAGCAAAGTTCTTAACCCAAGGTACTATTTCTGGGTTAGCGGAGTCTGTAACCTGAAGCGTCTGTAACCTGAGGTACCACTGTAATAAGAATAGCCGTGGTGCTCTGAGTTGGATCTGAATCACCAGTTCCATAATACCAATGGAGGACTAAGGATACCCTATGTTGGTCAATGAATGCAAAGATTCTGAGATGATTGACAGGGACTTGGTGCTGAATTTCTGATTTGCCTCGCACCTAACTGTATATTAAAATGGTTTAAAAAAACAGAGTCTGCAACTACGCTTTTAAGTGAGGGAGCCCCATTGAAGTAGGACTTACTTCTGGGTAAGCATACATGGGATTGCATTTTAAAGGGATGGGGAACCCTAAGCCTTTCACTGTGTATATGTTCAGCATATTTCTCTTTTACACTGAATTATGACCTACCTACCATTGACATATGATAGGTTCCACATCGAGTACCCTTGGCCACCTCTATCTCAATCACAATTTTTCTCTCTATGGGTCCAGCTACCTTTAATGGCTAGTATTTGGCTCCCTTGCAAGTGATTTAAGCCTTGGAAAAACTGTACGACGATGAGTCTGCTAAGGTTTCCTTCTGTTCCGGGAAGAACACTAGTGGCTTGGTAACAAAGCATGTCTCGTCAAAGTTGTTCTTGTTGCTAACAGTAGTTTCCTCCCTCCACCTTTTTTTTTTTTGTTCCTTTTCAGTTTTGCAAAGTATTCTTAAAAATATGTGCTTTTCGCTTTTCCTTTCAACAACATCACTCTGTTTGATCACAGACAACACATTTGAGGCACTTTTCCACCAAAGGAATTTGTCTTGTTGAGGGCACTTCAGAATACCTCTCCTGGGTATCAAGAAGAATTCTATCATTCTAGCAAAGAGGAATAGAATGATAACTTTGCTGCCCAGTGTAGAAATCATGGGGCTATATCCATGCTGCAGACTCAAACTGAGTTACCAGTCATTCCCTGGGAAGGAGGGCTGGGGATCTCAAACAGAGGGTGCTCAGCACCTTCAACCAAACAACATTTCCCAGGATTCCTTGGGGGAAGCAATGATTGTGTAAAACCAGCATCTGTTTGTAGTGTGGATATGTCCCATGAGACTACCGATCCAGTCTTGGCATGTAGTTTATTTTGAGCAAATGTAGAGCTTGCCGTAGTCTGTTTCCTTTTCATTTAACATTTCTGTAACGTTTTAGTAGGCTTTGGGCTGGAATCCAAGAGTCCAGCTCTCCTGTGTGTCTTAACCCCCAGCCTCCCCCTTCTTACCTGCAGGCCTCGACCAATCGGAAGCGAGTGGAGAACATTGCAAAGAAGAAGCTGGACTCTCTGATCAAGGAATCCAAAATCCGCGACTGCGAAGACCCAAATAATTTCACAGTGACCACCATGACGCCCTCTGGGAAACTTGGCAACAAGCATGATTTCAAGAAGGTAAAGAAATTGTGCTCTTGGGTTTGTTTGTTGCCTCATCTGCTTTGCCACAAAAGACAAGTGGAGAATCGCGTTCAGGACCATTTCAGTTGTTTCACATTGCAAACACATTTGCAATGGCTGTTTCCCTGAGGAACAAAAAACAAACAATCAAACAAACACATGAACAGACACCTTTAATCCCCCTTGTTTGCAGATTCAAAGGCCCTGTTAGGCCGAGGTCTCCATCTCCTTATATAGCAAATATATTCCATCTATAATTTATATGCTTCCTGCAGAAAATGCAATAAGTATGGGGCATAATTCCAGTACCCTTAAAGCTCTCAAAAGATCAATCTCTAATGTTGCATCTGTAGTGTTGTAGCTCCATTGTGGGCCCATGTTTATAATACTGTGTGCAAATCTGGTCTCTCCGTCTCAAAAATAAATATAATAATATCCAGAGAAACTGAAACAAAGGTCAACAGAACCTTCCTTAGGCAAGGCTGAAAAATTTTGGGAATGGCATGCATCTGGAAATAACTTTTTCTGAGGCTGTATAGACACCACATGTGTTTTAAGCATAAGGTAAAGATAAAGGGACCCCTGACCATTAGGTCCAGTCGTGACCAACTCTGAGGTTGCGGCACTCATCTCACTTTATTGGCCGAGGGAGCCGGCGTACAGCTTCCAGGTCATGTGGCCAGCATGACTAAGCCGCTTCTGGCGAACCATAGCAGCGCACGGAAATGCCGTTTATCTTCCCGCCAGAGCAGTACCTATGTATCTACTTGCACTTTGACATGCTTTTGAATTGCTAGGTTGGCAGGAGCAGGGACCAAGCAACGGGAGCTCACCCTGTCGCAGTGATTCAAACCGCTGACCTTCTGATGAGCAAGCCTTAGGCTCTGTGGTTTAACCCACAGCGCCGCCTGCGTCCCGTTTTAAGCATAAGACATCCCTAAAGAATTCTAGGAATTGTAGTTTAAAAGTGCTGGGAATTGTAGCACTCTCTCTCTCTCTCTCTCTCTCTGTGTGTGTGTGTGTGTGTGTTAAACTATAGCTCAAAGAGAGAAACGAAGAGTGAGAGTGAGTGAGTGAGAGAGAGAGAGAGAGAGAGAGAGAGAGGTGCTTTAAATGTATGGTGCTATGCAGCCTTAGTCCCTTGAGCCCATTACAGATCAAAACCCTTCAGAGTTAAGGAACAATACAGAAAGGAGATGCATTTTGCCACAAGTCTTTCCTCCTACTCAGGGGCGGAGGAAGGGGGTGCAGTGGGGGCGGGCTGCCCTGGGTGTCACCACTGAGTGGAGTGACAAAATGCCAGGCGGCACTCAATGCAGCACGCCTGAGCCACGCATTTCTCCTGGGAGTGACACGATGGCTTGGGCACCTGCAGGCTCTGTGCTGCCCCAAATCACTTGTGGTCCTCATTGGGCTGATGGATAGGGTGGTGGTCTTGCTACCCTGCCTTTCCCCTTGACAAAGCCATCTGCAATCAGTACTCTCCTGGGAGGACTGTACCATCTGCTTTTTCTTTAAACAAAACAAACCTGCATTCAGTAGTACACTGCTTTCAGAGAGCAAGGGAATTATTACTCCTCTTATTAGCCCTTTTGCTGCCTCTCTGCCAAGGTACTCTGGGCCATTTTTCTGCACCGCTCTACTAATGTCAACATAAACGCCGTTGTGTTGCCTCAGCAGGGCTGACTCTTCCCATTAGCGTGAGTTGTTCTATTAGCAGTGTTAGTTGTGCTTGGATAAATCTGACTGTATTTTTAGAGTAGCAGCATCCTTTTGTTTGTAAACACAAACACCCACACAATTCTCTGCCGCCTTTTAAATAGCAGCTGAAGTCTGAGAAATCCATCTATTTTGGGATAGGTCTCTTTTTTGTGTCATTATTTGGTATTTCTATTCCTGAGTAGTTTTCTTTCTTTCTTTCTTTCTTTCTTTCTTTCTTTCTTTCTTTCTTTCTTTCTCAGCTTTGGCATGCTTAAATGTTCTCTTTGTTCTTTGGCTATTTCCTACTAAGGGGCCAACAGGTATTAAGGATTCTGCCTGTGGAGAACAGGATCTGCCATGGGGAAGGAACAGGAGGGGTTTTTTGGGGCAGGGTGGGGAGGCTTAGGGATGGATGAATCTGTCAACTTCAGTTTCTTGTGTTTTCCAATCTTAAATTCCATTCTTCACATTTCTACAGCAATTTGTTGTTGTTTTAAAAATCCTCAGGAAAAAAATTGCCAGCATTTTAGTGAGAATTTATCCCAGAGATAACATGTTTGTATGCAGTTTTGATTCATATAAACATTTCTACAAGCAATTTTCTCCAATATAATGCATGTTTGGACATTCACTCAGGCATGCATTTTATGCATACATGCATTAGCTGCGATTCCTGCATTGCAGGGGGTTGGACTAGATGGCCCTTAGGGTCCCTTCCAACAATTTTACGATTCTCTGATCTGTGTACACATTGTGTGCTTGGGAAACTGCACCTACAAAATTTGGAGAACTGAGAACTGAGGATGGCTGTGTTTCCACTTGCATGCTGATTCAAAAAGTGTGAACTGGACGGTTTCTCATTCAAATGCAAGCCGAGTTGAACTTCTTGCTTCAGCCTCCTGTAAGTCTATCCCCCTCCTGCAAAAAAAGACAAAAGAGATGATACTTTCATCTAAAGGAAGTGGTGTCTGAAAAAGAAGTCAATTGATCATTCGCATTACATGCGGGCTGTTCAAAGTTCTCTAGGGACCTTTAGCTGGAAGTGTCTGGGCTAAATCCTTTGGACTGAGACTGTACGCTCTGAGGTAGGGTTGCTGGATTGCAACCTGGAGACCTGCCCCATAAATGCCTCAGGAGGCGAGACACTGCCTGTCCCCGTCTCCCACAATATGTCACAAGCGGAACTGCCGTGTGCCGCATCAAGTGCAAATACAGAATGATGTGGAAGCAAGCTGCCTAGTGGCTGATCCCTAATAACACAGTTAATCCTGACTGATCACCGCTCTGGCTTTTTCCTCCGCGAGGACAATTGAGCTTGAGCACTAATGGGGCAGTCACTGGCTTCTCTGTTAATCATGACAAATATTTATTGTCTGCCTAGATTGCCCATCCCTTTGTATATGTTTGCATGTGCCTGCTCTCATACCACCAGTTGCGCGAAGGACACTGATGCAAAGAGAACTGGTGTTCTGTTGTTGTTGCTCTTCTTTTTTTATCCCTACTGTGCTAAACTATTTAATATCTGTTTGTTTCCGAGACAGCAACTGCTGCTGGCTTGATCAGAAGCTGTTGAGTGTGTTTGCCTGGGGGTAGGAGAGGGAAATGGGGAGAGCATTTCAAAGAGGCCACCATTATTAGCAATTTATGGCTGCCATCTACGCCTCGGGATTTTTTCTAAAATGAAAAGCAGATGCAACTGGGTTCCAAGAAGCCAAGTTCAGGGAGGAGGGCCATAGCTGGGTGGAAGAGGATCTGCTTTGCATACAAAAGACACCAGGTTCAGTCTGTAGCATCTCCAGGTGCTCTCTTGAACTCAGGAGAGCTGTCACCCATCAACTTAAGCAATACTGAGCTAGATGCACCAGCGGTCTGATTCTGCGGAAGGCAACCTATGTGTGCGAGAGAGTTCGCTGGCAAGGCTTTTGTGCCTTCTGAATCAAACCTGAGGAAGCATCGTGAGGAAGCAGCTGCCAGTAATGCTGGGGTAGCTAAGTCGGTAGAGCATGAGACCCTTCATCTCAAGGTCACGGGTTCAAGCCCCAGTGTTGGGCAAAACATTCATGTCTTGCAGCCGGTTGAACTAGAAGACCCTGGTGGTTCCTTCCAAGTCTACAGTTCTATGATTCTTCCTTGGGAGGAGAGCAGTCCCCAACAGATACAACACTTGGGCCCTGATTTTTTTTTGGGGGGGGTGCCTTGGTGCTAATCCTTCCTCTGATTCTATTGAGGTCAAATGTCCACCGTAGTCAATCCAGCTAGGACCGGCTGTAGGGCCAGGTTAGATGCTTGCACAGGAAGAGCGTGGTGTGAGCAGATGCTCTGGCTAATTGGGCTAAGTCCCTTCTGCCTTTTGTACTGTTTCTCTCCTCTTCCTTTTGCTTCTAAGCTCACCTTTCATTCAGAGGGCATTTCTGGCTCTCTGCTCATGAATGAAAGGAGAAGGGGAATGAATTGCTGCCTCCCGTGTCTCAATCGGGATCTGCCTGTGAAAACAACATGTTTAATCTGATCTCAGATGATGTTGTTTTCTTGGTCCGTAGCTCCTGCAGGGGAAATGAAGAGCGATTTTTCATACACACCACCACTGTTCTCTGTTTTGGTTAACACTTAACTCTGGGCTGACCTTCTGATAATCTGCCCTTTAATTATCAGAAGGGCTTAAAAAACAAACAACAGTGAAATTGGCATGCAGTGCGAACGGAGCTCATTGCTTTTTATTATAGGCTGCCAGTGTATTTTTGTTAAGGTATCTGCATTTGCAACAGATATATCACATAAGTAGGACGGCTTTTTCTAAGGCAGCACAGGAACATTGGAAACGGCCTTATACTGAGCCAGACTCTTGGTCCACCTAGCTCAGTATTGTCTACACTGACTGGCAGCTTCTCTCCAGGATTTCACTCAAGAGTCCTTCTCAGACCCAACCAGAGATACTGGAGATTGAACCTTCTGCATGCAAAGCAGATGCTCTCTTTCTCTGAGCTTTAGTCCTTCCCCAGCTGCATTATGAGCTTGCAGCTGAGCTGAGGATTTGAATCAGGGACTCACTGTCTTTGTCATCATGTTCAAGAGGTGAACCACAATTTCTATAAAGACCACTCCGAGAATTTCTGACATTTTTCTTTTTCTCACTCTATAGAAAATGAAAACCACTTTGCAGAATTATCTTTGTATGTTCTCAAATGTTATTTTTGTTATAGTGACTCCCACCCCCCACCCTCAAATACCTAGAAAGGATATTGTGGAGAATGCAAAGCAGTGACCTGGCTGCCAAGCCAGTTTGCTGCAGTAGCAGCAAATAAGAGGGGTGGGGGAGAGGGGGAGAGGGGAGACAGAGAGAGAGAGAGAGAGAGAGAGAAGAAATAGGAAGAGCCTGAGCTTCGCCCCTCAGAAATAGTTGGAGAATTTCTCCCCCACTCTGAGAAATCCAGTGAAATGCTCCCCTTCCCATGTCCATGCCCGCAAACAGGGTGGATAATTTTGAGAGGGCTTTTTGAACACAAGGTGAGCCAGACCCAATATTTCTTTCTCTGCAAAGCAATCCGCAGCAGCAGAAAAGTGCAGTGATCCTCCCAAATCCAAAAGGTAGGCTAGGCTAGGGTTACCAGATGTCCCCGTTTCCCGGGACAGTCCCCAGATTTGTGAATAAGTCCCTGGACAAATTCCATCCCCGGAATGTCCCCGGATTTCATCTAATGTCCCCAGGAAATGCAGCAGCGGCAGCCTCTCAGCAGCCCGGAGCAGTTGGTTCTGGCTGGCTTCAGGAACTCCCCATATGATAGTGGTACAGGGGCTCTAAGATGCAGCTTCCGGGCTGCCTCCACCTTCCCTGACCCCAGCAAATAAGCTATGAAGGGAGGCTTCATGCTGCCTTTCAGAGCAGCCTCCCAACTCCTACTTGCGTGCAAGCAGGAGCGGGCGGGGATCTCTCAGCTGTGAAGGGAGGCTTCATGCTGCTTATCAGAGCTTGGCTGCCAGCAGGAGGGGGCAGGGATTTCTCAGTTAGGCAAAGGGAAGCCTCCCTTCCCAGCTGAGGGATCCCACCCCCCCCTGCTTGCACGCAAGTAGGAATGGGATTGGGGCAGTTCCGATGGGAAGGGAGGCATTGCGCTGCCTGAGAGATCCCTGCCCCCTCCTGCTTGCACACAAGTAGGAGTTGGGATGGGGCTGCTCCGAAAGGCGGTTAATTAATTAAAGTGTCCCTGGATTCATTGGAAAAAACCTGGTAACCTTAGGCTATGCAACCACCATGGCATCTCCCAGGTATGCCATACTACAGTTCCCATTATCCCTGACCATTAGCAATAGTGGCTGAGGTTTATGGGAGCTGGAGTCAAACAACATCTGCAAGGTACCATGTTGGCTACCCATACCCTGAGGGAGACTGCAGGGGGCCCAGTATATTTTTTCATTGTGTTTGTTTCTACACAGCCAGAACGGATGCTGAGTCTATGCATGAGATCATTTGGATGGCTTAGAGGATTAGAAAAAATCATAGAAGAGAAGGCTATGTTCCACTTTCACTGTCAAGAGGCAGTGTGCCCATGAATGCCAGTTGCTGGAAATGGTACAGGGGGGAGAGAGTGAAGTTGCACTCAAATCCTGCTTGCTTGCTGGGTTTCTCATGTGCATCTGGTTGGCCACTGTGAAAACAGGATGCTGGACTAGACGGGTCTCCTTCCAGCGACTCCTGCAGCCAAGCTGGTGCCAAAGAGATTGTTCTGCTTTCCTTTTGACCACTGAGGCTGCGAGGCAGGTCTTGTCGTGTGTGCATCCCAGGACCTCCATACACACTGCCCAGGCTTGCATCCCAGAGAGCTCACTTTGGTGCAGAAACAATGTGGGAGGCAGCAGTTATGAGTTACCTGTCTCTGCAGCCACAGCAGGTGCTGTGATTCTCCAGCGGTTTGACTTCACCCTGGATGCAAACTCTGTTGTCTCTCGAGACAGGCAGGTGCCATCAGCAGCAGAAGCAACAACAAAGACACCGTCCTTCTCCCCCCTTCCTCCCCCCAAGCAAACTGGATGTCGACAGACAGCCCTGAAATTCTTAGCACTTGAAGAAGGGACAGTGCGTTCCCCTTTGCCAACAGAACCACTTCACTCACATTCCTGGATGCAGTTCTCCCTGTTGTGATGTTCCACTGGTAGAATATCAGCCCATTCTTGCACATGCTTACATCTTGCTGTCATTCTACCACTCGAGAAACAAAAGGGTGTGTGTGTGTGAATCAGGCTTTGTTCATTCATTACTTTTGCTTCGGTGCTCAAATTTAAGCCCCGGAATGTCACAGTGGATTACAGCTTCTGAATATTCTCTGCTGCTGCTCCCTTGATGGCCAGCCTACATTCCATATGCCTCTTGAGTTGAGTTGTATAACTCTCTGACGTCTCGGAGGCCTGCACAGGAGGGAGAGAAACATCCAGGCATATCCAAGTCCTTGCTTTTAATCTCTGCACCTGAGTGGCAAAGCATAAAGATCACCTGCCATTTGCTTGGATGTTAGTTAATAAGCTGTTGAGATGAGGTCTGGAGCCTTCCTGAGTCTGTTAAGAAGCTAATTCTGGATGAAAGGTGGGGGCTGGAGGAGATTGCTTCTAATCCTACAATCAAAATCCTTATAGGCTTGTTAAGATATGAGTTTACCAACAGCTGTTGCCTCGAGAGTTCTTGAAAGGCTTGTCTACGTTCAGACACTCAGGTAGGGAAGGGGGATAGATTAGATTGATTTCACATTTAAAGGTGAGCCTCTATGATGTGCGCTTTCTGAAACAATACGAGAACAAAAACACAGCCACCCCTAAAAAAATTGCAATGCTCAGAATTTTTCAGTACAGTTATCTGGCCCTGCAATATGTTCAAAAATGCATATACTGGGGTAAAGTGTCCATACAAATGTGATTTGTATGCATTGCGTTAAGGGAAATGCATTGCGTTAAGGGAAAGATCTTGCAGAAATGTTTATATACTGGGGAAAATTGCACACAGAAAAATGCATATTAGGAGAAATTTGCACTAAAATGCCGATGAATTTCCCTGAGTATTTTTTAAAATTGCACACTGAGGTGGTAATGCAAAGAACTGAAGATCAGAGAAATGAGAAACTGGGGGGAACCAAAAATGGGCAGACTCATCCATTCCCCCCCCTCAGGCAGTTACTGGGGGGCTCCAGCATTACTGGTCTGGACCCCAATTTATGCCTCCCCTTTCATCAGTTTTCTGTACTCCAGTCAGTGGCAGGCAGGTAGTTCTAGAGGGAGCTGCTATTTGCATTTCCCACAATACCTTGGAGCAGTGCAATACCTGGGGCATTGTGGGAAATTAAAACAGCAGCTTCCAGATGCCCAGCCCACATTAGGATGCTATTGTTTGCAAGAAGCCCCACTAGACCTTCTCTAGCAGACCGAAGGGGTGACTTTTATCACCCCTGGTGTGGATCAGGCCTGGAGGACAGAGAGGTGATATGATAGCCATCTTCAAATATCGGAAGGGCTGTCAAAGGGAAGATGGCTCCAGCTTGTTTTCTGCTACTCCAGAGAGTAAGACCCGAACCAATGGATTCAAATGACAAGAAAGGAGATTCTGGTTAAGCATTAGAAAGAACTTCATGATGGTAAAAGCTGTTTGACAGTGGAACCGGCTCCCTTAGAAGGTGGTGGACTCTCCTTCAGTGGAAGTTTTAAAGCAGAAGTTGAATGGGCATCTGTCAGGGATGCTTCAGTGTTGATTTCTGCATTGCAAAGGGGTTGGACTAGATGTCCCTTGGGGTTCCTTCCAACTTCACAGTGCTATGATTATGAGTCATTTAAGAAGGAAGGGAGGGACGGAGGGAGGGAAAGTGAAAGAAAGAAAAATGTATCTCCAATCTACTTTTTTAGGTAAGTGACAGGTTCAAGGAAACCTCAGCCATAGCCCCATATCGATTTTGGGCCATTTCCAGTTGTCCAGTCATTTCAACCAGACACCTGGAATGGACTCGGAAGAAGCTCCAGTCCCTGAAACTGGCAAACATAATCTGTTCTCTCTACCCCTCCCACACTTGAATTTTCACTCTCAGCTCTAAATTTCATGTATGAAGCATTGCAAATTGAACGGCACAGACAAACGCCATGCTTTTCAGCGGATTCACTTCACTCAATTCACCTGCAAGGCGTCATGTTCTAAGTAATCGAGTGACGACAAATCAAATGCAGTTTGTGCTTGTGTGAACAAACCGCTCTGGGAGAGCCCAGCAGTCTTGATGGATTTATTTCACAGAGAGCGAGGGAGAGAGGAAGGGTGAAGGATTGGCTGCCTTTGTCACTGGGGCTCAGCTGTCTCTGTGATGGAGTGCTGCCCTCTAGAGGAGTTATGATTCACGGGCCCCAAAGACTCTCATTCATTTAATTCTGCGTGGGGGTTTTTTTCATCAGTAGAGCTGATTCACAGCATTTGTTCATTTTTTATTTTTTTTAAAAAATGTATTGAAGTCAACATGAGTCTACGCCTTCTGTGTTCCAGTTCCAAGCCAGGTTGGCACCATGGGACCCATGACATTCAGTGACATGCTACAGGAACATGTTATTGTGAACAAGTCCTGTTCAGGGTGTGTGTGTGTGTGTGTGTGTGTGTGTGAGAGAGAGAGAGAGAGAGAGAGAGAGAGAGAGAGAATAATATATTCGATTACCTATTATAATTGCCTTTAGTTCATGTTTTTACATATTTATTTTGAAACAATGTACAATTCATATTTGTCATAGTGATACCCAAGTATTTAACTTTTTTTTTTTCAATTTGAAGCCCTGTTTTCTCCAGCAAAACCTTCTGGTTTTCTGTTGTCATATTCTTTGTTAAGATTTTCAATTTCTGGTGGTTAGTCTTAAAACCTGCTAATGTACCGAAGTCATTTAGTTTGTCCGTAAGAGTTCCTGCTCCCTGCAATGGCCTTTCCAAAGTGAACATTGTCATCAGCATATGCTCTTAGTTTCTTTTTTAATCTTTATTCCTGCAATCCTCTCATCTTGCCTAGTACCTCTAAGCAACACTTCTAGGGCCAGAATGAAAAGTAGCAGAGATAATGGACATCCTTGCCTTGTTCCCTTCTGTAAATCCAATGGGGGGAAGATGCTCTCAGACCTCTTTTTCCACCACCCCAGCCTCCCATTATCCTCAGATTCCCCTGTAGCTCCACAGCCACGCAAGGCCATGTGGCTGCAGAGTTGGCTGTAGGCCCTTGTCAGACAGCATCCCTGGGGAACAGGGCTGGAGCCACTGGGAGGAAGGCCCTGTCAACCTTCTTAAGCTTTTCTGGGACAACAACCTCCCTTTCTCAGCTCTCAGGCCCCCCTGGGGTCTTGCTTTGTTTGGCTCTACTTAACCTGACCTGATCCTTGCTTCTGCTTTCCCTCTGAGCCCCAGGAGAACAAGATAATGCTTTCTCTTCAGAGCACATTGTAAGATAAATTGCCTTTTGGCCTCACAACATCCCTGTGATGTAGGTTAGGCTCACGCTGCAGAGCTGGTGTGGTGCGGTGGGTGAAGTGCCGGACTAGGACTTGGGAGACCAGGGTTCATATCCCAACTCGGCCACGTAGCTCACTGGGTGACCTTGGGGCCAGTCACTGCCTCTCAGCCTAATCTGCCTCAAAGGGTTGTTGTGAGGATAATCTGGGGAAGAGGAGAACCTTGGAGAAAAAGGTGGGGTATAAAATGCAATAAAGAAAAATAAAGAAAATGCCAGGGGTCATCTGGTGAGCATTAGTGTGTGAACACTAACAACAACAACAACAATAATAATAGTAATAATAATAATAATTTATTTATACCCCACCCATCAGGCTGGGTTTCTCCAGCCAATCTGGGTGGCTTCCAACAGAATATTAAAATACAATAACCTATTAAACATTAAAAGCTTCCCTAAACAGGGCTGCCTTCAGATGTCTTCTAAAGATCTGGTAGTGGTTTTTCTCTTTGACATCTGGTGGGAGGGCGTTCCAAAGGGTGAGTGCCACTACCAAGAAGGCCCTCTGCCTGGTTCCCTGTAACTTGGCTTCTCGCAGCGAGGGAACCGCCAGAAGGCCCTCGGCGCTGGACCTCAGTGTCTGGGCAGAATGATGGGGGTGGAGATGCTTCTGCAGATATACTGGACCGAGGCCGTTTAGGGCTTTAAAGGTCAGCACCTTAGCCTTCCCATCCCTAGTCTGCTCATGACACCAGGGATTGAGAGGCTTATATGAGCAACTTTTTGAAAACAAAACTAGAACCCCAAGATTCTAGGTTGAAATAGTGGCTCAGGTGCAAATTGATGGCTAAAGTAGAACAAAGAAAGCTGGCATTTACCAGGTCAGGCCATTGGTCCATCCAGCTAAGTATTGTCTACCCTGGTGGACAGCTGCTCTCCTCCATGGTTTCAGTTTGGGAACACTCCCAGCCTTACCAGAAGATGTTGGGGATGGAAGCTGAAGTCTTCCGCCTGAAGTGTTAAGAAACCTACCATTGTGTCATGCGCAGAAGCAATTGCCTACTACCGCACACCAGGAGCCACACACTGGGGTGGCCTGCATATGCAAAAAACAAATCTACATTAGAGTTGCAAAAGAACTGCATCTCTTAACACTACAACTGGCCAGCAGAGTTCCACACAGACTTGGTGAAAGGGAGCCGGGTCATATTCACCTTTTGCATCCAAGGAATGCTGGGAGACAAATGTTTAGCAGAAAACCAATTTGGTTGTAGTGCAAAACGGCTTGTCAGGTTGCCAAAGGCTGTTCTACCGACTTATGCACAGCACCGCACTCGCACTCAGTATTCCAACCCCCTCCCAAAACATGCCCTTAATTTGCTGCCTTTAATCTACATGAGAAATTTCCTCTCCGTGATGAAAATTGTCCCCTTCCTATGAATCAACTAAAGCTCTGGTTGCTTAGTCTATCAATTATAACGATGGAAACTTGCTGTCCTTTTAAAGCAGGGCTACAAAAGCTGGTCCTCCAGGTGATGCTTTTGCTCCCATCAGTTTCAGCCAGCGGGGCTGATGCTCAAGGATGATGCAGTCCAGCAAACATCTGGAGGGTCACTGGTTCCCTATTCCTGTTTTAGAGTGTCCCCTCTGCCCAATCACATGAACTTAATTGATGCAAATCTTCTGAAACATTTCCTAGGGATATTGTGTGCTGTTTTTAAATGGCCTGGGCTCCCAAGCAACTGGGTGTAAGGTTGCAAGTTGGGGTACTGGTGTGTAGTAGCTAGATCAGAGACCCAATAAAGCTGGCACATCTCATTAGTTGGATCCAAAGAGTTAGTGTTTAAATTAGTGTTTAAGCTCTCTTTCCCCCTGCAGAAAGAGAGAGGTGGAATCTCTTAGGGTCATGGGCCACATTCAAGAGAAGTGGATACCTTCTCCTTGCCTTGGAAAGCGTAGTTGTTAGAGTGTCTGGCTAGGATTGGGGAGACCCAGGTCCCAATCTTCACTCAGACATGATACTTGGGACAGTCACTGTTTCTCTGCCTGACTAGGATAAGAATAGGGGAGGAGAGAGACTATGTATGCTGCCCTGGACTTCTTGGAGGGAAAGGTGAGAAATAAATGTCATAAATAAATAACTGGCCTCCAGTTAATTTCCACTCTGAGAGACATGGAGGGATGAGTAGCTATTCTGGCCCTGAAGGCTAAAACATATGGGCTACCATTCTTAAGAGGGTGGCTATTTGCATAGCAGATTTCTTTTTTCTTTTTAAGTTACGCTGTGTAGTCCTTGCGTGTGGGCTTTCCTTCAACTAGGCCTCCTAGGAATGGGCCCTGCCTGCTCCCTGGGTCAATCTGAAGCAGACTTGCTAGTATTATTCCCTGACCTGATTCTTGGTGGCAATTGTTAACAAGGCAGAACAGCTGAGTAATGCCTCATCTCGTACTGATTTCCTCTTAGCTCTTTTCATTGTTTATGAAGATGCAGGAACACATTTCTTCCCACTGATGTCCATTTAGGGTAGAGCTCTTTCTCTCTCTGTATCTTCAATAATGATGTTATGATTAGCACCAGGTTGTTTATCTCCCTCCCCACTTTAATGGCACCCATTCCATCCAGGGGATAATCTGTCACCCGAAATGAATAATGCAACGTGGCAAGCTTTAGAAATGGAAATGGGGAGGGCTGAGAACGCAGTCTTTAGTAGCTTACTTTGTTGGATTTTTATTAGCTTTCTTTCCAAATTGTTTATTAATGACTCTGGCTTCCATAGCTGAATGCGCACAGTTAATGAGGAGGCCAGGTGAGTGAGATTTCTGAGAGGCGCGGAGCTTCCATTGGTTGCTGGCATGAGGCGACTAGAGCATAAAAGGCACACAGGTGATTTCTGCCTCCCTTACACAGTGCCAGCAATCTTGTTTTCCATAATAAAATGAAGCACTTTCTAATAACCAGGAGGTTTCATATGAAAATATCTCTCCTTTTTTAATTCCACACCCCCGTCCCCTGGACTTGCGTATATGTAAATTTCATAATGTGTTGTTTCTAAAGATGTACTAAGCCTGCCACACTCAGAACAGCTCAACTCATAAGTGCTTCTGGTCTCTTTCCCAGAGCTTTTAACCAGCCGCCGGGGGCTTCAGGAAAGCTGTTGTATGCAAAATGCATTGCAGAGGTTTTGCTGACATACATTTAAAACAGGACTTACGGGAACCTGTGGCCCTCTGGAAACTTTTGCTGGACTCCAACTCCCATCACCACCATCAGCAAACATAGCCAAATAGTTGGGGACTGAAGGAATTGTAGTCCAGAAATTTCTGGAACGTCACGGGTTCCTCGTGAATTCCTATTTCTTGGCAGATCACAACAAAACTGTTACAAGCAAGGATCTTTGCATTAGCAACTCAAAAAAACCCACCAGAGTTTTCTACACATGTCAGCAAAGACAACAGTATTTAGACTCTGTTGTTAATCTCGGTTTGTACTGATCATTATTAGTGATTTATATATTATTAGTGATGTTATTAGTGTTAAAATTTGTCTCTGCTTCTTTTGTGCTTGCCCTAGCAAGTATCCAGATTTGCTACTGATTTGTGCTTGTACCAATTTCTGGTGTTTGCTAGGCGCTGTAGCTTTTGCCCAATTGATGCCATACAGGGTTGTTGTGAGGATAAAAAGCTGGTATAAACTGCCCTGAGCTTCCTAAAGGAAAGGTAGAATAAAAAAGCATTCTACTTTTTTTTCAAAAAAAGAAAAATATATATTAAAAGATGACTAGGGAGGTATTCTTTCTGTAGGAGACATACTACCTAATGAAATGGCACTTTTGTTCTCTGGTACCAGGAAGCATCGGAAAGTCCGAAATGCTGTGCAAGGATGTTTAAAACAGTGTATTCTGTGTACATCTGTCAGGCTGTCCACCTGCCTTCCTGTCAGTCCGTCTTGTCATTGACAGTCTTGCATGTTGTCCTTCTTTGCTATTGTAGAACAAACATGAGGAGGATGTGGAATCCGGGGAGGATGCTGTCATCAACAAACGCCACAACCGATCGCTGATGGGGAGTTTTTCCAAGCGCAAGGTTATTCATTTATTCATAGGAATAGACACAAATTACCCTGCTTTCCCTGCAAAAGCTCAAACATCCAAGCCATTTAAAAATTTAGAACAGAAAGGGGCAACCAGTAAGGGATCACAGTGAATATGACGTCACAGTGCTATGTAGCCTGTCATGGTTGTCAAGGCTGCACCCTTCATTTTCTCTTAAGCACCCTTTCTTTAGATTGAAACTGACATGAGACTGATGCACATTCTAAAGTAACACCAATGTGGACCTCAAAAGCTACATTTAAGAGCAGGGCTGTGCTGAGTGTTCCCCCCTCCATGTTTACTTTTGCCCGGAGGGGAGAGAGATAAAGTTCTGAGAACCGCTTACATTTTTATGGGAAAGGTTTTGAGGCGCAAATGTTGCCATTTTTTTGGGTGCTGCTGTGGTGCCATTTTTTCCCTTCCCAGAGTGCCCCCAGGCAATCAGGGATCACATAAGGAACATGATGGGCTCCCTGTTTGTCCCTTTTGAAATTTGCCCCACATGAAAGCAGGGGAGCTTGGGGGGCAGCTGCATGGAAACATCCAAAGGGGTTGTACAAACTATGACCCTACCGGCAGTGTGGTACCCTATCACTTTAAGTAGCTGTATATTCCCCCAAATAATCCTGGGAACTGTAGTTTGTTGAAGGCGCTGAGAGTTGAGACACCTATCCTCCCCTACAGTTACTCAGGCAGCAATATCCACAAGACACCACAGCCTGATGCTGAGCTTTCTTCCCACCTTGTTCCTGATGTAGATATTACCTCAGCTCTTCTTCCCTGGTGGGCGGGGGGGGGGCATTTTGGGAATCCACTTCAGGTGCCGAAATGTCTTGGGCTGGCTCTGATTCCTACAGTTTCCTGAGAGGATTAAACCACTCTTGGAGGAGAATAGGGTGCTCCTAACGACTCTCAGCAACATTAGCAAACCACAGTTGCCAGGAATCTTTGGAAGCAGTCGGTTAGAGTGTGCTGCCGATAACACCAAGGCTGCAGATTCACTTCCCATAAGGGATAGCTGCATATTCCTGCATCGCAAGGGGGTTTGCACTAGATGATCCTCAGGACTCTTCCAACTCCATGATTCAAGAGTGATCTATGATTCTGTGAAATGCAAATAGGGCCAATGTTAGGTTAATTGTCTCCACAAATACTGTTGTTGTTAATGTTATCTGTTGCTCGTTGTTACAGCAGTTTCAGTGTGCACTGTGTTTTAGAGTGTTTCATAAGAAGAAAATACACATCTCTGCCCTAGCCTTTTTCTTTTTCTTTTCTCCAACACAATTTTATATACCAGAACAAAATAGCTCTAAATAGTTTGCACTAAACCATTCAGTTAAAATACCAATAAAGTAAATTACATGACAACATTTATATTATAAACTAATTATTATTCTTATTTTAAAAAAATAAAAAAAATAGATGCACTAAAATCAGATGTCAAAAATCCACACTAAAATTACATGCCTGAATAGGCTCGCTGGAAGAAAAAAAGGTTTTTATCAGGCTCTGAAAACAATACAGTGCCTTATATCAATGGGCAAAGAGTTTCAACACACCAAAAGATCGATTCTTTGCAAGTTCAAGTTGAACCACAATGTTGCCAGCGCTAGTTTGAACTTGCTATCAGAATGCAAGGACCCTGTTCTTTCATTCTAATTGAATGCCTTTTACACCTCGCTCCAGTTGGTGACTCATGTTGGCCTAGTAAAACAGAAAGTAGATACCGCAAGCATGAAGTCTGCCTCTTCCCCTGGTGTACACTAGGAGGAAAATGTGCCTTCATCATGCTGCCTTCCAGCTCTCTTACAAATAACAAGTGGAACCTACCACAAAATGTTGCAGTGAGGGAGTGCTGCTGTACAGGGTTTGGTACATGCCCATTTCCAGGGTACTCCATTCCAACCCCCTCCCTACAACAGCCAATTGGCATTCCAGGCCCACTGAGCATGCTCAGTCCTCATTGGGTGGCTTTGAGGGTGGGGTGGAGATCTTCCTCTCAGGGCACTCTTCCTCCTGAATATTTTTGTACTTCTTCAAACTTGGGGCTCCCACAAGCTTGCCAATGCCTCTCTCTTATATATGGTGGTTGCCATATGGCCGTGTAGGCAAACGGCACTCGCACTGGAAAGATTCTCTCCCCGAAGCACAGTCTCTGAGGAGTTACCTATGCCTTGTGGTATGTTTCCATTTGATAAGATGGGCCTCTGTATCCACACCTGGGCCTGCATGGATATATGCAAATGTCACCTGTGACTTGCTTTAACTCTGGATGTGTCTCCCCAATTGGTGCAGAAAAAAGGAAGCAAACTGAAAAGGGCATCAAGTCTGGAAGAGGGTGAGGATGACCTTGACTGTCAAGGGAACTTAGCCAGAGGCTCGGTACATTACAGCAAGTAAGTGGCAATGCCCTTTCTTTGAACAGATACATGTGCAGAACGACTTTGCCTAAATGGACTGGTTTCTTGATCAAGTCTAACCGGATGGGACAGAGACAGTGAAATGGAATGGGTTTAGGGCGGGATGTGTGTGTGTGTGTGTGTGTGTGTGTGTGTGTGTGAGAGAGAGAGAGAGAGAGAGAGAGAGAGAGAGAGAGAGAGAGAGATGTTTGTAGGCCTTGTGACTGCAGATAATTTTTAAAACATACAGACCTAGGGGGGGAAAGCTCAGGATTTTCTGGGACAGAGCTCAAGTCTGGAGCATCGAGATTAAAACATGACTTTCCACATGAGCAAAGAGCATTTAACTCACTACCAGCTAAGCACATCCTCCTGCCATACCTGAAGGGTGGAGGATGGTCTGGAGCAGGCATAGGCAAACTCGGCCCTCCAGATGTTTTGGGACTACAACTCCCATCATCCCTAGCTGATAGGACCAGTGGTCAGGGATGATGGGAATTATAGTCCCAAAACGTCTGGAGGGCCGAGTTTGCCTATGCCTGGTCTGGTCTGGAGGAAAATCTGAAGATGCCTTAAACTGAGTAAGACCATTGGTTCATCTAACTCAGCATTATCCACACTGACTGGCAGGGTTTAAGAAAAGGGTGCTTCCCAGCTCCACCTGGAGATGCTGGACCTGGACTTGGAACCTTCTGCATACACAACCAATGTTCCACCACAGAGCTCCAGAATGCTGCCATATCCCCAGTCAGACCATTGGTCCATCTAGGTCTCTTTTGCTTACACTAGCCTTTCCCAAACTTGGATCTCCAGTTGTTTTCGGACTACAATTCCCATCACCCCTGACCATTGGTCTTGCTAGCTAGGGATGGTGGGAGTTGTAGTCCAGAAACAGCTGGAGACCCAAGTTCGGGAAACCCTGGTTTACACCGTCAGTGGCTTTCCAGTGTTCAGGCAGAGGTCTTTCCCACTCCTAGCCTTACCTGAAGATGCTGGGGGGGAGGCGGGCGGGGTTTGAACCTGGGACTTTCTGTATGCAAAGTTGGTGTTTTTGTCACTTGAGCTGCAACCAGATGAAGTATCTGGGCAAGATGGAGTTCCACCATGCTTTTCTTTATTCCAATCTGTGATTAAATCTCCGGAGTCCAGATAATCCACCTACCTACTCACTCAGGGCTGATCCAAGATGTTTTGCTGCCTCTGGTGAAAGACAACATGGGGCCACCTCACCCTGTTCCTCATTCAGAAGCTGACCAGATTGATAGTTGACACTTACTTCAGCCTTGGTGATGGGACATGGACTTCTACCATCCCGCAGAGCATCAGGCTAATTTAGGCATACACAGCTCTATCCTGCGACACCTCGCCACCATTCCCTTCCCTCAGAATCTGCCAACTACCTCATGCAAGGGCCGGCCCTGCATGTGCTCCATGGCTAGAGATGTGAGAAGGTATCCTTTCTCCTTCTGCCCTGCATTTCTCACACAGAGCACAGTTTCCCTTTCACTGCACTTCATCTCCCACCCAGAACTACATCATTTCTCTTGCTGTCTGCTGTGGAGGAATTATATGAGTGGTTATGCAAGTTACATTGACTGGGATTCAACTTGTGAGTCCCAAGAGTGGAAGCCATGTGCACCCCAAAATTGGCTTGGGGTGTCAATTGGGAGAACTCCTGGAACAGGAAGAGGGGGCAATCGATCCATCTAGCAAACTGCAAATGCTAGCCATGACAGAACAATTGCTTTGTGACGTTAAATTTCCTCCCGTCGCCATTATTTTGCTCCACTCCATTAATTTCAGTGCAAAGGAAACACAACGCAAATGGAGGGCAGGGGGACATAATCAATTGCATATCGTTTGCAGATTGAAAGCAACAGCAGCAGCAAATACTGATTGTATTTGTGGGACTGATTTCCATTCTGGACCTAGGGCGAAGGAACGAATATTGGCAATTTCCATTCCTGTTTCTCCAACATCCCTATCCATGATTGAAGTGGACTGGTTTGTGCAAATGCACACAGACTGCCTCATCTGCAAAACTCCAGACACAGAGTATACCTGCTTGTGGTCATTCCCAGTCAGAGTAGACCGTACTGAGCCAGATGAACTGAATTGGTGCATAGTAGCTCTTCAAACACCCATTATGAGCACCTGTAGCTGAGCGATAGAGCACATGATTTTGTGTGCAGAAAGTCTCAGGTGCTGTTTGGTGCTAAAGTTTAATCAAAACAGCTTAGAGTTGATTTGACAATGACAGCATTTTGTGTTCTATTTCCATGGGTACCTATTGTTTCACCAACTCCTACACACGTTGCCTTCTCCTCCAGTCCTTTGTTTGCTTGTTTCTTGTCGCTGCTGAGGATCTCTGTTCTCTTAATTCCCCAACCCCCCTGGATCGGAACTGACGAGCGCAATGTGCTTTGTTCCCATAGAACAAACCGACAGAAGAAAACAATGAAATTATCCCGAGCGCTCTCCGACCTGGTGAAATACACTAAATCCGTTGGGATCCATGACGTAGAATCTGAAGGTAGGTGGTCTGCTATAAAGACGAAATAAGAAGAGAAACTGTGGGTAACCTTGCAGGTATACACTGCAGTCCCATGCACCTTTGCCTAGAAGCAGGGACGGGGAAGAAGGCCTCAGTTTCTGTTCCACTCTGTATTCATCACACACAGCCCTGCTTCTGTTCTGCTGCAGCTCATCTTCCACCCAAAATTATGTTATTCATCACTGTCTGCTGTGGCAGAATTATTTAATAATTTACATTGTTGTTATGTTATTCCACCGCATTCATTTTAGTGTAAAGGAAATGCAACGCAAATATGTAGTCCCTTGTGATCCGAAAGCAGAAACATCAGTGGATGCCGGTCGTATTTGTTAAATAACTAAAAGAGGCGATGCACTCTCCCCGCCTTTGTTCCAGTCTCTTCCAGTTGGCAAGTCTCCTCTTTCAGCGAAACGAAAGCTCACCAGATCCTCCAGCAAAAGCCGGCCCAGTATCTGCGCTTCAACCAACACCAGCTATCGCGAATCTACCCTTCCTCCTATCGCGTGGACTCCAGTAATTACAACCCTCAGCCCTTCTGGAATGCTGGGTGCCAATTGGGTAAGGAGGAGCCAGAGGCAAAGCTTTGAGGAACGAGGAAGGTAGATGGGAAAGCTGTCAATTGGATGCTGTTTTGCCTACAAAGCCTGCTGTGTTTAAAACAAAGCGGAAACTTGCTTTGAAGAAGCTTATTTTCCCACGGAACCTTCATCCAATTTGTGGGGCCAAAACTTTTCCCGGCGCACTTTTCATTGTGCGAGTAACGCATAAGTAGACCCACATGGTAGCCTTTCTAGGACATGGTCACAAATGGCCACCTGTACTGTGTCCCCAAATTTCAGCCAGTTGCCACGCACAGTATTTCTTCTGGAAACAAAAACAAAATCACCTGCAGCATAAAATGACCCGGGAATGCATTTAATTCTGCCTTTGGGGTGCATTTGCTACCACAGCCCCATGTTAGCAGATTGGGGTAGTAAAAACACCCTACAGGCTTTTCATAGACAAATGGTCAGGGAAAAGTTGAGAAATTGGCAAGTTACCTTTGACCAAAAAAATGTTACCTGTTCTGGATGCAGTTGCACTCCTCTGAAGGAGCAAGTGTGTAGCTTGTGGGTCCTCCTGGATATATCTTTGTCGCTGGAGGCCCAAGTGGGCTAGTGTGTGCCTTTTGCCAGCTTTGTCTAGTTCACCAACTGCAGACACTCCTGAATAGGAACAGCATGCAGTCCATGTATTTGTAACCTCAAGCCTGGATTACTGTACCGCTCTACATGCAGGACAGCCCTTGGCTCTGGTGCAGAATTCCCCCAGATCATAGCCTTCTGCAGGAAAATAGGTCTTAGCATAAAATTACAACATTTCTGCTAAAAATAGGAACCCGTTAAAACCTACTTGAACTTGCTTTCATGGGAGGTAATTATTTCCTTGGCAATATTGAATTAAGTACTTTCTGAGTTTATTTCTATATTCGCTTGCAATGCTTGCTCTCAGATAAGATGTTAATTTTACCATTGCAGCCAAAACTTTATTAATTGGGCGGCCTATCACTCCTTTGCAAATTTGCATGCTTTAGCATATTCCATCTCCTCTGCTTTCTTCTGCCCTTTTCCGTGCAGCGTGCTGATTCAGCTCCATCTCTCAAAAGTGAGAAAAGTAGCTGAACGCCACAACTCTTCACATCAGGGATATTGCACAAAATAATATATATGTATATCTAGATATATTTACTCGCTCTCAGTTTTCTTTCTTCTGCCTGGATCCGTGGCATCAAGAAGTCTATCCAGTCGCTTTCGCCTTCAAACGTGGCTCTATCTCATTTTGCTCTGACAGCTTTGCTTTTAGAAATGTGTTCAGCAATTTATCACCTCTCTCTCTCTCCACCCTTCCAAATATTGCAGTTGCTCTAAACTACCAGTCAGAGGGGAGAATGCTTCAGTTGAACCGAGCCAAGTTCAGTGCCAATGGAAACTGTGGCTACGTCCTCAAACCCAAGTGTATGTGTCAAGGTAAGGGGAATGCAGATCTCAGCTTTAACTAATGATGGTACCGCTATTACAAGCATGCGCTGCAGCAAAATGTTGCAGTGCATTTTCACCTTTTAAACAGGAGTGTGCCTGTTCAGGGTTGTAGCTAGTCAACCACGCTGTCCCCAAGGACCCCCCCCATTTCCTTCCCTACCCCCAGAGTTTCAACTGACATTTAGCATTCTGTGGCCAAAAAAATTAAAGAACAGAATCCCCATGCCGATCCACAGACCGTCCACGGGCTGGATCCTGAGGGCAATTGGGCCGGATCCGGCCCGCATACCATAGTTTGCCGACCCCTGTTACATTATATATTAATATTGCTTATTTATTATGATTATTTTCAGAAGGTAAAATTAAAAATTAGTTTTCCAAAAGCAGTTTATGTGCTTCTTCATCAAACATAGGTTTACCAAGCTTCAGTGTTGTCCAGATTTGATTCCTCACATCAAGGAACATATTTTAAAGACCCCCTCACTGAAGAAATTTGCAAAAAACAAAATAAAAATGGAGTCAAAGGCGAGAAGTCAATGTTTAAAGAGAAATGTATAACAAATTTGGAATCTAGAATATATATGTAAAGATTTTAAAGTTTAATTTTATAAAAAAAAATTGATTCCGAAAAGAAATTTGCAAACATAAAGTTTCACTGTCTGAGATGGCACATCCTAATAAGATAGGAAGATAGGATTCTGCCTTCTACAGAGTCAGACCATTGATCCATCTACCTTAGTACTGTCTGCACTGACTGGCAGAGGCTCTTCCGGGTCTCAGACCGGGGCCAATTCCCAGCTCTAGCTGGAGAGTCCAGGTTCTGAACTTGAGACCTCCTGCATGCAATGCAGAAGCTCTAACACTGAGCTGCACCCCTTTCACAAAGATAAGGAAGGATAAATGTGATTAAATGCCCATGTTCCTAAAGCTAACTAATGGAGTCAGACCATTGGCTCATCTATACCTGTGCAGTTTCCCCTGGCCAGCAACAGATCTCCAAGGCTTTGGGCATGGGACATCCCCCAATCTAGCTGGGTATGCTAGGAACTGAACCCAGGGGCTTCTGCATTCAGAGCAGATGCTCTACCCTGCAGGCTTTCAAAATCCCTTCAATCCAGATTGTACTCTGTTCCTTGTTCACACTGAGCCTCTCCTTGCTTATTGGCTCACCTGTGATGGATCTGTGTCTTTCTTCACCTACTTAAGACCCGTTATCTGCTCTCCTGCACATGGCAGCCGAAGCAGGCATTTTGAACAGGGCTGAGCCATTGGCATTGCCTTCACGCTGTGCTTCATTGTCTTGGTTGTCTGCAAACCACTGGGTTCTGATTAAATTAATGAAATCTTGCTGTCTTGGCTCTGCTGACAAGCCTCTTGTCCTCTCTGCTGCTGCCTGTGTTTCTACAAAACGAGAGATGTGCACTTCTTGTTATCCCTGTATCTCATCACAGGCTTGGAAGAATTAGTCTGTGTCATTAACTTCGAATTTACTGCTTAACAAGGCAGCTTCTTTCTCGCCTTTTGCTGGCCTGTAAACGACATTTTGTGTTTGTCTGGTTGTAATTTAGTAGCCAATCTGTGATCACAATAATAAAGACTGATTGATTGACTTTTTCTTTCTCTCCGCTGCCCACTCCCCAGAAGAAGGAATCGTATCTGTTTGATTTTCACATTCTAGACTAACAAGCCTCATTTGCAGCAGCACTGCTTGGGAATTCCAGCAAAACCCAAACGGATCAATGCCGTTTCAAAATGAGCGCAGTTGGGAGAGTTTCCGTTTGCAGAGTAGACAACAGTCTGGCTCAGTATTAAGGGAGCTTCCTGTGTCAATGGAACAGCGTGTCTGGAAGTTGATGCACGTATTGCACATTTTGCAAACAACTTAGCTCTGCCTTAAATCTCTGCGTATGTTCTGCGAACCTTTCTCAGGGATCTTCAACCCAAATTCCGAAGACCCACTGCTTGGCCAGATGAAGAAGCAGCTCGTGTTGCGAATCATCAGCGGGCAGCAGCTTCCCAAGCCCAAGGACTCCATGCTGGGAGACAGAGGAGAGGTATGGACCTGTTGAGAGAGGTGCGGAGAGATCTGGGGAGAGCACAGCAACATCTGCTTGCAACACAGCCACTGTGTGCTGAGAGCCCTCTGGCAGCAGCTGTCAGAACCAATTGCTGTAGGCAGAATCTTGGTGCCAGTGACTGCCACAGCTCCACTCCCTTTTACAACTTGCCTTTACTTAAGCCTAGCCTCCAGTACTGCTAAGTTAAGTGGAATTGTTAAGTGGGAAAAGACAATCACAGGTGACAATGAGCAAGAATTTCAATTCAATTCTCACTTAATAATAATAATAATAATAATAATAAATTTTATTTATACCCCACCCTCCCTGGCCAGAGCTGGGCTCTAACACCAGTAAAATTATGATAAAAACATAATAGGGGAAAAACAACAACAACAAAATGATTTAAAATACAGGTTAAAATGCAATTTAAAATGCAGCCTCATTTTAAAAGTAGTCCATGGATCAAAACCGTAAGGGGAGGGAAAACATAAGGGTCAGACTGAGTCCAAACCAAAGGCCAGGTGGAACACCTCTCTCTTGCAGGCCCTGCGGAAAGATGTCAAGTCCCGCAGGGCCCTAGTCTCTTGTGACAGAGCGTTCCACCAAGTCGGGGCCAGTACTGAAAAGGCCCTGGCCCTAATTGAGACTTAAAGGCAAGCTTACATAAATGGCACTTTCTGAAACACGGGGGAGAACTTTCTGGTGGTATGAGCTGTTTAACAGTGGGATGGACTGCTTTGGAAAGTGGCGGGCTCTCTTTCATTGGAGGTTTCTAAACAGAGGTAGGATGGCCACTTGTGAGGAATGCTTTAGTTGCGATCCCTGCGTTGCAGAGGGTCGGGCCAGATGACCTTTCGAGTCCCTTCCACCTCTACAGTTCTATGATTCTATGAAACAATGCTCAGACTGAAACACAACCATTCTTCGGAGTTTGCCCTTCTGCTAATTTTGCAACGCAGTTCTCCAGCCAAGTAAAATGTGCAAACGCACATAAGAGTAGAGTGTGCATATAAATGCATGTATTAGTGGAAATGATAAACAAAAAATGCATTATATTAGGGGAAATTGCTTTGAAAAGAATGTGTGTATTATGAGAAATTCACACTAAAACACTGATGGTTTTTTTTGCGAGAACATGTATGTATGTATACTTTTTATGCATACGCATGTGTGTAATGAACTGTTTGCAGAGTTCTTAAAATGGGCTTTTATCTTTGCAGTTCTTTCTGATTACGGGTTTGGACTGGGGCGGAGTGGGGGGTGGATACTTCCTGCGGCCTCCTTTTTTTTTGGTTTTTTGGGACAAATTATGCAACACGTTTCTTCCCCCCTGAGACTAGCAGGTGCTCAGCCTTTTCTCTTTGTGCAAAGAGGGACCGACTTTGCTTTCTTGTCCACAGAGTGCCTTTGGGGAGATGGCTGAGCGCTGCCAAGATGCTCAATCAATGTGGCAGGAGCCCTATTCATGCCACTTCACAGGGAAGAAAAGGGGTTGGGGGGGCTGGTTGGGAAACACCTCCAAAGGAGAGCCAAGTTTAAACCCAGAAACTCACTGTAAATATTTATAAAGCTGCTGGGTTTGTCAGCCAAGATGGATGGGGCTTCATTAGTGCACCTCTTGGTATCTGTTTGCATAGTGTCAAACCCCCAGTACAGGGTGTTTTTTTTTGGGGGGGGGGGAGACAGTATTGGCCTTTACACTTTTTCACTGGGTGCAAAGGGGGGAAGGGGAAGTCAACTATGTGGGTCGTCTCCTCTCCCTCATCTCTCCAGTTGTTAGTTGGTTTCTCAATCGAAAAGCAACTTCAAGTATCCATTCTGAGAGGGTTGGATGCTTTTGACTTGACACTGGGTGCAGGATGCTTGAGTACAAAATACAGGCTCAATGCTGTATTTTCTGAATTTTGATTCCTTCGTGATGTCCACTTCCTTGTATTTGATATTTCAGCTGCACATAATTCACATTTAGATCTTGAATGAGGCATGTGTGTGTTTTGCACTCAGGGTAGGCCTTTCCCCGTTCCCAGGGCACCACCACAGCTGTGGAACAGGTTTCACAGGGAAGCCTTTATCTGAATTTAGGCTGAAATCGGAACTAAGGCCCATAGCTGTAAACATTTCCCTTTTTTAAAGGGAAATTCCCTTATTCTGAATAGGATTATACACAAGAAAAGGGGAAAGTTGACATCTATGCTAAGGCCCCATCTGCATAAATACATCTGAAGCAGTATCATAAACTGCCATGCCCCCCCCCAATCTTGGGAACTGTAGTTTGTTAAGGGTGCAGAGAGTTGTTAGGAGTCCCCCTCATAGAGTTACAGTTCCCAGAGTGTTTTAGCAATCAATTCCTCTACCCAGGGAACTTTTAAGAATTGTATCTCTGTAGGGACATTACTATTATTTATTCACCCTTCACCCTGAGGGTGAAGGTCTGAGTTTGGATCGCAACAAATTAAAATTCAGCATTGAAAACTGTACTTTCTATGATGTTGTTTTTAATCACAATAAAATAAGGGAGGTCCTCCTTATAATGTTTAGCACCCTTAATGAATGGCAATTTCCAGAATCCTGCGTGAGGAAACCATGGCGGTTTAAAGTAGTATGGTGCTCCTTTAAATATATGATGCAGCTGGGACCATAGGCTGCAATCGTGACTATGTCTACTCTGAAGTAAGTCTCCTGAATTCAGGGAATGACCATAGCACAGTAGCGCAGAACACTGGATCTCCAATGTCTAGATTGAAACAAGGATTCCAGAGTAGAACATTGCAGTCAAGCTTTTCAGAGTGGCTTGTTCTGTTTTATCCCAGCATTATGATGGTAATTGCCTACTCTTCTCCCCCTTTTCCCAGATAATAGATCCATTTGTGGAAGTGGAAGTAATCGGATTGCCTGTGGACTGCTGTAAAGAGCAGACAAGAGTCGTGGATGACAATGGTACGGCTTCCTTCTCCTGGCTTTTTTCTCTCCCCTCTGCATGATCCACGGTCTCTGATATATTCTCAGCATGTGAGAGCAAAGTTACGCTGAAGTTGCTTGCACCCACGAGGGTGACTGGAAACAAGAATTACTTGTGTGTGTGGTGTGAAGTCAGCGTTGTGGGATGAGTTTTAATAGGTAGGAGAGGATATGTTGATTGCAGTTTATCTCTTAGGCGCCCACTTATGGGTTGGACGGTTTTAAAATCCATCCCTTGGCCACAAAAAAATTAAAAACATAGGAATTATGCTGCAAGCCTTCTTTTGAGCAAGTCCAGCTATGAAGTAAACTGGCTTCCCCCTTCTTACCCCATTTAATAAAGAACCAGGCAACAGCCTGCAAAGTAAGTTTAAAAATAAGATTGACTTAGTGTATAATCATGCATTGGTTCACAATGGTAGACGCAAAAACTATAGAGGCAGAATATTTATATTTCCAGTATAGCTAGTCTTAGGCATGTGTCTGGGACTGGAGAAAGCACAGGGCTCATCTGCCCTTATGGCAGAAGGGAGAGGAACAGGAAGCACTATATGCTCAGGGGAGAGGAAATGACATCACACAGAGCCCTCTCTACCAATTGTATTTCTATGGCCGGAGTATCTGCCTGTCAGCAATACAGCTCTGTGGACACATAGACCCTTCTCGTGCTAACTAGCAAGAATATGCAATTACTAGGTTTGGCTGCTAATCTCCCACCATATTTCATATACCATATTTCTCTGAAACATCAGTTCAGCCCTGTAGCTTTAAGCCTAGGAAAAAATCTCCCAGTAAAGGCCACTTCCTTCCAACACCACTTCCTGTTATCTTCTCCTTATTGTCAAAAGTGAGATTGTAAGCTCCTTGCAGCAGGGACCAGACCGTTATGCTTTTAGAAACACATCCTTTTAGAGTTGAAAGAGACCTTAGTAAATGGAAGGATCTTAGACTGGTCCACAAAGGGCCATAAATCATGGGTGAACTCACAGCATGCACAGGAAAACTATTTCATCCATAGGCCACTGTGAACCAGCTCTCCTCTAGGATTCAGCCATAATGAAACTCTCTTCCTGTCCCCCCACCTCTTTATTTCCCTTTGCAGGTTTCAATCCAATGTGGGAAGAAACTCTGGTGTTCCCTATTTGCATGCCAGAAATCGCCCTGATTCGGTTCTTAGTGTGGGATCATGACCCAATCGGGAGGGATTTCATCGGACAGAGGACAATATCGTTTACAAGCATGATGCCAGGTTACTTGTTTATTTATTTTGTCTATATACCACCTTTTCTTCCAAGGAACAGAGATTGTGACTGGCCCTAGGTCACTTCATGGCTGAGTGGGGATTTGAACCCTGGCCTCCCAGGTGCTAGTCCAATACTCTAACTCCTACGCCACACTGGCTCTCCACAGAAGGTGGCAGCTCTTTTCTTCAAGAGAACTGACGAGCCATTTAGTAGATGCTGGTCTATTAGGGCAAGCAGTGTGTTGCCTTGCTAACTTCAGCCTGCCCCCACCTGCCTTTTTGCAATAATTCCAGAGGGTGGTCCTGGCTGTCAGATGCCTCCTCCTTGGTCTCAGTCTTGTATACTCAGCTGGGAGGAAAAGGAAGGGGACCAAAACAGAAATGGTTGGCTCTGGCTCCACCTACTGTTGGCATCCCTGCCTTCTACTCCATCATTCTCAATTAGCACCAGCCGTCACCGGAGCAATCGATAGCTGAGGCTCCTCTTTATCCCAGTGGTGCTTATGTGTGTTGCCCAATCCATTCCTCTTCTACAAAGAGTAACCCATCTGAAGGGTTATTCAGAGTCATGTCTTCCATCCCAAACTCCTTGTATCAGTAGATGCTCCGAAGAAGGTTGGCATCTTCAATGCCTCCATGTGAAATCCAGATCCCAGGGGTTGTACGCAATTGTTAGCCCTAGTCAGCATCAAATGGACATGACTAACTTGGCTCCACTCATTTCAGTGGGGTTTATTCTGGGCAGGACCTGAGACACAAGCCTGAGAATTTGGCTACTGTGAGGTCGCACAAGTGGCAAGTGATGGAAATAGGAACATTATTGGTCCCATTAAAGTTTGTAGGACATTGGGCAAGTTTGCTGGGTCAAGCAGGGGTAGGGAACCTCAGGTTTGGGAAGCCAAATGCCATCATCCAGGGCTCTCTGTCTGTTCCTCGGGACTATCTCCAAGACCATGCCTACTGTCCTGGGCACATTCCTCACTGGCCTTGAATGGTAATAGTGCCTGATGCTTGCTGGTGTGTGTGTGTGTGTGTGTGTGTGTGTGTGCACCTGTGCACATGTGTAGGCACTACAGATTTTTGTGCAGTCTTAGAATACAGTGGTACCTCAGGTTACATACGCTTCAGGTTACATACACTTCAGGTTACACACTCCGCTAACCCAGAAATGGTGCTTCAGGTTAAGAACTTTGCTTCAGGATAAGAACAGAAATCGGGCTCCAGCGGCGCGGCGGCAGCAGGAGGCCCCATTAGCTAAAGTGGTGCTTCAGGTTAAGAACAGTTTCAGGTTAAGAACAGACCTCCGGAACGAATTAAGTACTTAACCTGAGGTACCACTGTATAGCCTACTGTACAAAGGTAGAAAGTCAGATCTGTTGCCTCGTCCACTTTTCCCCTTGGCCACACCCAGCACTGGCATTTGGCCTTCAGAAGGCTATCCAGAAGGGAATGTGGCCCTTGGGCTGAGAAAAATTCCTCCCCTCTGGGGTAAAGAGAAAAGAAAGAGAGAAAGAGAGAAAGAGAGAAAGAAAGAAAGAAAGAAAGAAGGAAGGAAAGAAAGAAAATCAACTCCTTTTGATAAACTGGAATAATCTGGGGCGGAGTTAGCTCCAGTACACACCTTCACTTGCCGTATACCTGAATACCTGAATAGCTCCCAGCCTTTTCTTTGAGAGAGGAGGAATTAAAGCATGGTACTGGAAGATACTGGGAGGGGACTGGCTTCTTTTGAGCCCCCCACCCCAATTATGTGCTTGTGTAATTGTCTGGTTCCTCTCCCTGCCTTCCCTCCCACCCACCACTAATCAGAATGACGGGCACTTTGTGACTTGGTGGTTATATCTGCCAGCTCCTAATTTGTACAACTCCAGCTTGATAGGAGGGATTTCTTAGTCAATGGGGTAAACTTCAAAGCCTTTCTTGAAAGAAACCAGGGTCTCTTTCTCTGCTCTCATTTTTGTTGGCCGAGCACCAGTGGCTGCAATTACCGACTATAATGTTAAAGCAGCCTGATGGCTGAGTATCTGCAAAATTCAGAGGCTTTTAACACATTCCCCCCTTCCTTCAAACCCTCACCCATTTCTCCCTCCCTCCTCTCCTTTTTTCTGCCTTCCCAATTCAGATAAAAGCACCCTGTGTTGTTGTTCTGATTCCCCCCCCTTCTTGTTCTCCATCTTCTTCAAAGCAGAGGAAACTTGGCAAGGGAAAAGTTTTTTTGAGAGAGAGAGAGGAGGAAGGAATCCATCTGGCTTTTAAAAAGGAGAAAAATAAAAGATAGAATGAATGAGAGACATTTCTGATTATTACATTAATAACTGTTCACAGCGGAGAAGGGAATCAATTAGGAATTCCAAGATTGACAGCTGCAATAATAAAAGAAGACTAGTGTTATTTGATGACCGGGGTAGGGTGGGGGTTGGGGTATGCTCCGAACTCCTGCAAATGGGCCTCTTCCCAGGCAAGCTGTAGGTGGTAGCGAGTTTTTTTTTAAGAGCTGAAATAAACATTTGGGTGAGTAGAAGTAGGGCGGAGCTAAAACAGCCTCTCTAAATACTCTGTGCAATTTATGGGCAGTGGCATGGAAGGACTTTGCTGAAAATACGTGAGGCCAGAAGTCAAATTCTCCCAACAGTTTTCTCAGAAAACTCTCTCTGCTTGTTTCAGCAGCTGGTTGCACTGGGATCACTCTTGGAGAAATTTGCAGTCCGCAAGTGTCCCTAGTAGGTCTCTGCATTCTGTGTTCCTGATTGTAGGTTGGCCAGGAGTAATGCTGGAGAATGGTGTGGAGACTTGGACCTTCTGGGTGCAAGCCTACCCATGAAGCAGCCCCTCCTTTGGCAGACCCAAACTGCTTTGCCAACTTACAGTGGCACCTCGGGTTACATACGCTTCAGGTTACATATGCTTCAAGTTACAGACTCCGCTAACCCAGAAATAGTACCTCGGGTTAAGAACTTTGCTTCAGGATGGGAACAGAAATCATGCTCCGGCGGCACGGTGGCAGTGGGAGGCCCCATTGGCTAAAGTGGTGCTTCAGGTTAAGAACAGTTTCAGGTTAAGAACGGACCTCTGGAACGAATTAAGTACTTAACCCGAGGTACCACTGTATTTCCTTCCTCCTCACTCCCCATTGGCACCTGACCTGTGAGGTGTGTGTGTGTGTGTGTGTGTGTGTGTGTGTGTGTGTAGTTTATGGGCCTTTCTTAGTCTTCCTTTGTTCTCCTCTTCATATTCCTCACCGAACCCCCAGTTAGAAATAGCAGAGGTTGTGTTCTGAGCCAAAGCTTGAACCCAAGCAAGGGCTTTTAAAAAAAACAACCTTGCTTCAGGTAGGACACAAGCTTTTAATGCCTTTATATTCTTCTCTGGCTCAGATCCAGATCTGGACCAGAGAAGAATTCCAAGCCCGCTCCCTTGATCATTTCATTCTTCCCTGTCCCCCAAAGCCATCACCACTAGAGCTCCCAGCATGTTTCCTCTTTCCTTAGTTTGCAGAGAGAGAAGCAGAGAAGAGAGTTTTATTTCTCCTTTTCTGCATTCACTCTGGGAAACAGCATACCTGGGGAGACTACAGGAGGTGGAGGGGGGCTAAACCTCTTCTAGCATGCTGTTATCCACTACATCCTGCCAGCTCATCCCTGCTGTTGCTCCCACAGCTGCTGCAGCTTGAAGGCAGGAAAAAGGAAATGAGGATTATAATGTTGGGGGGTTGGGGGCTGATGAGAATGGCTTTTAGGGATGAGGAGGGAGAGTGAGGATGGGCAGCAGTAATTTTGCTGAGCCTCTTAGGAGAAAAAAAATATTGAGGGTTGGGGGGAGTTTTCATAATTTCTGTTGCTGCCTCTCAGTAGCCTCTTAACATGCTCCACCCAGGATTTCCCTGACCCCATTACATTATTACAGATTTTCTCTATCTTGCACCTACCACTTCATTGTATTAAGAGGCTATTTTTAATATTACATGGTTTATAAAGGCTTTAAAGTGAATTAATAAATATTTATGGGCAGAGAAATGCAGGCAGGGAACGGGCAGGCCCTATTTTACTGATTTTTTCTATGGCAGGATAAATTCTCCAACTGTTTCTTGGGTTGGGAGCTCACTCGCAACATATTTTTATTTTTTGCTCCCGCTGCAAGTACCAACGCCAGCAAACTGCATATTGACGTTACATTCTGCATCCTCCACAATGATCCCAGACATGGCGTTGTTCTGGGGCATTTTGACCAAAGACAGCAGCCACCACCCCACCCCAAAAGGTGGAAAATATTCAGAGAAGATTCTTCAAAGAGGCCTTTCTCTAGGTGTGGGGTGAGGGTGAGAAAGAGAGAGATCCCAGAAACTTTCTTGGGGGGAAAAATGTCTTCTGAGAAATTTTGGCTCACCTATAGTAATTTCCACGTAAATCCATGGTGAGTTCCAGAGATCTTTTCCACGGAATCCTCTTCCTACCTTCATTGCTTCCATTTGCATATTTTCCTTCATATTTCTTAAATGGTTTCCCCTGTTTTTCTGGGGTGTGTATGAGGGGAGGGGATTCTGATCTCAACTCACAGTTCTCTGGACTTCTGAGACTTCATAAAATCACAGAGTTGGAAGAGACCCTGGTGGTCATCTAGTCCAACCCCCTACAATGCAGGAATGTGCACCTGTCCCATGTGGGAATTGAACCTGCAAACTTGGCATTACCAGCATCACGCTCTAACTAACTGCGCTATCCAGGCCCCGGAGGAACTAGCTGGGATGTGTGCTTTACCTACTTCCCTTGCTTTTCAGGCTATCGGCATGTCTACCTGGAAGGCATGGAGGAGGCGTCCATCTTTGTTCACATAGCTATCAATGAGATATGTGGTAAGGTGAGTAATCACGGGCCTTGAGACGGGGAAATTTGCCCCTTTCCATTGAGGAACATTTGGTAAGATTCTAATTTGGTGACTTGAGAACTCTTTAAAACCACATTGCTCTACCGCTTTTTTGTGGGATGGGAGAGCAATGGCAGAAAGGAAAATTTCACTTGTTTTGCTAAAACCAGACTTCTCTAAATTGGGGTTGCGTCTTAAACCTCATGGGGAATGCTCTCTGCTAGGAACCACACCACTGAATTAGGGTGAGAGGTCTCTCGCCTGTCCACACACGTGTGCTCTTGCACATGCTTGCTCTTGTGGTCGTAGGGCCACCTACCCGCAGATCAAACCATATGCAAGGGTGCAGAATTTGCTTTGAAAAACCATGTAATAGGTCAATAGTTATTGTTAAGACTGCAATGTCTTATTTGCAGTCTGGAGTAATTAAGTCATGGGTTGTATCCAACTAAGTTTTATTCAGAGCAGACCCATGGAAACTAAGGGACCTAAGGGAACCAAGTTTACTATATGACCCCCTTATTACAGCAGCTCCACTTGCTACCGGTCTGTTTCCGGGCACAATTCAAAGTGTTGGTTATGGCCTATAAAGCCCCATACAGCTTGGGCCCAGGCTATGCAGTGGGAAAGATCATATCTCAGGAGATGCCCTTCTCTCAGTCCTGCTCCCCTCACAGGCATGCTTGGTGGGGACGTGTGACAGGGCCTTCTCGGTGGCTGCTCTCAGACTCTGGAACTCCCTTCCTAGAGAAGCCAGACTGGCTCCCTCCTTTTTTTTTCTTCTGCAGGCAGATGAAGACTCTTTTATTCCACCAGGCCTTTATGAACTGGCTTGTGTTTTTTTTTAAGGAAACAGCTTTTAATAGTACTATGCTGTTTTTGTTGTCTGTGTTTTAAGAGGTTTTTAAAAATTGCTTTAATTCTATTAGAGTTTGATTGCTTTTTAACAATTACCTTTTAGTTTTTATTTTATCTGCGTTGTTTTCATTTGCAAAAGCCGCCTTGGGTCCCGCTTGGCGAAAGAAAGGCAGTATATACTACTGATAAGAATAAATAATAATGTTTGTTAATTTTGATGGGTCTGCTCTGAGTAGGACTAACGTTGGAGACAACCCTAGATTTTCAAGGGGGTAGATGAAAAGAAGAGATAACTAGTTTTCTAGGTAAAGGCAGCGAGCAAGGCAGAATCTCACTCTTGAGCCTTCCCTTTTGCCCTGTGCCTGATGCTGTCAATAATTAAGCCTTTTCAGCCGCTATGTACCGCTGGTATAGCAGATAGAAAACCAGACACATGAGTGAGTGGGCAGTGTTTATAAGCTGAGTTTTTCCACATGTCATCTTATGAGCTGGAGGAACCTTCCTCTCCCTCCGCTAAGGGAAGAAGCCTGGGGATTGGTGGTGGGATGACGATGAGTGGTCAGAGGAAGAAGACTGGGAGGAGGTGGTGTCAGAAGCTGAAAAGGTAACAGGGCTTAGTGAGCTGGGAGAGTCTGTGGCAGATAGGAGTCCAGAAGCAGAAGCAGGAGAGGAGGGAGGCCAAGATGCAGAGATGAGTCAGGCTGGAGAGGAAGCCAGGTTGTCTGCCCCGCTTCTGCTGCAACAAGCTTCCCTCACAACTGGTGTCCCAGGACCAGGAGAGGCATGAAGATGGAGGAACAGAGATATGCATGAAGGCACAGTCTCAGATTGCTTGAAAACAATCCAGGGAAGGAGGAGACTTAGGCAGCTGTGAGAAGGCAATGACCTTTAGTCTCCATAGCTGCCTCATAGGGGGCAAGACCTACTGAGAAGAGTTCCTGTGCTCATTAGGCCTGACACTCCTTGTTTCTTCCACTATGGAGATACCTTAACTTGCTCTGTGTGATTTATTGCTGACCCGCTCCTGTCACCATATCCTAGTAGAACATCTTGATTGGGAGTGCTCATCCCAGCATCCTCAGCAAGAAAAGGGCACATCACCCCCTGTTTTCCTTCATGCTCCTTCTGCTTCGTGTTTTATTGTACACTTTTAATTTTGCGTGGAGACCCCCCAAAATTGATTTCATCCTTGTCAATCGCTTAGAAGCCATTTTGGCAAGCGAGCGGTATGTAAACGAGCAGATGATGATTCCCTTTGAGGAGAAGGTCCCAGGGCTGCAAAAAACAAGGCTGGGGATTCAGTCCAAGCTTCCTCACAAGCATTGGATTCCTATAGCCAGAACAGGTGAGGGGCAGCCACCAGATTCATCACCAGAAAACAAAACAAAGGGGTGTCCCAGTAAAGTTTTACTGCTCCTCTGTGCATGTGACCATTATCTGAAGGGCTGTCACATGGAAGATATGGAACTAGCTTGTTTGCTGCTGCTGCAGAGGGTAGCCAATGGGTTCCAATTGCAAGAAAGCAGATTCAGACTAAAGGTTAGGAAGAACCTATGGACAGAAAAAGCTGTTCGAAATGGAACAGGCTCCCTCAGAAGGAGGCGAACTCTGCTTTCTTGGAGGTATTTAAACAGAGATTAGATGCTCACCTGTCAGGGAATCTTCGGCTGTGATTCCTGCATTGCAGAGGGTTGGGCTATATGACCTGCATCTAGAAGACTAGTTGCAGTTCTGTCTGTCCTTCCATGGTAGCTAGATTTTTCCCCTCTCCTCTCCTCTCCCGCATGCAACACTAGAATTCACTTGGACCATAACTTATGGAATATGCTTCCATAAGATATGGTGATAGTGGACAACCAGCGAGCCCTCCAGATGTTGTTGGACTCCCAATTCCCTTTAAATTTTTGATTCCTCCCCCTACATCCCTCTTCATTAAAATCTCTCAAGGTGACATGCTATGAAAAGAATGCCAGCCAATGCCCCACCACCACTGCAACAGCAAATGTATAAAACCCTACAAAATCAAAACAGCAGAAGCAGGAATTAAATGGAACTTCCATGTGCGTGGGCAAGATACCAGATGTTGGAAAGAGAGAAACAACTGGGGAATGCCCTTCATGTTCCACTTGTGAGCTTCCCAGAGGCATCCTACTGGCCACTTTTGAAAACGGGATACTTGAGAAGATAGGTCTTTTTTGTCTACCTCGACAAGGCTCTTCATATGTTTATACATCAGTATGTTGTATTGTGGGGCTGGGGTTCTGTATCTTATTGAAACAAGGGACTTATCCACACTAAGAGCCTGATTCAACTCATTGCCACCCCTGCTTGCCCTGGATATTTTTGAAAGAAAAACCGTGCACTGTGTAATTAATGTAATGTGTAGTTCGGCCCTGTCTTAGCTGTCCCTCTGCCCATCTCTTTGACGCATTCGGCCTCGCTTGGAAAAGCATCTCAGACTTTGAAACTAATTAATAAAAGACTGGGAGGTAGATAGAGGGGACAGGAATGAGATGGTGGGAGGGGGGAGAGAAAAATATACCTCCTCTCCAAAATGCAGCTCCTCAACCGTGCTGCTGTTGTTGCATAGCCCTAATTAAAGGCAGGGAGAATGTGACAGGAGACGGTAATTAGGGCAAGGAAAATGTACTGAAAAGAACAAGCAAGCCTCTGTCTGGGTTCAAGGAGCTCAGGAGGAGCCAGAGAGAATCCAATTCCAGATTCTCCGGAACCTGAGGGGAAGAAGGAAGAGTCCGAGTGTTGCTTGGCAACGTGTGCAAAGGACGGTCAGGCAGAAAGAGAGACAGAGAGTGGCGGGGGGGGGGGGAGGGTCCACCTCTACCAATCTTAAAAGAAGGGAAGCCAGGAGGATAAAAGTTAAGACTTGAAAGCAACTTGAGTCTCTCTCTCTCTCTTTATAGAGCTCTGTGGGTCTTTCATCCAGTTCCAAAGTTAAAAACAACATTCAGCTGGTTTCTGCTACCTACAAGCTGTGCAGCAGGCCGGGGACTTTTATCTGTTTGTGTCAAGGCTGGGGATAGATGAATCTAGTTTCTCGTTTCCCCAGTTTTACATTGATTTCTGCACATTTCTACATCAGTTTGTGATTTATTTATTTTTAAAGTCCTCGTGGGAATTCATCGGCATTTAATTGGGATCTTCTAACCGTCACCGTTTTCTATGTAATTACCTCTTAACGTCCACAATTTCCCAAGCAATTTTCCCGCATATAACACAATTTTGTGTGTTGCTTTCATGCTAAAGTATGCACTGTATGCATTTTTAGCCTTGTACATGCATTTTTGTACACATCCACACTTTCTGAAACAATACACAAAACACAACAATCCTTCAAAATTCACCTCTCTCTTTTTTTTCAAATTTTGCAACATAGTTCTCTGGCCAAGCAATGTGTACAAAAATGTATATAATGGGCAAAGTGCACATAAATATATATATATATGAAAAAAAATGTGTATCTCAGACAAAATTGCCCACAAGCATGTATATATTAGGAGAAATTATGAAGACTTTTTTATATTTAAAAAATTGCAAACTGATACGGAAACGTAGAGAGCTAAATTTAAATGGGAAATGGAGAGAAACTAGAATTGGCAGGTTTGCCTAACCCTAAGTGCAGCTAGTCCCTGCCAAAAGCAGAGTTGACCAGTGCTGGTTCCTGGTGGAACCAGCAGTACTTGGGAGTTGCCTGAACAGGAGCTCCCAAGCACAGCTGATCCCTGCTGAAAGCAAGGCTTGCAGTAGGTGCTGATCAGCCGACTGAATCCAAGCCCCACCTTCAACTAAGATCTGCAGCCCAGATGAAGCTCAAGCTGTGCTGCAAAGGAACATTTTTCCTTGGGAGAGATGACTTGAACTCAAACTGGCTTTGCAAAAGCTGCAACGAAAGAACCAGGGGAGCACTCGGAGTGATCCTCAAATTCTTTATTTGCTTCCTTTATTGTCTCGTTGCGTTCCTGTTGCCAAAATCCGTGTTCTCTTCATTTGGACAAGGCTTCTGTTTTCTGAAGGGAGCCTTCCTGCCTTTAATAGCTTCCTTGACTCTGCTTGTTAGACCACGCTGGCATCTTCTTGGCCCTGTCGCCGCCTTCACTGATCTGTGGTGTGCGTTCATTGCAGATGAGCTTCTATTATTGGGGCGTCCTACAATCCATAAGTGTTCTGGAATAAATTGATCCTCTTGCATTTTCCTTTCGACTTCCTTTTTTACCATTCCCTTCATCTTTTTATTTTTTGGAAGTTCTGTCTTTTGAAATCAAATGTGACTGCGTTGGACTTCCCTAACAATTGTCCACTTACATAGAGATTGGTTTTGATAGCCCTGTGATCACTTTGGCTCCCACTTAGCTCAACAACAACTTATACCAGGGCAGGCTGTGCTCAATGAGCTATGTTCTATGCGCTATGCAGCAGGAGGTTACAGGCCCAGTCCTGGCATCTCCATAATGGGCTGGGAATGTCGCTTGTCTGAAGAAGAAGAAGAAGAAGAAGAAGAAGAAGAGGAGTAGTAGTAGTTTGGATTTGATATCCCACTTTATCACTACCCGAAGGAATCTCAAAGCGGCTAACATTCTCCTTTCCCTTCCTCCCCCACAACAAACACTCTGTGAGGTGAGTGGGGCTGAGAGACTTCAAAGAAGTGTGACTGGCCCAAGGTCACCCAGCAGCTGCATGTGGAGGACCAGGGATGCAAACCTGGTTCACTAGATTACGAGTCCACCGCTCTTAACCACTACACCACACTGGCTCTCAAATCCATATAAACACCCATATTCTGCCTCTCTCCCCAAATTTCTTTGGCGTGTATGTGGCATGTCAGATGTGTCTCTTATAAGCAGTAACAGAAAACATCTCATTCACTGAAAGCATAATAGAATGGTGTCTTAACCTGGCCACCTAAAAGTCAATCATAATATTGACGCTGCATAAGTATATTGGGTGTTTGTGACACACCAGGAAAGGCAATAATTGAGAAAGGCTATAGCTAAGGTGCAAATTAGGTCCCAACTTCAAGAAAACCCAGTCACAGATGGTGAAGACAATGCTAAGCAATGTCCTGATGCAACAAGTTAGTTTCCTTATACAGAAAACAAATTACGGAACAATTCACACTTCTGTGGTAGCTGTAAGGGAGGTTTCCATGGAGGAAAGTTGGACAAGTTGATGCAGGAACAGCTGATATTCATATACGCAGGTTTCAAACCATGTATATATTTATAGGTGAAAAGCAGTGCTATAAATTGTGCCTAGTCTGGAAATCATTGAGGTTCTTCAAACACCATGGAGGGGTGTTCTAGCTGGTGGGTCCTACTGCTGTATTTTGAGCTAGCAGAAGCTTCTGATTACTCTCCAGTTGCAACCCCACGTGCAATGCACTGTAGGAATTTAACCTACATACTACCAGGGCAAGATGCCTGCTGGAGCAGTCCAGTGGCCCATCTATGTAGTCCAGCATCCTGTTCTCGCAGTTGATGCCTCAGAGACGCCTGTGGGAAATGCCCAAGCAAGACCTGAGCACGAGCGCACTCTCCCCTCTTGTGGTTTTCAGTAGTTGGTGTTCAGCAGCATCCCTGCTCTGACCATGAAGGCAGAGCATGGACATCACAGCTGTTTGTTGTTGATAGCCTTATCCTCCATGAGTTTTGTCCAGTCCTCTTTTAAAGCCATCCAAGTTGGCTGTAACCAGTATAGCTAGGTTAACTATGTAGGTCAACAAAAGAGGTTTAAAGACTCTCTCAAGGCAAATCTAAAACAACGTAGTATTAACACCGACAACTGGGAAACACTGAGAGCGCTCCAGTTGCAGAACAGCCTTTACCAAAGGTGTCATGGACTTAGAAGATGCTTGACTTCAGGACGAAAGGGAGAAACGTGCTAGGAGCCAGTGTGGTGTAGTGGTTAAGAGCAGTAGACTTATAATCTGGTGAACCGGGTTCGCGTCCCCGCTCCTCCACATGCAGCTGCTGGGTGACCTTGGGCTAGTCACACTTCTTTGAGGTCTCTCAGCCCCACTCACCTCACAGTGTGTTTGTTGTGGGGGAGGAAGGGAAAGGAGAATGTTAGCCGCTTTGAGACTCCTTCAGGTAGTGATAAAGCCGGATATCAAATCCAAACGCTTCTTCTTCTTCTAAGAGGAAGGCACACTTGGCAAACCCTCACCGTGATCAACTCCTGCCTGGAAACCTATGTCCCCACTGTGGAAGGGCGTGTGGATCCAGAATTGGCCTCCACAGTCACTTACGGACTCACTGTTAAAACGGTGTTTATGGAAGACAATGTTACTCGGCCACGAGTGATCGCCACGCCAAAGAAGAAGAGAGAAAGATAGCGAGGACATTTCATAATGGCACAGTCCATACTTAATTTCTTTGAAGCTTGAGCAACTTGGACACCCTTTAAGCTTTGCATGTTTGTGCGCGCGCACACCATTTTACCTTAGGCTTCCCCACCTCTTGACTGAAGGCAATTTTCAGCCTGTTTAACCTCCTTTGATCAGTGCCACATAATTCTGACCCTCTTTGATTTCTCACTTTCTGCCCGGGTGGCTTCTTGATGGATGGTTTTAATTTACAGCTGACTGACACTTCTTTTTTTAAGCCCTGGCAGCAATTTGAGGCCTTGCTGGATTCCCATCCGAACCCTGTCCACCGAGTGTCGCTCTCTTTTAAGAGCATCAAAAGACCCCCATTGTATCTTGCAGACTCCTCCTGGTGCCTCTCCCCACCTTTCCAATTTCTTCCAATTTCCAAAGCTGATTGCTTTATTTCTCGTCTCAGTGTTCTCAAATCTATTACCTGCCCCTTGTTGCTTCTCATTACTATTTCTGTCTGCTTCAGTTTTTATTGAAGCGAAGTCAATATGTTAATTCATAGCTCTAATCTTGCTAAGGAACAAACCTTTTTTTTGGGGGGGGGGCTTAATGAGACCATAAATCCATCCCACTGAATATTAAACCAAACTTGATGTTCAAGCAGTGATGGCTGATGCCTATTGGGGCTAGTTGGGTGGAAGGCAGAGAGGCTCACAGTAGGTGGACCCAACTAATTCTGGTTTTTGTTCCCATCTTCCTCCCTGCTGTGTTCCATCAAAGTTACAAAAGAGGATGTGTCATCCCTTTTTCTGGATATAAGTATGAAGTAGGGCTCTGTACAGCCTACTGATCCCACCCGGTGACCTCTATCAAGCCACCCCACCCTGGGACAACTGGAGACCAACCCAGGGCAGGGATGATGTTTTATTAGGGTGCTTTTTTAAAAAGTGGAAATTGTGAGGAGGCAGAAGGTTCTGTGGCCATTGTCATAAGCTGATTCAGTTCCCCATGGGAAATTGCTTTGAGCTTCCAAACCCGGCATAAAGTGTGATTGAACCCCATGCCCATCAACTGAGGAATTAATTCCTTCTTGGACACCACCTTCTCCCTTACACACACACTGCGGGCCAATGTTGACCTGTTGGCAGTGTTGGGAAATAACTGGGGAATACCAGTTAATCCTTAAGTCTCGTGTGTGGGGGGAACTACAAAGAAAAAACAGCTGACTGCCTAAATTGAAAAAGTGGGGGGGGGCCTTGACCCACTCTTTAGCCAAAACAGCCCTCAGCTTAGTTTAAAACACAGATCTATGCAGTGTTTGCAAAACATGAGAAATATACATTGTTAGACCTTTAAATGTCCCAGTATTAAGCAGTTGCAATTGAGCTTCCCTGTCTCTACGCTTCTCAGACGGAATAGATCACATACTTTAGTAAGTTTAAATGCTTTACTTACAGTAGTCACAGTTCTCTCTCACGCATTGCTCAGTGCTACAGCAGAAACAACACAGGCAAGGTATTCTTGGTTGAGGAATACTGGAAGTATCTTCAAACATGGAGACTGGGCTGGGGAGCTCCAGTCTCATATGTGTGGTCAGCTTGCATGGTTCAAAAAAGAAAAGAGAGGAACAGGAAACAAAACAATACTTTCTCCCTCCTCAAAGATGAGTAGTGGTGTGACCGGGCCACATCCTCTCTAGAAATTTACAGCTCTGTGGCCCTTAACCCTTTCACTCACTAACTAGCATAGATATGCATTGTTATGTTTGACTGCAAAAATTCTCACAGGCGGAACCACCCTTCTGTTAACTCCCTGATGTAATTATGACATCAGATCATTGACAGATGGGGGCCCCATTCATCTGTCAAAGTTGGCCCATTGGCTGTGGGGAGATAAAGATCTGGCCCAGCTAGTTCCCTGCACTGGCTTCTAGAGTTTGAAAACTGCTCAACAGACTGGTGCAAAGGTGGGCAGTGTAGGAGAAGCAAGTCTGAAGGCAGTCCATGCCAAATTTGGGGGAGAAAATATGTGTGCTTTTACCCAAGAGTTGTGTAGCTTTTGTTAAAAAGGCACTTCTCTGGCCTATGTTAGTCAATATTCTGCTGTTCCTTATTCTGCTGTTGCTAGGTAATGGTTTCTACCCGATTTTAGGAGCCTGAAAATATAGAAGCTTGTTGCTATGCAAGATTCTCACAGATTAGGCCTCAGTCTTGAAGAGTTTACAGTTCAGGTAGGCTGAGGTTAGAAGTTAAGTGTGAAAGGAGGCAGGGAGGAGATGTTTGCGGAGTTGCGTCTGGGATATACAGCTACTGGATTTCTGATAAGCAGCTTTTGAAGGTATAGAAGAGGGGAGGGGGCTTTAAGGGGCAGCTGTTTCACTGTGTATGCTTTATCTGCTGAATTGCCTCTTTTCCCATTGCTAACTTCGAAGGCTAGACTTGCCAGTTGACCTAAAACAACAACAGCCAAATCTGCTCCTTCACTTTTAGCAGCTATACAATGTGCAGAAATCAGCCATGAAGCATATTCAGGCAGCTGCTGGAGCCCAAGCGCCCTGGGATAGCCCACCTCTGACACTTAACCCTCAACTCCTTTTTTTGAAGAAGAAGACAAAAAAGCATTACAGTGGTGCCCCGCAAGACGAATGCCTCGCAAGACGAAAAACCCGCTAGACGAAAGGGTTTTCTGTTTTTCAATGCGCTTCACAAGACGAATTTCCCTATGGGCTTGCTTCGCAAGACAAAAACGTCTTGTGAGTCTTGTGATTCTTTTTGCTTCCCCCCTTTTTCTAAGCTGCTAAGCCGCTAATAGCCTTTTAGCCGCTAATCTGCTAAGCCTTTAATAGCCGCTAAACCGCTAATAGCGCTAATCTGCTAAGCCGCTAATAGGGTTGCTTCGCAAGACAGAAAAACCACTAGACGAAGAGAATCGCGGAACGGATTATTTTCGTCTTGCGAGGCACCACTGTACCTGTTTTCCTCTGGCACTCAGTGACTCTCAGGTGCCATTTTGGACTGGTTCCTGAATGGCCCTGTAAATTGAATCATTCTGGAGCATTGTGTATACTTGGGAGAGGGGGACACACAAAGGGGAAGATGGGTGCCACCAAAAGCCATGGTGGTCACCATCTCTCTCTCATTTTATTTTTATTTTTTAATGGCTCTCCAGTGGAAGAGGGGCCTGCTAATAAGGGAAACACACCATAGGTGGGAACTTTGCCATGGGCTCTCTCAACCCAGCTGAGGTTTTCATGGCCTGCTTCTCAACTCTGTAGCCATCTCGGGCAATCTCTGGGGTTTGCAATCTCATTTTTGCCACTAAGTTCAGCTGGGTCATAGGAAGCAGACTATGTATGGTTTGAGCTGGCTGGGTCCAGTGTTGCATAAGGCCCTGCCCTCTTTGTGAAGTAGCTCCAGGGCACAACCTGGGCTGTTCTGGCTTGATTGTGCCAGAGGGCATTTGCAGTTCCTACAGCTAGTGAGCCTGCTCCCAGAATCCTCCATGTGACGTAGCAGCAGGTCCAGATCCTCTTCGAATTTGTGTGATCCTTGCCAGTTGCGAGGCTGTTCCTCCAGCCTAATGCAGTTATACTTTATGGAAGATATAAGAATATACAAAATAGCACATGCTAAATCCAACCAGTTCATGGTGCATGAATATATTCATTTAATATATATTGCACACAGCTGAATTGTGGGTCCACTTCAGAACTCACATTCTTGCAGACTCCTTTGCGGGGCGGTCCAAAGAGATTTCTGCCCTTTAATATGATAAAGATGGTTAATCCAGGCACACACAGGCCATAGTCGGAGCTGCTTCTGGGCACATGCTTCAAATGAAAGAGAGCAAATGCCTGCTGAGGGGAGCAGAACTTGATGTGTAGGCAGCCCGGGGTATTTTGTGTGTGTGAACAGTTCTCCCTGAGAGTTTAAAGGCCAGAAATCTCTTTTAGAAGAACAGAGGCAGTACAGCAGCCCACAGCCCATCTCGTAAGTACTTCTATTATTAATTTTTATTTACCTTGCTGTTTCTGTGCAGACTTTTAAGGTCTTCCTCTTGAAAATCCACACAGAAACAGGACAGATGCGGTCCTGCCCCTGTGCATAACTGCGAGTGGCCGAACTTTGATGGCTCCATCTATCCCTAGTTGTAATTCGCTTTTTCAAAAATGTGCTTTAAAAAAATAAAAGGAAAGCTATGGGTTGCATCCAAAGTCTGTCTTACTCAGAGTAGGCCCATTCAAATTAATGGGCATGACTTACTTGTGTCCATTAATTTCGGTGGGTTTGCTCTGAGTAGAACTCAATGGGAGACAACCCTGTGGTCCTCAGAAAGCTGACTGCTCCTTGGTCCACCATTATAACTTTCTGTACTCCAAGGGAATCACAGGGCCCTCCTACTCTGCCTTTTAAGCTTTGCATATGTTCACCTCCAAATGACTATCTCCTATTGCTTCTCTCTCTCTCTCTCTCTCTCTCTCTCTCTCTCTCTCTCTCTCTCTCGTAGCTTATCTGTGTTGCTCGTCAAATTTCTCATGTGTGGCTTCTCTCCAGCCCCCTTCCACTGCCACCGCCCTCCTGATGTTGCCTTTATCTCTTTGCGTAGCCTCCTCAGCTTGTTCGGTGTCTCACTTTCTGCCTTTTACTTCTGTCTGTTTGTGATTTCAGTGGACTTCTCTGTGTCAAAAAAAGTCTCCTTTTAGAAGCAGAGCAAATTTAGACGCCTTGAAGGTACCCCCCTCCTCCTCCCAACACAGGAAGGTGTAGTGCGCTCCTAGTGACACGTTCTGCATGCTTCTCTAACCGATAACATCATTAACATTCGGTGGTTTTCTTCTCCCTTCCCCCCCTTATTTAGCTCTCTTTTTTATTATTTCTTCCACTTCCTGAAAATAAATAAATTAAATCTTCCACTCATTACATGGATTGCAACATTTCCTGGAACGTTTGCCGGGCCATTGAACAGCCAGAGTGCTCTACATTTATGAAGCAGATCCAGGATAAAATATATCCTTTATAGGGAACCCCCCCTCCATTGCCCTCTCCCTGTCCATCACTTACCCTCATCTATCACTTACCCTCATTTGTGGACTAGACACCATCTACTAATTTCAAAGGGGGAAATGAAGTTCCGGTTGAGCAAATTCTACCTTCCCCCACCCAGATACCTCCTATCTTTTGAGGAAATCCCCCTTCAGATATAAGCGGGAATCTGTTGCTCTTTCCCTCTGTGTTTGGAGAACCCAGTTCCCCCACTGTTACTTTTTTCCAAATATGCTGGATCTTCTTCTTAAATGACTTTTCTTTTCTTCCAACCAAATTTGCACTGGATTTGGGGCCTTGAATCGCTTGTTTTGATTCAAGTGTCACTAGCTAGCCTCACTGGGATGCATCAAATGGTCTAGATGGATTGAACTGGGGGAGCCGTCACTGCACACTTCACCTCATTACATCAATGGGATACTTTTCTTTCTTTGTGGGGCGGGTGGGAGACTTCACATTATTTATGTATATGTGTACAGAGATTTCCCCACCCTCCCTTGAAGTTTGTGCCCCAAGGGGTTTAAAATTATTTGCAAAGTATGATTACTGTTTGGATGGTCATTCTATGCACTTGACAATTTGACTCAGTATTTTGAATTTTTGCTTCTTTGGGCTGCTCCGTTAGCAGCTAGCTTTTCGGTCTGAAATTTGGTAGCTTCCGTTCTGTTGAATCCCTACAGAGCAGGAGAATAAAAGACAGGTAGCAAAAAGCCCCAGTGATAAAATGTTGGAGTAACCAACCTGTCTTTTGAGTTCTATAGGTTGCATTCAATGTTAGCCCTACTCAGAGTATCCCCATTAAAATGAATGCACATGACTATCATAGGTCCATGGATTTCAGTGGGTCTACTTTAAGTAGAACTTAGTTTGATCAACCCTTTAATGCTATTTGCCATTTCCTTTCAAGTCCAACTACAGTCACATAGATAACTAATCAATGTAAAGTCTCAAGGAATTAATTATTCCCACCTTCCTCCAAAAATACCCATCTTCCAAAGGCAGCAATGGGGGAGAAATTTGACTCAGTTCTCATTTAAAGCCAAACCTTCCTAATCTACACTTTCGTAAACAATATCAGAACCAAAATACTGCCATCCTTCAAAATTTGTTTATTGTATTTTAGTGTTTAGTTGGAAGCCGCCCAGAGTGGCTGGGGAAACCCAGCCAGATGGGCGGGTTATAAATAATATATTATTATTATTATTATTATTATTATTATTATTATTATTATTTAATTAATTAAATTCAACCTACTTCATATTTTTGCAGTGCAGATCTCCAGCCAAGCAGGGTGTATGTACCAAGGCAAAGTGTGCATAAAAATGCAAATATGACTGAAAATGACATGCCAAAATGCATTTGCCAACTGGTTTTTGCCAATATATGTATATTAGGCAGTATTGCATGCAAATGTGCATATTAGGTGAAATTCACACTCAAGTGCTGCCAAAGTTTCATGTGAACTTTTAGAAAAAGGCCAACTGATGTAGAAATGTGGAGGACCGAACTTAACACTGGAAAACGTTAAATTTGAGAAAAGATGAAATTGAAAAATTCACCCATCCCTACTCAACAGTGAAGCTGTAGTAGCTTAGAATTAGCTCCATTCTGTTCCAAGCAGTCGCTCAACGTCGTACACTTGAAGCAGACTCCTTTTTTTGGTGTGTGTGTGTAAAGCTTCAAGTGAAACTGCCACTCACCAGCAAATTGGCAAGTGTCCATGGAATGACTGTAGCAGTGTTGAACACTGTGTTCAGAAGGTAGGAGGTGTTTCTTTTAGACACTTGGAGGCCGTTGGGTATTGCCACAGTTGCTCACGTTGCACGTATTATAATGTTTTGTCTCCTGCTTCACTTTGATTCCTGGTCAGGAAGGTGCTGTAGATTTCTGAAGCAACACAAATATTCAGCAACGTACCAATTGACCGGAGACCACTGTAGGACGAGTGGAGAAGAGGTGAAAAATTAATACCTGAACCATGCAGTGACCTTGGCTTTCTCAAATCAGCATCAAGTGTCTGAAAAGTTACAACGTGCCCACCTTCAGTGTTACCAAATTCTAAATCTTGAACGGGTTGGAACAGATGGGGAGCTCACCTCCACGAATTCCTTGCCATTCAGGGGTAAAGGGCACTAGACTGTGTAAATGAAGACTTTGCTTGTTTACTGTGTATACACTAACTTATGAACATGCCCAGCAATAGCCATGCATCACCAGTGTCTAAAGGTTGTGTGGTGTGTCTAAAAAGACTTTCATCATATGAGAGTTAATTACATGCTTCATTCTCTTCCTTACCAATCCACTGGAGAGGGTACCCCCCCATGCGATCCTATGCATGTCTGCTCAGAAGTAATCCTCATTGAGTTCAGGGGGGCTTACTCCCAGGTAAGCATGCATAGAATGGCAGGCTTAGCCCTTTTCAGCTACCTCTGAACAAAATGGCAGCTTGCAGTGCCATTTCAAGGAAACCATTTTTGGAGAAGGCAAACCCTGGTAATTAAAAGATGTAAGCATAAGCACATGGACAAGACTGACTGCGAGAAGCCCAAGGGTCAGGACCTCCCCTCCAGGAGGCAAAAGACATGGTTCGTGAGAGTGATAGCTATGGCTAAGGCAGAAGATCCCTTTGGAAAACCGTGGGTGGGCCACCACTCCCTGTCCCCCCCTCAATAAGTTGCCCAGTCCAAAGGTACTTGGAATTAAGCAACACTGACGCCAACAGGGCTTCATTTCTCAGCGAGCATGCATGTAAGCTGTATGAGTAAACACGCAAGTGTCATTAGTGAACCAGAATGAAGTGGCTGGTGGGTCGATTGGGGAGGGGGACTAGCAGGACGACAGAAGTGTGAAACCAAAAACTTGCAACGCATACCTTCCTCCTCATTCTGTCTTCCAGCCCAACCTGGATAGGTGATGCTACCCATGAGGTTAATAACACCACGTTGCACATCACTAACCTTTTGTTTCTTTGCGCACTGGGGGAGAGAAATGCACATCTTCTGTTACGGGTGTTTTTTTTTTCTTTCCCTCTTATTCTCTTTTCCAGGCCAAGCAAGCTCTGGGCTTAAAAGGCCTGTTTCTCAGAAATCCAAAGCAGGCCTCTCTAGACAGTCATGCTGCTGGCCAACTCAACCGCAAACACTCCTTTAGCAGCCACATTTTACGGCGGACTGCCAGCGCGCCCACCAAGACCCAGAAGAAAACCAAAAAGGGCTTCCCCGAGATTGCAATCGACACCAAAGACCCCGGCTCCCAAGGGGACGGCGAGGACCGCGAACTGGAGGACGACTCCTCCCTCCCTCGTTTTGACCAAGAGCCCGAATGCGGGTCCCCGGCACCCTCTCTCGGAGATGGTGTCCACAGGGAGGCTCAAGGCAAAGGGTTGAAAGGTAAGGCTCAGAGTTTCGGCAAGGGCGAAAGCCGCGCGCAAAGGGACGCGACCTTCAGCGAGCCCGTCCGGAGGTCCAACCGGGTCCGCCTGCAGGAGCCTCCTAGCGAGAAGCAGGGCGTCTTTGCCCGCTGCGCCATCAATGGATCGGGTAGGATCGGCATGGCCACCAACTGCATGAAGTGCATGATAGGCCTGAACGAGAGCCCCGATTTAGAGTGCAAGTGGGGCGACCACGGCGACACTCGGCCCGCCCCCAACGACGCTTCTCACTGTAATGAGTACGGCAGCCTGGCAGGAGGCGAGGAGAGGTTAGAGCTTAAAAGCTGGGGGGTCCAAGAGCAGCAGCCCAGGCCGCAGCAGCCAGACCTGCGCCTGTGCAGGGCTGGCGCCGATAACCTGCCCAGGACCTGCCAGCCCTTTGCGACCTCAGGGAAGAAAAACGGGGACTCCAAATGTCACGGGTCGAAAGGCCATTCCCGGCAGAGGTGGCAGGCCCAGCCCGGTGGCAAATATGGAAGCACGGTCAACCTGGTCACCACCAGCAATGGCTCCATGTCCTCCAGCTCCAGCAGCTTAGAGAGCCTCGGAAGCCCCGACTTCCCCAAACGTTTGTCCGAGACCTCCAGAAAACAGGCGGGCACCCTTCAGAGGGAAATGAATGCCTTGTTTGCTGAGAAACTGGAGGAAATTCGAAGTAAATCCCCTATATTCTTTACTGGTAAGACCAGATCTTCTTCACCCCACCCATCCGCTTTAGATGGTGTCGTCATTTCAGTTTCCCCTTAGAAGTCCCTGCGCTTTATTTTAATTTTGCTGTGGTAGCTCTCCGTTTAGTGTGGGCAAGGGGAGTAAGCACACACACACACACACACACACACACACACACACAGCCATCAGTTCTTTCTAGATGTGCTCAGTTTTAGATGCGCATTGGTTTCTGTGTCGTGCAAAATCATTGCCGGTGTAGCAAATCCTTCTGTAGATTTTTGTGGTTTGTCTGCACATCTCTGTCTCCTTGTTTTAATCATGTAATGCATAAGTATGATTCTGAGATTTGTTTTCCAGTCCAACCAGAGGATAATAAGGAACAAGAGAACTAATTCTCTATCAGTATTGCCAGCAATTACATGCTAAGATCCTGGTATAAATGTTGAATATGGGTATGAATATCCCCTTTGGTTGGGAGTCTAATTTATTTTAGGTTTCATTTGATTAATTTTGTTTTGTTTTGTTTCAATGTGATACTTTTGCAGGTGTCGCAACACAAATCGGCATGTAGAGTAATCCTATATGTATCTACATAGAGAAGTAAGTCCCATTAAGTTCAGTGGGACCAGCTACTCCAGTGCCAGTGTGTATAGCCTTTGGCTGCAGTTAGCTGGGATTAAGTTCCATTGAACTCAATGGGTCCTGCTTCTGAGTAGAGAAGGCACAACATTGCACCGTAAATCGGGGATCATCAGCTTGTGGATTCCTATGGCCTAGCCTGTTGGCCTGACACAGCAGTGGATTTTGGGAGCCAGGTGTGGATTTTGCTGCAAAAAATGGGCCACCTCTTGTAGCCCCAAGTGGCTGGGCAATTGAGTTATTTTGTTATGGATTTGACGCCCAACATTCCCAGACTCATCCTTCTGTTGGGATCTCTCTTCCTTACAACTTAAAATCATCCACCCTTATTATTCTTGTTTTTAGAATGGTGGGCAAATGTTTTACCACCCTTGATTAACGATTTGGCCTGGACACCTCTGGTTGGTCAAAAAAAAAGAATTCTCAGGATCCTACCAGAAGCTTATCCAAATGGATTTTATTCCCCCTTGCTTCTCCCTACTAATTTATTCCTTCTCCTGTGTTCACCCTTTCCTGAACTAACTGTGGTTTTTTCTCTCCTGTGTTCTGTCCTATTATTCCACATGCAATCTCTTGTCTCTGTAGTTAAGAACTGAAAGGATGAGCAAATTACAGGTAACTGTTGAGCATCGCTGGTTTAAGTGCAGTATTGCTTGATTTCCCCCGTCCTTCCATTATCTTTCTGTGCTTCCCTTTTCCAACTTCTGCATGATTTCTTGAAAAAATGCCATGCATGGATTTGATTCAGCCCCTCGCCCTTTCTCACCCCCCCTTTTTTAATCCTATGTTATTCTGATTACATAAGAAATATATTACTGGCACTGGGCGGTATCCAACTGACACATCCTGTCAACACAAGGAATGTTACCCTTGCACAAAGGAACTTCATTTTTCTCCTCTGCTCATGCGCACCCTGTACCCACCCCCGCAAAAAAACCCACTCTACATTTAGTGGGTGTACAGGGCAGGAGAAGAGAGAAAGTTCCATTGGGCAAACTTAATTCCTTGCACTGCCAAGATGTGTTGGTTTGGATGCCACCCTTATCACTGTTTCCCCAAAGCATGTGCGAGTGTGTGCGTGTCTTCAGCTGATGTGAGATTTCTTGGAGGGTGGTGGAAGCAACCTTTGATAGCCAATGTGGAGTTTTGGCAACCAGAGTTATGGAATCGCCACCTTAACCTGTAAGGAATTACACATACGGAAGGAAACTTGGTCACCCGTGCCTTGCACTTGGGAAGTGATCCCTCCAGCATTCTCTTCATCCTAATGTTATTAGCCTGGATTTTGGAATTCTGAATTCCATGCCTTTGCTTAAGAACATCAGAAGATCCCGGCTGCATCAGGCCAATGGCCTATCTAGTTCAGCATTCTGTTCTCAGAGTGGCCAACCAGATGCCTCTGCCAAGCCTACAAGCTTCCACAGTTCATTAGGAACCCTCAATTCCACATTATTATTATTATTATTATTATTATTATTATTATTTCTTAATTTTTCAGATTTAGAGTGCAGAGCACTGCAGATGAAAAGTTTGCCACAACCTTCAGTTCATTCATGGTTTCCCTTACCCTCTCCCACCCCCTTCTCCCCAGTATCCCCAATATGTGCATTGGTAAAACACTGCAAGAAGACAATTTGATGTAATTGTATACACAATTGCATCAGTAATTATTTTTTGTGGGGAGTTTTGCCAATGTGTCGGAGTTCATGCACGTGTCAGTAAAACACAGCACAGAAAGAATCTTGATACAATCATGCATCAAAAATTACCTTCCTGTAGTGTTGTTGTTTTTAATTTCGTGCGCACAAGTGCATCGAGAACTAAAGGAGTTGCAAGCTATGGCAAGCTGTGCGTGCTCAAATTCCTGCACTAATTTTAGAAGTCATCCTTGTTCAAAATTCCGGAGCACTGGAAGTCAGAGCAGACCAAACCCACACAGGACAATAAAGGAATGAGATTGGGGAAATCCTACCCTCTTGTGCTTTCCTATAGCATGCACGCTTACCAGAGAAGCCAGGTCAGGCAAGAGGTGGTAGGAGTGTTATGTCTCTGTATGCAATGTGCAAACAGAGATGCACCGCCTACCTCCTCTGGTAGGGCACTACGCTGCAAGAGGAGCCGGGAATGGAGGGAGACACCTTCCTTTTTTTCTAATGCACTCAATTTCGCAAAGCAATTTCCCTTAACACATTACTTGCCTGGAAAACTGCACCACAAAATTTGGAGTGGAGGGCTGGGTTCAGTTTGTGTATTTTGTCAGAAAGTATGAATTATGTAAGTTTGCCTTTAAATGCAAAATGAACAGAAATTATCCCCCATCCCTAATAGGTATGTGCCCCAGGCAGAGTAGGGAGGAGTCACAGCTTTTATTACCCTCCATTCTCTGAGACAGTTTGGAATGAGGGAGAGGCAAGTATCATCCAGAATGACCTGATATTCTTCCAATGAACAAGCTGTTTTGAATCTATTCTCTGTGGATTATGGGTTGAATCCAATGCTAGCCCAACCTATTGAAGTTAATGGACACGACTAACTTAGGTTCCTTAATTTCCATGGGTCTACCTGAGGTATAATTTAGTTGGATACAACCTTATATGTATTGTGTCTGATGCATTAGAGTTGTAGCTGCAAAAGAATTCATTCGGTAATGGATCAATCTCATTCACTGCTTTCCTTCTTCCTACAGATGTCCGCCAATTCTCAATGCAGAGGTCAGTCACTTCATTATGTAGCCTGGAGACCATCAATGAAGAGCCCTTTGTTGCCAACGAGGACCAGCCTGCTCCTTTTTGCCTTTCTCTGCCCACTGTTCCTGCTAGCGATCCCTATGAAGGGTCTGTGCCTGATAATTCCCATGACCCGTCAGATCAGCTTCAGAGAGTTCCTCCTCTGCAGCGCATGGTGGTGGTTTCAGAGGACAGAAGGTTACTTGCTCCCAGCCCAACCATCACAAGTATTCTGGGACCAAAAAATGTTAGGAGAAACGAGAAACAAGGAGGCGATGGAGGTCAAGCTGGTTCACAAACTCAGGATGATGAAGCGTTGGCCAACCTTGGGCCTCATTCTACCCATAGTTGCCAGAAGACAAGAGATGGCATGGCTGAAGAACTGATAGATGTTGAGAGAGTGGACGAGAAGGCCAGCAATGCAGCTAGGCAGCCGCAACAATGCAACGTGGAGAGCACCACGCTAGCTTCACCTCAAGATTCTCCCCAAGTAACGCAAGGTGCCGCAGTCCCCCACGCATCTCGTGTGATAGTGAGGAGGTCGAAAAGCGAAGGGCAGAACCTTTGTGACTGCTCAGTTCCAATGAGGTCTCCTGGTGGCTTCTCACCAGCAGCTGCAGTGTACTCTGATGCCACAGTGAATGACCGTATCTGGAGCAAGCTGGACTCCAGCAGTCACAGGGACAGCATGTCTTCCTCTTCTAGCATGTCCTCCAACGATACGGTCATAGACCTCTCTATGCCCAACCTCACCCGCAAAAGCCTCCCAGACCTTGGAATCCAGCACGAGAACTTCCAAGTCATCCCCGAGAGGAGAGGTGCACGCCCGTGGTCCGCGAGTGCCGCTTCCGGGCGTGAAATGCCCATGGTGACCAAGAGCAAATCCAATCCCAACTTGAGGTCAGGCCAACCCACAGAGGATGAGCTGCGCCCTAGACCACTGGCCAAGGGTCTCGAGCTAGGGTTGCCATCCCTACCCAGAAGGCACACCTGGAGCCGGCTGTATATGGAGAGCCTCAAGCAGTCCTGCCTGAAGCCGAAAGGCCAGGAGAGCGACCAGGCCAAGTCGAAAAGCCTTGGTGACCTGACCTCGGATGACATCACGTCCGTCTTCGAGGGCAAGTACCGCAGCATCAGCCGGAGCTTCATCACCCGGTCGATGAGGGAGCAGCGGCACTGTGCGGCAGCCAGGTCCTGGGCAAAGCCCCTGGACCCTCTCACGGAGCGCCTGAAGAAGCTAACCACCTTCCAGCAGGAGAACGACATCACTTCCCCTACCAGCCTTGAGCCAATTGAGTCCGAGGAGGAAGAGGAAGGGGTGGGACTTCTCCGGAGGTCTTCATCCAGGAGCCAGAGCAGAGTGAGGTATATCGCCAACCGGGCCAAGCAGGCACAGGAGAGGCAGAGGCTGAAGAGCCTGGCGCTGAACAAGGGGAACCCCATTGAGGAGCGAGGGAACCCCGAAGGGGCCTGCTGCTTCACCAAAGGGGCCTGTATGGACACGGCCTCCGCCGGCCTGTTTACATCCCCACTCAAGAACCAAGCTGACTTGAACCGTGACACCGAAGTCGTCTTTATTTTCAAACTCTAACGCTGGGAAGGGCTGAACAAGCTTGATGTTTACATTCCTGTAAGAGCAAAACCAACAAAACAAACAAACAAACCATACACACATATATATATATTTTTAATAAAACGCACAGGACGCAAAGAGCCCTCATCCAAGGATAGCACTTCTCCCCCTCCCGCTCCCAGCCTCCAAAGGACAATTTATGCGTGTGGAAAATTATACTAATACTAATAATGCAAATTTGTAGCATGCAATATGGGCAATGGGCAACCAGAATGTTCCTGGGGGAAGGGAATAGATCCTGCAAAGATGCCCCCCCCATCTTCCCTGGGAAACATGTCTGTGGATCTGCATGACCATTCTCTCTTCCTGTCTGAGTTCCCCCCTTTTTCTTTTCTTGGTAAGGCGAGTCTTCAATATGCGTTGGACTTAAAGCTGATGCCAGTTGCTGCCTTAATCTTCCCACTGAAGCTACTACAACAGGGTTGGGGGAACTCTATTCAACCCAAGGGCCCCATTCCCTTCTGGGCAACCTTTTGAGGGCCACGTTCTTGTGGTGGGTGGAGCAAAAGGCAAAAGTGGGTGGAGCTAGTTTCTACACACACACACACACACACACACACACACTAACCTCAGTCTCTCCATCCAAACAAGAAGCATAAGTTAAAGGGCACATTCAGCCAGGCAAAAATATTTGGGTCGCAAAGCAGAGCAAAGTGAGGGATGTGGTCTGAGTAAAGGCTGTGTGGCCTGGGGCAAATCCTAAGGTCCAGATAGAAATGCCTGCAGTTCCCCACCATTGTGCTATAGCCTGACTTCAGTTGCGGAAGCCAAAGCAGCATTTGGAACATGCAAAAGCTCCGGTGCTTGTTCTGCCCTTGTTTTTCTGTATAGCTGAGAGTGGTGTGAAAGACCTGCTTAACTGATTGATTGATTGTTTTTCTGGGGCAGAGCTGGGGAAAATGGGCAGCCATGTTTTTAGCATGTTACCTTTAACACTTTTGGAGGCGGGGTGTATGTGACTGCAATGGCCTGTCTCCAGCCTTTGGGACATATTCCCCAGCCATTTTGGCCTTCCTCGCTTCCTGTTCCCTTCACTGCTTGCCTGTGGGAATCTTCTTCCTCTTCTCCAGTGGAGGCTGGCCCATCGCGGCAAACGGGGCACTGCCCCATCAACCTTAGTCTGCCTCTCAGCCAGCTCTCGCCTGCATTGCCTTCTTACTTCCACCCAGTCCAGCTGTCAGCTTCCTCCTCTTCAATGATGCCCTTGGTAGATCTCAGCAGGAAGAAGGAGGAGAGAAGCAAAAATAGTATGAGTTGGCTTAGCTTGTCATTGGCTCTGACCCTACCTCCCATTGCCCTGGTGGGTGGTTCAAATCCCCAGAGCTGTCTGTAAGTAGGAAGGCAGAAAGACAGGTTCTGCCTGAGTGCAGACAGAGGTTAGTGGTTCAGTGCCCAATTGCCCTAATGCGTCAGCCTCCTCTGGAGTAGAGATGGGTGGCTCCACCTAACTTCCAGCCTCTCTCGCTTTTGCATGTGTCCACTCACACATTTTTTAAATCAGCATGGAAAGTTTGTATTCAATTTGTTTTCTAAACAGCATGCTTTTTTTTTTGAGATAAGTTTTTTTGAGCCTCTCGAAGCATCTATGAAGTTCAAAAGCCAGTAGTTCAGTCAACTTCTATCTGCACATTAGTCCGGTAGGTGCAGGTAAGGTCTCCTTTCTGTGTTGGAAGTTGCGAAGACCTGACGGCTCCAGCATCCCTGTCGTGGAACTTTTGATGCTATAGGAGCTGTAGCTCAGTGGCTTTGCATGCAGGAAGGCTCCAGGGTCAATCCCCAGCATCTGTGGTTAGAGCTGGGGCAAGACCAGAGACCTTCTGAAATGCTGGAGGACCACTGCCAATCAGCAGTAGGCAATGGGTGGACCGGTGGTTTGACTCAGTATATAGCAGATCCTGCGTCTTCAGGGAAGGGCCGTAGCTCAGTGGCAGATGCCTGGCATGCAGAAGTCCCAGGTTCAATCCCAAGCATCTCCAAAGAAGTCTGGAGGGAGGACACGCTGCCTGAGACCCTGACCGGTCAGCTTGGACGACTGAGCGAAGTGCACCAGTGGTCTGGCTCAGTATAAAGCGACTTCCGATGCTGTTCTCAGTGGTGAGGACTTCACAACCCCTTGGGAAAAGCTGCCCCTTACCCCTGAAAGCCACGGGACAAGCGGGAAATGGCTCAAGCTCGTGCTTTTTCAGAACAGGACAAGCGGAAGTGTGAACCCTCAGGGAAGTCCAAGTAATTATCTTTCTTTCCCATTTCAACTACTCATTTAGGAAAAGGGGTTCAGGAATCTAATCGTAGAACAGGCAGGAAAATGTTTTTCATTGCCTTTGCTTAGCTCCATAATAACTCGGGGTGGGGGCAGGGGGAGAGTTGTCATTTCCCCCAGAAATGCCAGCTAAAAATAATAATTTTGTGATGCTTCAAATGTCAGCTGTACATAGCACCTGTGGAATGACCGCTTCCTATTGCTTTCCACCCCCTTTGTTTGTTTGTTTGCCTGTATGTTTTTGCACTGCCATGCAAAATACTTTTAAAAAAATATTTTAAACAAAATTAGAGAACATTAACTCTGTTCAGAGTTAAACAGAAAAAGCCCACCTTTTTAAAGTTCTTGCTTTAAACACACACACACACACACTATCATTTATTACAATGGATGTACATTTTATCGGGGAAGAAAACAAGGGAAGAATTTATCAAGACACCTTTTTTATTTAAAAAAAGAGAACATATTTTAATTTCCAGCCCTTATTATACAGGGCTAAAGGGGGGGGAGTTTTTTGTCAAGGGTTGTTTTTTGTTGTTGTTGTTGTCGGTTTGTTTGTAATATTTCTTATATATACATAAAAATATATATAAATATATATATATTGCAAATAATTTAAAATCTATTTGTAAAACCAACTGACACAACTCAAAATAAAGATTATTTAACCTATTTGTTTCCGAGGGGTTCATCTGCCACTAAAGAAGTTTCGAGGCTGAACGGGGATTTGAACCCAGGTCTCCTGGGTCCTAGGATGGGCAGCGAGCAGCTAACTTTGCAAGGTTTGGTGGAAGGTGTAGGATTCCCTATTCTCTCCTCATCGCCAATGGCAGATCCAGGTTCTGGAGATCTCTTGGTGCAGAATGTGCTTTCAAAGTATCCACCTCCTGCTCACAGCTATTGATACTACTCAGTGCCTCTCCCACCGGACCCAATCCTCACTACCTTCCAGAGCAAAGGTAGCTAACTTTCTTCAGGCTGACAGTCTCATTGGCCTTTAGCATACCCTCCAGGGGGAGTATGTCAAAATATTTTTTAAAAAGTAGATGTGGCTGTTTTATTGTGATTTTAACAAATGAAATTGGGGAGGGTGTGGTTAGGGTCCAGAAAACATTTCACAATGGGGCACCTATGGGAGCATTCAGTGGGGTGGGGAGCAGTGCCTGTCCCTTGGCACAGATCCAGGATAGTGGTTATCCCCAAACCAAGGAAAGACAACGCTATTAGGGTCCTATAAACCAACTTGTTGAATAAGGATGCTGAGCTGAATGGGACCCCTGTTAGCCCCACTTTTAGTCCTACTCAGAATAAACCCACTGAAGTCAATGTTAATTTGCGCACAAGTTTCATCTGGTCTGCTCTAAGCAGGATTTAGCTGGAGACAACCTAAGATGTCCATATTACTGATTTCCAACCAGTGGTGCCCTGTACTGAATCGCTAACTATATGGATTGGTGTTTTAGCAATCCGTTCCTAAATGCGGAAGGAGCCCACAGTGGTGGTGGGTGGGCTCGAATTTGCAGCTAAACTTTTGACACGTCCCCACTTTGATTGATTGCTATTTCTGGCAATTACGGAATGGACAAAACGTATGCAACTGTGTTCAGCAGGCAGTCCCGTTTTACTTCTGAAGTCTAGAAACCTTAACAAAACAACATTGAACAACTTGTTTTCTGAAGCCATCGGTACAGAACACTCTCCCCAGCTTTTGTCACCTATAATTCTGATTACGATGCGCCAGGGATTTCAGATTTCCAGGACAGGCTTTGGCCTGAAGGAAGGAGAGGTGGCAGAAATGTACAGACTCCAGGATTTCCCGGGGGGGGGGAGAGATGTCCTGTGACAGGTGACAAACCCCAAGATGAGCTGCTTAATCTGGGAAGGTCTTGGTTCAAATAAAATCTTGGCTTACTTTCCACTGGGACGTGGGTGGCACTGTGGGTTAAACCACAGAGCCTAGGAATTGCCAATCGGAAGGTTGGCGGTTCGAATCCCCGCGACAGGGTGAGCTCCCGTTGCTCGGTCCCTGCTCCTGCCAACCTAGCAGTTCAAAAGCATGTCAAAGTGCAAGTAGATCAATAGGCACCGCTCCGGCGGGAAGGTAAACGGCGTTTCCGTGCGCTGCTATGGTTCGCCAGAAGCGGCTTAGTCCTGCTGGCCACATGACCCGGAAGCTGTACGCCGGCTCCCTCAGCCAATAAAGCGAGATGGGCGCCGCAACCCCAGAGTCGGTCACGACTGGACCTAATGGTCAGGGGTCCCTTTAACTTTACTTTCCACTGCTGAGGGATCTTAACACCTTTTGTTCATTTAGTAAATATTTCCTACCAGACCATTAAAGGATTAATGGGTGGGTGATGGAGGCAGTTGTCCTCCTGAGTGAATCACAGTTGCAAGTTCCCCACCTTTCTTAGTTTCTTCTGTGTTAAAAAAGAGAGTAGCATTTGTACTACTAGGTTTCTAGCATTTGTAGAACCTGGGATATACGGCAAAATGGCAGAGGGTCGGACTACATGGACTTTTGAGTCTCTCCCAACTTTACGGGCTCTATTCTTTTCATGCTGTGTTTGTGGGATTCTAGCGTGGTCCCCCTTTTAGTGCTTAAATTTGCCTGCTCTATCTCTCTCCCCCCGCAACATAAAAAAATCCTATGGATACCCATTAAATGGTTAGTCTCTGTATAAGATACAAATTAAAAAAGATGGTGAAAGGCACACACAGAAGTGTGGTAAATTGCACTGGTGTGTGAAATTGGGATGGAATATGGGCTTTAAAAAATCATAGCTAACGTGAGAGAAAATGCTCCGAACAGTTGGCAAATCACACCTCTGGAATTATGGTGTATACTGCAGGTTCCCACATGGGATGTGTGGATTATGGTTCTTACTTCCACATGTGGTGGGCATGTCCCATCATGAGGGATAGATGAATCTGTTAATTCACTTTCTCTCCATTGTTCATTGTTCAGGTCTAAAATCCAGTGCTGTCTGCAGAAATGTCTGATTTATTTATTTTTATCCTCAACAAAATTTGTCGGCGATTTAATGCAAATTTCTCCCAAGATAACATTTTCATGTCGTTGGGGGTAAGCAAAAATGGCTGCTAAACACCGCAGAATGGCGGGAGTTCCAGGGCACTGCATTGTAGGGAAACAAAGGTGATGATCAGGGCCCACTGGGTAGCTGTTTGCTGAAACCAATAGAAACTGGTCCATTTGGGCAAATGGGACACTGCCCCACCAACCCCCAGTCTGGCCTCAAACAGCCTCTGTCTGCCTGCCTTCTCACAACCAGCCCAGAGGGTGGCACTTGCTCTGGCAGCTTCCATGTTGCCTTAGCAAAACACAGCTGGGAAGGGGATAGGGACAATTACCACCTGCCTTTCATCGGCTCTGGCGCCACCTACTGTTGGTCTCCCTGCCTTTCACCCTACCAGTCACCAATAGGCACCATCCATGGCTAGCTGAAAGTCGACTCAGTGGGCTAAACTTTCTCTTGCCCCATAACAGTCATGGGAAGAGGAGCAGAAATACTACAACTGACAGTGGAATGGACTCCCAAGAGAGGTGGTGGACTCTCTTTTACTAGCTGAGATGCCTTTTCCCCAGTTTACTTTCAAAGCTTTTAGCGGAAAAGGCAACAATAGCTTTAGGTTGGAAAGATAGAGAAAAATGCACAGTAGAGGCATGGAATAGTTATTTGTTTGAACTTATTCAGTTGGACATTATCACAGTAACGTCACAGGAAACAACGTGGAAGGTCAAGTCCACCATGATAAGGAACAGATGGAACTCCTATCTTTAATGGATAGAAACTACTGGAACAAAAGACGTTAGGTGGAAACTAAAGACAATATGCCTGTGGCTGAGGATAATTGTATGAACCCTTCCAATGGATGGGGGGCACAGAGGGGAAGGAAAAATTGTACGGGAAATTTAAAAATTGGAAGGAGATAATATAATGTGTGTAAAAATCCCAAAATAATAATAATAATAATAATAATAATAATAATAATAATAATAATAATTTTTAGAAAAGATTAGCTGAGATGCCTGCTAGGTTTTCAAGCAGGGGTTGGATGGCCAGCTGTCATGGATGCTTGAGTTGAGATTTCTACACTGCAGGGCTTTGGAGCAGATGACCCATCTTTGGGGAGAGGTTTGCAAAATATCAAACTTAATAATAATTTATTATTTATACACCATCCATCTGACTGGGTTTCCCCAGCCACTCTGGGTGGCTCACAAAGGAATATTAAAAATACAATCAAACATTAAAAATATCCCTAAACAGGGCTGCCTTCAGATGTCTTCTAAAAGTCAGGTAGTTTATTTCCTTGACATCTGGTGGTAGGATGTTCCACAGGGCGGGTGCCACTACTGAGAAGGCCCTCTGCCTGGTTCCCTGAAACCTCACTTCTCGCAGGGAGGGAACCGCCAGAAGGCCCTCAGTGCTGGACCTCAGTGTGTCCAGGCAGAACAATGGGGGTGGAGACTCTCTTTTGGGTATACTGGGCTGAGGCTGTTTAGGGCTTTAAAGGTCAGCACCAACACTTTGAATTGTGCCTGGAAACGTACTGGGAGCCAATGTAGGTCTTTCAGGACCGGTGTTATATGGTCTCGGCGGCCACTTCCAGTCACCAGTCTAGCTAGCTGCCGCATTCTTAAGGCCTCCAGCTATTTGCCATCTGAGTTCTGGGGAGCTGGTGGAGATGCAGAACTTCTCCCTCACTAGTGGGCATCAGCTTGAATATTGCCTCGGAATTAGAATATTTCTTCAGTTCAGTTGTTTTCCAGATATATTTCCCAGTACTCGAAGAAGAAGAAGAAGAAGAAGAAGAAGAAGAAGAAGAAGAAGAAGAAGAAAGGTTTCATTTTCTGGACTCAGGGATTTGCGGTAACTTTTGCTCTGACCCTAAATGTCCCTCGAGTCTTGGAATCCTCTTGCTATGGGCAAAACTGAATGTATGATGTGCCGGAACTTGTCCTGTATTGTCAGTGGAATAAAGCAGCTCTAATTAATATTCGCGAGGCACCAGCTCAGAGTCTACTGCAATTTAGCATTAGCCTGAATGCTAAATTAGCTTTGGATGGTGATGGCTGGTGCGGGAGGTTGTTGTAATAAGACACAGATGTTATTAGCACAGGAGCATTAGTGATCTTCTACCAGTGTACATAGATACTCTTAAATATCTCCTATTCTTCTGTCAATCTCCTGGGGATTCCTCAAAACTGTTTCAGCAGCTGGATGTGTTTTTGGACCAGCTCCCATCACCCATGCTTGGTGGGACTAGAGATGAGGGAGAAATTCAATTTTGTTTGCATTTTCATAGCATTGTAGAATTGCAGGTACCCTAAGCAACGTAGGAAATCAACCCCCCTGCAACGTCGGAAATCAAACTTATTCACATTTTCTCAAACCAAGATGCAAACTGCAACACACACCTATTCTTTGACATTTGAAATTTTTCCAAATTTTGCTATGCAGTTCTCTAACCAAGCACTGAATTGTACTCAACTCAATGATATTCGGGGTAGACCCAATTGCAATTCCAGAACCAAGTCAGTCACACTCATTAATTTCAATGATTCAGATCTGAGTAGGACTAAAATACCATACAGCAATGCATTATATAGGAGAAATTGCATATGTCTAAATGTCATCGTGTAAGGGACACAGGTGGCACTGTGGGTTAAATCACAGAGCCTAGGACTTGCCGATCAGAAGGTCGGCGGTTCGAATCCCTGCGACGGGGTGAGCTCCCGTTGCTCGGTCCCTGCTCCTGCCAACCTAGCAGTTCGAAAGCACGTCAAAGTGCAAGTAGATAAATAGGTACCGCTTCAGCGGGAAGGTAAATAGCGTTTCTGTGCACTGCTCTGGTTCGCCAGAAGCAGCTTAGTCATGCTGGCCACATGACCCGGAATCTGTACGCTGGCTCCCTCGGCCAATAAAGTGAGATGAGTGCGCAACCCCAGAGTCGGCCATGACTGGACCTAATGGTCAGGGGTCCCTTTACCTTTACCTTTAAATGTTGTCGTACCCCCCCCCAAAAAACCTGTGTTTATTCAGAGAAATTCACATTAAGATATTATGAATTTTTGTGAGGATTTTTTTTTTTAAAGTTTACAAGTAGCTTCAGAAATTTGGACAGATGAATCCATGTTTGGACAAAAAAGGAGAAGAGGAAGTGAAATTGAGATATTAGCTGGGACACATTGGAAGTGAACCCTAGCAACTTCTAGATGGTGACAGATTAGCAGAGGTGGGCAGAAATTCAAGTGGTGTCTGCTGGCATATCTTTGGGTGATTGGTGGGTCACAGTAGGCGTGTGTGTGTTTCAGGATCCTTCCCTATAATTCAACAATAGTGACAATGAAGAAAGCCTGCCGCTACCTAAACGTAGGCTATTAAAACCTTCTAATACGTATATTTGTGCTGAAAAATGCAGGACATCCCAGTATACAACTTGTGGTGTGCAATAAGTAATGGAGTAGCTATTTATCACTTAGTGTTCCTTATTAGACCATCTGGGATTTCTCTCATGCCCTCATATTCTGGCTAGTAATAACAGAAAATTAAAAAGGAGATTTGAGTTGGATGAAATACCCATTGCTGATATTTTATCCATTAAAAAAACCCTAAAACATTTCCACAGATGTAAACAAACAAGATGAGACGATAATTATCGCCAGTATCTTTTTAAATGGCTTTAGTGTTGCCTAATCTCCATTAACCTTTTCCCAGATTTTCCACACTGAGCATATGGTCCCCATCCCAATTTAATATTTTATGTCTCCTGACATATTCTTGGGCAAGGATTTGAGCCAATTTTGTCCTAAGAGAGCCTCTGATTGAAGTTGCTATGGAATAATATTATGTCCTTAGTCTAATCATGTTTTGAAGATGCTGTGATCCAGGTTCAGATGTGACAGGAGTCTGGTTTGAGTAAATATAATACCACCATTGCCGCCCCCCGCCGCCCCCTATCCAGATGTGCATGGAAGGTAGAGGGGATCATGCCAGGTTCACATTAATTACATCTCAAACACGGCATTCTGCCTCTGGATATTTTCAAATGTTTAAAAAGTTTCACTATGGTGTATAATGTGACATTTCTCGGCTGCCTTTTTCAGTTTGTTGATACATGCTATTCAGTAAAATCATTGACCTTGATATCTTTTATTATGTAGCAATGGTACTGGAAGTAATGTTTGTAGGGCACTTAAAATGATGTTTCATTAAAATTCAGGAGCTGCTCAGCCTGGCAAAAGGGTTCACATATGTGGCAGTAGTTCAGAAACAATCGCAGCAAGCAGAAGATGGAGCAGGCAAAGAAGAAAAGTTAAAACATATTTTTTAAAAAACCAGAACTAGTACCTGGAAACTCAACTGCTGGTTTGAATAAATCCATTCTTAATCTCAGAACTTTCTGCTTGCTTTGTTCTCAGCCAGTACAGTGGTACCTTGGGTTACAGATGCTTCATGTTACAGACGCTTCAGGTTACAGACTCCACTAACCCAGAAATAGTATCTCGGGTTAAGAACTTAGCTTCAGGATGAGAAGAGAAATTGTGCTCCAGTGGCGCAGCGGCAGCGGGAGGCCCCATTAGCTAAAGTGGTGCTTCAGGTTAAGAACAGACCTCCAGAACAAATTAAATTCTTAACCCGAGGTACCACTCAGAGGCGTAGCGTGGGGGGTGCAGGGGGGCCTGCCGCACCGGGCGCAACATCTGGGGTTAGGGTTACGGGGCGCAAATCCACGGGTTAGGGGGCGCAAATTACTTGCCTTGCCCCGGGTGCTGACAACCCACGCTACGCCACTGGTACCACTGTAACCAAAGATCCAAAACATGCTGGAGGATGTGCTTTAAGGGTTCAGGAAATTCTTGTTCAGAAGATTATTGAAGTATGGGCTGCTTCAGTCATTGATTGTCTCTCAGCCATGGCAAGGTCCTGACCCACTGCTTGGACAAATCATAATCCACAGGTTCTGAGTCTCATTTACACTTGATGAATTTGGAGGTTCAATGATATGGTTTAGATTTATGGTTACTGCTCTTGTGTGGCTTGAACCCACAGCAATATATTCATTACCAGGGCCAGATTTAGGTTTGATGAGGCCTTAAGCTACTGAAGGTAATGGGGCCCTTTATATGTCCAGCTGTCCTTTGTCAACAACAAATTGTCGCTGTTTTTTGTGTTGAATATATGCTATATGGTAATTTATGGACCTAATTTAGGCACCCTATATATAGAAATGAGCAAACCAGTGATATTTTAGGGAGCAGGCTACCTGGCGGGGCCCATTACTTACATCATAGGAACCTACACAACACAAAACACTGTTGCTGTATGTAGGTTTTATTTTATTAGTTTTTATCATATTTTGGAAATGTACATCCAGGTTTTTCCCCTTTAATTTTTTGGGGGGCCCCCAAGAGAGTGGGGCCCTAAGCTATAGCTTGTTTAGCTTATATGTAAATCCGGCACTGTTCATTACCAAACTAGGAATGCTTAAAAGGTTTGTCATTTTGGCCGGCCATAATGTAAAAAGATGACTGTCTCTGAGCTCATAAGAAATCAGAGCTCTTAACTGTGTCCTTCAGCCCCCTGACATTAAAAGTAAGAATATTAAGGTCATTAGCTACCATGCGTAAACATAGATATTACCACTCTTCATCAGAGAAAGCTTTGGCCATTCAGTTTGATAATCCATTTACATAAACAAGAGGAACTATATTTTGAGGATGTTACATAGTCCATTTGCAGAATCTGAGATATGAGACGAAACGTTACAGGCCCATTTTTTTGCTGAGAAATTTGCCTTCTTTCCCCTTTCAGCTTTTCATTTCATGAAAAATCACTGCAGACATGCATACTCACCACCCATCTGTGAGCAGCTGATGCTTTGCGTTATTATGTCAGTTTTTGCACACACATATTCCTGAAAAATATGTAACTGCCAAGTATTGAACCAACCCATGCAGTTCAGCAACTGACCTTTGAGAGTCATGTAAAATTATTAGATCGTCATAACAAACTGGTCGCAAACCAAGACATAGCTGATAGAATTGCAGCAATAGTTGGAGGATTCTTCTGAAGTCTGTTATGTTTTAAAAGAAAAATTGTTGAACTGTTTGGAAATAGTGTGGGTATAAGTCAAAATTGAGGATATCCTTATTTGGGTGGGGGGAATTCTTTGTATTACAATAAGCCTAAAAGCCAAAGCACTGAACAGCAGGTCTTGCTGTATAAAATGAAAATGTCCTTAAGACAGTCAATCTAGAGATGGAAGTTCTATCCTCACAAACATTTCCAGTACAAAAGTATTGCCTTCATCAGGCATAGGCAAACTCAGCCCTCCAGATGTTTTGGGACTACAACTCCCATCATCCCTGACCACTGGTTCTGTTAGCTAGGGACGATGGGAGTTGTAGTCCCAAAACATCTGGTGGGCCGAGTTTGCCTATGCCTGGCCTTCATTGTTTAAAACACCTTTTCTTTCTTGATCTCCATTTTTGGTGCAAAGTTTAGTTTGGTTTAAAAGCAGGACCAAGTTGTTCTGCAGGCTAGGAGGCCTAGAGCAATCGTGACCAGTGTGGTTAACTACATATCTTTCCAAGTACATAATCACTTTGGGTCTAGTTTTCTAGTTCAACCATTGAATGCACTTGCAGAAAACAGGGATCATGACATTTGCACTCTAGAAAGCAACCTTTCACAGAACTGGGAGTTAATTGCTTCAGCGGTTGGGGTCGGAGGAATTACTATACAATTGTAAGGGGAACACGGTGTTTCAGTGCTACCCACATAGCTAATACACACCATGTACAAAAGTCTAACTCCATTAACACCTGAACACAGTGAATGAAAAATACATTTCCCTCGACAGAGCATGGTTTTTTGAGACACAGAGGCCAGGCTGGTGTGGATGAACACACTCTTTGAAGCAACAGAGGTGCCTGTACTGTATATTGCACATGTATCTCAGCCTTCTTTTCTGAACTAACCGTTAGGGGTTTTGGCAGCATTTTTAGGGTAATGAGGCAATGTGTAAGCAGAAGGAAGCCCCTCTTTCCCCATCACTGATTAAAGCCAAACATCAGTGTTGGGGAGGTGGGAGAATCATATGGGTACAGAAGGATGCATGCCTCACTTTAAAAAATAAAATAAAATGCTCCTTGCATGTAGTAATTTAACATGCCAGTGATCAATCTACACCAAGATAATACTTCATGTTTTCGGCAACAACAGCAGGCAGTGTCATCGCTTTTAGCTGTTTCTTCCTGGTAAATTTGACCTTAACGAAACCTGGAATCTCTACCACTGACTGAAGAGCAGCAGGAGGAGTCGGACAGAAGCATTAACTGAAAACAAGCGGTGCAACTAAGAAACTGAACCCAGGTAAACCCTCATCCCCAGGTACAGGAATGTGTTATGATTCCCTCTTTATGGGGTGAGCAGCTGTGGGCGTTCATCTCTTTCTAAACCATGCAGTGAGGTGACCTCAACTGAGTGTGAGTGATGGGGGAATTAAACGCCGTGCAAAGTGTTCTCCCAGCTGCGAACTGAAACAGCATTCCCCCCTTTTGGACTTTTTCACTCCCCACTGGGGCTCCTCCTCCTCCGAAATGGGCAGGAGGGTCTGTGGTGTGGCTGATTTATGCAATCATTCCTCAGTTCCTTCTTGCTGGGCTGCTGTTGCTGAAGAGCTGTCCGTCCCGGGCCGAAAGGAGCCGCCAACTGTAAGTGAGATGAAACAAAGTCAGCTTGCCTTTTCTATTCCCCCCTTCATTTTTCTTTCCTGCCTGGACACAATTTTTTTTTTTTTCCTTTGCAAACATTCAGCACCAGATGCTGTGAACTTAGCAAGAACATAATCTCTTCTGCCTGGCAACACCCCCCCCCCCCCAGTTTCTATTCCATGCAAATCTCTTTTCTCTTGGTAGGGGGCTAGACTTTTGTCTTCACTCTTTCATGTTCCAGCTAATTTTCCATTTTAAAAATGTGCATCTTCAATGCAAACTTGGAAGGGAGTTTGGATGTGCCTCAATGCTCACTCAGGAAACTTTCAGTTAGAGGCTGTGACAATATTCGGGTAGGATTTGATCACAAGCTAGTAAATGCAGGCTGCACAATTCTTACCTGCTACACTCAAACAAGAAAGAGAGGACTTTGGGCAATAAGAATAAATTGCTGGGTAGCCTCCTTGGAAACAGCTTAGAATGGATGCCTCCTATATAGCCAATGGTGTCTAATCTTCCCGCAAACAGATCGGGATGAATATGAGGGGTGGGGAGTTGTCTTGAAGTGCCTTCATTGCACAGGTTGTCCTATAAGTGCTTTAATCTACATTGGGTTGGCGGATGTGTGACAGGACGGTGGAAGCCTGATTAATTTGGCCTCCAGGTTATCAGTTGAGGGTAGCAAAGTGACCGTCCAATGTGACCCAATGCAAAATGTCAAGGTGAAATCTGCAAAGGAGGGGTTGAGTTTGGTTTGAAGCTCATGGAATCTCTTGCAGAGCCTGGATCCTCCCCATTTTGCAGAGTGTCCCAGGGTCTGATCATTTTTCTGGACTTTACGCGTGTGCCGATTGCCTCAATCTTATTATTTAAAGCTCTGTGAGATTTCACATGTAGAGTATCATTCCCCCCCACCTGTACACAGTAGGGCTGGAGGGGTAAATTTGATCAAGTTTGCATTTCAAGGTGATCTTCCCTAATCTGCATGTCGAAAAATGAAATGCAAAAGTGAAACAGATGCTTTTCTTTAAAATAAAAATAAAAATCACATTTCTCCAGATTCTGCAATATAGTTTTCCAGCCATGTAACATGTACACAAATGCAAGTTACTGATCAAAGTTTTGCATAAAAACACATCTGTTTGTGATGGTAGAATACAAAAAAATGCACTGTACTGGAGAAAATTGCTTTGCAAAACTCTGTGTCTTAGGCAAACTGCATACAAAAATGTGTGCATCGGAAGAAATTCACACTAAAATGCTTTTGAATCTTCAAGAGGACTTTTTAATATGTATTTAAAAAAATAGCAAACTGCTGTGTACATGTGCAGAACTAACCTTAAGATTGGAAAATGAGAAACAAAGGGCTGCATGCAACTAAGTTCCAGAGTAGACCCATTGAAATTAACAGATCCATGGTATAATAACATGGCCCATCTAGACCAGCATCCTATTCTCACAGTGGCCAGCTGGGCGTCTGTGAGAATCCTGCAAATGGGACCTGAGCACAGGAACTCCCTCCTTGCAGTTTCCAGAAACTGGGAATGCAAAAACACTTTGCCTCTGACACTTCAGTGGGTCAACTCTAAGTTGGATTAGCATGGGACACAACCCTGGGAAATACAGTGGTACCTTGGTTTACGAACTTAACCCGTTCTGGAATTTCGTTCTTAAACCGAAACCATTCTTAAACTGAGGCGTGCTTTCCCTAATCAGGCCTCTTGCCGCCAGTGCCCTTCCACCGCTCGGCTTCCGTTCTTAGACCGATGTAAAGTTTGCAAGCCGGGACTCTACTTCTGGTTTTGCAAAGTTCATAAACTGAATAGTTCGTAAACAGGGCTGTTCTTAAACCGAGGTACCACTGTAGAGAAATTGACAGGTTTGGCCATCCATACCTTTGCCTCTTTCTCTAACTCTCTTGCTTCCCTGAGTCTCTCTCTCTCTCTCTCTCTCTCTCTCTCTCTCTCTCCATGTACACAAGTGCAAATCATTTGAAATGCATGCCCTCCTTCTACACAGATCATAGTTTTGGAAGAGGACTGTTGTGTAACTCCCAAAAGTAATTTTCTTCCAGCAGATCACTTCGTCCTGCTGTGACATTTCCCAAGAGAGACTCGCATAATTCTGGGGGTGCTGGGGAATCTTGTAGTACAGTCCTGCTGGGACTTTATCGCTTTGGAGATCTGTTCAGACCCACAACTGAATACCCTCCCTGAATATTAACAAAACATAGAGACGCAAAACTTTCCCGCGTTTAGAAATGAGTGAGTGAGAGAGAGAATGCTAAGGCCAGATCCATCTTCCTTGGTGCTTGATTTCCATGGGGATTATTTTGGGGGGAGAGGCATCCTAGATTTAATTCCGTTCCGCTGCAATGCTTATCTTTCCCTGCACCAACAGATATGCCCTAGACCTGTGCAATAAATTGCAACAGCCTGATTTGCATTTTGCTGCCAACAGAGGCTCCCCTGATCAGTAGCAGTGAAGTTGAGCTGATGGACAAAACCCTCCGAGTCGCCTTTGGCGTGTGCACCACTCTGCTTTTGCTGGGGAAACCGAACTGGATAGGTGAGAAAAGAAAACTCTTCTTGAATTCTGTGACCCAGTTTACAAAAGCTCTTCCTTTGCGATGCTGAAGGCCTCAGGTTCAGTCGGAAGCCTCTCCTCTGTGTGTTGCACGCTAAGGCCAGAAGCTGAAATGGAGGTGCAGGAGAGGAAGGTGCCAGGCATGATGGGTAATAGAATTGTAGCGTTGGAAGGGATCCTAAGGGTCATCTAGTCCAAGCTGGGATGGGTCAGGACAATATGGGATTGGGGAGGCAACTCCCATCTCTTGCGGGGGCGCAATTCGTGCCAGCACTGTCTGTTAAGAATTTGGGTGTAATCTTCGACACCTCCCTTTCCATGGAGGCGCAGATTGCAGCTATAACAAAGGCATCATTTTTTCATCTCCGCCAAGCTAAGCAGTTGGCTCCTTACTTCTCTTGCCCTGACCTAGCCACTGTGATCCACCTGACGGTCACTTCCAGACTTATTGTAACTCACTCTACGTGGGGCTGCTTTTGAGACTGACCCAGAAACTCCAGCGGGTGCAGAATGCTGCAGTGAGACTCCTTACAGGATCCTCGCAGCAGGATCACATTCACCCGGTGCTATACCAGCTGCACTGGCTCCCGGTGGAGTACAGGATCAGGTTTAAGGTGCTGGTTTTAACCTTTAAAGCCCTATACGGCCGAGGACCCTCGTACCTACGGGACCGCCTCTCCTGGTATGTTCCACGGAGGACCTTACGGTCTTCAAACAAAAACATCTTGAAGGTCTCGGGCCATAGAGAGGTTAGGCTGGCCTCAACTGAGTCTGGGATTTTTCGGCTGTGGCTCCAATCTGGTGGAACGCTCTGTCACAAGAGACTAGGGCCCTGCGGGACTTGACGTCTTTCCGCAGGGCCTGCAAGACAGAGCTGTTTCACCAGGCCTTTGGCCAGGGCACAGCCTGACCCCATCCTTTGGCAATCCTCACAGAACTCTAGCCCAATGGTTGCCATTAATCTGATTTGAACTGATTTTATAATGAAATGCTTTTAGAATATTGTATCATTTTACTGTTGTTAGCCGCTCTGAGCCTGGCTTCGGCTGGGGAGGGCGGGATATTATTATTAATAATTATTATTATTATTATTATTATTATTATTATTATTATTATTAAGCCCCGGTAATGTGGCAATTCTCCTGCCAACCATCAGTTTGAAAGCATGAAGTGCAAGTAGATAAATAGGTACCACTCCGGTGGGAAGGTAAACGGTGTTTCCGTGCACTGCTCTGGTTCGCCAGAAGCGGCTTAGTCATGCTGACCACATGACCCGGAAGCTGTACGCCGGCTCCCTCGGCCAATAAAGCGAGATGAGCGCCACAACCCCAGAGTAGGTCACGACTGGACCTAATGGTCAGGGGTCCCTTTACCTTTACCTTTAATGCGGCAATTGCAGCTAAAGAATCCCAAACAAATGGTCATCCAAAAACACCCAATGAAGGAGAGCCCGTCACCTCAATGTACTCTAATCATATGGAATTTCCTGCCACAAGATGCATCAACAGATCCTAGTCTGACTCAGCATCCTACGTCTTAAGAGATGGGCTGTAAGTCAGTGGTTAGCACATCTGCTTTGCATGCAGAAGGTCCTAGATTCAACCCGCCAGGCAGGGCTGAGAGAGAGACAGAGTCCCATCTGAAATTCTGGAGAGAGCTGCTGCCTGTCAAGGTAGGCAACACTGAACTAGATAGACTAAAGGTCTGACTTGGTATAAGGCAGCTTTCTATGTTTCTGAGCTCCTGGAGCCTCCATATCTGACCTTGTAAGCAGAATGTTGGACCATATGGTACGATTCAGGAAAGGGTTCCTTAAAACTTCCAGCTGTCTTTGGGAAATCCTCAGCACACCTGAGGCCATACCATATCAGAGGGCAGGTGGAGGGCCGCATACCTGTCCCTGTGGCACAAAAGAAGGAAGAAAATGTACCTCCCTACATGCAGAATATTAGCACCTCAGGGTGAAGGGTGCGTTAGAAACCTTCCACAATCAGGGAAGCTTTGAAATGTGGATTATTCAGATCCTATTCACCATAAAGGTAAAAGGTAAAGGACCCCTGGATTGTTAAAAAAGGTAAGGGTACCCCTGACCATTAGGTCCAGTCTTGGCTGACTCTGGAGTTGCAGCCCTCATCTTGCTTTACTGGCCGAGGGAGCCGGCGTACAGCTTCCGGGTCATGTGGGCAGCATGACTAAGCCACTTCTGGCGAACCAGAAACACCGTTTACCTTCCCACCAGAGTGATACCTATTTATCTACTTGCACTTGACGTGCTTTCGAACTGCTAGGTGGGCAGGAGCTGGGACCAAACTACGGGAGCTTACTCCATCGCTGGGATTCAAACCACCGACCTTCCAATCAGCAAGCCCAAGAGGCTCAGTGGTTTAGACCACAGTGCCACCTGCTCCCATGCATGACCAACATGAATAATAACAAAAATATGCTGTGCTTTAAAGTCCTAGCAATTACCTTGAAGACTGACTCAGATATTCTGTTTGCAAATTCAAATATAAAGTGTTGTTTATCTTGCCGAAAGCAAAGGTTTTTTTCTTGGGGGTGGGGTGGGGAGTGAAAATCTGATTTCAATAACTGTTTTGAGCAGATCGCCTTAACAAAATTATCTTTATTAACTTCCCTGCCACCCCCAAGAGAGAAGGTTTTGATTTATTGAGGCAGGTTTTGCGAAGCTCATTTCCACGCAGCTGCAGTGAAAATGGTACAAAGTGTTTTACTTTGATCTAGTTGTTCTGTGGGAAATTTTCATAATTGGCAGCTCCACAGATCTCTGGGAAGTTTGAACTTTGAAGAATTTACAACACTGCCATTCTAGGGGTAAAAGTCCAGCTTAGTTTGCTATTCTCCCAGAATTAGAAGGCTGCTCTGTTGTTTTCCTCTGTGTGCCAAAATACGTTTTTGACGCTTGGCTCAAGAGTTTACTTCCCAGAGGAGCTCCTCTTGCTGTTTGATGGATGGCATTTGCCAAAAACATTTGAACAGAGGTGGGAGATCTGCCAGGAAGGGGCTAGGGAGACTGGGAGATGGGGAGAGGGCCGTAGCTCATTGTTATGGCACCTGCTTTGCCTGCGCAAGGTCCTGGGTTCAATCCCCAACATCTCCAGGTAGGACTGCAAGAGAGACCTCTGCCTGAAATACTGGAGAGCTGCTGCCAGTCAGTGTAGGCAGTGCTGAGCTATGTGGACAAATGGTGTGATTCAGTACAAGTCTGCTTCCTATGTTCCTGTTCCTTGGACCAGGCTGGTTGCAGTATATTGGCCTGGGCACTTTCTTCTCCTGCATCCTCTTTAATAAGTTGTAAGACCAACATATCTCTCATCCGATCTGGAGATGCCAGGGCTTGAACTTGGGAACTTTGTCACGTGACACAGATGTTCTGCAGCCTTCCCTTTTGCAGGACAGTCCTTGGCAAAACAGGACACATAGGAGGGGGGCCAACCCTGAATCAATCACACCTTCATTCCTTGCTCGTGCAAAGCTCCCTGATAGGCTACGATCTCTCAGACACGGCTCCCTAATTGGCCAGGACATATGACACACAGGATGGCCTGCGGCACAGTCTCATAATTTCATATCAGCGCCCCCCCCCCCCGAGAAAGCCGCACGGCGTTATGCTCTGCGGCTTCTCCTGCTTTGTGAGGTTTCCGCTCACACATGCCACCTTGCGCCTCCTTTCTCCACGGTGCTTGTTCTGGGATCCCAGCAGAAAAGACCAGCGTTTGGATTTGGGCGCTGTACAAATGTCCCTGTCACGAACTTTGGCCATGGCTGCCATGCGATTATTTATGGCTCCTTTCAGGACGTTGCCTTTTTCTTTAAAAAAAGCAACAACTAAATAATAAAAAGCTTGGAGGCATTCTTCTTCTTCTTCTTCTCTACAATGGTGCTTTGAGCGCCCCCCCTTCCCACAGTGGGGGGTACTGAAGGCTTCAATGAGGCCACTTGTTCCCGTCCAAGGCCCCTGCGCAGGTCTCGGAAAAGGAGCCCGAAGGAACTCCTGCTGGCTCAAACGAGCGGGCGCTGAATGGGAACAAGGGGGTTCCTTTGAGCCTTTCTGTAGCTCCATGGAGAGCTGTCGTGGTGTGAGTAAAAGCCCCTTTTGAGGAGGCGTAATTTAGAGTTCAGTCCAAGATGGAGGAGGCAAAATTGATGAACCTTTTCTATAAACAGTATAAAAAGAGAGGCGGGAGGGGTGGGGCGGAGAGAGAGAGAGAGGGAGATTTGGTCCCCAGGATTCTGGAATGTCCTCATCTCTCTGCCAGGCAAGCTGGTAATTTGATTTCCTCAGGCCAGAGTTGGGGGAAGCTTTTCCAGCTCAGGGGCTGCCCTGCCCTGTGGACAGCCTTCTGGAGGCCACATGCCAGTGGCACACAGGTGGGAAGATGTGCGGGGCATCAAATGCAACATTCACCTTGGTGCAATGGGAAGTTTTTACGCACACTTTCTGTCCTCCGCCCAGGCAAGCGAGGGGCATTATCAGAGTTTGGTGACCTTCCGCTTGCAGGATGGCAGACCTCCATTGATGGTTGCAAGAATGTGATAAGTTCACTGTTCCTTTGTTGTTTTATTTTAATTCACAGGCGCTGCAGAGGATGGGGATTCTGTCAGCAGGGTACGTGTCTGTCCCTTTGGGTGCGTGTGGATTGTTTGGGGTAGGAATGGATTTGAACGCCAGTGTTAGATGCTGAGCCAGGTTATCCTTTTTAAAAAAATAAATATTTTTTATTAGATTTTCCATAAAAAAACATTTTTACAAAATTATACATCCATTTTTAACTTAAACCCTTTTTTCCAGAACTTCCCTCAGATTGTCTGATAATTTTCCGTTTATTTTTTATCCTCGTCTCACATTTCCCAATATTATATTGCACTCAAATACTCTTAACCACATCATATTTTTTAAACAATATTTCTAACAGTAATTTCACAGAGCTTCTTGAAAGCCAACGAACGTTATTTGCTCATCACAGAAATTTTTTATATACTCTGTAAATTTTTTCCAGTCCTCGGAGAATCTCTGGTCACGTTGGTTCCTAATTCTCCCCGTCAATCTGTCCATTTCTGTGTATTCCATCAGTTTCATCCTCCATTCTTCTTTCATGGGCATCTCTTCCTGTTTCCATTTCTGTGCCAGCAAAATTCTGGCTGCTGTTACTGCATACAAAACTAATTTCACATCTTTTTTACTAATTTCATTATCCAGTATTCCCAACAAGAGAGCTTCTGTTTTTTTAACAAAAGTATATTTCAGCATTTTCTTTAACTCATTATAGATCATCTCCCAGAAGCTTTTTACCTTCTTACATTCCCACCACATATGGTAAAATGTTCCTTCTGTCTCCTTACACTTCCAACATTTATTACACACTTTATACATTTTACCCAGTTTTACTGGTGTTATATACCATCTATATAACATCTTCATAACATTTTCCTTAATCGTTGTACAAGCTGTAAACTTTAACCCATCCTTCCATAATTTAGTCCATTTCTCAAATTCAATATTATATCCGAAATCTCTAGCCCAACTAATCATAACAGATTTAACCTCTTCGTCCACAGTATTCCATTCCAGCAATATTTTATACATTTTAGATAAAATTTTCACTTCATTGTTTAAGATTTCTTGTTGAAATCTAGATTCTTTTTCAGAATCTCCCCTCTCTAAAACCTCTTTTTTAAACATTTCATTTAACTGAAAATAATGCAGCCAATCCTTAACATATTCTTTTATTTCTTCATATGGTTTCAATTTCCACTTATTCCCTTCCTTTTTTAATAGTTTCTCATATGTTATCCATCTCCCGCTCATATTTATCTTTTTAATACTCATAACCTCTAATGGTGATAACCAATGTGAGCCAGGTTATCCTGTGGGGCGGGAGGGATGGTCCCATGTATTAACAGAAAGAGATGCAAGTCTTGTCCAAGTCTAATGGTGGTGCCCATAGCCTTGCTCATGTTTGATGTAAGAAGAACCAATGACCTTTCTGATCTTGGAGTTTCGAACAGTGCTGTGTGCGTGCAGCTTTCTTCACTGTTCCAATGGCCTATTCCTATTTAAATCCTCATATTTAAGGGACTGCCTCTCCTGGTATGCCCCACAGAGGACCTTACAGTCCATGAATAAGCATAGTTTAGAGGTCCTGGGCCCTAAGGAAGTCAGACTATCCTCCACCAGGGCCAGGCTCCGACCTGGTGGAATGCTCTGTCCCATGAGACTAGGGCCCTTCAGGACAGTGGTGTAGCGTGGGTTGTCAGCACCCGGGGCAAGGCAAGTAATTTGCGCCCCCTAACCCGTGGATTTGCGCCCCCTAACCCGTGGATTTGCGCCCCCTAACCCTAACCCCCAGATGTTGCGCCCGGTGCGGCCGGCCCCCCCTGCACCCCCCACGCTACGCCACTGCTTCAGGATTTAACCTTCTTCCATCGGGCCTGTAAGGCAGAGCTATTCTGCCTGGCCTTTAGTTTGAATTCAGCCTGATCTTTTATTTCCCTTCTCTTCCCCCCCCTCCTCTTTTATGAAGATCACCCTCTCTGAGACCCCACAGCTAATTCTCCCCTGGCCTCCTCGCTGGCCCAAGTAGGACTAATTCAGCCAGCTAGCCCTGGGGATTATCTAACGCTTAGTAGATAGATTTTCTCTAAATTGATTTCTGACCTTTGAATTTTATTGTTATTCATGTTTTCATACTGTATTTTATGCTGCTTTTACAATTAAGTGTTTTAAATTTGTCGTTAGCCGCCCTGAGCCCAGTTTTTGAACCAGGAAGGGCGGGGTATAAAAATTATTTTATTATTATTAGTAGTAGTAAACAAATGATTTCGTTTGCAGGACTCCGCCTCTGCTGGGGAAGGCGGGAAGGACTACCCAATGTTCTATGTCACAACCATCCTGGTAAGGCGGCTTGGCAACTTTTGCAAAAGATGGGACTCCACAGTGTTGTGGTGTTATAAAGCATATCAAAAGTGTTTTTTTTCTTCTCTTTACTAATGTAGCTGAGTTCGATTGCCCCCAAATACCCGTTGCTGGAAATCCCAGGTTGGCAGAGTGCTGTTGCACATGATATCTTTATTGTCATTGTCCCATGCAGAACAATGAAATTGAAAAACTACATAAAACTACATAAAAACTACATAAAACTACCACAAAACTACATAAAAACTACATAAAACATTCAAAAACCCCTAAAAACTCTAAAACCCCATTTTAAAATACACTGTACTATAGAGACCCCTTATGCTGCATTTAGAACCAGAATTGCATTTGCATAGAAACGGCCTTTATAACCTTATACCTTCTTCCAGAAGGCAGAAACTGAAAGAGATCATTTCCGGGGTGCGTACTATCCTGTGCTATCTCTGCTGCTTTCTTATGGCACCTGGCAGCATAGATTTGATCTAAGGTGGGAAGAGTGCACCCAATTATTCTCTCTGCAGTCTTTACAACCCTGGATAGCATTGTTTTTTCCCTGGCCGTGCAGCTCCCAAACCACACACACAGACCATAAGTTAGTACGCTCTCCACAGTGCAATGGTAAAATGCCATCAACAGGTCCTTTGAGAGATTGTTTTTCCAGAGGATTCTCATATGTCTGGTTTTTGGGCTTTCTGCAGGCATCTGGTTGGCCATTGTAAGAACAAGGTGCTGGACTAAGTTGGGCCATTGGCTTGATCCAGCAAGCTTGTCTTATAGCTGATGAAAACTTGGCAGCACCTCGCAGGCAGCTGAGTTTAGGTTGACCCATGAAGCTCTGCCTGTGGTCTTTGGTGGTTCTTTCTTTCACATATTGGGGCCTTGGTCAATGCAACCATGTGCAGACATGCCTTGTTAGCTAGGTTCTCCTTGCCTTGTCCATAGGAAAAGCCTTATGTGATGGCCAAAGGCGCAGAGCTCGAGGGCTACTGCATTGACCTGCTGGAGAAGCTCTCCAAAATGCTTCACTTCAAGTACAAAGTGGGCATCGTCAAGGACGGGAGGTATGGAGCGCTGAGTTCTGGAGGAAACTGGTCTGGGATGATCGGAGAGATTGTGAGGAAGGTAAGCTTTCTGCTGAGTGTGTGTGTTGTGCATCTTTCCTGTTGAAAAAGACTACTGCCACTTTGCAGCACTCGTGGAAATTGATAAAAGGAAAACATCATCAGATGAACATGTTCTAGCCCAGACAACTTGGGTTTGATCAGTCTTAACTGGAGTCCAATATGGCGGCAGCAGCTATGCTATGACCCACCCGGCAAGGCCTCACCACCCGCACGTGGGTCCTGACCCGCTGGTTGAAGAACTATGGCCTATACTGGTGGGCAGCGTTTCTCCAGGAGCAGGTCATTTTTGACAAGGCTGTTGTTTACTTCTGCCAGCCATTCATTTTGCATTAGAATCTCTGACCTCTAGCACCACAGTTGCAGATTTGGACTTGTACATGTGTGTCTTCTACATGTATAACTCTTGGGGAGCCATGCAATCTTGCAACTGGCTCTGCCCCCCTGCCAATCTGCTGTCTCTCTTATTAGAAAATATTTACTAAAAGAAAAGATTTCTAGTTTTGCCACAGACGCAGTTTATGCTTACATAACTGCCGCAATGCTAAAAACATTCCACGAGTGGATATTTTCTTGATGTTTGTCATTCCAGTATGTAACAGAGACCGTATTCCAATAAAGCTATTTGGATGGCGATTCCACATTTCTGTTACGATAAACTAGAATTTGTTAATCTGGTCTTAATATTGTTGGGGTATTACTTGATTCCCCCTCCCCACAATTTCTTTGCAATGCAGACTTTTGCTGCTTTTAACAGATTTGTTAAAAGTTCTAGATCTTCTTCTGGGAATATACAGGCTGTCTCTGATACACTCGTTCGGTTAGTGCAAGGATTTCCATTTGCATAACTTACTCTCCCTCTCCTCTCCTCTCCTCTCCCTGTGTGTTCCCCGCACCCTCCCCAAATCTACTCTGGAGGATGGAGGGTGGGGAGGACCCTGAACAAATTTAGGAGAGGGAAAGGCATAGAGAGGGTGTTGGCTATTTGTAGATTAGTTGAGCTGCAGAAGGCGTGCTGGGGAGACCACACATTACAAGGAACGCAAAAATAACTTTAGCTAGATTTTAATAACAAAACCCCTTTTACATTAATTATAATATATCAGTAAGCATGACCCAACCACCAACCCATCCCCCCAGGGACTGAGAGAGCTAGGTGCTGCTCTTTATATACTATACACAACAGCTTAATTACCACACCTTAACAGCACCAGCTGTAAAACTAGGCCACGTTATTTGCTCTGGCCCTTCAAGACATACACATCTTGCGGAACAATAATGAACCTTCAAATTTAAAGAGACCATTCAACAGAGGGGAGGCTCTGTTGTGCAGGCAAAATACTTTGCACTGATGGAAGGAATGCATCGAATGCCGCTCAATTTTTTTTTTTTTAAGTATCCCAAATATTTAGGATCAAATGACACATGCATGGGTGGATCCTCCCCCCCCCAACCCTGAGGGCTGAAAATCCCAATTTGTTGGACCCCCATTCTCAGTGTCATGATTCTACTTTGGGAAACTGAAATGCACAGCTATCAACTGGGAACGAAGATGGGGAACAGAGCTCTGTGCATGTGTGTGGAGTCTAATGGCATTGTATGAGAAACAGACCTTTGCCACCTCTCTCTACCCTTTCGGTAGGAAGCTGACCTGGCGGTTGCTCCGTTGACCATCACATCGGTGAGAGAGGATGTCGTTGACTTCACCCAACCTTTCCTGTACACAGGAATCGGGATCTTGCTTGAGAAGGACACTTCCCTTGAGGAGGCTTCCCTCTTCCATTTCTTGACCCCCTTCAGCAAGGAGACCTGGTGTGGCATCCTGGTGGCTTACCTGTTCTCCAGCCTTTGCTTGTTCCTCGCTGCCAGGTGAAATGTCTCTTCTCTCTTCCAGATGATAGAAAGGAAGAAGCAGATGTCCCCCCTTTTCTTTTTTTTAAAAAAATAGTGATAGTTGTGCTTGTAAGATGCTTTGAGTCATTATTATGAGTAAAGTGACTTATTATTAAGCACAGTACATATATGCAAAAACATGATAGCCAGACATATGGGCAGAGATACAAAATATTACCAGTTTTTTACCACACATCTTCAGCTGAGGGAAATGGGGCAAAATTCTCTTCTGAGGTTGGTAGAAGCAGGTGACCCCCCCAACCCCACAGCCTTGATAATTTACTGCATGTGCCTCACAAAGCCCAGACACATCAATGGATTCATTAAATAATATTATTAGTGATTTATTTTTTTTACCACAAACCTTCATCTGAGGAATGTGTGGTGAAATTCTCCTCTCAGGTTGACAGAAGAGGCATATAACGTAAATAAAAGCAGCAACAACAGCTGGGATGTTTTACCACAGTATGTGTATTAAAGCACACCATAGCCCAAACATATTGGCAGATGCAGGAAATCTCAGTGATTTTTACCACACATCTCCACCTGATGTGTGCATGGTTATGTATTTTTCTAACCTGTTTTGGGATAGACTGTCTATATCCCAAAAGATGAGCCAAAAGTTCACAGCTTTGTTTTATTTATTGCTTGGTCCACCTTTCGGTAATCTAGTGCAGAGTTGTATATTTCATGTTTCATGAAATACTTAAAAAAACCAAAATGAAAAACAGATGCAGAAGGTGATACATTTTACTGGGATGGGTGATTAAATTTTTCCCTTCTCTGGTAACAACTGCCCTCCCCAAAGGTGCTTTTCCACCTGCAGTTGCCCACAGAGAGGGTAATTTTAAGTGGAAAAAATGGCTGTCACAGAGGAAGATGGCCCATTCAGGCTCATGGGGCCCTGCTCCACCAACTGCAGCCTGCCCCTCACCAGCTGATCCTTCTTACTCACAGCCAGTCCAAAGAGGCTTCCTGGCTTCCTCCTTAGTCTCAATTTTGCCTAACAGGGAGGAGTAGGATGGAGGCAAAAGATATAGGAAATAAATCAAGCCTGCTGGATCGTTCTGCCCACCTCTTATAAAGCCATCCAAATTGGTGGCTGTGGGGGTGAGTTCCATAGTTTAGTTCCTTTCGCCTGCCATTGGCTGTGGCTGTACCTGTCCTTGATTCTGACTCCGCCCACTGCTGGGCCTTCTGCCCTATTGCATCCAGTGGGCACCAGTCACTGCTGGGCTCCAGCAGAGTTTGGGGGTGTGTGAAGCTCCTCACTTTCCTTGCTCCTGAATGCTGCACAAACCCATAGTCTAGGAACAGCCTTTTTCATCTGAAAAGAAAAGGAACCACCTGTTCTCTTTTGCAAGACGCACACAGCTTGTGTGCTCCTGTGTTGTCATCCATGTGTCCACCAGGGGCAGGTGAATGACTGTCTTACCTTTCTGCCTCCCCCCTCCAGAATGAGCCCTTGCGAATGGGATGGAAACGAAGAGACCAGCTTCACGCTCATGAACAGCCTGTGGTTTGGAGTGGGGGCGTTCACTTTGCAAGGTAGGCCATATCAAGAGAGGCACTGGGAGATTCTCCAAAGTCCCATAGTTCCAACTGTGCATGAAGAAGTCCTTTCTTTTGGCTGTCCCAAATCTTCCAGCATTCACTTCCCTTGGATGTTTAAGCACTTCTGATGTGCTTTCCGATGCTCCCACCCTCTTGCTTCCTCCCTGCAGGTACCGTGCCCCAACCCAAGTCTCTCTCCGTACGGGTAATTTCTGCCATCTGGTGGCTGTTCAGCATTGTGCTACTGACCGCGTACATCGCTGGCTTCAGCTTTGTTTTGGAGTCGGGCTCTGAGCAGGTCTCCATCCAGACCTTTGAAGACCTGGTGAAGCAGGGGCATCTGGAGTTTGGGACCATGGAAAGCTCTTCGACACTCCAGTATTTCAAGGTGGGCTTGGCTATGTTTGGCTGCCAGGGATATCAGCCTGGGGTAAGACAGCAAAAACCAGTTGTATGGAAACCTTGGTGGACTCTATACCAAATGCTGTTGGTATAGAACAGCCATAGGCAACCTCGGCCCTCCAGATGTTTTGGGACTACAACTCCCATCATCCCTAGCTAACAGAACCAGTGATCAGGGATGATGGGAATTGTAGTCCCAAAACAGCTGGAGGGCCAAGGTTGCCTATGCCTGGTATAGAACAAGATTTCCCAAATTTGAGTCTCCAGCTCTTTTTGGGTCTCCAGCATCATCCCTGACCACTGGTCCTGCCAGCTAGGGATGATGGGACCTGTAGTCCAAAAACAGCTGGAGGCCCAAGTCTGGGAAACCTTGGTGTAGGATACAAGTTTCTGGAAATCATGAGTGCTGTTGCACTCAGGTCCTGGTGACAGGCTTCCCAGTGGGGCAACTGGTTGGCCAAAATGGGAACTGGATGCTAGACTAGATGGGCCTTTGGCCTCATCCAGCAATGCTCTTCACAGGTTCTAAACTGGAATACATTTGGGAATCAAGAGGGCTGCTTTTTTACCCATCAGTGCACACTGATCCTTTGAAGGGCTCCTTCCACTCGTCTATGCACCCCCCAACACAATTTATCATGGTAACATGTTGCTGTTACTTGTTTTCTTCTTTACCTTTTGTGGCTCCTTATTTTACTCTGTGGAGAGTCGTGCCCATTAATGGCACTATATAAATGGACTAAGCAAATGAACAATGAAAAATGGAATGTCATTTTGTAGGAGGAGGGTATATGGTTGGTCTCAGACGTAGGAGCCAACTCCTAGGGGCTCAGCTCCCTCTGCCCCCCCCCAATAAAATGGCTGGGTCTCCCCCCAAAAAAGTTGACGGGCATTGCCATTCAAATGGTGTGCATGCGCCATGTCATGTGATTGGTTATGCAGGATGGGGCTCACCTGCCCCTCCCCCATATATTTTATTCAAGTCGGCGCACCTAGACTCAGCAAACCACTTGTGGTGGACTGGCCCATCCAGGTCAATTCATCAGAATTAAAATCTCAGACATCTGGTGGGCCCCATTTCTTTGTGAGTCCCATGCATGCTCTTCATAGCACAGGGGTGCCAATTTGCACCTGCTCGCTTTTCCCTGGGGATCTGGGTAAAAGTATAAATAACTGTAGCCTCAAAAAGCATGTAGAGCTGAAAGGGGAAGTAGGAAAGACTCTTCCAAAGTCGTCCTTTGGCTCTGTGTAATTTTCAAGAGAACAGAAGGTAACTTTCTGCATCACCTCGTGATCAAGTGGGGCAGGAATTGGGGTCTGTGGGTGCCAGGGGAACACCTAAATGGTACCATTGTATGCATGGGTGCCTTGGCGACCCCTGACATTATCGAATACCCTGTGGCTTCTTCGAATTACAAAAGCTTGTTTGCACACGCAATTGACACGCTTGTGCGAACTGCTCAGTACATGCTTGTGTAAATGGCAGCTCTTTTTCATAGAATCATAGTGTGCTGGTCCCGTGGGTAGATCAAGAGGCGAGGTCCAAGTCCAGTCCGAGGTCGAAGGAGCAATATGGAGGCAGACCGTAAAAGCTGAGGCTGGGTGCAGGGCATGGTTCAGGCAGGAACTGGCGGCCAACAATGTTGCTTCCATAACTTGGGACTGGGGCTGGCTGGCTTTTATCTGCCCCAAGGCATAGGGCGGCCCCGGTCGACAGGTGACTCGCCTCTTCTGGCCTGGAAGTGAGCACTCCTCCTGCAGGAACTTAGTTCCCTCCGCCTCTCTGCCCTGAGCCTCTGCAGCTCAGGAGAGGCTGGAGGGTTACCAGACCCAGAGGCAACCTCCGCTTCCTCTGACGGGGCTGAGAGTGGAGCACCTGCAGGCAATGGGTTCTTCATTACCTCAGGAGCCAGAGCAGACTCAGCTGGTGCCTGCAGCTGAGGATCCAGCACAGGTGAGGACCCTTCAGGCTCATGCCCCAGCCCCGGCTCAGCTGGTTCTGGAGGCGGGGAATCCTGTGCAGGCTGGGATCCCTCAGGTTCAGCATCCAACTCCAAATCCCAGGCCACCACACATAGAATTGTAGATTTGGAAGAGGCCCTGGGGAACGTCTGGTGCAACCCCCTGCAATGCAGGAATGAATATGCAGCTGTCCCATATGGGGATCAAACTTGCGACCTTGGCGTTATCACCACCATGCTCTAACCAACTGAGCTATCCAGGAAGCCCTTCCTAATGTGATCCTGTTGTGGCTGCAGAACTCCAAGAACCCGATCCAGCAGCTGGTCTATGAGTCCATGAACAAGAAGAAGGACACCGCTTACGCAAAGAGCTACCAGGAGGCAGTTCAGCGCGTGCTGGATTCGAATTATGCTTTCATTGGAGAGTCCATCTCTCAAGACCTTGCTGTGGCCCAGCACTGCAACCTGATCCGCTCTCCAGAGGTCATAGGGGCAAGGGGGTTTGGCATCGCCACACCAAAAGGTAAGCCACCAAGAACCAAGAATTGGACCTGAGATGTTTCAGATCGCAACCTGACTGTCTTAAGGCAGGGCTAGGGCATCTTTTTCAGACAGAGGGCCACATTCCCTCCTGAGCAACCTTCCAGGGGCCACATGTTAGTGGCAAGTGGTGCCAGAGGCCTTAGTGGGCAAAGCAAAATGTTCCCTTTCTAGAGTAGGCTAGTTTTACCCACACACATACACATTTCTGTTCCCTTTCCAGGCAAGCAAGAGGCACAATCAGAGTTCAAGGACACATTCCAGCCAGGCCAAAACACTCAAGAAGGGTGTGAGTCAGGGCTGGTAAAGGATGTTGCTAAAAAAGAGGTATAGCTTGGGGGGAATCCAAGGGCCTGATAGCAAGGCTTGGAGATCCACATTTGCCCTGTGTGCTAGGGGTTCCTCAACCGTCTTCAGCAGTGATTCTGACTTTTGTTCTTGCAGTGTGTCCCATTTCTTTGGCATTTGCCTACCCAGTCTTTGGGTGACCTTCCAGTCCCTACTTTGAAATATGTAGCGAAGGAGTGTCTACCACAGGCTGCCCTCTAAATGTTGTTGGACTACAACCCCTCTACCATTCCTGACTGTTGACCCTGCTGGCTGGACTGATGGGAACTGGAGCCCAACCAATATCTAGAGGGGACTTCCATCTTCCAAGAAGCATAATCTCTGCTTCTACTGTTGGAGGCAACAGCCCTCTGAATGCTGGGAATCCTAAGTGGGGAGAGTTGCTATTGCACTCAGGTCCTGTTTGCAGGCATCTCAGAGGCATCTGTGAGAACAGGATGCTGGACTAGTTGGACCACTGGCTTGATCTAGCATGGCTTTTCTTATGTTCTTATGGCAGTCTGTTCCACGGTCAAACACTTTTCATACTGCCAGGAAGTTCTTCCTGATGCTTAGTTAAAAACCCCTTCCATGTAACTGGAGTTTGTTGGTTCAGGTCCTGCCCTCTGGAGAACCACAATTTTGCTTTGCCCATCGATGACAAAGCCCATCAAATGCTGAAAACATCAACACCTGCACTTTATTTGTATCTGCTTCAAGCTCTAATTGGAACACATTGGAATCTTAATGGAACACCAGGAGATATTCTAAGGGTGGCTGGCCTTTTTTTTGCTGAGCTATAGTCAACCTTCTGGATGTCAAAGGAGGCTTGGCAAAAGTGATGAAGTGGTTGTAGAGAGTTAGCTTGTTGTCTGCTTGACACCTTCTAACCATTTAAGTACAGAATTGGGCTTTTTCGCCATCTTTTTTTCTCCCCTTCTTGCCCCCACCCTTTGGCTTATCACCCAGCGTAAATGAATAATTGACATAAAACCCAAGGCTTGTTCTGTGTTTTGTGGCATTGGAGTTGGGTCTTGCACTTCCAGTACTGCGTAGAAAATGACACCGAGTTCTTCATCCCGGTTCTGCTTTCACTTTTTATAAAAGTAGCACGAGGATAATTTGGAAAAAAAGTTTGGGGGCAATACCTGGTAAAACCAGTCGCGAGGTCTATGGCTAGTAGTTGAACATTGAAGAGCGTTTTTTCTGGAGATTAAATAAACCGAAACCTAAGGGGGGGGGAAATAATGGGTTTAGGGTAATGAATGCAAACTAAACAAGTGTTGCATTTTATTATTGACTTTGCATTGCTTACTCTGTTTCCAAAACCTCTCTTCCGCCCCACCCACCCCCTATCTCAAATAGTGGGGAATTTGTATCATGAAAATCAAATGTGACATGGAAGGAACATAAAGTGTGGAAGCTGGGAGTAATAGGGCTATAACAGCTGTGGGGCAATAGGTATGGGAGTGTTAGGAAATGACCTGAAGGCAAAATCCCAGACCGCATTGCTCAGCCTTGTGATGGCCATCACAGCTGGCATTTTCAAGCAGATGTCCACAGTACTCAGGACTAGTAGCCTGCCAAGGCATGGTCAAGGAAGCAAAGCTGCTCAACAGAGCCAGTTTTGAAGCACCTTAGAGCTAGACAACCTGTGACAAAGCCACCTTGTGTTCCAAGAGTTGGAACCAAGGGTTGCACACGGCTAGACTAGAAGTGTGCCACAAACTCTGAAAAGGAGCAGCCATCCTTTTATGCTTGCCGAACAAAGCGCTTGAGATTTTCTTGGAACGGTGGTTGTTGATGCTACATCTAAAATCTTTGTGTGAGTGGGAGAGCAGACTGATAGGACGTATACCTTATCTAGTTTCTAGCCTGACGTTTGGGTGCACGTAGCCATCTTCTAAGCTTTGCCTGTAAAAGGCTGGGCTGGCCTAAATGGTGCCTGCAGATGTTGCTGGATTCCCATCAGGTCAGGGGTGATGGGAATTAAGAGTCAGGAGGAGGCACCAGGTGAGCTATCCCTGGGTTAAGCCAAGACGTGATGACCCTTCTATTAATCCGTGTCCACTCCTAGGATCCCCCTGGACTAACGAACTGTCCGTGGCCATCTTGAAGCTCGGAGAATCTGGCGATCTCGACTACCTCAAGAGCAAGTGGTGGGAGAGCAGCTGCTCCGATGAAGATCACGACAAGTGGAGCCCGCTGAAGCCTCAAGCGCTGGGAGGGATCTTCCTCTTCCTTGCCCTGGGCCTTGCCTTGGGAATGGTCATCGCTGTGGTTGAGCTATCCAAAAAGAGCCGGCACACTGCAGATCAGGAGAAGGTGAGTTGCACGCTGGATTTCTTGCACTGAATATCAGTGCAATGCTTATCATCCATTAGGATGTGGTCAGGGGCTCTGTATATTTGCAGGGTTACCTATGGGTGGCCAATAGGTTTTCCCCTTGCCTTGAAAGAAACTGAATAATTTAAACCCCTGGGGGGCTTCCAGGAGATGTTCCTGAACAACTCCCATCAAGCATGGGCAGGGATGATGGGAGTTGCGGTTCAGCAATGCCTGGAGGGCCAAAGGTACCACACAGCTGCCTCAGAGGGCTGGAATTGACCTGGGGGGTCTTCTGTAGATTTCCTCTATTTTAAACAAAGTTTAAAGGATGCTTTTAAACTGGATCCTTTACTAATATCCTTCCCAGCACATTTTCCAGAAATTTCATTTTAACTTCAGGAACCCCTCAACTGGACAGGTGAGAAGTCCTTGTGTGTTATCGAGCATTTGGGGGCAGGTTCTAGAGCAGGAAATCTTCAACTTTTTCAGACACAAGCTCTACCTCTAACTCCCAAATGTAACTTGTTTTTGTTTTTTAAGAACATATATTTGCATGGCAGTAGTGCTGCTGTTGTGAGCAGATCACCTGACTCAATGAGACAAGTGCCGGGAGCACTGGTAAATCTGATTTCCCCAAAACTCCCTACCACTAGGAAAGCAAAATTTCCCAGTGCTCCTGGTGCTTGGTTCACATCCATAGTAGGATGCTTTGTGCCACAAGCAACATGTGGGGGAAAGACTACCTTCCAGCTCAGGAGTGACCCCTCTGATCTCCCCTGGGCGTTTCCCAGCCTTCCTATCTGATATTGCTTTTGACAAGATGGCAGGGATTACACCTGGTGGCTTGCTCATGCAAAACATGCCATTTTACCCCTGAGCTAACTGCCCCTCCTCATCACCCCACTCTACCGAATTCCCGCAGTGTTTCAGCTAAGTCACACAATGCACAAAGATGTGCATTGATCTGTTGCTCTCACACTGTTTCCTGCGAGGCTTTCAGTGCTTGCCACATACCCAGAAAAACAACATTCCATCACACGCTAAGGGTCATGTGAACTGACCTGCCGCTGCGTTTTTATTTCCAATGAAGGTGCTCATTAGGGAACATTGCGACTTTTCTTCTTCTCCTTTTTTTTTTTTTTTTAAAAAGAGATTTCCTGCAGGACGCTCTTTTGCCAATTGTGGGGTTCCCTTGCGAAATGTTCATTACGAACCGTTTTTGTACCACCATCAATCACCTCCAACTGCTCAGCAAACCTTAATGAGAGTTTGTAAAGGAAATCAGCAGTTTCTAATTGACAGGCCTCCCAGCCTCCTGTTGTCCCACTGCCCTTCCCTCTAACTTTACAGATGTTCACAGTTAGCTGATCGCGACACAGCAATGTATCATAGCCCACTTTTCTTGTACTAGAAACTTAATGGTTTACCAAAAGAAAAGAAAAAGTAATGCACGTGTGGAATTTCTGATTTACATTTAAACTCTTTGAGGTGGTGCTTCAGTGAAGGTTGGTGTGAAGAGTCTGTGAAGGCTCTCCAAGGTCTCAATGGATTTCCAGCCCCGATCAGCAGGCCTAATGGTCAGAGATGATGCGAGTTGGGAGACCAGCAATATCTGGAGGGGCACATATTTTCCCATCCTTAAGGGGAAGGGGAAAAAAAAACAGCACTATCATTCTCTCTGCCTTTCCTTGTGTTTAGAAATCTTGCTGCGCCGTGTTCACCAAGGAGCTGAGCCAACGCTTCCGGCCGAGAGAAGGGACGCCGCAAGAGAGCGCAGGGAAATCGAAGCCATGAGTCGACGTAGGAAAAGCAAAAGGCCAAACATTAATGAACTTCTTCTCCCCTTTTTTAAAAGCAACTCTACTATGCATTACTTAGCGGTGCTCGCTTGAGAGCTCTTCCTAACAATAGAGGGGGTGTCTGGCTAAAATCTAGCGTAGGTTCTCTGTAATAACACAAACCCTAAAACCCTCTTCCCCATATGTAACGTTGCAAACCGCAGGTTTGTTTGGGGGCTTAGTAGCGCCTGGGTCCTGGGTGTTTTAATATTTTCACTCTTCCAGAGTACATGTTACCGGTGTCTGTAAACCACAGCCTTGGCAGGATGACCAATGCTGATAGCAGTTGTTGGAAGAACCTTAGTGAAAGCTATGCAAATAATTCATTTGGAAGTCCAAGGGGAAGCAGCAGCACCGTTGGGCTTCTAGGGAGTTGTGTGGGTGGGCAGATAGACACAGTGGCGAGTAAAGTGCAGTTCTAAGCTCCATAGCAAGTCTAATGAAAGAAGGAAATGCTGTAGACGGGGGGCGGGGGCGGGTTGCATGTGTTGTTTCAGGTGCCTGCAGATCTCCTCCCTTACAAGAAACATAAATCGTGGAAGTGTGCTCAACATGCAGAACAGATGCAGGTAGAAAGAGTTTCTTGACCTTTCCTTGGCCCAGAGCATTATTTGCATTTAGTGCTGAGTATAAGAAGCCTTAAATGGCACTCCTGTGGACCTGTTCAGCTGTGTTATTGACAAGTTGCTCAGAAGGAGGTGGTGTTTTTAATCAAATGCTTAGCGGAAGCCTAGGTTTTGCAGATGAAGCTAGGAAGTGCTTCCATCGCAAAAGAGCTGGCTGGTGCCCCCAGCTGTAGTAAGGACTAGTACCCACTTTCCCAAATGCCTCAATGCAGCACAGATTTGCATGCGCTTAAGCTCACTGAGATCAGTGTCCCTGGCTGTGTTGCAATCTAGAGTTCCGACAGCTTTTCCTTTTCTGTGTGTGCGTTCAAGCTTGCTCACAAACTGCAGTAGCATATGAACATCTGGGAGACAGCAGCACTGGCCCAGGTTGTAACAGCAGAGGGCACAAAGGTCTGCCACAAGTTACTTCTTTTAATGTGCTGGGGATTTAAAACGAAAGGGCAGATTAAGTTAGGATACAAGCTACCGCTACACAGAGCTGTCTCTCTCTCCCTGTAGAAGTCTCTTCTAAAACCCTCTCTGCAAGCCAACCACCTTGCCTTACAAACGGAACAAAAGAATTAGCAACATTTTTATGTATCACAAAAGTCATCTAAATAAAAGCAAGTTATGACCAAGCTGCCTCCTTGTATGTATATCTACACATCAAAGTTTGTAGTTTGCCAAGTGTGTGAGAGAGACAGTGTCCTGCAGTGGTTAAGGGTGTTGGACTAGGACCTGGGAGCCCAAAGTTCAAATCTGGGAGCTGCTAGGAGAAAAAAGTGGGATATAAATGCATTAAACGAGAAAGCAAATTGATTTGTTTTGGGAACAGGGAAAAGGGACAAGATACTTTCAACTCAAGTCAGCTTTCTTAGAAGCTTTCTAAGTTTCATTTTTAGATGTGATACGCAATCGGTTCACGAGCAGCTGCCAATTTTGCCTGCTGGTTCAGGCTGGCTTTGCAAACCTTGTGAATTATTTTAACCTGTGGGGCTTCAGATTTAAAGAGTGAGGTAGTGGTAGGGGAAGCTGAGGGCCACAGTCCCTTGGAGCTAGTTTTCCTGCTTCACATTTCTAAAGCAGCTCTTCCAGGCCTGAAGCCTCTGAGAAAATCCTACTGAGTGAGGGTGGGGAATGGGAGCGAAGGATTTGGATCAAAAACAAAAACAGACTTCTCCTCCAGCTCTTTAAAAACTCTATTTGGTATCTGCCAAGTAAATGGCTGGTGTATATTTAGGCCAAAATATAAAAAGAGATTCTTCACTGGCATTTAAATATTTCAATATGAATGTCTCACAGAAGAAAAAAATCAAGTCTTTTCCCATCGCAAACACCACAGCATTAAGATAAGCACTTACAAAAAAAAAATGAAGAGAAAACCCAAAACAATATGAGTGAGATACATAATCCATTACACACACAAACACATATATATCTATATAAAGATATATATATATATGAACAATTGTGTGTGTTTGTATATAATGAATCATATTGTCGCTTTCCTTAAATCATAAAAGCACAATATAAATACGGAATTGTGTGAACTCATTTTCCCTGTGGTAATAAAAATACATTCTTTACAATTAAAGTAAAACTAGTGCAAGTCCTGTTTCCAGCCGCCGCTCACCCCCTGGAGTCTCTCCTCGCCTGGATCATTTGAGGGGCACCTCATACTTGAAAATGACGCTGAAGATCTTCCCGCCGAGGCGATCGGCCAGCCAAGAGTTCTTGATGACGGCAAGCTTGAGGCTCTCGCATTTGAGGGCTGCATAGTAGTTGGTGTGGATGGCGCGGCCCATTCCTTCAATGATGACCAGGTCGGTCTTCCGCTCCCGGACCAGGTTGGCCAAACCTTTGTCTAGACGGCTGAAATAAGATGCGGAGAGCTTGGTGAGTGCGGAATGGGAAAGTGCTCAACTCCATGAAACCTGGGCAGGCCTTCTCACACCTAACTGGGTTTGTGGGGTTTTTCCTGTTCTTATTCTGTCTCTCACAGCTACAATAAGGTAAAGGTAAAGAGACCACTGACCATTAGGTTCAGTCATGACCGACTCTGGGGTTGCGGCGCTCATCTTGCTCTATAGGCTGAGGGAGCTGGCGTTCGTCCGCAGACAGCTTCTGGGTCATGTGGCCAGCATGACTAAGCCGCTTCTGGTGAACCAGAGCAGCACACGGAAACACCGTTTATCTTCCCGCCGGAGCTGTACCTATTTATCTACTTGCACTTTGACGTGCTAATGAACTGCTAGTTTGGCAGGAGCAGGGACCGAGCTCACCCCGTCACGGGGATTCAAACCGCCAACCTTCTGATCAGCAAGTCCTAGGCTCTGTGGTTTAACCTACAGCACCACCCGTGTCCCACAGCTACAATAAACCTACCATTAAAATTATGGACTGGTCATTTCTTTGTCAGAGGGCAAACGGGCAAATTTAGCAGGGGGATCAAATACCTCCCGCCCTCACTGTATCACATGGCTCCCAGGACAGGTTGAGGGGAAGACAGGTGCTGTACACCACAGTGAAAAGCTAATACCGGATTATATACCAGGGATGGGGAACCTTATTTCCCCATTCCCTTCTGGTATCAGCAGTGAGCCAGCGGTAAATCACACTGTGGCAATTGGAGCTAATAGTTGTTAGCAAAAAAACCCCCACCACAATCTGCACAGGAGTGCCAGGCCTAATGGGCACAGCAGCTCGTCCCCGTTAAGTATTGTTCCCATGAAGAAGTTGCTGAGACTGAAGGTCCCCACAGCTGCCCAAGTCTCTTCCGCTCAAGGGCTTTTTCCAAGCAATAGGAGACTGTGCCTGCAAGCCGCTCCATCTGTTTCAACTCTCTTCTGATTCTGGGAGACAAGGGCGGGGGGAGGAGAGCTTGTCACAGCAGGAGGGGGAGAACCCCCCCACACACATGACTCTACACCAGCCCAACTCATTTGTGCCTGTTGGCCTCTCTCTTCCCATTTGCCTGCTTCAGCTTCTGCCTCCGATTCTGGACTGCTCTATACCATGGACTCTCCCAGCTCACTAAGCCCTGTTGCCTCTTCAGCTTCCAACACCTCCTTCTCCTCCCAGTCTTCTCCCTCTGGCCACTCATCGTCATCCCACCACCAATCCCTGGGCTCTGAGCCTTCTTCCCTTGGGGGTTCCCCAGCTGGTGCCTCCCGACATTCCTCTGTCCAGCTAGTCCATGGTGCCTCGCAACCTTCCGAGGGGCCGCAAGTCAGTGGTGGGTGGAGCCAGAGGCAAAACTGGGCGGAGCAACAAATGCAAATGTAACCCTTTCTCCTGTAGGTTAGTTCATCAGCATCATCAGAATTCAAGGGCCTATTCCAGCCAGGCAAAGACAAGCAAGGAAGCTATGAAGCAGGGAGTTTTTTCAGGAGGCAGTGGAAGACAGGAGTGCCTGGCGTGCTCTGGTCCATGGGGTCACAAAAAGCCGGACACGACTAAACAATAGCACGAAGCAAGGCCGGTGAAGTTTGTGGCCCTGCCCCTGTCCTAGACAACAGCACTTTATACAGGCCGCCCACGGTTTGCCTGGGTTAAGGGCAAGCCCAGCATTATGGTCCCATTCACACAGCTCTTATGTCAGTGACACTTCAGATTGGGGCAATGCATGTCAGTTTCACGGCTGCTCCATTCTGCTTCTGGGTTTCTTTGCAAGCGGCAGGAAACTGACACGCATCATCTAAAGGCTTTGCTTTGGCCGTGCTTCTGGAAACTCAGAACAACTCGGTGGAACGACAGTGCTCTACAGACCCTAAAAAACAAACACTTGCTGGACTTCCGGGACGCCGCGGCCACGGGAAGGAGCGAGAGGCAACTCGTCCGAGGAGCCTCGAACAGCGTGGGGGTCTTAGAGGGGTCACGAAGGCTCCGTGAACCCCTAAACCACAGGTGGAATATCCTGTTGGTCAAAACACCCAGCAAGGCTGCGTGTGCTCGCCTGTGTTGCCGGCGTTTAACAAGGCTGGAGCCGCAGCGAGAAGGGGAAGCACCAGACTCCATGCTGTGAAGCCTCAGGCTCCAAGTGAAAGCGGCGGACCTCCGACAGCAGAGGAAAAGCTGGGAAATAGTCTTAAAAGCTTTGAAGAAAGCAGAGGAGGGAGAACATTGGAAAAACAATCAAAGTAAAAAAGCCAAAGGAATTCTGAATGAAGTACCCAGCGGAGAAGTAATTAAAGACAAAAGAAGGAGGAATCCACTACTGGCGGTAAGATTGACAAAGGAGTAAAGCGAAAAGCTGGCAGACGTGAATGAAAGAGCAAGAAAGTAACCGCTAGCGAGGGGAAGGAATTTCCTCGGTAACAAAGTACATTTTACAAAGTACAAAGAGTTGGAAGCAAGGTAATATTGAGGTTTTTTTTTTTTTCTTTTTTGATAGAGAGACTCTTTACCAGGTTTGAGAGGAGGAAAGGAGGTTTCTGAGGCATTTGGTTGATGCTTTAACCGACAGGCTTTTTGAGGACGTTATTGTTAACATCAACTTTCTTGTTTGAAGTGGGGGGAAGAAAGCCTGGGTCCTCCCCAGATTTTAATGCTGGTTTTATGTTAGTGACTTCCCTATGGGTTTAAAAAAGGGAGGAGGAAGCCATTTCGGGACGCAACTTGGCTCTGTTATTCACCATTTCAATTTGTTCTTGATCTATTACGCCTCTGCATGCATTTGAGATTTAAAGGGACATGCGCCAAAAGCTAAATAGGAGAACTTAAACCAGCATAAAGAACACTTCCCGAAGAACCTCCAAGTCTCCAGTAAAGGAAAATTTTTGGTGACGCCAGACTTCTATAATACCACCCTCTAAGAGGGTAAAGACTGTAAAAGGTAAAGACTGTTAAACTTTGTGTATAGTCTGACGCCTACTATCTGCTATTACACCCCATCGCCAGACCCGGTAACCTTTTAACCCATTAGAGACTATTTGTGATCCTGTGCCTCATCCCTTTTTGAAAGACATTAGGACAGAGATTAGCTTCTGGGGGAGATTATTCCAGATCCAAGGACCCACCACAAAAAAGGCCCTGTTATATGTCTTATGGTTATGAATCCTGAGATCTGTGAGTAAATTACAGCCCAGTAATATTCGGAGGGCTGCAGGTTGACCATCCTGGACTATGTTTCTCTATAAACCTGTCTATAAATCTGCTGCATCTATATAACTCCCCAAAAGACGTTAGTGTGGTGGACCCTAAGACCCTTCAAGCCTACAAAATGACAAACGGTGCAAAAAAAGGGGTGGCAACACCAGCGGAAAGGAGGCCGTCAAGACAAGATGATGCTAAAGAAAGCAAAGAAATTAAGGACTATAGTAGTCTGATGGCCGAAATAAGGAAAGAATTCAAAAATAATGAACAATATATTGAGAGAAAATTACTTGAGGTACAAGACATTTTGGATAAGAAATTGGAGGGAGTGGTGGGGGAATTGACAGGAAGGGTTAAAGATTTATCAGTAAGAACTAAGGTTCTGGAAGATTCAATGAAAAAGGTGCAAAAAGATACGAAAACTAGTAAGAAGGAGGTGGATAGAGTTAGAGTAGAAGTTAAAGAGATAGAAAGAGTGCAGGAAGAGTTGTTGGACAATATGGCCATGACGCAAATGAGGCAAAATCAAACCAACCTGAAACTGAGGGGTGTACCAGAGACCCCAAATGAGAATATTAGATTTAAAATGATAAAAGAGCTGGCAACCTGGTTAAATAAGAGTGAGGAGGAGGTAAACTGTCATCTAGTAAATATTTTTCGAATAAGATCAAAATTAGACAGAGCCAGAAAGAAAAAGCTGCCAGGTGATGTAATTGTCATGTTCAACACTTTGGAAATAAGAAATGAAATACTGCAACAGAACCACATAAAAAGGTTATATATTGAAGGAAACCGAATTATTATCTTTAAACAAATTCCTTTGAGATTTCTTCGAAGGAGAGAGGCATACAAAAAATTAACAAACCAATTGAAGAAGAATGGGACATTGTATAGATGGGAGTTTCCTGAAGGCATTTCATTCTACTTTAAGGAAAAAAGGTTTAAATTAAGCACCAGTGTTGAACTCCAAAAATTTGCGAGGATATATGAGAAGGACCTGGGAAAAGTTGAAGGGGAGGCGGAAAGGGAGGAACGACAGAGAGACGAGGAGGGTGAAGGGAGTGAAGAAGAAGAAAAAGAGGAGAGTTTAACAGGAGAAGAGGAAGAACAAGAGGAGGAAAGCAAGGAACAGTAGTTTCTATTTAATCTAGTTAAATTAGCTAGAATAGTTTAATAGATGGCTTTAAAAATAATAAGCTGGAATGTGAATGGTTTGAACAATAAAAATAAGAGGAATCAGATTGCGCATGTATTGCTGAAAAAGAATTGGGATTTAATTTGTCTTCAAGAAACGCATGTAATAAGAAAACACAAGAGGGTATTAAGTAATAAGAGATTGGGATTGGAATTTGTGACCTCCGACAAGGTTAAGAAAAGAGGGGTAGTAATTTATATAAAGGAAAAATATGACCCGCAATTACTGTACAAAGATGAACATGGGAGAGTAGTGGTGGTGCAGATGGTCCTTCATGGAGAAAAAATAGTTGTGGTTGGAATATATGCCCCGAATGAGAAAAAATCAGCTTTCTTTTTGGAATTAGATAATATATTAACGGAATGGATGGATCAGAAAATGATATTGATGGGAGATCTTAATGGGGTGGTGATGCCGAACATGGATAGATTAACAAAAAGACAAGATGGGAAAGAAGGTAAATTACCACGATCTTTCTTTGACATGGTAAATAATTTGGGATTGACGGATGCTTGGAGATTTAAAAATCCTACTGTAAAACAATTCACCTTTTTTTCAAATCCGAATCAGAGCTGGGGGAGGATAGACAGTATTTGGGTCTCGAGGGAATTGGTACAGAACTTAATTAAGTCCGAAATTTGGCCTCGAACTCTATCTGATCATAGTGCGGTTTCCATGGAGTTAAAAGGTAGAGAGGTTAAAACAGCCAGATGGAGAATGAATGAATATTTATTTAATGATCAAAAGATAGTAAATAAGGCTATAGAAACAATTGAAGAATACTTTAGGTGGAACTTAAATGGAGAAACTTCCATAGAGACGGTGTGGGACGCAGGAAAAGCGGTCATGAGGGGTTTTTTGATTCAGAAAAATAGCCAACTAAGAAAAGAAAAAGAAAAAAAGAAAGAGCAGATTTTAACACAGATTATGGAAAATGAAAGAAAATTAACTGCTAACCCTAGTGAAGAGAGTTTAAAACAGAACTTAAGAATATTACAAGCTAAATTTGCCACAATAATTAACCAAGAGATAGAGTGGAAAATTAAGAGGATGAATCAAAAGAACTTTGAGTCCGCAAATAAGATAGGGAAATATCTAGCGTGGCAGCTGAGAGAAAGGAAGAAGCTGAGTATGATCAGCAAAATAAAAGAAGGAGATATGATTATGGAAGAACCAAAGGAAATAAAAAGAATATTCCAAAGATATTATAAGGATTTATATAAAAGAGGAGAGGAAACAGAACAAGAAATAGATCAATTTTTGCAAAAACACCATCTGGAACAAATTGTAGAAGATGAAAGAGCAGCACTAGATGAGATAATAACACAGGAAGAGATAAAAAAGGCTATCAAAAAGATGAAAGCTGAGAAGGCGCCGGGACCGGACGGTCTTCCAGCCAAATATTATAAAATATTAATTAACCAAATATCACCAGTGCTGGGAGAGGTTATGAACAATATATTGAGAGAAGGAAAGATACCTGATACCTGGAAGGAAGCCTATGTTACCTTGATTCCTAAAAAAGAGGTGGACACTATGGAAGTAAAGAACTATAGGCCAATCTCATTATTAAATAATGATTATAAGCTATTTGCAGATATAATGGCGGAAAGATTAAAGAAGGTCTTGATTAATAAAATCCATGGTGACCAAACAGGATTTCTCCCAGGGAGACAATTACGGGATAATGTAAGGAATTTGATTGACATTATTGAATATTTGGACATGAAAATAGACAGAAAAGCTGCACTGGTTTTCATAGACGCCGAAAAGGCATTTGACAATGTTTCCTGGAACTTCCTAAAGAAGGTTTTGGAGAGGATGGGAATTGGCGAAAAATTTAGAAGAGGCATAGAAGCAATATACAAAGAACAGAAAGCAAAGCTGGTGATAAATAATAATACAACAGAATATTTTAACATTTATAAAGGGACCAGACAAGGTTGCCCCCTGTCCCCCTTATTATTTATTATAATTTTGGAAGTACTTAATAAGAGACTGAGGGAGGCAACAGAAGTGAAAGGAATTAGAGTAGGAAAGAAGGAATTTAAAATTAAAGCCTTCGCCGACGATATTGTTCTGACTTTGGAAGATCCACAAGATAGTGTAAAAGAAGCATTACAAAAAATTGAGGAATTTGGAGAGGTGGCAGGTTTTAAGGTAAATAAGAATAAAACTAAAATGCTGGTTAAAAATCTAACTAAGGAAGAAACGAAAGATCTAGAACAAAAAGTGGAAATCATGGTGGTGAAAAAAGTGAAATATTTGGGAGTGTGGATCACGGCAAAAAACATAAACCTATATAAAGATAATTATGAAGTTACATGGAAAAAAATAAAGAAAGATCTGGAAATATGGGAGAGGATGAAATTTTCCTTTTTAGGAAGGATAGCAGTGGTTAAAATGAATGTTTTGCCGAGAATGTTGTTTCTATTTCAAACTCTTCCAGTTATTAAAGGTTTAAAACAATGTAAAGAATGGCAGAGAACCCTGATGAAATTCATCTGGCAGGGGAAAAGACCAAGGATTAAAATGAAAATATTAACTGATAAAAAGGAAAGAGGAGGTTTTGCTCTCCCAGATTTGAGTTTATATTATGAAGCAGCGTGCCTACTTTGGCTAAAAGATTGGATAAAACTGGAGAACAGAGACCTGTTGGATTTAGAAGGTTTCAATAATTGGTACGGGTGGCACGCATATCTCTGGTATGAGAAGGTGAAAGTCCACAGGGCTTTCTTAAATCATATTTTCAGGGGACCAATATATCAGGTCTGGGAAAGAAATAAGAACCTTCTTGAAAGAAAAACACCATGGTGGATCTCACCGGTAGAGGTCTTAACAAAAAAAAAAACCAACATGGAAGGGAAGACAGCCACTTACGAAGATTTGGTAAGAAAATCAGAACAAGGGCTTAAACTTAAACCTTATGAGGAAATAAAGGATCAATTCACCGGTTGGTTACAGTATCATCAGGTGAATGATATGTTAAAGCAAGATAAAAGAAAAATGGGCTTTGAGGACAAGAAATCAAAATTCAATATAGAAATAATAGAAGGTAAAAACAAAACATTGTCTAAATTATACAACATATTACTGGAATGGCATACAAAAGACGAGGAAGTCAAAGAGGCAATGATTAAATGGGCAATTGACTTCGGCTATAACATCGAGTTTGAAAAGTGGTTGAAATTGTGGAATAGAGATATTAAATTTACGGCCTGTACGAGTTTGAGAGAAAATGTCTGGAAAATGCTCTATAGATGGTATCTCACGCCGGCAAAATTAGCTAAAATCTATAGATCAGAAAATAAGACATGCTGGAAATGTGGTGAAGTGGAGGGAGACCTCTACCATATGTGGTGGCAATGCAACAAGGTGAAGGTTTTTTGGGAAGCAATTTATAATGAACTTAAAAAAGTTTTTAAATATACTTTTCCCAAAAGACCTGAGGCCTTTTTGCTGGGAATTATGGGTAAGGAAATAAAAAATGAAGATAAAAAAATTTTTCTCTATGCCACCACAGCCGCAAGAATTATGCTGGCACAAAACTGGAAAACAGAAAATATACCTAACGTAAGTGACTGGCAGGTCAAAATGATTAACTATGCCGAGCTAGATAGATTAACAGGCAGAATACGAGACCAAGACGACCAGAAATTTCAAAAAAATTGGAGTAAATTTTGGAAATATATTGGAACGGATATATAGGAGGAACTGGCGGTATTAGAAAAACTTTATCAGCTAATAAGTATAAACTTTAATAAACTAATTACGCAATCCGGGATTTATTTGATACTTACCAAAAGGGTGGAGGGAAGTCAAAGGCTAAGTAGAGCCTAATGCTTATATTATTTTTTTTGTATGATTGTATGCTTACTTTTTGTATAGCATGAAAATAGGATGAATAATTTATGTTAAAATGTCTATTTTTGTATTTGTTTGTCCTTTTTTTTTTCTTTTACAAATTCTGAATAAAAATTTACTTGCAAAAAAAAAAAACAAACACTTGCTGCCCCCTTGTGGTGAGAAGGAGGACTTTTCCCCCAGACTGTTATCACCTGAGCTTTCTGTGCTCGCAATATACAGGAGGGAGACCTCTTACCTGAGGTCCAAGCAGGGTGAACTTGAGCCTGTCTGTACCAAGAGCAATTTCTCTTCCTTCAAGGCATCTCTAAAAGGAGGCAGATGCATAATTTTAAGATCAGCTTCAATGTTCACATGCTACGAATATGCCGGGTCTTGGGTTTACAAGAATTCTTCAATATTATGCAAAATTAAGAGTCGTACTCAACGAGGCCCTACATAGAGCAGACCCAATGAAATTATGAACCTAAGTTGGTCACGTTCATCCATTTCAATGGGTCTACTCTGAACAAAATCAGGATTTGGAGCAACCCTTGGTCTTAAACAGGTGCGGAGAACCTTTGGCCCAGCAAGATGTTGCTGAACTTCAACTCCCATCAGTCCCAAAAAGCATAGCTGGGGATGATGGGAACTGAAGTTCAGGAACATCTGGAAGGCCATCTGGTCTCGAACATCACAGCACAAAACCCCAAAACCTTAAGCTTTTATTTAGCAGAGTATCATTCAAACTCTTTGCTTCTGAACTCTCAACAAACCACCAGCAATCCAGACTTTGTGTTAAGTCTCAAACCTTCTCTTTTAAGAGCATGCCAGCCCAAAGAGAAGAAACACCATACTGGTCCTCACCGTATGACAGGATCCGTAGCTGCTATCCTCTCTGTAACAAGCAGGGACTCACTGTAGGTGACATCATTTAGCGCAGGCCCAGAATTGCAAGCCAATATAACCTGTGAGCACACACAGAGAGGAAAGGCAAGTGTCACATTGGGCCAAGTGTGAAAAGTTCAATGTACACTTCTGTATGTGAGTTGAAGTGAAGATATAAACTGTAGGAGAGCACCAGGAGGTGGGATTAACCTCCTACTCCAATAATATAGCCTCCACTAGAGCTTTCCAGTCACCAAGTGGTTCAGTATAGGATAGTTTCTTCTATCCGATCCATGAGGAGCTAAGGCAAGTTTGCTGAAATAATCTTTCCCCCCAGTTACTTCTTCTCAAATAACTACATCAACAGTGATGAGCTAGCTTGAGGCAGTTTACCTTAGGCTGTCACCGTAATTCAACTGACCTCTGTGCCCCTAGAGAGCAGCTCCCTGACAAAGGGGAAGACGCCTAATATGATGTCTATTCCACTGTTATCTGCAAAAATTAAGGCACATTTATGAGGGGAGGCCTGTAAAAGAAAAAGAAAAGTATCATTCAGAGAAGCACCGACAGGCTGCAGGTTAAAATATGTACACGGAGTTAACAGTGTGACCCAAACCATGTCTATTCAGAAGTGAGTTCCATTGAATTCAGTGGATCTTACTCTCAGGTAAGTGGAGTTAGGACTGTAAGCAAAAAACCACTTTTGCTGGAAAGTCTATAGGCTACTCTTTCAGCTCAACAGATTCTGCCTGAGAAAATGACCTCCGTAGGAAGATGCAGTATGTCTGCCCTAGAGCAAAAGATGTCCATCGGCTGCTCTGAGTTTGCCTGTACCTCGAATTCACAAAACGTAACTGGCTGTACTTTTGAATAAATAAGGTATACTATTCATTGTATCAAATTGTAGATTTCAACGGAGGTCTCGTAAAGTTCAACGAAAAAAGCAGAAGACCCAGTGGATCAGTTCATTCTCTAGTCAGTTCATGCATAAGGTCCATACATGTAAAAGTATCTATTCCACCTGTCTGTTCAAAGAGTCCAGTAATCCACATGAAGGGCTGTTACAGTTCTACAGAATCCTTTAACAGAGTCTAAGACAAGGATTTCCGGAATATTAGCCTTGTTTCGCCACCCTAGGCTTCATCAGTAGAACAGGCTCATATGTAATATTACAGGATAGTGGATCTTATAGCATGGTAGTGGTTGCAGTCCGTTGAAATCTACAATTTGATACAATGAATAGTATACCTTATTTATTCAAAAGTACAGCCGGTTACGTCTTGTGTGTTTATTATGTTTCACGTAACCATAGGTTTGTTGTTGTTGTTGTTGTTGTGTTGTTCCTCAAATTCAACAAGCTTAAAGCTATGGCGCAGCCTGAAAGGCAGTTGGCACCCACATCACCTTCCTTTTGGCTCTATATGAAGGGATCTCCAATCCAAATCTGTGAGGGTGGGGCAGAGGTCACAACAATTAGTTGTTTTTTTAAAGGGTGTAGGCCAGTTTTCCCTCAAACTACTTGGGCCAGAGCCCCCTTGGACACCAGCACATTGCAAAATCCAGAGTTCTTTCTATGGATTCACCTTTCAAAACAGTGTTTTGGTAGTCTTTGTAATGGTCTGGGCCAAGTCCTGTCTCCACTGGGCTTTTCTAAATAGGCTATTTTATGGGATTCCGTAGTTCTGTGGCTGGTGGCCAAGTGGCTGAAACGTCAACAGAGGAATCTCACAAAAAGCGGATGCTAAGCAGGGACAATGACTGAGAAGATTTTGGATTTTGTTAATGTAGAGCAAAACTCAGAGATTCTGCCATAGGTGAAGTACAAATGACTTTTTTTTAAAAAAAAAAAAGTGGCTTCCTTTCTTATACAAAGCAGCTGTTCCAGAGAGGAAATCAGAAATCTAGGGAGAATCTTGTCTATCTTCCTCTTCTAATGTCACATTGTTTGGGTTTACACTTGGTCTTACTTCATAAAATGCATGTTCAAAACCATTTTGCTTCTATATTTAGAGGTAATCATGTATTATCCTCCAAACCCCTTTTGCTCCATTTTGTTTCACTTTAGCACTTGAGTTACTGATTGCATGCAAATCAGCCTTCTTGTTTATTGTGGAATGCTGTATTCTTCTGCATCCTTCTTTTATGAAATTAACTTGTCTTAAAATAAGGAATATTAAAAGGGAGAGAGAGTCTATCAGTTTCAATGATCTGCAGCTGAAAAGGGGAGACACACACACCCCTATCTTTTGTCCAGCTGCATTATATTCAGTAGTTAAGAGTGACTGCTTGTAGCTTGTTGTAACCTGCCTTGGCACCTTGGTAAGTAGTAGCAGTAATAGTAATAGTAATAGTAATAATAATAATAATAATAATAATAATAATAATAATAATAATATACCTTGAGTCGTGCCAGCCATTCATTGTAGGAATCTTCAAGCCAGGGGCGTTCTGTACAATGGCACAAAAACCAACACATTATCAAAACGTTAAGGACAGGTCAATCACTCAAGAAAATCTGAAGGGAAGCATTCTGGGCTCATCTCTTGACCAGAGGTCTAAAGAGCACTGGAGGCTACGACCCCTGTCCTCGAGGAACAAAGGAAGCTGCCCGAAACTTGTTGCTCCATCTAGCTCAACGCTGTCTACTACAGCGACTGGCAGCAGCTCTCTAGGATTATGGACAGGTGACAAATCCAGTCACACCTGGAGATGCTGGGGACTGATCTTGGGACCATGCTCATGCAAAGCAGAAGCTCTACTGCATGAGAAGATGCTTCACCCCCAGTGGTCCACTTAGCTCAGTATTGACTACACTGACTGGAAGCAGCTCTCCAACATTTCAGGCAGTGGTCTCTTCCAGCCCGACTGGGAGATGCTGGGGATTGAAATTGGGACCTTTTGAATGCAAAGCAGGTGCTTGGCCATTGAGCTATGGCACTTGCCAGGGCAAGAGGGAGACCAGCCTGTCCTTATCTTGTACAAGGGTTTGAGAGCACCAGCTGTTAGTGGCACAGAGACTGCCCAACCGAAGGGCTTCTGGTGTGTACAAGTTGCTTTGATTGGCCTGGGGTGGAAGGTGGGGAATTTAGCCTGTTGCAAGTCACTTTGAGAAGCAATCAGTCCAAAGACAGGGGGTATTAATATTCATAGTAAATAAAATAATAGTGTACGCTTCAGGGCCACACCTGCACATTCAGAGAATGCTGAAGCTCCCGCAAGCTGGGAAAAGACCACTTGCCCACTTGCTCTAAGTAATACTTCTGGTGGCAGAACTAAGATTGGAACAAGCTTCCTTGCAGTTTAACCTTTCCCAAGATGAGCTTGATTTCGTTGGCTCGGGCAAACTCCGGACAATGGTTTGTTGTTCAATAAGGTTCTACTCTAATCCGAGTGAGTTATATCCATTCATTTCAATGGGTCTGCTTGGAGTGTGACCAATGTTGGAAGTGACCCCATACTTTCAGCGCAGGACACGAGGCATGGGTAGGAGTTGCTGTAGGCCACAATTTGCAGAACTTTTAAATTCTCCTGCTCACATAATTTTATTTTGTTTTTTAAGACGATGCAGCTTTCAGCACTGCCTCTCCCCATATAAACTGACCCAGATGCTGTGCTTGTTATCTGAGGCCCTTCTCTGAGAGAGGTTCGGAGGTTGACAACATGACAACGGGCCTTTTCTGTGGTGGCTCCACATTCCTGGAATGCTTTCCCCAGAGAAGCTCACCTGGCATGTTTGTTACATATATTTAGGTGCCAAACAAAAACATTCCTCTTTACCCAGGCTTTTGGCCATTAAACAATCTGTGGCCTTTTTTTAAAAAAGGGAGGGGCTGTTATCATGATTTTTTGGGTGGTTGTTTTATTGATTTTTTATTATTATTACACTATGTAAATTTTAATGCACACTGCCCTGGGATCTTTGGATAAAGGGCAATATATAAACTGAAATAAATAATAAATAATAATAATAATAATAATGTCCCAATACTGTCTGGCAGTAGTACTTCAGGGTTTCAGACAGGGGTCCAGCAACACCCCCATCCCTAGCCTAGAGGCTTTTACACAGCTATCTGCTCTTAAGGATGCTCCGCGTTCGCAACCAGCCATAGCGCCCCCGCCCCCACCCCGCGATGACAGGGATGCCCCCTACCTGATACATGCCGATATCACAGAAAGATACTAAAAGGGAGAGTTTCTGCCCAATACCTTGCAGTTTTTCCTTGGCTTCCTCAAATCCAAACTGCGGCTCCGTTTCAAGAACGCTGGGTATCAGGGAAGAGAGAGAAAGAGAAGGAAGAATGTGAATATTGGGGGTGGTGAGATGCTTGGACCAAACAGATCTGCAGCTGAACAAGGCATGTGCTACCCCTCCAGGATTTACTTATTAAGAAATAAACATCTCTCAGTAGTGAGCCTGGAAAAGAGGACAGCAGATGTACTGTGTCCAAATAAAATAAAAAAAAATGTTTAGAGAGACAATGAACAATAGGTCACATTTCAAGAAGGAAGAAGAGAGCCCCGCTGCAAGAAGACTGGCAGGGAGGCACATGAAAGAGTCGCCTGCAGAAGCAGACCATCAGACCACCTAGCCCAGTTTGGCCTAAATCTCAACTGGCAGCAGCTTTCCACAGTTTCGGGCAAAGGGCGGGTCTTTCCCATGACTTGCTCTCTGTAGATGATGGGAATTGAAACTGCATGCAGAGGATTATTTCCTCTGCCACTGGACCACACAATAGACACAAAACAGGAACACAGGAGGCTCCCTTATACTAGGTCAGAGCATTGGGTCCACCTGGCTCAGTAATGTCTACACTGACTGACAGTGGCTTCTCCAGGGTTACAGTCAAGAGTCCCTCCCAGCCCTACCTGCAGATGCCAGGGACTGAACCTGGGACCTTCTGCATGCGAAGCAGGGGCTCCAGCCACTGAGCTACAGTCCATCCCTAAATGAAGGTAATAGCACAGGTGGCGCCATGGGTTAAACCACAGAGCCTAGGGTTTGCCGATCAGAAGGTCGGCGGTTCGAATCCCCGCAATGGGGTGAGCTCCCATTGCTCGGTCCCTGCTCCTGCCAACCTAGCAGTTTGAAAGCAAGTAAAAGTGCAAGTAGATAAATAGGTACCACTCCGGCGGGAAGGTAAACGGCGTTTCCGTGCGTTGCTCTGGTTTGCCAGAAGTGGCTTCGTCATGCTGGCCACATGACCCGGAAGCTGTACGCCGGCTCCCTCGGCCAATAAAGTGAGATGAGCGCCACAACCTCAGAGCTGGTCACGACTGGACCTAATGGTTTACCTTTACGTCCCTTCCAGCTTGTGAAAAGGGCTGTGCCCTGCCAACCTCTGCCTGCCCTTCACCAGCATGCCTTCTTGCTTACATCCAGTTCAGATGGCAGCACTGGCTCCACTCCCTCTTTGCGCTTCCTGCCCTACCAGCCTCTGCCAGAGTTATTTCCACTAATATATAATCCACCCAGCCCTATTTATAGGCGCCAGTTTGAGAGGAAGTAGGGCTGGACTGCAATTCTTAATTTCGTCAAGTATCAGTGTATGCGCACAAACACATTTCAAAAATCGGAGAGGAAGTCCACCTCTAAGAGGAGGAGACTACCCACTTCAGAAATATGGCTTCAGTTCATCAAAGACGTTAAAAAACAGGGACTCAGATGTGTTGGAGGGGGTGAGACTTCCTAGCATGCCCCTATCATCATCACGCTAGGGAAACAAATGCTTGATTAGTCTTACAGCTACACTAGGGTTGCCATATTTCAAAAAGTAAAAACCAGGACACCCCAAAAGTTCCTGAGTTGTTGTTGGTTTTTTTTGGAAACTCCAAAGTTGTTGAGCCAATTTTCTTTGATTGACTTGCCTAAGATCCAGCACAAAGCGCCACCTTTTGAAAAGCCCCCTCCCGGTGAAATCCCAGTATGGCAGCCCTAAGCTACACATACTGCTAAGTTCTGTATTTATCATGTCAGCAAGCTGCCAACCAAGTTAAGTGCTAATGAAGTGATCTCTCATGCAATGAGTTGTGTTGTTGTTTTTTTAAAGGGAATTAATCTGCCCACTTCAGTCACATGGGGAGATTTAGCCACACCCAAATACCATTAATGGAACGTAAAACGATTTGCAGATGGCAAAGCAGAAGTCATTAGCGCACTTGCTGGAAAAAGAAGAAATAAAATACAAGGGGCATTCAAAGTCTTTTGAGGGGAGGGGGGATGCAGAACTGTACAAAGATGGTTAGAACACCTACTCTGAGACTGCTTTTGCTCCCCAGTCAAAGACGTTCCCCGCAAGAAGTCCTTTCACCAGAGCGAACTGCCGCTCCTCCCAGCCTAGTGAATCCAAAGAGTCGATAACGCTCTGGTAACACTTTAGTGCGATGCCGTTTTCTTTCTGTTTTACCTGCAAGAAAGTAAGGCACAAGGTGATATGCACAGGGAGGAAGGATAAGGCTCAATTCCTTTAGAAGCGCCTTTTCCCTCCCCCCACCCCAAGCTCTCTGCTTTGTAGCCTCCAATGGGATCATTGAATAACCACAGTTGACAAGAGCATATAAAAAGAGCCATTTCTCACAGAAATTGCTAAAAATGCTCAGAGGTGGATGTTTCTAGAACCCAGCAGTAACATCTTCATTACAAAGCAGCAATGTGAGTTTGGTGCTGGGAAAAACAATAAGTGTGACAGAATTCAGAGACGGGGTCTTTTTGGTGTTGGCTCCCTAATTATAGAAATCATGAAAAGCATTATACCTGGGCACCTGCTGTACAGGCTTTCAAATGAAACTGCTTTTTTTGGACTGCCTGTTTTTTGGAGGGTGGGGAAGGGGTTTTGCCTATTTTGTCTGTGTTTTTTTCCAAAAATGTTATTTACAAAAACAGGTACCTTTCTAGTCTTACATCCCTGCATCTTGGGTTACAATTTTCAACAAAACAATTCCATCTTTTAGCAACATCTCACCTCTTTTAGGTATCTTCCCAGCACTTTCTCACTCCTAGAGTCTTGCATACATGCAGGGCATTCATTTGTACATTTACAATTGTACATTTGTACATTTACCCCATTACTCTGGACTCTTCTTTATCAACTGCTCTGGAGGGGAAATCCTCAGGGCAGGGACCTGAATCTGCAGTTTGTCTATTACTGCTCATGGGAAAGAAAATATTTGAGAATCTATGGGTTGTAAACAGCGCTAGTGGTACTCAGGAATAAACCCAGTGATGTTAATACATCTGGCTGAGGTTCATTAGTTTCAATGGGTCTACTCTGAGTAGGACTTAGGTAAGGCTTACTTGAGCACAGCCAGAAGGTTAAGGAGGAAACACTTACCTTGGAGTAGGGATCTGGGAAGTTGAACTCATTCAAACAGTGCTCCCTTGTATCCAGCAGACTTCTAACAGTTAAGGTGCCGTAGGCACTGGGGAAGATGAAAGGGGAAGGACAGGGAGGACATAGGTCAGCTGAGAACACAGAAACCTTATACTGAATCAGACCACCGGTCTATCTAGCCCAGTACTGTATACACCTGGTCCCTACCGCCCACTAATGGGCGTTTCAGGATTCTAGGTGGGCGGTAGGGAGCTCTACAGCACAAGCTGAATCCTCCTTCTGTCGAGCACTGGTGGGCGGTGAGGAAATTTTACCATCAAGAAAGATGCATTAGTGGGCGGTAAGTATAAAAAGGTTGACTGCCTCTGGTTTAGGCTGACTGGCAGAGGCTCTTCAGGAATTCAGACAGGAATTCCCAGTCCTACTTGCGAGATGCCTGGGATTGAACCTGGAACCTTCTGTGTGCCACTGAGCTCTTGCCCTTCCCCTTTCTAGCCATGCAGGGTAATTAAGGGCAACTTTTGCTCTGCTAGTTATATCCCTCTCTCATGCATCTCAAGATAATTAAGTGGCTTGCTCTCAAAAGGTATTCCATGGTTCTCTGGAATTCCCTTAGGAGTGAAGCACGCAGCCAGCACTGTTGCTTTCAACACGGGTTGAATACGTTCCTCCCTCCCTAATCTTTCCAAATTAGTCTGTTTCCTTCTGCACTTTAAACTTCTTGCTGGGTTTTTAAGAGCTTCATACTGCGCTTTATGATTGGCATCCTGCTTTATATTCCATTCTTCACTTTTTACGCTAGCTTGCTGTTCGGTTGTATCTTATTTTTACATGACACTGCGGCAGAGCTGATGGTGGTGGTTTTTTAAAGAGATCATCAGCTGCTTTGGGGAGGAAGTTATTCAAACAGCAAGGGACAGAGAGTTTCAAACACACATATAGTGAAATAAACTAAAGGAGGAGTGGATAGGAGCTGAACGGAGACGGGGAAAAAAAGGACAGACAAAAGGAAAGATTTCCAGCGCATATCCCAACTATGGAAGTAATTACCATGCAATGCACTGACAGCCACTAACTGATTCAACAGTCATGGAGGGTAATTTATCAATGGCTACAAGTTCTGTTCCCCATGTACTTCCCTTCAGAAAGCCTTTGAATTAATAGTTGCTGGAAAATCACAGGAGAGAGGCGGCTATGGCCCTCATGCCCTGCTTGTGGGTTTCCTCAATACATCCAGTTCAGGAGTGTGGAAACTCAGACCTGGGGGCCGAATCTGGCCCTCGGGACTTGCTTCAGGCCACACCCCTTCCCCAGTCGCACTGGCTTGAATGTGTCCTTGAACGCCAATAATTCCTCCTGCTTCTTTGGAGGACAGAGGTGTGCTTACAGCACAAAGGCGTTGGTGATTTTTTTGCCCAGTGTGGCCCCCAGAAGGTTGAAAAAGCTTCCCTTTCTCTGATGTAGCTGGCCAGAGCAGAAAGCCCCAAAGCCCTGCTGGATCAGGCCAAATGAGGCCCATCCAGTCCAGTCTCCTGTTGCCACAGTGGCCAACCAGAGGCCTCTGGAATGCAGGACATACCGTATTTTTCGCTCTATAAGACACACGTTTACCCTCCTAAAAAGTAAGGGGAAATGTGTGTGCATCTTATGGAGCGAATGTAGGCTGCGCAGCTATCCCAGAAGCCAGAACAGCAAGAGGGATTGCTGTGCAGCGATCCCTCTTGCTGTCCTGGCTTCTGGGATTCAGAATATTTTTTTTCTTGTTTTCCTCCTCCAAAAACTAGGTGCATCTTATGGTCTGGTGCGTCTTATAGAGCAAAAAATACTACAGCCACAATTCTCCCAACTTGCAATTCCCAGCAACAGGCATTCAGAGGTGTTCTGCCTCTGGAGCTGGAACATGCCTATCGTGGCTAGTGGCCATCGATAGGCAGAATTCATGGAGGATAAAGACTAGCCGTCTTTTAGAGCCATTTACAAAACTGGTGGGAATTACTCAGGATGCAAAAGTAGCAAGCAGCTCATCAAGACGCCCAGCGGTGTTTAAAATGTGCACAAGGTTCCAGCTAAGTCAACCCACTGCCGTCCCACACGCACCGACTTACAAAGGCTGCTGCCGGAGCGTCTGAAGTTTGTCCCAGTACTTCTGCCGGAACTTCTCGGCTCGCTCAGCTGCATCAACAGACTCTGGCTGGCTGGCTGCAGCTCGCTTCGCGACCTGGCAAAGGGAGGAAGGAAAGCGGAGGGAGAGACAGTGCCAAGGGCATTGTTACTTGCACCTCCAAGACTTTGCGGCTTCTGTTGCTGTTAAATAGAAAACGAAAGCAGATGAAGCTGGAGGCAAAGATAAATGTCAGAACCGGGCCCTGGCAACAGCAAACCCTCTAGATTAGGCTAAATAGTTGCTCTAGTTTGAAGAAAGCAGCTGACCAAAACAAAACAGCAACACACATCTAAGATGCAAGAGGGCAAAAAAAAAAAAATCCCCTGACATATTTTTATTTATTTATTTAAAGAAATCTCAAGTTTCTCCAAGGGTCCACAAACACTGGCTTAGCTTACCAGCTAACCCAGAGATGGGAAAAATGAGGTCCTGGGGCTGGATGTGGCCCTTCAGGTCTCTCTGGCCCCTTGGACCCTTTCTAGTCACACCCCTCACCAGCCCTGATTCATAGACTCCTTGAGTCTATTTAAGCCCAGTGGGTTTCCGCAGACGCTCCTGTAGAATCAGTGGACTTCCATGGGCTTCACTTTCCTATTAGGAAATCTGCAACCCCCTGCAAATCCATGTGATATACGTGGCAACACATTTAATAGAAGGCCCTCACCCCGTCCAAGGCCTCCTCAAAGCATGAGAGCCAGTACTTCCTAGCCATGGCATCGTCGGTGAGGTCAACTGTGTCCGGGATGTAGGTGGATGGATCCTTCAGCAAGGGAAGATTGACAAGCGGTCGTTCCAAACGATCCATTTCCAACATGTCAAACTTGGGAAGAGGGGAGAAAAGGTTGCGATCAGTATAGAATGAGATTAGACAGGAGACCTGCACTAACACACGAGGTTTACGCCTGGAGAAACTTGGGGGGAAAAACACAATGGGGATCTGTGCATTAGCGGCAATCTAGCATAACTACATGTCCTTTAAGTCCCAGGTCCTGCTTCCAGGCTTCCCATAATGGGCATCTGGTTGGCCACTGTGAGATCAGGTGGGCCTTTGGCCTGGTCCAGCAGCCAGCCTCTTCTCACCTGCGCAGCTCTATCCTAAGGAGACTCACCGTGCCGCTCCTTTCTCGCTGCATGGGGCAGATGTCCGGCGACGTGCTCATGAGCCCAGAACTGCCAGCGTAGTTTTCCCCCCAGCTGTACTGATTAGGATCTAGGAGGTGGTGGGGAGAAGAGAAACAGAACCATTAGCTGAAGGCAAGAACATACAAGAAGACGCAAAGAGAGAGATTCCCACACATGCCACAGATTTACAATCTCTTGTACAAAGAATAAAAGCAAACAGCAAATAAAGCCAGGTGTTTGGGGAATGCAATAGAACTTTGTTGGATCATACAATTGGGTTTAAGCAGGGTTTCCCAAACTTGGGTCTCTGTTTTTTTTTTACTATAATTCCCATCTTCCCTGACCACTGATCCTACTAGCTAGGGATGGTGGGAGTTGTAGTCCAACAACAGCTGAAGACCAAAGTCTGGGAAACCCTGGTTTAAAAAATAAAAAGGTTAGGGACGAAACGAATGAAAGTTAATTATATTTACTTATTACAACGTTCTGATGGTGAATGACCATAGTCACGGTCACGAAGGGTTGCATCCGACGCTAGGCTTACTCAGAGCAAACCCAATGCAGGGAATAGAACCAACCAAGGTTAATTAATTTCACTGGGTCTACTCTGAGCAGGATGCAGCCCAAAGGAAATGCCCCTGACTCTTTGCCAGCAGTAAAGCTTTAAGCTGTGTGAAAACCTGGATTCCTACTGGTGAGTGCCTGGAAGCTTTCAAGCGATGCCTATGTGGTTTTATCGGGCTAGAAAACCACAAGAACAATTAAGCAAAAATTGGGAAAAGAAGAAAGACTTTTACCCTCTCCAATAATAAAACAGTGGGAACATGAGTAAACATTCTTAATACCCTGGGCGACGGAGGTGGGGGAGGAGAAGAAGGGAGAGACTTCTCATGGGCAGACGACCAACTTGACAATCCTATGTTCTGTTGGCCGATTATCCTTGTCACAACTGGGTCTTGTTAGGGGAGAAGTCACAGTTGGAGGCTTGACTTTCCCCCTCCTTTTTCTAGGCAGGAGGTGGTGGTGGCGCCATGTTCTGGCACAAACAGGCGGGCTGAGGAGGAGGCCAAATCTCTTTTAAAACCCACCACAGTAAATGGAGTGAGAAATTGGGAGCTCCATGCCCAGAAGTCCAAGAATGGCTGGAACAGGAGACTTAATTCCCCACCCCGGCGGGGGGTTCAGACTCCCCCACAGAGGATTGTGAACTTTTTTCAGAGCGCTGTATTGGTGTTCTGTACTTACTGTCTTGCTCGGCTCCCTTCAGAAATGCCCCGATGGCTCCCAGGTATCCTTCGTGCCTCAGGAACAAGGCCTGAACCTCTCCCTGCCACAACATGAAAATGTTTGTGTTTGTGGACGGCCTCCAATAGCTTGAAAAGCTCTTTTTGCATTACTGTGATAACAGCTCTTAACAAAAGGGCAAGCACAGATCATAAGCTGCAACCCTGATTTTGTGCAGGAATTCCAAGACCTATTTCAACGCAGAAATTCTGCAAGCGTAAACACGGCACTTTAATTGGGCTTTTTACTGCCTCTAGTCATATTTGGGATAAACAAAGACAACGGGGGCAAATACTGCAGTGGATATTTTGCAAAAACGAACAAACCAGGCAGCCACTGAGGAGTGGAGAGGGCACGAATTTCCCTATCACTGATTTTGCCTGACTCGCTCGTTTCTGCATTGTATCACATGCTAGTACTACTCAGATGCACAGAAATTAAGGGTCATCGTCTAGGGCTTCCAATAAATGACACATTAAAAAGAAAGCCATGTCTCTAGACTAGCATGGCTTAGATCAATGACTACCTGTTTCTTTACAGGCATTATCAAGCGTGACAAAGCTGAAAGGGTGGGTCGCAGCTATTAATTCTGTTATAGCTTAATTACTTTTTAACCTTTATGTTCTCAGCTATCTGTGTTTGTTTTAATTTTTGTGAGCTGCCTTGAGTCCCAGTTCTAGGGAAAAGGTTGGACACACACACAGTGCTTTGCATAATCCAGGAATGGGGAGGTTGTGGCCCTGCAGATATTATTGGACTCAAAACTCCGATCAGCCCAGCAAGCATAACCAAAGCCCAGGGGAGACGGGAGCTGGAGTTGCACAACATCTAGTGGGCACACAGCTGCAAACCAAACAAACACCTTTAGTCATTCCCTGAAAACTAAAACCAATAAATAAATAGTAATAATAATAGTAATAATAATTCATTACCTTGGAGAAGAAATTAATACTGTAAGTAATTGTGCGCATGGTGACTGGATGGCCTCGAATAAAAAAGCCTCCAAAATAAATTTTGTTCAGGTTGTGGAGTTTGGCGTAGAGGCAAGCCAGCTGCCCAATATCGTTGCTGATCATATGAAGCAAGCTTTTTGCCATGTCTTCTTTGGAAAATTCTAAAAAGGAGGGGGATAGAGGGGGGAAAGAGATAAAAGTATGGATAAACAACTCATGGCCCACAGCACAATTGTAAAAGTCGTTTGCAAACAATCAGTTCGGGTCTCTGGGAAGTGCAGACAACCTGCTGGGTGAGGAAAAAGAGAGAGACAGAGAGGAAAAAGTGTGCCCCCTAAAAATTTGGCTCTGGCCCTGCCCCTACCTCTAGCATATGGCACCCAGAAGAAAATAAAAGACTGTCCCTTTAATCCAGGGATAGGCAAACATACCCAAGAGGATTCTTTTAGAGTCAGGAGTAGCCAACGCGGTGGTCTCTAGATGTTGTTGGTTTACAACTCCCTTCATCCCCATCTTTTGGGCATGCTGGCAGAGGCTGATGGGGGTTGTGGGTCAACAGGATCTAGTGGTTCTCAACCTGTGGGCCCCCAGATGCTGTTGGACTACAACTCCCATCATCCCTAAGGTCTGGCCTTGCTAGCTAGGGGTGATGGGAGTTATAATTCAACAACATCTGGGGACCCACAGGTTGAGAAAAGCTGATAGAGGGTCACCCCATTGGCTATCCCAGTTGTAGATGAGTAAGAACGGGCCAGAATTTACTCTGGAGGGAACTCGGGTGGTTTTGTGGAATGAATCAGGGATGAAGCCAGCAGCAACTCTGGGGCTTAGTTTGGTCAATTCAACACTAGACCTGTAGCCTCATCAGAATCAAGTTACATGGTGAGCTCTGTCCATGGGTCTACTCTGAGTAAAACCTAGTTGGCTAGAGCCTTACACACACTATGTTTGTTTTAAAAGACTGACAGAGCAAGGCAGCAACTCAGCAGACAAACCCATGGGTTCTTTCACAGGTTTTATCACCGCACCAGCACGACGAAGTGAATTTTCAAGTGGTACCTTTGTCTGCTGTGGCAGATTTCCCGAAACTACTGGCGATCAGGTTTCCACTTAGCCCCAGCGTCTGGTAGGCCCCACCATAAACATCCTTCACAAGCATATCGACATTTGTGTGCCGTCCCTTTGAAGCGAGCTGCAGCAACTCATCAAATTTCTAAAAACAAACAAACAAACAACACCCTGCAAACGTCACTTGAGCACCTCTTGACATGACGGATAATTCTTAGGTCCTGTGGACTCCCCACCTGAAGCTGTTCACTGCAGACACAGATTGACTACCTGCAGTAAGAACGAGGCCTTGGTCTAGGAAGCACCAACACCAATTTGTGCTTCTCACGCAGGACAAGAGGGGCAACCAAGGAGGCCAAGAGATCTTCCCTTATTAGCAACAAACCCAAGTCATGACAAAATTTTAGCCTCTGGTATTACCTTTGTTTGTGTAAGCAATGCTCCGAGACCCCAGAAAGTGCCCCCTCCGATTGAGCTCCCTCCAATCCACTCAAATTTATCTTCCGTTTCCACCTATCAGGAGCAACAACAGCACACAGAGATTACAGCTATAATATCGACATGAACACATATCTCAGTGTGTGCCTGCCTGGACATGTTTTTCCCTTGGGGAAACCCAGCTTTCAAATAACCAGGAAGAGAGAGAAAGGTGGGGATCAGTATGGGATGAACAGCCTAGACAGGTGACCTATGCAAACCATGCGTGGTTTAACCAGGTGGAGCAGCAGCAGGAAGATCTTCAATTGCGAGACAAAAGAGAGCCATATTTTAGATGCATGTTTTAGATGAGGAGTGAGGAACCTTTTTCAGACAGAGGACCACATTCCCTTTTGCACAGCCTTCTGGGGGCAGCATGTCAGTGGTGCGTGGGGCCGCAGGCAAAGGTGACAAGTGTCATTTGGATAGACAGCCACCAGCCAGATTCCAGCCACCAGGCCTTTCCTTCATTAATCTGAACTACACTTTCGATATCTGCATACGAATTATCAATTGAATTGTTAAGCTGATTTTACATACCTTCACTATGGAAACTCCCGAGCCGATATTGACTAGCAAATAAGGGAAAATATGTGGGTGGTTCATCTGAAACCGGAACTCTGGGTCTGCATCCTTCATGTATGCAAATGCCTCATGGGGGATGTTCTTTAGCACAAAGTTGCACCCTTTAATTAGGCAGGTCATGACATCTTCTTTATCTAACCTAAAACATGAATAAAAAAAGGAAAGTTCCTTTTCTTTCAGCTCTATGTGCTTTACAAGACTCAGATTAATTTTGTTCATTTTAATTGTGAATTTTACCACAATGACTTCGAAAACTGAAGTGTGCAAGTGTTGTCTCTTTCTGTCTCAGGCGTGTGTGTGTTGGTGGGGAATGAATCTGGGGGAGGGAAGTGACTAGAAATGGGTGGTGCCCACAGCAACTTGCTCAAAACTCCAGAAGTACCCATAATCCTAAAAAAGTTCCTGCTGTGAAGTCTTCCCGTCTGATCACTTAGAGAATTCTCTTCGACCGGTGAAAAAGAACTGTCCCTTACGTTGTGCTCCATTGATAGCATTAATCTTGCTTGGCCATTCTGAGAGCAGGGAGTGGGTCACCCCACTTTCAGTGAGATTTCATTCTTTTCAAGGGACCTCACACACATTCAAATTGTATTGCAGGTTGCTCTGTTGCTTCCTCTCACCACAGGTGAACAAGGAAGCGGCTGTGTTCAAGTCTAGGTGAGGCATCACTCCTTCTGCAGCTATGCTGGTCTCTGTTTGCTCACAGACCACCTCCACATGCCCTGTGAAACCTACCAGCCTTCCCTCACATGCCCTGTGAAACCTACCAGCCTTCCCTCACATGCCCTGTGAAACCTACCAGCCTTCCCTCACATGCCCTGTGAAACCTACCAGTCTTCCCTCCACCCAGCCCATCAAGTTAGAATAAAAAAATTGAGAAGTCTATGCGGTGTCCGATTCTGCAGCTCAGAGGCGGCCAGTTCCCAAGTTTATGTGCAAGTAAACAACAGTCAGCCCACAACTTACACAGGGGTTACATTCCGGGGATTGTACCTAAAGCCAAAATCGTGTATAGTCAAAACAAATTGGGGTTCTATGGCAGGTGGGATTGCCAGAGTTCCTTTATCCTCCTGACACCCTTTTTATTTATTTGCCAAGCATGTAAGGCTGGATGCGCACAAGTTAAATGCATGTGAGTTGCAGGCTTACTGTAACAGATTTATTTAGAAATACAGTCGTACCCTGGATCCTGAACGCTGCAAACCCGGAAGTGAGTGTTCTGGTTTGCAAACGTTCTCTAGAACCTGATCATCCGATGCAGCTTCCGCAGGGCTTCCTGCACCCAATCAGAAGCCGCACCTTGGTTTCCAAACGTTTTGGAAGTCAAACGGACTTCTGGAACAGATTCCGTTTGACTTCCAAGATACAACTGTATAACCAGATACAGTGGTACTTCAGGTTACAGACGCTTCAGGTTACAGACTCCGCTAACCCAGAAAGAGTACCTCGGGTTAAGAACAGTTTCAGGTTAAGAACAGACCTCCAGAACGAATTAGGTTCTTAACCCAAGGTACCACTGTATATGTGCATATGTATATATCTGTATGTTGCTACAGAAGCTTGTTTGGGGGTTGAGGAACTGGGTAAAAATAAGTCAAGAGAATCTGCCTCCCAAAGCAAGTGGTTTACTACTTCTTCATGGCAAGGCCTGCGCCAATGCCAAGTGATCAAAGCATACAGCAGCCCATCAAAGCCAATAATAATAATTTCCAACACAAAGGATGCCTCTGCATTTCCACTTACTTTAGTCCCAGCTTCTTCTCAATAAGGTCTTTGAATTTGTACGCACCACCTCCTGTGGCTTTGATCACTTTCGTTTCCGTGTTGACGAGATGGTCTTTGATGAAGTCCAGACAGGTTTCAATATAGGCGTTCTCAAACTTAATGAAATGCAGCCGAGCCGTTATCTCCTCCTGCACCGTGATTTCGTAGGGCGATTCGTGTTCTACGTCCTTTGGGGAACAGCAACGAAAAGAAGAAGTGAACAACAGCCCCAACTCTAAAACGAAAAGCAAATTCAGAGGTTGCTTTCCTTTTTTATTTTTTTATTATCACTTGTTTGGAGCATTTGTACCCTACACTTCGGCCAAAAAGGCTCCCAGAGCTGCTTGCATACAATCAAGTAAAACAAGACAGTCCCTACCAGCAGGTTTCCAATTCAAAAAAAAAATGTGACACACAAGGAAACGGGGATAGGGAGGGAAGAGGAAAAGCAAAAACTCGGGCATCAATTTCTAAATAGTTGTTCCTATAAGGACCAGCTGGCACAGTTCAGGGGCAGGAGGTGCTTGATGCAGCGGAGTCTCCAGCAAAACTGATGAAATGAGCCCAACGCCTATCTCTCCCTCTGAGGAAGCCTGACGCAATGGCTGCCCCCAAGTGACAGTCAAGGGGAGAGGAGGTCTGATGGAGCTGGCCTGTCACAGCAGAACTGATGGGAGTAAGCTCCGCTTCCTCTCTCTCCCACTGAGGAAGTCTAAATTTAGCAGTCCCAATCTGCCACAAAATGCCACTATAGCATGATTTAAAACTATTGCAATATCCACACATTCGTATATTTTGAGTATGTTTTTATTGTCACTATCTTCAAATGAACATTAACAAAAACAGTAAGGATTTTGGCTGCACAGTAATAAAAATAATAGTAACCTTACCTTTCCTGACTGATCAAAAGATCGCACTCTCGCCACTTTATGCTGTACTGTTGAATAATAAGCCAATTTGGCTAGTGACCCACCTGCCAACAAAATAAAAATATTACAGCAGCGAGATAAGCATTGGGAGCAGCTAACACGGGGCCTCTTCAGAAGTTTTTGGTCTACAAATCCCATCAGCCTCAGCTAGCTAAGGATGATGGGAACTGTAGTCCAGCAACATCAGGAGAGGACTGCAGTGGTTACCTCTGGTCTACAAGATTAGGGCAGGGACAGCAGAGACCTGTTAAGTTAGACCAAGCTAGCCTCAGCTGGCATGCGTCCTAGGTGGTGACCCACCTTAAAATTAAGGAGATAAGGAAAACAGAGTTAAATTGCTTGAAGATACAATGGATTTGCAGCTTATTTACTTGTGTAATCAGTTTTACATGCTTGGCCAAAAAAGGGGGGGGAGTGAAAGGGGGGGAACGTCGCAAGGGGGTGGGAGAATGGGGAAACAATATTGGCTATCCCACCCCTCATTGCACTCTTCCTGCAAGAGCATTTGGAGGTTCAGAGAGAGTCTGTATCAGAATTGGGAGAGACTGTACAGTAGTACCTCAGTTTAAGAACAGCCCTGTTTACGAACTATACAGTTTACAAACTCCACAAAACCAGAAGTGGTGTCCCAGGTTGCAAACTTTACATCGGTCTAAGAACAGAAGCCCAATGGTGGAAGGGCACCGGTGGCAGGAGGCGTCATTAGGGAAAGCGCACCTCAGTTTAAGAATTGTTTTGGTTTAAGAACAGACTTCTGGAACGGGTTAAGTTCGTAAACCGAGGTACCACTGTAGAGGCAATCAGATTCTTCAGTTGCTTTGGGAGAGTTTTTTAAAGGGTTGCATTGACTATGCTCAATTCTGGCTTTACACGAATGGAACCCCTGCATAAGGTGAGAGCCAACTGCTTACAATATGACCTGTTTTTAATCTACGTTACGCCAGCTTGGTTTTATACAGCCTTTAAGTTGTGAGGTAATGCCTTAGTGACCAACGTAACATTTGTAAGCTTCTTTACGTAATATTTTGTGCTTTAGCTAATATCATTTGAACTCCAATTAACAGTAAACTGATTGTTGACCAGCTTGATCCTCCCTACAAAAACAATCAAGAAGCATGCCACAAGTAGTTTAAGTGCTTATTTTAATTGAGCTGTGAGCAATGTAACTGTTGCGCAACCTCAATTATTTTCCCGTAACTTGCGATAATTGTTTTCTCTAGAAGTAGGGCGGTGGGGAAATCCATCTGTAGCAATATGCACAGAGCTAATAGTTCATGGGCAAGTTTGAAATTTACAGTAATGTTTTTTGGAAACTCGGGGGGGGGGGAGGTTTTCTTGCAAATGACATGTCACCAGCATAACATGGCAATTCACTGCAAGCACCCACAAATCATTGCCTTCAAAAGTGACACTGTGCATATGATAAATTTTACTATGCACCCACAAGTGGCAGGTCAGCATTAAGTTCAGGGGGGTCTGACCCCAGCCTCCCACGTGTTTGTCCAACACGTTCAACCTAATTTCGAACTTGACCATAGAGGTAGGTACTGATGTTATAGGAGCATATTCATTCAGACACTATAGCTAGACGGTGAAAGGTTGCATATGTTATAACTGGAGAGTTCTTTTCCATCTAAAATATGTTGGGGTGTATCCAACAAGTCTTTACTCAGAGTAGGCCTACTAAAATTAAATCCAAAAAGGCCAGTCACATTAATTTCAGCAGGTCTCCTCCAAGCTGGACCGACATTAATTTACGAACAGCTCACATTATAAAATATCAATACAGAAAAACTAAACATGAATATAAAATATGCACTGGAAGTAGCAAGTTTTTTTTTAAAAAAAACCCAATACAAACACCAAGAGGAAATAATTTAAAATATTAATCCTTTATGGCTGCACCCTCCTCTCTCTCTCCTGTGTGCACCAGAAGAGGTCCCCAAAAGGCTGAACTTGACATTTAAGCTAATCAGCAAAGGAACCAGGAAAGCGACAATTATTTTACAACCAAAGGATGTGCTTAATCCGCTCTGAGCGCTCCAAGCCCACCCTCGCCATGGGTTATTTGGTAGTTCCCACCCACAATATTCAGGATTGCCCAACGTGTAGTTATTTCCTTTTGTCAGGACTAATCTCCAGAAAGCTGCAGAAAATGCTGAACTGAAGCGTTTCCTCTTCCCCATTGAGATAAGGGAGTTGCAGCCTTCCGCAGGAAAACACGACACACAAAGGAAATTAATATTGCAAACAGCGCATAGTTAAGGCTGTGGCATCCGCTCCCACAGGTCCAGTGGTGGCCACAAACTTGGATGCTTTTAGAAAAGGATTAGACCAACACAGCAGGATGGCTGTGTTCAGCTTCTGCTGTCAAGAGGCATTGTACCTCTGCATGCTAGTTGGTGGAAACCACAGAAGGGAAGGAGTGATCCTGCGCTCAGGTCCTGTTTGTGGGATTCCCATGAAGGGCATTGCCAGGCTTGCCAATGGATGGATTACATATGTCTTTGGTTCCAGCAGGTATCTTCTTAGGTTCTCCCCAATTTTTATGAAATATGCTGCTCCAATACACTTTTAAAGCTGGCACATAGTTCCTTCCTAAAAGATTTAAAAATGAAAGAAACAGCATGCACTCCAGAATTTGAGTTGGGGTGAACAGGGATGCATCATAAGTCTGTTCAAGCTGCATGTGCTCTCAGGTTGTTGTTGTTATTAAGTACATTTTAAATGTTCCCCAATGAGGCGAAAGGCTTACATGTAGAAATGTCACACGAGAGGGAGAATGCAAGGACTTGCACCAAACACAGAGGCTGTTTTTTAAACATAATAATCAGGGGAACGTTCCCACAAACTCCCATCAGCAACCTGGAGTCCGTGAAAAAAGTTGTAGCACTTGATTCTGAAAGCTGTGCGAGGCAGAAGATCTCCCAACATCCAATTTATACCAGATTCCACAGAAAATTCTGCACGTATATCACCAGGAAAGACAGCCTGGGCATCTGAACCCAGTTTTACTACATCTGCTGAATTAATATACATACTCTTTGTAGGGAGTTTGCTTTTGTGGTTTTTTATTTTGTCTTTGTGTTTGAAGTGACAAATGCACAACAAACAGCACTGAATAAGATTTTATTAAAAACAAAGACCTATATTGATGTCCGCTGTGACACTGTTCTGAAACTGTGAGTGGGGGGGGGGACTTTCTAGAGTGTAACAACATGTGATACCTGATTTATGTCTAATTGGCAGAGCTAAGTGGGTGTCCAAACACTGTTTCGGACACCCACTGTGGGATGCTCTTCTGTCTGAGGTTACAGCTAATCTCCTTGCTTTAATTCCACTCTGACCTAGTGAGAAGAAATCAAGCTCTAGCATTTAACCCACATTTTTGGTTAAATGTGAAAAACAAAGCTATCATCATCTCTTTTTTTGGAGAAGTTACACTCCACAAGGGGGCAGAGGATACCAGCTCAAGCTCTTAATGCAAACCAAATCCTTTGATTTTAATTGCATGGTATAATTTTATCTACTGTGGGACATGAACTGCAGATGATTCAAAATGTAAGACAAAAATGAGAACAGGAAACACCATCTTGTTCCAGCAAGACTCAGGTTTTAAATGACTCTTGAGGAAACACAACTCAGATAATTCTCCGAACAAAAGAGCAAAAGTAAGGCACAGGCACCAATGTTTGCTAAAGAGCAGTTCCAGGAACAACATGCAATGGCATGAGATGTCTAGTTCTTTATAAATCAGCATAATTATGTGACAAAGGACCTCTTCTTGAAATGAGGTTTATGGCTTATCCCCACCCACACATAATATGAAAAATTTCTCTTTTAGACAGGTAAAAGGTTCGAGTGATAGCCAGTAGTAGTCCATCTCAAAGGAGAACCACTGAAACCATTGACTTAAGCAACGTTTAACTCTATTAATCTCAGCTTTAAGTATGATTTAGAATGGATGTGCCTCATTGACAGGGATGCAGCAAAATCTCTGATCTGTCCTATTCTCCTCACACACGCAAACGTTCAGGGATGAAAAACCAGGGACAAATGCAAGACAAGTGATAAAGACAGGTCAGTACTACTTACTCTCCCAAACCTAGGCCCACTGTCCATTTCCTGGCCTGCCTCAACCGGTGAAGAATCATGTCAATTTCAGCCACAAATTCCTTAATCCCACACTGTAGTATATATGAATATATGCAAAGCACTTTAAACACCAAAGTCTAATGGGGAGAAAGGGTGGGATATATTTAAAAATAAATAGATAGGATATAATGTTATACCAAATAAGCAGTACTTTCAGTTTTTGTTTATTATTTTTTGTTTATTTCATTTGTATCCCATCTTTCCTCCAAGGAGCTTAAAATAGCAAAATCTCTCTGTTTTATCCACACAACAATCCTGTGAGCTAGGTTAGGCTGATATTTAGCACCTGGCTCAAGGTCACACAGCGAGCTTCATGGGTGAGGGAGAATTTGAACCTTGGTCCTCTAGGTACTATTCCAACACGCAACAACCACACTGCACTGGCTTCGAACATGTTTAAAGCACGTTACATAAAATGACCGTGTAATAATACACCTGCATATCAGCAGTGGGGAACTCCACCCCCCGGCCGAGGGCCACATTCCCTCCCAGGCAACCTTCTGAGGGCCACATTCAAGCAATGGACGGGCCGAGGGAGCGAAAGTGGGCAGAGCAACGAATGCAAAGTTTTTTACACAACAGGTCAGTTTCTACACTGGAACGCACAAAACACCCATCCGCCTGCCCTCCGACAAGATGAACGAGAGGCGCATTTCAAGGGCACGTTTCCAGCAAAGCAAAAAACAGAACTCAGGATAGCTCTGTCAACAGAGCACAAGAGACTCTTCATCTCAGGGTTGTGGGTTCGAAAGCCCACCTTGGGCAAAAGATTCTTGCATCACAGGGGGTTGGACTAGATGACCCTCGTGGCCCATTCCAACTCTCTGATCCTATGTGTGCAATGCTGGGCTGGTGGAGGGCTGAGGAGAGCCATGAGGGCCCGGGAGAAAGGCGCTGGGGGCCACCTCTGCTAACCTGCCCAATCCTAATTCCCCTTCCTCCAAGGGTAGCACATTTCTCAGCCCTCACTTGGGGAGAAAAAGAGGTCAAACTCCTTTCCAATTCCCCCACCCCAAGTATGGGGGCGATACCCAGGCAGCCCCCAGCCCCAAACCCTAGCGGGGTTTCCCACCCCTAACGGCAGGGAAGGTACAGCCAAAGCGGGCAACCTTGTTTATACGTTCTCTTCTCTACCTCTCCCCCGCCCCCTCCCGGCCCCTGAGCAAGGCACTCTGGGCTTCGTAGTTTCCTCGCCGCGAGCCAGCGCCGGCCGCGGTGAGAGCGCGGACTACACCTCCCGCCGTGCGCCGCGCCGCCCGCTCGGCACCGGGGCACGCCGGGACTTGCCGTCCCCTTCTCCCTCAGCCGCCACGGGCCGCTATGGGAAGCGGGACTACCGTTCCCGGCGTCCCTCGCGCGGCGGCGGCGCCTCAGCTCCTCCGCGCGTCCGCCTCCCTTTTTCTCTCTCAAATGAAGATGGTGAAGTGGCTGTGAGGAGCGGCGCTGGCTGCCGCCGCCTCTCCGCCCTCAGCGGCGTCCTTCCCCTCCAGCCCCGGCTCACCTATGTCGATGGCGAAGCGCTTGGCGTTCTCCAGGTTGCGGAAGATCTCGTCCGGCGGGAGGGTGATGCTCTTGTCTAGGCTGCCGCTGACGCCGCCGCTGTTCCTACCACCGCCTCGCCCGCCCCGCTCCGCCATTTTGGACGCATCGACCCGCTCTCTGCGTGCCCGGCCTCTTTAGGCATGCAAATTTATGCGCATATGTTTTGCGTGCTAAATGCCAGGGAGGAGGAGGAGGAGAAAGAGGCTCCGCATACATCTAAAGGGGGAAAGTGGGCGGCGCTTTCCAGAAGCTCCGCCCACGCCTCTTCCCTTTCGCCTTTCGCGCCCAGGGAATGAAAACTATGTAGGCTGCCTCCACTCCAAATGCGCTTACTCGGGAGTAGGGACAGATGGATCTGCCAGATTCCTTCAGTTCGGTTCTCCACGTTTCCACATTAGATTTGCACATCACCATCATTACTATTTTTAAGCATTCCCGAAAATTATACTCCACTTTTTAGCGAGTTTTTTCTCCATACGCACGCATTTATATATACCGTATATATACTGCAAAGCACTTTCCTGCAGCATGTTGCATTTTTGTATGACGTATGTGTTTTTAATGGAGATTTCACGCTAGTATTTGCATTTCCCTGCACGTTACTTGGCTGGAGAATTGCATTGCAAAATTCAGAGAAGAGTTTTCCCAAGGAAAAAAAGGGGGGCCTCCTGAATATTCATCACTATTTTAGTGTGAATTTGTCCTGTTCTGCACATGTTTGTTTGCAGTTTTTCCTAGCATACACGTTTCTTCTTGTTTTTTTGCAAAGCATAAGGCAGTTTTGTATGTTTTCACAGACATGCATTTTAATGGAGAATTTAGAGTACCATATGCAGTTCTGTGCACGTTACTTGGTTGGAGAAATGCATTGCAGAGGAGAGTTTGGATTTGAAAAAGAAAAAAGCCCTTCTGAATTTTTATGGAGACTTTACAATGGCATATGCACTTTAGCACACATTTCTTGGCTGGAGAAATGCATTACAAAATCCAGAGGAGATTGCATTAAAAAAAAAAAATGTAGGAAGCTGCCTTACACTGAATTAAACCACAGATCCATCTGGTTTATGATTGGAGTGGCAGCAGCTCTGCAGGGTTTCAGACAGGACATTCCCAACCCTGCCTGGAGATGCCAGGGATTGAACCTGGGGCCTTCTGCATGCAAAACAGATGCTCACAGGGGTGGCCTGAAATGTTACGGCTCCTGAGGCAAGATGTCCCACGGCCACGCATGTGATGTGGGGGGCAGGCATGAGGCTCTGCAAGTACTTTCCCTCAAGGAAAACCCCTTGCAAATCCTTGCAAGTGGGTGGAGAAAGGGGAAAACACTGCAAGGATGTCTGGAACATCTCATGACGACTTGGCGATAGGGAGATGTTCCGGAGAGCTTTGTCAGGGCCTCCTGCCACCCCTTTGGGTGGGGGGCGACTGGTGGCAAAGGGGAGTGGCAGACTGCTCTGCCTCCTTTGCCTGGGTTGCTTCTCCAGTGACGACAGAAGCAGTGTGGCAGGTGGGGTGCTGTGTCTTGCGTTTGCAACGCCTGAGGTAGCTGCTCCACCCTACCTCACGGGTGGGCCAGTTCTGCCTAACTACCTTGATGTGGCCCTTCCCCTAAGGACTAGCTGAGCAGGTCTCTGAAAAATGAGGCATTTGAGGTTTGCAGAAGTATAATAATAAAGGGCAATTCCCCCGCCCCCCACCGGTAGAATGTATTTATTAACAATGCTTGTACACTGTCCAGTAAGTAATGTTCCCTGGGCCATGAACAATACAGAGTAAAACGCATTAAAATATACAGTTGGATGTTCACAATTAAACCCACAGCAACAGTTGGAGTCAAGCATGCTCTATAGCCGCAAAACGTTGACAAAGGAGAAGAGATGAGTGGTGGGAGGGTAGAATAAATATATTGGTGGAGGTCACGACTGGCTGGACAACCTTGCTAGCAAATGACCTTCCATTTCATTGCAGCTCCCACTTGTCAGGGTTTTTGTTTTAAAGGGGAAATGCCCACAAGATGGCGCAATGTAGCTTGACAGTGTTGCTGTTCCTCCTTTCTGGGGGTGGCTGGTGGGTGCTTTTCTTATGTTCTTAATCTTACGGGGCGGGCGGCTACCATTATTCACTCTGGGCAGCTAACAGCACATATAAAAACATAGTGATAGTTATTGTTTTGTTTCTTATTTTATTGTTTTGTTTGTTATGTTATGTGTTTTTGTGTTTTTATATTGTTATCTGCCCTGTGATCCTCAGATGAACGGTGGTATAGGAATTCAATAAATGAATGAATGAATAGATAATTGAAACAGATTACAGGCACAGGAATAAGGTGGGTCCTAAAAACACACACCTGAGGTTTCAAAAGGCAGGGTAAATCTTCTGCATAATGAAGATGCTCGACATACGTGTTTGGGAAGGGAATTACACAACTGAAAGGCTGCCACAGAGAATGCCTTGAGTGAACATGGAAGGCCTTTAACAAGTTTGGATTTCCAGATTGGATTATTGCAACACGCTCTACCTGATGGGTGGTCTTGGGGGGGGGGGCAGGGGAGAGCATTCTTTGTGGCAGTTCCAAGGTTGTTGAATTCCCTCCTTGCAGAGATGCATCTTCCCTGTGACTCTTAATTTGTTTTAAAGAGTTTTCAGTAATGAATTTTAAATATTGTATTCTGTCCTGGGACCTTTTAGTGAAGGATGAGTAAGAAACTGAATAAATAATAAGTGAAACAGAGAGGTTTTTGGTTAATTGATTATTTCTTTCGGGTTTCTTCTTTCAGGTTGCAATTGGAGCCAGGTTTTCCTGGAGTCATACGCGGGCTTTGCCCTAGCCTAGACAAGCAATGCAATAAGAAAGAAGGGACAGCTTTCGTGCATGTGCAGAATGTCGTTTTTGCACCCCTGGGGAACCACAAACACCTCCACACATCTGGGATTAGGAGACAAGGGCTCCTGTACATCTGCTCTGTACATTTAAAGCAGTGTCCTACCCCTTTAAGCAGTCATGGCTTCCCCCAAAGATTCCTGGGAGCTGTAGTCTTGAGTGTTGTTAGGAGACCCCTATTCCCCCCACTACGGTTCTTAGAGTGGTTTAACAGTCAATCTCTTCTCACAGGGAACTCTGGATATTGTAGCTCTCTGAGGGGAATAGGGGCCTTTCCAAACAATTCTCAACACCACTAACAAATGCTCTGTTATGTGTGCGTACAGTTCACTAAAACTGCTCTCCTAAGCAGATTTGGGGAGTCTGCTCCATTGAACACAATTGGATTAACAGTTCGGTCCTAGTAACCATGTCTCCTGGGAAGTAAGTCCTATGGTACTCGGTTGGGCTTTCTCTCAGGTAAGTGCAGTTAGGATTGCAGCCTTAACTCATGAGTAACAATCTGGCTGTAAAGCAAAGTGAAAACTCCACACTCCCTTGATATTAGAGGCCGATTGCTCAGAGTGTCCCATCTTAAATCAGAATAACTCACTGGATACACTGAAATGCATGTAAGGCAAGCTAGTTTTATTTGTTTCTCATTCACTGTGCAAAAGTGGTTTCCAACGGATTACAGATTCGGTGCGTCACACCCAACAACATTACATCATCCTCCAAGGACGGTAGCCAGCAAAAATTAACTTACCATAAAAACAGTTATGGTACCGAAAGAAAAGTAAATACAATTTGTACAATTAGCCTTTCATAAAAGACATCATTAAACAATTCATGTTATACATATTTCAGCACTCTGGGCTGTTACGTTCCTTCCTATGAGGATAGAAAACTATGTTTCTGCCTTTATAAAAAGCATTCGTTCAGCATCTCGAACACAAACACTCTGCCTTGGAGAGTCAACCAATTTGAAGAACATCCTCTACACATTATCGTCACAGGGTAACGCTTTTCTCTTGCCACACTCTGTACAGTCTACAAATATTATAGAACTTCATCACAGCAGCAACATTCAAAGGCCTTTTTTTTCTTTTTTCAAAATAGCCTCTTGCATTTGTGGCCACAGCTAAATAGCAGCTGTTTCACAGACTACATGTGTGTTGGAAATCTACAAATGTTACAGAACTTCATTGCAGCCCTGCATCACACCTTCCTCGAGTTCTTTCATCTGACTGAAATATGTCCATGAACTCGTAATAGCCCTTCTTGGATGAAGCGTGGGGATATTTGTGTGTTTCGAAACCTAGTATTTGCAGGGCTGGAATGTAGCCTGCCATGCAAAGGCAACATTCACACCCTATTACTCTGCCTACTTCTGGCCCCACCCCTCACTGAATTGCGGCCCCCAAGGGCTTCCCATAAAGGGAAGGTGGCCCTGAGAATTGTAAGTGAAGTAAGCAAGCTGAGGATTTGTTCAGTTCCCTAGCCTTCATCAGTATTCACCCTGGCCACCAAAATATGGCCAGTCTGTTGCTGTGGCTGCAAGGAAGCCACACAAAGCACAGAGACTCTTGAAAAAAGAAAACGGCCCAAAAACTTCTTAGAAGTTACTCTTTTTTTTTTGCAAACAAAACAAACCTCAAACACACACACATCTCTGCACACTTTCTATCAATTAATAATAAGCATCAAGATCCGAACACAGCACAATTATAATGATTTGTTGTTCCCCCTGCTCGGAATTCTCCCAATAAAAGGATGACATTGGTTCATTCTTTCAGAATGGTTTTTCCTTTCTGAGCACTTTGCCTTTCTGAATGAGGAAGGCCTCTGTCAGTCAGATATCAATACATATTCTCCTGAGGAGCGGTGCAGGATTTGCATGGCAAACTGCCAACTCCTCCTGGATGTCTTAGAAACACATGTCGAGAATAAGAGCTCTCTCCTACCAAGGCCTCCACAATTTGTAGGCTGGTTTTGAGACGGCGCCTTGGGGTGACCCCTTCTGAAGCAGAGCGAGGGTAGAAAGTGGAGAGGTGTCCTTGCTAGCCACCTCCCAAGGCTTCTGGAAGTGACTTAAGAGCTTGCTCTGGGTTTCGGAGTTCGTTGAGTGGATGGCCAGGAATTGCAGAGTTTCCTTCAGGCAGGAGGAATAGCCTTTGCTGTAATCCTGGGTTCGGCTTACAGACGAAGTCGCCAGTGCTGTGAAGAAAGAGAGATGGGATTTAGAGGTGAGGGTGCCCACAGTGGTGCTTTGACCTAACATACACTAGCTACGTAAAGGGCATAGCTACCCAACACATTAAACCTAGCTTAACAGCCATTTCTTCTCCCTAGAGAACCTTGGGGACTTGTCATTGTGCCAAGGACTCTAGGCAGCCACAGGAAATGTCATTCTCTGAGTGGCACATGGGATCTTCGCTGCAATCCTGACCAAACTACCCCTCCCAGAATTCAGTAGTGGTGAAGATGCATGCACTGAATATGGCATTAAACCGATACAGGTTTCTAGCATAAATAAACAAGACCAGCACTCACTTTGGCTGTATCTTAGGTAGCTGACGGTCATCTCCAGAACGTCAGCCTTCTCCAGCTTGGAGCTGGGCTGGTGTCTCTGGAATTCCTTCTCCAGAAGCAGTTTCAGTTGCTCGATGCTGCCGTTGATGCGGTCGCGGCGCAACTTCTCCACCAGCGGCTTCTGCAGCTGTGAGGCGACAAGGAGAGGAAAAGAGAGAGTTAGCAAATTGCACGTGGGGAAAGGCCATGGCTCAGTGATAAGAGCGTCTGCTTGTGTGCAAAATTTAACCTACGTTTAAACATCCCCACCAAACATTGCCAGGTAAGTCTGAGTGAGACTCTTGCGCCCATTGGTCTGACTCAGTATAAGGAAGCTAAGTACAGCATGTCCATTTTGCTAGCCTTCCACACAACCCCCTCTCTCTTGACAGGGCAGGATCTGACCATTTCCAAGCAGGACAATAGAAGAAAACACTTACTCTGTTTTTCGCTTTGGATGGCTGGATTTCCAGCAAAGCGCCGGCTGTTGCCATGATTAACCCAGGAAAGCAAGGAAACTGTTTGGCTTCAGGTCTGCTGTGTGGAAGCAAAAGGGAGTGGGGGCCTCTATTTATACCCATCAGCCTCTTCCAAATGCCTGGGTCCAGAGCGTCTTGGAGTTTCCCACACTCCCTGGCCAATAGGGGAGTTTCTCCGGGACAATAGGGGAGGCATCTATTACAGCATGGTAAATTGACTGTGAATCGCTTTGGGATAATACCACTGTTCCCCAAGGAGCAGGTGGACTGGGGAGCTTGGGGTGGGGGGCGCGTAACAACAGAGACCAGTTTCGAGGAGGATGGGAATGTGGGAACGGCCATTATCTTCAGCCTTGGGAGCCGGAGGGACGTCAACATCTCAATATGCTGCCTTTTTCCCAGGATGCAGCGAAATTAAGTGCCAGGGAGCGATGCTCAGGAAGACTCTGTGTGTGCACACACCTTCCCCCCACCCCTTCAGCTTACCCGTTTCCAAAAGCTTCCCTTGAAAAGGGTTGTAGGGGGGGGGCTAGCAGGATTTGGGAGACCCAGACCTTTTCCATTGACATCAAAGTGTGCTTGAATGAATACAGTGAGGTTGATTTTCAGATAATAGCAACCAAAATGTAAAAGGGAAAACATATGTTCTGGGGAGGGTGCAGGGAGTTCTGGAAGATAAGTTTGTCAGCAAAAATTATCTTCTATTAAAGGTGCACAAGGACTTTGCCTTTTCTTTTTGCATCTGGCTGACGTCCACCCTGGATTATAGGCCTCCTCAGAGTAGAACCATTGCAATTAATGAACTTGACTAGTTTAGGTCCATTGATGGGTTTAGGCTGAGTGAGTAGGACTTGGTCGGGTACATCTCTCCCAGCCCCCCTCTCAAAATCACACATACCAGTTCTTGTATTTAGCTGTGCCTCCCTTCATCCCCAGGCCGCAGTGCAATGGGTACTTACATAGTGTTAAATCCCCACCCTTCCTCTGTGGAATTATTCAACAATTTCATTTTTATTTTTTTCATAATGGCTAATTAGCACAAGCAGAATCCCCAGCCATACTGCACGCTTAGGTAGCCTTGCTGTGTCATTAAAAGCAAAGCAAGCAAAGTCACCTAGCCTTAAAAACAAAACAAAAGCCCACAAAGGTCAAAAGACACCTATTTTTTCAGTTCCCAAATCAAAGAAAAGAGAGGAAAATGCTCACAAAAGCAGCGGGAGGGAGAGACGGGGGCGGGGGGGGGGGGAGGGAGTATAATGTGATCATTGCCAGTGATAAAAAGGTGAAATAATTCGTAAGTATCATGATATTTTAAGCAAGTAACACTTAGCAAGTACCATGTCCCTTCAAGCAGGTAGTCCTTAGTGAGGCACTTTATTCTCCTCCCGCCTCTCCCTTGGTTTCCACTTGGTTAAACGAAATCACCCTTCAATGTTTCTTCACTGTCTCTAGTACTTTGGCAAATAAAAGGTCTACCATGACTAGCAGCAGATCTCCAGGCCAGGAATCGAACCTAGGGCCTTCTGTGTGCAAAATAGATGCTCAGCCACTGAACTGCGTCTCTCCTTTGCCTGGGGTTGGACTAGATGACCCTCAGGATCCCTTCCAATTCGACAGTTCTGTGACTCTCTGCTTCTGAAGAGCAAAGAGACCACACCTGCCTCCCCTTTCTGAAGCGTCAGTTATAGCTGACAGGTTCTTAAGTGAAGGCAGTGGTGATGTATATTCTCGAACAGCTTCCGCCAGGAGTCGGTGAACTCTTAAAGCAGCCAGTTTTATTTCAAACCTGTGAGGTCAGGAAACCTGTTTTAAAGAATGTGCGTCCCTTCTGCCAAATGGAGCAAAATCTGACCAAAGCAGGGTGATGGAGTTCTGTGCAACACAGAAGGCTACACTTCCCTAGCTTAACACATGCAGTTTCAACGCCAGGCCACCTGATGAAGAATCCTGTGTGATGCAAAAGCTTGCATATGCCAGCACTGGCAGAAGCCTTTGCAATAACATTGTTTTACTGCTTCTGCCAGCGCAATTCTATCCATTCGGAAGCCAGTCCTATCGAATCCAGGCGGGTGCCTTACTCCCGTCGTAAGTGGGGTGAGGATTGCAGCCTTCGGACACAAACCGCTGCCTTTGGCATGGTGCTGAGGGCACACCAGCTGGGCAGGCAGGCTGCACAAAGTCTGGTGGCGATGCGGGAGGTTCGGATAAGAAATCGGATGTACAGGGTTGGTTTTTTTTTGGGGGGGTGAAATATGAAATGAGTGGATTTCAGCAATGACTGCCACCCGCATCACAAAGACCCCTAGGGACTCCTGAGCAGGGGGCAGTGGGTGGGTGGGTGGGTTCGCCCCTCTTCATGAAATAACTCTCCTTCCTTCTCTCCATCATCTCTCCCCCCCCTCCAACTCCTTCTCCTCTCCAAATCACCCCTCCAGAGTACAGGCCAGATGGCATGAAAGGACTCATGAGGCACACGTCTTTTGTCTGCAGTTTAACAGCATGAATGGATCAATGTGTGGGAAACAGGGATTTGCGGGCTCACACCATCTGAGGTGAACCAGGCAGTCATGCCCCAAACAGCAACCCCCTTTTTCAGGTGGGGGGTGGGTGGGTTGGCTGCACACACTCCCACCTAACCCCCCCCCCCAATTCTCCCGCCACTGCAAAAATCTCTTCCTTTCCACACTCACTTTATAGGCCCATTAAACCAATGAGCTTTTCTCCTCTTCCATCTGCTGGCGGTTAATTCCCAAGGTATAAAAAAAAGCATCGTTTCCATCTTTTTTTTGTTTTGCTTTTCCCCTTGGAGGGATTGCACTCTGCCCATGCTCTGAGGCACTGCCGTTATCAACTCGACCCTTCTTTTAAATTTGTGTGACTGGAGTTGGGTTGTATCCAGTGAAGCCCTTCTCAGAGTGGACCCCCTCGAAAGTAACATGTCCAGTTCAGTGGGTCTACTCAGAGTAGGCCTGGCGTTGGATACAACCCTTTTGTAAAAATAAGCAAAAAACAACAACTGTAAGGGCTTTTACCTAATATACAAAACATTAAAACTTATGGTTAAAAGAGTTAATAAAAAATTAACCTAAATTTTACAGGACATAAAAAGGTCAGTAGTTTAAAAATATTCATTATAAAATAAAATGGTATGTTAAAATAGATGTTCCCATTGTATATCTGGGTAAACTTACCTAAGTGATTAGCAGGCGTGCCAAAAAACAGACAGTGTGGGTTCGGATTCCCAACTCAGCCACTAAGCTCATTGGTGGAAGTTTGGATAAATTTGTTGGGTAAAGGTTTTGTTTATTTATATTTGTTTATTTAGAGCATTTGCACCTTGCTCTTCAGCCAAAAATGCACCCGGGTGGCTTTTACATACAATCATTTTAAAACAAGGCAGTCGCTGCCTGGGGGCTTAGCACCTGAAAGACACGATATGCAAGGGGGAAAGGACAAGGAGGGAAGAGGAAGAAGAAAAACCCCCCACCAACTCGGGTGCCAAGGCTTAAACATAGCAATTCAGGGGTAGGAGGCACCTGATGCAGCTGGTCTTTCAGCAGTGCTGGTAGAAGGAGCCCTGCTCCGCATCCTATTTATTTATATAATTAAATGTTCAATTATTTATTTACATAATAAACACAGTTTGAAGATTTTCGAACACAACTGTTCCTTTTGTTAGATAATTTATTTGATGACTTTACAGTGGTACCTTGGGTTAAGAACTTAATTCATTCTGGAGGTCCGTTCTTAACCTGAAACTGCTCTTAACCTGAGGTACCACTTTAGCTAGTGGGGCTTCCCGCTGCCGCCGCACGATTTCTGTTCTCACCCTGAAGCAAAGTTCTTAACCCAAGGTACTATTTCTGGGTTAGCAGAGTCTGTAACCTGAAGCGTCTGTAACCTGAGGTACCACTGTATTGGGTTTTTTCTTTTTCTTTTTAGAAATACAATATGTAATGCTTAGGAGACAGAGGAAGTGAATGATAGGTAACAAACAAGCAAGCAAGCAAGCAAGCAAACAAAATTATTCTTAATAATGCTGCCTTTTCCTCCAAGCAGCTCATGGTATCCTCTCCCCATTTTATCTTCACAACAACCCAGTGAGGTGGGTTAGGCTGAGAGGCAACGACTGGCTTGAAGGTCACCCTGTGAGTTTCATGGCTGAGTGGTGGCTTTGAATCCTGGCCTCCCACAGTCCAACACTCTAACCACTACACCACACTACTACCAGTCATAGTCCGTACAGCCACGTGCCTGCGCTGCTCTACATGAAAACAGTAATTTACGTACATATATGCCTCTCCAAGGAACTCAAAGTGTTGCGCATGGCTCTACTCCCTCCTTTTGAACCCTGGCCTCCCAGGTCACCTGATGCCGATTTTTAATCGTTTGCATGTTTGCAGGGTGGGAGAGAGCTCTGACTCAAGCACACAGAACTCTGCTTACCTCCCTCCTTCCCTCCCTCTGCCCAAACTATCATGTCCTTTATGGAGCGATGTTACAGAGGTCTGCTCAGATATAAGTCCTAGTGACGTCAGCGGGACTGGCTCCCAGGTAGGAACATATGGGACTTCATCCAGTCTGAGTCCTGTTGAAGTCAATGGGGCAAGTCATTCCTGGCCCATTGATTTCAGTGGGGAATCAGCTCAGCTGGCTTCGACCCGATCCGATTCCTCAATCCCCACATTTCCCCAAGTATTTTGAGCCTGGTCTGAACCAGAATTTCCCTGAGCTGCATCCAACTCAGAGTAGACCCGCTGACTTTATCAAACCTAAGCTAATGATGGACATTCATTTCAGTGGGTCTACTCTGAGAAGGGTTATCATTGACTACAACCCCACACTCTGGATTTTGTTTTCCCAATGCCTCCCATAAAGGACCCCTTGCTGTTAGGTCCAGTCATGGCTGACTCTGGGGTAGCGGCGCTCATCTTGCTTTATTGGCTGAGGGAGCCGGCGTACAGATTCTGGGTCATGTGGCCAGCATGACTAAGCCGCTTCTGGCGAACCAGAGCAGAACACGGAAATGCCGTTTACCTTCCCACTGGAGCGGTACCTATTTATCTACTTGAACTTTGACGTGCTTTCGAACTGCTAGGTTGGCAGGAGCAGGGAGCGAGCAACGGGAGCTCACCCTGTCACAGGGATTCGAACCACCGACCTTCTGATCAGCAAGTCCTAGGCTTTGTGGTTTAACCCACAGCGCCACCCACGTCCCAAATGCCTCCCATAGATTCCGTCAAATGTACCAATATGGGACAAGCTGAACTGTAATAAAATAAAATATCATTATTATTCCCCTTCTCTGAGCCCCCTTTCTAACCCCCCCTCAATTTCTAGACCTTTTAAAGAGGGTTTGAAATGAGTTGGGAAGGCCTCCCCAATGCCAGTGATTTGGTGTCAGAGAGCATAAAGTTCCCAGCGTTGTTGTTGTTGATATATATAGATAGAGAGAGTCTGGGGGATAATGCCGATCGCTCAATGTGGTCCCTGGGAAAGCGAAGCTCTCCAGATGGCCTATCAGGACAGAAATTGCCGTCCAGCACAATAGTGAGCTGCACAGCGGCACTAATGGGCGCTGTGGCCCAGGCACACTTCATTTGTCCTCCCCATGAATGTCATCAATGGGCTCGAAAGTGTGGGAAACACCGAGAAACTCAGCCCCACACTCTGGAGGTTAATAGGGGCATTGTCGGAAGAGTCCCCCTGAGCCGCAGGATCAACATAATAAATATCACCCCCACCCGAGTCTCCCAGGAGAAAAGCTGCCAGCATTGGGGAAAGCCATTCAGAGTTAAAGGGAACAACAACAACAACAACAACAGCCAACTATATATTTCGCAAAATGATTTGTCCGTTCGTTTGCTAGTTTTGTTTTCCTTGTGTTCAGAATCCTCTCGATATACCATTGCCAAACTTGACATAAGGGTTCCTGGTGTGTGTGTGTGTGTGCGTGCGCGCATTGGTTTTCATCGATGCTGGGCCGCCAGCTGCCATTTTGAAACAAGTTGGCAGACAGGAACTTGGTGTGACTTTGGTACGGCTTCTTCCTCTTTTTGGCATGGGCACAGCTGCCTTTCGACTGTTCCTGAGGTGGTGGTGGTCTATGTTGACATTTGGGTGCTGGGCACCATTTTGAATCAAGATGGTGGGCTGAAATGTGACTTTGGTGTGACTGTGTCCGGGGTTTTTTGTCATAGGTTTGGCAACCTCTCGAGATATTGTTGCCCAGTATGGTCAGGGCTGATGGGAACTTAATTATTGCCCTCGAAGGGAGAAGGGCTGTCAGGACTAAATGCATCTTAAAATATAAGAAACCTAAGAAGGGAGAGCAGGAGAGCAAGCCTTCAGTAGTTGGACAGCACACTAGACTGGTCACCTTGACCAGTTGTATTCAACCTTTTCAGACCAAGGCCTCACCTTTAACCCATGCATGCATTTGGGAACCCACTTCTTAATTTTCCGACATGTATATGTATGTTGGTAATGCTGCTGTTATGACCTAACTTAGCTTAGGCCAAGACCCAGCAGTGGGACCGACCCACCTACTAAAGACCACTGACTTTGATGTCCCCCAATCTGATGAAGTGGTTTGCTGCCTGTTTCAATTTTAGCAGCTATTTCTAATTGTGCATCAAGTATCAATGTTTGCTGCCTGGGACTCTTTGGGGAAAAAGTGCAGGGTGGAACTACTACTACTACTACTACTACTACTACTACTACTACTGTGTCATATGTATTCTTATAAATAATAGCAGATGCAAATTTTATGCACATTCATTCTTTACTGTGCTCAAATAGAATAGATTGGGGTTGGAAACCTGTAGCCTTCTAGATGGACACTGCTCCTGGATCTGATGTGAGGGTTTTTTGGTTGGGGGGGGGAGAGAGAGAGAGAGTGCTTTCAGAGAGGGCAAGGCAGCGCGAACAGCCAGTGTCATTGGTAAGGAGTTGTTGCAAAATCTGCATGGATGGAATGTGTTACAAGAAAGTTAATTTTCAGAAGTTGTGCCTGAGCTTCCATTTTCCTCATGTGCCATATCTTGTAAGGTTGATTATTGAACCTTTTTTTAGGGCTAACGAGGGACGCAGGGGATGAGTGACAGGGGGTGTCCTGTAACCAAGTGGCTGATGGGAAAGCAGGAAGTGGAGTCACAGGAGGAGGGAGAGTTTTCCTGCCCCTGCCTTCAGCTGGAAGTGCCTTTGCCCAATAGACATCCTTATCCCCTCTTCCACAACCACCGCCTGCTAATCAATGCTGGGATGTAACTCAAATTCATTAGAAAGCTCCTCAGTTTAAAAGTCTGTGAAAGATGGAACGAACTGGGAAAGCAATGAAGAAATACATCATCTAGCAGGGGAAAATGAAGGCACAGACAAGGAAGTCATTTATACAGTATGTGCCCATTTAATGGCCTTGTTAAAGGAGGAACAAGCTACTACAGACCATATTTGAGAAGCAATAATTTGGGTCCATTGGTATTAGATGTTCCTTTGGTTGTAGTTTAAAGGACTGAGAAAATGGAAGGCCCTTCAAGCAAAGGACAGACGTTATTTGTAAGGACAGGAGAAATTTACGCTTTGCCTTGAAACAAGATGGCCACAGCAGAAGAGATGGATTTGAGGTCCTGACCAAAGGTGCTTTTCCAGGGTCATAACTCATATTTTTTTGAATTTGCAAATGAAGATAGGTTTCTAAAAATGGCTTGCTGTCTTTAATTCCCATGGCTGAATACAGAAGACAAGGTCTGCCTAACAAACAGTGGAGGAGACTATTTCTCAATGAACGTTATGCACTGCGTGACATTTCCCCATTCCTCTTGGTAGTGCCATACAATGCCACAGATGATGATCTCAAGGAGGTTTTTGCTTTCAGATCCCGATGCAGAACTCCAGTATTGTAATGGCTCCATGCAGAACTATCTGTGATACAAGACGCAGTGTTAATGCTGCAGCTAATCAGGCAACTGGAGGAGGGTATGAAAGTGATGATGAACTGATTTTCCCAATGCTGAACTGATTTCTCTAGATATGCATAATATTCATGCCACGCACAAATCCTTGAAAAAGCTGAAGGACACCTCATGTAGAAAAATCCCACTGGGTATCGAGTCTAGAGTCACCCCGTGAAATAGTGCAAGCTTTGATTGCAACAAACCCACTGGCTCAAACTTATCTAGCATGTTTTGACAGGTGCTATTCAGGTAGCAGACAAAGTATTATCTGGAAAGAGTTCAGTTTTAGTACACTGCAAGGATGGTTAGGGACGCGGGTGGCGCTGTGGGTTAAAGCCTCATCGCCTAGGGCTTGCCTATCGAAAGGTCGGCGGTTCGAATCCCCGTGGCGGGGTGCGCTCCCGCTGCTCGGTCCCAGCACCTGCCAACCTAGCAGTTCGAAAGCACCCCCGGGTGCAAGTAGATAAATAGGTACCGCTTACCAGCGGGAAGGTAAACGGCGTTCCGTGTGCTGCGCTGGCTCACCAGATGCAGCTTTGTCACGCTGGCCACGTGACCCGGAAGTGTCTCCGGACAGCGCTGGCCCCCGGCCTCTTGAGTGAGATGGGCGCACAAACCCCAGAGTCTGTCAAGACTGGCCCGTTCGGGCAGGGGTACCTTTACCTTTACCTTTAAGGATGGTTAGGACCGCATGGCACAAGCAGCCTCTCTAGACAGTTTGATGTTAGACAGATCCTTTGGACACAAGTGTGCTTGATAGCAATCCAGCTGCTGAATTCTGCACCCATACTGAACTATTTTAATACTTTAGCTAAGTAACTCTATTCTGTCATCTTGGCTCTGAGCCTTGGAAGATCTGCTCCCTTGCCTTGCAGGCTTTTCCCCACCTGGCCTGGGAGGGATGGACTCCAGCTACAAAAGCTGAGACTCCTGGGCTGGGGTATTGCTGAGTTTTTGTTGTTGGGGGGGACATTGTTGGTTTTTTTACCTTTATTTCAGATATTCTTATTAATATGGAAACTTCAGATATTCTTATTAATGTGAAAATTGTTCACATTAATTCTGTTCTGTTGCGTATCTTTTAATGCTTTAGATATTGTTTATGTTTACTTTTGTTAGGTTGTAGTTGTGCATTCTTTTTCATGCCGTGAGCCGCCTTGAGCATGGTTTGAATTGTGGAAAGGCAGCATGCAAATAAAATTATGTCTGTGTGAGTATAAATGCCATGAAAAAATAAAGCAAATATGAATGGAGGCAGGGCTAGCAAGTGAATAGCCGTGGTGCTTAATAGCAAGTGACCAGCGGAGGAGGGTATCGGATTGTGACCTACTCAGAGTAGACCCATTGAAATGAATGGGCTATGTTAGTCATGCAGATGAAGGCCAGTGGGTCTACTCTCTGAGTAGATTGTGGATTGTAGGAAAATGGAATAAACTGCCTTGTGAACGCAGCCAATGTATTATATCCAATTAAGTTTTGCTCAGAATAGAACTGAAAATAATGGATCCAAGATAGTCAATTTCACTAATTTCAATTGGTCTGTCTCAAGAAGAACTTAGTTGGATTACAACCCTATGATTATATAATGACTTATACCGAATGGGTTCATTACAGAGATAAGATTTGAACAGGTGTGTGTTGTTTTCTTCTTCTTCTTCTTCTTGTTGTTGTTGTTGTTGTTGTTGTTGTGCAGCTTATTAATTATACTACTCCAGAGTTGAAAGGAAGGATTCATTCATTGTGGAAGAAAAAATGATTTCTTTATTAACATTTCCATCAAAGAAATTCAAATTGTATTCAACACCACATGGGAATGAATGCAACATCGCTTTATAAAAGCATTCCAATTCGTTCGTGTTCAACAAACTTACATACACACATTACTTTCTCCTTATTAAAGATACATAAACATATGTTTCCTTCACAAAAGGCAGAAAACTCTCCCAAATGGGAGATGCATAAGACACAGAGAGTGAAACCTAACACAAGGCCCTTTAGATGCTGTTGGAATGTCAACTCCCATCAGCCCCGGACAGCATAGCCGATGGTATGGGAAACCTCTGAAATCTCCCCCCACTCAAAGATTGGAGTGTGGTACACACTATCAGAACAGCAGGGGATTCTCAGTCAGTGGAGCTAGGTTCCTGGAAGGTTCACTCAGAAAGTAAAGAAAGAAAGAAAGAAAAGCTAAAGCACTTTGATACAAATTACAGGGTCGAAACAAAAGCACCCCTTCTCTCTGAAGGACAATATGAACAGAGAGTCAGGAAGTCTTTCAGTCTCCCAACAGATGCTGTTGGAAGTCCTCGGCAAGGCATCTCTATTGTCAGAAAGCTGAAACCACTTTCTTTCTTTTTCTAGACTGCCAAGGAAAAGACGCCTCCTCTCTGCCACAGCAGCCCATAAGAGCAGACAACTTTGTGCTCCTTCATTGTGAAGGGAAATGACTTTGCAAGAACATTTCTTGCGACAACAAACAACCCAACTCTCTCCTCCTTGGAAATCAAATGCTTCCTACTTCTTAAAGAGGAATCGTAAAGATTCCTTTAGGTTTTATCTGAGCTTTTCTTTTTCTTTTTCTGGTCCATCCAGCTCCTCCTACCACGGTCTCCAGAGCACTGTGGCAGGTGCTGGGGGCTTCTTGCTGGCAGCTTGTTTCTTGGGTGGGGCACGAGGAGATGGTGGCAGGCAGCCCATGGCGGGAGTGCCTGGCTGCACCCTGTCGGCGATCACGTGGACTTTGCAGAAGTGCTTAATCAGCCGGGCTTGCGTTTCTCTCTTGGGCTCGCAGAAGGAGAGGAAATGCAGCGCTTCCTTCAAGCAACGCAGGTAGCCGGTGTTGAAATCAAGCTCTGGATTCTTCTGGCTCAGGGCTAGAGAGATGAAATAATATATTTTTAATTATTATATCAGATGCACAGATGTGAGCACAACTTAGGTTTGCGGTTATGGCTCCTTCTTTGACTATTTCATACATTGAATGTGCATTGCTCCCCCTCCAAAAGAAAATCCTGCTAGCTGCAGTTTGCCCCTCACCAAGCTATAATTCCCGGCACCCTTAACAAGCTGTGGTTCCCAGGATTCGCCGGGGCAAGCTCTCAGTATAGTGCAGTAGTTCAGATAGTTGGATTTAGGCCAGGGTTAGGGGTACCTGTGGCTTTCGAGGTGTCATTGGACTACTTAAGACCCAGTTAGCATGGACAATGGTCAAGGATGATGGGAGTTGTAGTCCAACAACTTCTGGAAGACCACAGGTTCTCCAGCCCTAGTCTAAATCCAACACTCTGCACTACCACACCATCCTGAGGGACCTTCGGGCATATAACGCAGGAGAAGCATGCACCTGCCACAGGTCAACCAATCGTCCCTCCCTGAGGAATATATCTACATTTTCCCTGTGCCGCATTTTTACACTTAAAAATGTGTTGTGCAAACTGGCCTCTGGACTTTGATCTGGGAAATCTAGCTAGGAAACAAATGAGCCCACAACCCACGGCAGGTTCTGGCTTTCCACAACTCTGACTTGCTCCTTGTATACAATTTTATTTTATTTTTGAAAGAAAATTTTGTCAAATGAGTAAGATGCTACAGGTGCCATTCAAACCCCCTGCATACAAGTAACCTCAGGGACTTGTGGAATGTTTGCCTGAGAAGGCTTGGGTACCTAAGGATGGAAATCCCACACTCACCAGGAGCCTGAATTTGATGCTGCTGCTGCTGCTGCTTCAAGTAACTGACAGCCACTTCCAAGATGTCTGCTTTCTCCAGCTTGGAGTTGGGCTGATGCCTCTGGAATTCTTTTTCCAGAAGGACCTTCAGCTGCTCAATGCTGCTGTTAATCCGATCGCGGCGCATTTTCTCCACCACTGGCTTCCTCAGCTGCAAAGGAGAAAGAATGAAAAAGGCCTTTAAGTTTCACAAAGTCAATAAATAAAACCTACGCAACAGCATTCAGGGGCTGCTGGCCATGCAGAATTTTCCAGTGCCTGTCATTTGATTTCAGAATAGCAGAATTTCCACCTTTGCATTAGGGGGGTAATTGATCTCCTAGGTCCAGTCTCTCTCCCCCCCCCCATTTCTAATCTAGCACATCTTAACTCACATTTGATGGTAATAGATAGATACCTAGCTTTATAGGCTAGATTTATCTAATCTATCTAAACTAGGGGTTCCCAAACTGGTAAATGGACCACTAATGGACCAAACTGGTGAATGGACCACTAATGGTCTCCAAGCATCATTTAGGTGATTCACTGCAGGTCCACATTAAATATTCCTAGTGATTTTAAATTTCATTGCTTCTTTTGTTTCTTATATTGTATTACATAGCAGCACAGTCTGAATTCCACGGAATGCAAACTGTCATCCAATGCAACATAGGGAAATAAAAGAAGCATTAAAATTCATTTTTAATTTAGTACAGTGCATTACAGCTGCCACTACAGGCAGAAAACTTACTAAGCGGCCTGTCGAGACCCTCAGCAACTTGCAAGTGGTCCAGGAAGACAAAAAAGTTTGGCAACCACTGACCCATCCAGTTTAATATTCTGTTTAACTACCCACCCACTGAACAGCTCAATTTAATACCCCATCCATCCCATTTAATAATCATTCATTGATCCATCCAGATAATCTATCCATTCATCCTTCAGTCTAATATTCTACCTACCCTTTTCTAAAATAACTGTATGTGTTCAACCCAAACTTCCCTCTATCTACAGCCTTCCTTTCTGCCAGTGTTACCTTCTGCCTGACACACACACACCGACATCAGTTCCCACATACAAGCCAGTCCTTTGATTGATCTGCACTTGATGATGGACAGCTGAATGTGTGAACCCCTTTTCATTGGGGGTGTGTTGCAGAAGAAGCAGAAGCAGAGCATTGAAGCAGCGCGAGGACATCCTAAATGTTCTAACTTGTGGCGTTGTATCTGCACACACAAGACACTGAGGGACGGCAGCATGTGGGGACCAGCTCTAGGGCAATGACACCTCTGCCAAGACTGGCCTGCTGAAACCCTTGCCTACCTTGTTCTTTTCTTTCGCCAGCACCCTCTCTTCCTCCACGTGGACCATGCAGCTAGGAGCCATCCGTGACCCTATCAGCTGAAGTCAAGCAGCTCTGGGTATTAGCTGTCTGACCCGAACGCAACCCTTCTGCTCCAAAGCTCTCCGCGGGCCTCTATTTATATCCGCCAGCAGCTCAGCAGCGATGTGAGTTTTGGGCTCCTTGGCGTTTCCCACAGTCATGCAGCCAATCCCGGCACGCGGTCAGATAATAGAGGAGGCATCCCCTTAGTGCACGCTACATTGACCGTCAATGAGCCCCGAAGAGAATAGCCTTCTGCCTGTACCAACTGGTAGGGTACGCAAAGCCGCGCGGCAGGGCTGCCGGAGGATCTGGGAAAACCTGACCGCCCCACCCCAGCTGCCTTGCCCAGGATCAATTGCATTCCAGAGTTTCAATCCCATGCCACGCACATCCATAGGTGGGGAAACAGTTTGCTGTTGAGTGTAAAAGTCTGAAGGGAAGAAGAAGAAGAAGCATATAGATCAGGAAGGTGGGAAAAGGAGAGTTATAATAATAATAATAATAATAAATTTTATTTATATCCCGCCCTCCCCAGCCGAAGCCGGGCTCAGGGCGGCTAACAACACTAAAATAGTGCAACATTATAAAAACATGGTGGGCTTGGTTGTTGTTGTTATTATTATTATTATTATTATTATTATTATTATTATTATTATTATTATTTGATTGAATTTGTATACTGCCCTTCATTTGTAGATCTCAGGTCAGTTCATAACATAAAATTGCAATATAAAAAAGGCAAATATTTATTCCTTGCGTTTATAGAAGTAAAGCAATAAACGGAGTTGGAACAGAAGCCATGATCACATAATTGTAGAGTTGGAAGGAACCCCGAGGGTCATCTAGTCCGACCCCAGGAATCACAGCTAAGGGATTCCTGGCCGATGGCTGCCCAACCTCTGTTTAAAAACCACCAGTGGAGGAGTGTGTGCCACCATCCAAGGTAGTACGGATCAGGATACTTGGGCTGCATATGCGTGACTTCTCCCACAAGAATCCTGGAAACAGTAGCTTGCTATGAGTGCTGGGAACTGTAGCTCTGAAAGGCGGTGAACTACGGTTCCCACGATTCTTTGGCGGAAGCCATGGGCTTGTTATCTATGATGCGTGCACAGACTTTGGTGACTGAGCTGTGATAGTGGGGCTGATAATGCCAAGGTTGCAGGTTTGATCAATGTTTGGGACAGCTGCATTTTCCTGCCTTGCAGGGGGTCAGACTAAGATGGCCCTCAGGTGGTCTTCCAACTGTAGAATTCCATGATCTCATGATTCTATGAAATGCCGTTGTCCGTCCCCTGTCCCCAGTCAGGGGGCATAATATATATTCAAAACATAAGAAAGCTACCTTATACTGAGTCCCGGATTCAATTCTCAGCATCTCCTTCAGATGTCTTCTGATGGTTGTATCTTGCGTGGTGGAGCCACGCAAAAGCTATGATTCAAAACAGTGCCTGGCATATATGGTTGTATCTCCTTGGCTCAGGGGTTGCATATTTCCATACCCTCCAACATTTCTCTGATGAAAATAGGGATGTCCTACCATACCCTCCAACATTCCTCTGATGAAGATAGGGACATCTTAAGGAAAAGCAGGACATTTCAGGATCAAATCAGAAACCAGGACAGCTTCTGTAAATCTGGGACTTTGGCCATGAAACTCACTGGGTGACCTTTGGCCAGTCCCTGCCTCTCAGCCTAACCCACCTCACAGGGCTGTTGTAGTGATTAAGTGAGGAAGGGGAGAACCATGTACAGACACCACCATAAGTTTGTTGCAGAAAAGTATGGGATGTAAATGCAAACCATCGATAAATAAAACCGAGTATAAGATACATATATTAGCAGGGAATGCCAGGCACCACCTAGGAATTTTTTTAGAAACCCACAAATACTGTGGTTTTAAAAATCGATAGTGTCATTTGTGAGTTTGGCTCCGTCACGCCCAGAATCAGGTGGAGCCACGCAAAAGCTATGATTCAAAACAGTGCCTGGCATATATGATTGTTTTTGTTTTAATGTTATCTTGTAAGTTGCTTTGAGTTCTCCTTTCTGGGGAAAAGTGACTAAATATTAATAAAGAATAATAATAAGCTACTATTTTTTATTGTAGCGTTGAGATGCATTCAAGGGTTCTGTGAGGTAAAAAACAAAACAAAACAAAACTGAAGAGCTGAGAGCTGAAGGAACTCTGAAGTTAGACTCAAAGACGCCCCAGGACCACTTCCTAATTTAAAAGAAGAGAGCAGGGAGAAAGACTAAAATGATCTCTGTTTTATAACAGGTCATTGTCAAAGAGGCAAAGAGAGTGAGGGAAAGAGCCGGCTCCATCGTAATCATTGTCAGAGTCTGAATGAGCTTATCTCTTTGTCCGAGACAGATGTTGAGTAGAGGCCTGTATTTCTATCCCCTACATTTTGTGGGAAAGCTGAGAGCTGAGTCATCTCAAGACCACTTGGAGCCTTTCAAGGGGGATTTTAAAAAAAAGAGAGAAAAAAGAAAATGCAATAACAACAAAATGATATGAGGTGGAGGCAGGTAGCAGGCGTCCACTACCATTGACCATGTCTCTGCCCCATCTCTTTCTCTCTCTCTCTCTCTGTCTCTCTCTCTCTGACGTTGTGTGTCAGATCTTCAGAGCAAAAACTATGGGAATTCGCTACCTGTATCTGAGGGTTATGGGTATTGTAAGAGGTTTTTTTTTAAAAAATAAAATAAAATTAAAAAATGGTTGATTTGATGGATAGCCCACCCTGTCACAAGGATCTGGGACAGATTATGGCAAAACAAAAGAAAAAAAGCCATTCAGTTCAAGGAATCTCAGCCAGATGGGCGGGGTATAAATAATAAATTATTAGGATTATGATTGTGACCCTCCAAGTCTTGCTGTCTCTCCCCAGGCTACATCTCTTCCTTAGTCACATCCCCCAGGCCAAAACCCTTTTCAGCCATGCTTCAGCCCTCTCCTTAAGTGTTTTTGCCTGGCTGGAATATGCCATTGAATAATGCTTTTTCTTGCTTGCCCGGACGGAGGTTGTAGAAACTATTGCACCATAACAAAGGTAAAACTTACATCCATCGCTTAGTCAAGTACTTTTGCCTCTGGCCCTGGCCACCCCTGGGAAATGGCCCCCAAAATGTGGCCCAGAAGGGAACACACACACACAAAATCATTTTGACTTATTTTTAAAAACCATCAAGCTGCATAGAAATGTTATGAAATAAATAAACAAACCTATGCCTCCTTTTCTTTACATTGGGCATTCCGCCTGGGTTTGCAGGGGCCTGATCCGTGGTGGTGTGGACTAGCAGTTACTCCCATCTCCCCCCCCCATACCTATAATTCTTCTGGAAGGATGTTATTTCATGAAGGGAGGGGATGTAAGGGAGAAGCACTGGATGGGTGAGGTTCACCCCTCCCCAAACTCCAAATTTGACAACCCTACCCAGAAATTTACAGAGTGGCTTCTGAATGGGTGGGAGATGGGAGTTTGCAACAGCTTTATCTAATTTTAATCTATCCATCTGCCTGCTTGAATTCTTACAATAATATAATCATACAATCATATAACGCAATCAAGCAAAGACAATGCTACACCCACCCACACATTTATACAGTGGTACCTTGGTTCTCAAACTTAATCCGTTCCGGAAGTCCTTTCCAAAACCAAAGCGTTCCAAAACCAAGGCACACTTTCCCATAGAAAGGAGTGCAAAATGGCTTAATCCGTTCCAGACTATTAAAAACATTCCCTAAAACAGCAATTTAACATGAATTTTGCTATCTAATGAGACCATTGATCCATCAAATGAAAGCAATAAACAATGCATTGCATTCACACAATCAGTCAATCAATCAGTATCTGAACTGGGTTTCACACACACAGACACAAAGAGCAGCAAAAATAGACAGACCTCAGCATAACACTCAAAATGGAAGTGTGGCACTCAAATTGGAAGCGTAACACTCAAAACGGAGCATGTTCGGCTTCCGAAAAATGTTCACAAACTGGAACACTTACTCCTGGGTTTGCAGTGTTTGGTTTCCAAGTTGTTTGAGTACCAAGGCGTTTGAGAACCAAGGTACCACTGTAACCTGTTCTTCATCCAAAGGGGCTGCACACCCAATGCCTGTCTCATTTTGTGCTCACAACAACCCTGTGAAGTAGGCAGGTTAGGCCTAAAAAGCTGGCGACTTGCCTGAGCTTCCTTACGGAGCCTGATGGCTGAGAAGGAATTTGAACTCGGGTCTTTTCCCGGGCCTGGTCTACCAAACCGTGCCAAACCGTGCTGAGCAGGCTCCAACCCTTTTCTGAGAGGGAAGGCGAAGATTGACAGCTAGCTCATTCACAAAGCTGGTTAAAGCGGCAGCGGCGGTGTCAAAGAGTGTTTCCCTCCCACCTTGGAAGTGACAGCCCCTGACCCTCATTGCCGGATTGTAACTACTAACCAGATGGTCTTTTGGGAGTTGGGTGTCCCCCCACTCCTTCTCTAACGCATTCAGGCCCAAGCACCATCACTAATGTCACCCGTAGTGGCGAGGCACACGTCTATTGTCTGAGCGAGGAGGGGGAAAGTGTGGGAAACTCAACGGAACTCAAACCCACACAGCCTGGTGCTAATAACTCCTTTGTGGGGCATGAATGTGCCTTGAACTCACGTGGTTCTTTCAGCCAGGGCTGGGGGTGGGGTGGGGGGCGAGGTGGTGGAAGGCAAGGGACTCGGATAAGTTTTTCTCAAGGGTTCTCATTTGTCAAGGAGGGATCCGGGAAGTTAAAGGAGGCGAGGCACGCGATGGCAGGCATTTGCAAAACTGAAGCGCATTAAGTTGAACTGCGGAACTCGCTTCCACAGGAGCCAGCGACGGCCGACATCGGATGGCCTGAAAAGAGGGTTTGACAAATCAGTGGAGGAGATGGAGACTAGACACGATGGCTGTGCTCTGCCACCACAGTTGGACGCAGCTATGCTTCTGAATAGGGATGCGGGTGGCGCTGTGGGTTAAACCACAGAGCCTAGGACTTGCCGATCAGAAGGTCGGCGGTTCAAATCCCCGTGACGGGGTGAGTTCCTGTTGCTCGGTCCCTGCTCCTGCCAACCTAGCAGTTTGAAAGTACGTTAAAGTGCAAGTAGATAAATAGGTACTGCTCCGGCGGGAAGGTAAATGGCATTTCCATGTGCTGCTCTGGTTCCCCAGAAGTGGCTTAGTCATGCAGGCCACATGACCTGGAAGCTGTACGCTGGCTCCCTCGGCCAATAAAGCGAGATCAGCGCCGGAACCCCAGAGTCGGTTACGACTGGATCTAATGGTCAGGTGTCCCTTTACCTTTATGCTTCTGAATACCAGTTGCTGGAGGGTCGGTGTGGTGTAGTGGTTAAGAGTGGTAGACTCGTAATCTGGTGAACCGGGTTCGCTTCCCCGCTCCTCCACATGCAGCTGCTGGGTGACCTTGGGCCAGTCACACTTCTTTGAAGTCTCTCAGCCCCACTCACCTCACAGAGTGTTTGTTGTGGGGGAGGAAGGGAAAGGAGAATGTTAGCTGCTTTGAGACTCCTTCGGGTAGTGATAAAGCGGGATATCAAATCCAAACTCCTCCTCCTCCTGGTGGAAGCTGGTGGAGGCAGTGGGGTGGGTGGGATCCCCACAGGGGTGCTAACTCTTGGTGTTCCTCTGCCTGAGATGGCTGCCTTAGCCAACCTCATGGTGATGGTTGCGGGGGGGGGGGGGTTGAGGGCTGGTGCAGGGCATCTGGTTGGCCTCTGTGAGAACAGGAAGCTGGTCTAGATGCGTCTTCTCCAGAAGACTCTTCTTATATCTTGACCCATCAAGCTCTTTGTGTCTCAGGAAGACCCCAATATCTCCTAAAATGTATCTCCCGAGGCCCTTCTCCAGGTTCAGCCTCTGAGTGACGTTTGGAGGGTGGCGACAAGGGACAGCAAGGCCTTGTCAGGGGTGGTGGTTCCTCATTTCCTCCATGAGGTCTTGAAGGGCTTTCCCTTGGAAGATGCAGCAGCAGGAATTGTATTCTGCCGCTCCAGGGGGTAGGACCCGAACCAGTGGATTTCTATTACAAGAAAGGTGATTCTGACCAAAAATTTGGAAGAGTTTTCAGAGGGTAAGGCTGTTCGACAGTGGACTCCTTCAGAAGGTGGTGGGCTCCCCTTCAGTGGAGGAAGGTTGGATGGTCACCTATCAGGGATTCTTTAGCTGTGGTTCCTTCATTGCAGGGACTAGGTTACTCCTGGAATTCCTTCCAACTCTACACTTTTATGAGCGTATGACATTTTCATAAAGACTTTTTGAAAAATGCAATCTTAATGTAGAAATGTGGAGAATTGAATAAGGGTAGAAAAACGAGAAACCGAGAAGAATCAAAAGTGACAAATTTGATTTCTTTCCTTGAGCTTGAACTGGCTGCCTTGCAAGGCCCCCTCAGTGATCCAAAAAACCTATGTGTTACAGCTGAAATGAATCCTACACCAGAGTAGAGCTATTGTTGCTAATGGGCATGGCTAAATTAGGTTTGTCAATTTCAACGGATCTGCTCTGAGTAGAATTTAATTGGCTACAACCATATCAAATCCCATCATATCTCTCTCTCTCTCTCTCTCTCTTAATCTATCTATCTATAAAATGGACCACATTCCTAATTAATGCTCCATTCACCAGTTCAGCACTTACTGTGTGACACACTGGATTCTACCGTATGCAAATAAAATCCATATAAATCAGTGGAGCTAAGTTACCCATGTCTATTTCATAGAATCATAGAATTGAAAGGGAACCCCAAGGGTCATCTAGTCCAACCCCCTGCAATGCAGGAATCTCAGCTCAAGCTTCCATGACAGAAGGCCATCCAAGCTCTGCTTAAAAGAACCTCCAAGGAAGGAGATTCAATGGAGATTCTGCTCAGCGTAGGGTCAAGCGTTGGGTGCAACCCACAGCCCTTGCCGGAGGGCCGATGAGGCTTTGAAGGTGTGTGTCTCCCACACTTCTGGCTTAGCAGCAAAGCCCTGAACAAGGAAAAAGAGGGTGGGAAGCTTCTGTTTAAATGCACCTCTCGGGGCCATTCATTCTCCCCCCACCCACCCTGCGTGCGTCTCTGCCCACCCCCCCTTTCCTCTAACTTGCAGAAATTCCCACAAGCCCTGTCTATTGGGTGTACAAGAGGGATTTATTATTTCCTGGTTTATTGACTCTGAAAGGCCCCAGGGATTACGGCTGCTTTGCACATGAATCGCCAGAGTGTGTTGTACAAAAGGCCGGGGCTGTGGGATAATGTATTTGGATGTGGGAAAGAGCTGACCCTCCGAGATAGCAGGCTGGTGCCTGATGGTAGGAATCAATTATGTTTCAAAGGAACACATTGCTCTGGGGGTATAAGCGGGGGGGGGGGGAGAGCCAACATTAGGGGGAGCCCTCCCCATCCATGCAAGCCCCTTCCACCCCCTCCCCTCCCAGTAAGGACCAAAAAAGAAAGCATTTACATGCACATATAAATTACGTTTCCGGATCTCTCTCTGCTGCCTTTGAAATTTCTTTTGAAGCTAAATCTCTCTCTCTCTCTGATATATAAGGTGCACAGCTCTCTATATCCTGAAGGGCAGATAAAATGCCCCCTGTTGCAAAATTGTGGTCCCAGCCCCCTACAACTATTAAACTCCCCCAGGAGGCAGTGAGGGCCACCAACCTAGATGGCTTTAAAAGAGGATTGGACAAATTCATGGAGGAGAGGGATACCGGGAGCTACTAGCCATGATGGCTATGCCCTGCCTCAACACTTGGAGGCAGTGATGCTTTTGAATACCCGCTGCTGGGAACCACAGGACCAGAGAGGGCTCTCATGCTTGGATCCTGCTTACAATGTTCCCACAGGCATCTGATTGGCCACTGTGAGAGCAGGATGCTGGACTAGATGGGTCATTGGCTTGATTCAGCAGCCTCTTCTTACGTTCACATGTTCTTCATGCTTGCACAACCAGAGCTCTGAGCTATACACAATTCAGATTTAGCAAAGTTGGTAAAGGTAAAGGTAAAGGGACCCCTGACCATTAGGTCCAGTTGTGGCCAACTCTGGGGTTGCGACACTCATCTCACTTTAGTGGCCAAGGAAGCCGGCATACAGCTTCCGGGTCATGTGGCCAGCATGACTAAGCCGCTTCTGGCGAACAAGAGCAGCGCACGGAAACGCTGTTTACCTTCCTGCCAGAGCGGTACCTATTTATCTACTTGCACTTTGACGTGCTGTCAAACTGCTAGGTTGGCAGGAGCAGGGACCAAGCAACAGGAGCTCACCCCATCGTAGGGATTCGAACTGCTGACTTTCTGATCGGCAAGTGCTAGGCTCCGTGGCTTAACCCACAGCACCACCCACGTCCCGTAGCAAAGTTGGTACTAATTCCCAAACAAGGCAAAGTCACATGGGATGTTTCTGCAACCGCAAGACTTCTGAAGCACAAGGTCAGTTTGCATTTGGAGATAGGAGAATACTTTCCTCCTACTTTTTCTTCCAGTGGGTTAGAGCGTGGTGCTGATGATGCCAAGGTTGCCAGTTCGATCTCCATAGGGGACAGAAGCATATTCCTGCATTGCAGGAGTTCGGACCAGATGATCCTCAGGGTCTCTTCCAACGCTATGATTCTATGATTCTAAGATCATCAACAACATGGATATATTGGTGTTAGCTGACCAGTGGGAACTGCCTGCAACTTTCCCACCTTCCTTATTCCATTAGTTCCTGCTAGAAATCTATGGGATAGTGCAGGGGATGAATTAAGATGATAAGAATGGACAATGGCCTGTCTAGTCCAGCCTCCTGTTCTCACACTGGCCAGCCAGGTGCCTCTGGGAAACCTGCAAGCAGGATCTGAGCACAAGAGCCCTCTCTCATCCTGTGGTTTCCAGCAACTACGTAAGGGGGATGTGGGTGGCGCTGTGGTCTAAACCACTGGGCCTCTTGGGCTTGCTGATCAGGTCAGCGGTTCGAATCCCCGTGATGGGGTGAGCTCCTGTTGCTCTGCCTCAGCTCCTGCCAACCTAGCAGTTTGAGAGCATGCCAGTGTAAGTAGATAAATAGGTACCGCGAAGTGGTTTAGCCATGCCAGCCACATGACCCGGAAAACTGTCTGTGGACAAACGACGGCTCCTATGGCCTGAAAGCGAGATGAGTGCCACAACCCCATAGTCGCCTTTGACTGGACTTAACTGTCCAGGGGTCCTTTACCTTTTTAAAAAAACCTTTCAGCAACTGACATTCAGAAGCATTGCTTAACCCCATCTGGCTGCAAGTCCTGGTGTCACTCACCTCCTAATTTTGCAGTTGGGAAGAATGATATCTGTGTATGTGTGTATTAATAATCTAAATCTGATTTGTCTAGACTTAAGAACCAGAAAAGGAAGTTGAGGGAAGTCCCAGGGGGTTGTGGGTTGTGGAATGATATTGTATTTTGTATTTGAAATAATGCCAATTGTGACTGATAAAACTGTAAAATTTAATAAGAAGTATTTAAAAAAATAAATAAGTCTGATTTGTCTGATTTTCTCCATCATGCTACTCTCTGGCATCCTTGGACTTGCTGCCATCCCTCCCTCCCTCCCCTCCCCTCCCCTCCCCTCCTCTCTCTCTCTCTCTCTCTCTGTGTGTGTGTGTGTGTGTGTGTGTGAGAGAGAGAGGTGTCCTCTTTACCTCCACTTTCTCAGGCTGTGTGCCTGTCAGTCAATGCAGCAGCCAGAACAAAGGACGTGTGTCTTGGGAAACTATCATGGGGGGAAGTGATGGTTTCGGCGTAGCTGGACAGGTGGGTCTTGGAGGGATGTCAAAGAATTCGTGGACGTGCTCAGCGAGCAGTAAGGCAGGGTGATTCCCACGAAAAGCAGATGGTGGCTTCCAGTAAGGAGAGAAGAGAGGGAAGCCAGAAAACCTGGTTTTTAAGTGGGCTATATGCACAAGAGCTGTGTGTGTGTTTATATTTGAAAGCAGGTTTCTGACCCAGCATGTATGGCGGTGAAGGAGGAGGGGCAGGTGTTGAAAGCTTTTTCGCATCATGGGGTTCAAGAGAACCCCACTTTTCTTGGACAGCGGCACATGGTCAAGAGTTTACAAATAAGGACGTGCATTCAAACACATCTGCACATCCCCTGTATTCCCTCGCACAGGAACCGGCAGCGCTCAGGCCTGGAGTTTAAGTTTCTTGTAACTGAAATAGAGCTGCTAAGCCAGCAGATCATAGAATTGTAGAGTTGGAAGGGACCTCAAGAGTCATCTAATCCAACCCCCTGCCCTGCAGGAATCTCAGCTAAACCATCAAACCTCTGCTTTAAAAGCTCCAAGGAAGGAGAGTCCACAACCTCACCTTCTTCCAAGAATTCAAGCATGAAATCAGTTTCCTTGATCACACTGGAAGTCTGAGAGCCAGCGAGAGCCAGTGTGGTGCAGTTCTTAGCATGTGGTACTAGGGCTGGGGAAGGGTTCAAAACCTCGCGCAGCCTTGTTGGGAAACCTTGGCTCGTCTCTGCCTCTCAATGTTGTGGAGATTAAATGAGGAGGCAGAGAACCACACGCATCACCTTGAGCTCCTTGGGAGAAGGCTGTGATATATGTAATTGCAATGAAATGAAATATGTAAAATGAAAATATAAAAGGATCTGTAAAACCAGGGGTGGGGGGGGGGGAAGACCTCAGACATGGAGGGCCAAATGTAGCCATCTCTACCTGAAGACCCTCCACGTGTCCCTATTTTCCGGGGACAGTCCCTGATTTACAGAAACTGCCCCAGGGACTCAGCTAATACAACTGCGAATAAAACGTTTTAAGTGTGTTGTAAAGTACATTATACAAATGTGACAATAGATGGCAATGGTGAGCAGCTATGGCAAATTCAATATATTTTTCAAAACATTTTTTTTAAAGGATTTTCACAGCACTTTTTATATGTGTCTAGATCCTCTCCCCCAGTTTCTGATCTGATCCCAAAATGTCCCGCTTTTCTTTAGAACGTCCCTATTTTCATCGGAGAAATGTTGGAGGGTATTGAGTTATGCCACCCCTGAGCCAAGGAGATATATAAGACACCTGAAGGCAGCCTTGTATAGGAAAGCTTTTTTAAAAATGTTTATTGTTTCATTATGTTTTTATATATATTGGAAGCAACCCAGTCAGATGTGCGGGTTATAAATACAGTGGTACCTCATGTTAAGTACTTAATTCGTTCCGGAGGTCCGTTCTTGAACCTGAAACTGTTCTTAACCTGAAGCACCACTTTAGCTAATGGGGCTTCCTGCTGCCACTGCACCGCCGCTGCACGATTTCTGTTCACATCCTGAAGCAAAGTTCTTAACCTGAGGCACTATTTCTGGGTTAGCGGAGTCTGTAACCTGAAGCGTATGTAACCTGAGGTACCACTGTAATAACGTTGTTGTTGTTGTTGTTGTTGTTGTTGTTGTTGTTGTTGTTGTTGTTAGTATTAAATAGGATGTCCCTATTTTCATCAGAGAAATGTTGGAGGGTATGTACCTGGTCCTTGTCACTCTCCACAGGCCACACCCCTTTTCTCAAGCCACGCCTCTTGCTGGCCCTGCTCTGCATCCTGCCTGGCTGGAATGTGGCTGTCAACTCTGATCATTCCTCTTGCATGTCTAGATGGGCAGACAGAGACGGGTGTCCATGCGTGTGCGGGAATGAGCCTACTGCACAAAGGCAAAATTTGCATCCATTGCTCTGCCCGTCTCCACCCCTGTTCCCCCCACTCCAATCGCTGGTGTGTGTGGCCCTCAAGAAGCTTCCTAGATGGCAATGTGGCCCTTGGGCTGTAGAAGGTCCTGTGTTAAACCGTCAGATGCTCTCCTTCTCTTCCTCCTCCTCTGCCGCCGTTCCCATCCCCTGCCAGATGTTAAGCCCTCCAGAGATAAAGGCAGGGATTTCCCAAAATGTCTCAGCCCGGCTTGACAGCTCTTGATCAATGGCCCCAGCCCCACACAGTAAATGCTATGCAGATGGCCTACCCAAAGCAAGGCTCCCTTCGCCCCGGCACAAAGGAAAGTCAAACAGCATTTCTAATTCAGCTTGTAGCTTGGCACACTTCCTTTTTACGGAGGCCTTCAATGCCTTGAATAGGGACGCAGTGTGGGAAACTCAAATCCACCCCACACTCACAGTCCAGGGCCTCAGTTACACATCTGCCTGCGGCCGTCAGGCATGAGGAGGGTGGGGAGAGTGGGGAATCAGATTAAACTGGCCGAGGAGGGGAAGAGGAGGGGGTTGGAAGGGTAATAACAATGAGGCAAAACCGCAGGAGGAATTTCACAAGGACAATTATTGCTAATCTTTATTATTAAACGCCAGTTTTGTTTGCTTGGTCTACAGGCCACAAATAACAGATACGGTGGCTTGTCTCTGAAGCTGGTCCTACTCAGAGTAGGCCCATTGAAACCAATGGGCATGGTTCATTGAGTCCCGTTACTGTCCTGTGGGTTTACTCTGAGTAGGACTTGGTTGGGCATAAGTTAAAAACATCAAATACAGCATGGGGGCTGTTTCCAGCTAAATCCTATTACCACCCAGGGCAGACCTAATGGGGCTACCCTAGCCCAGCCCATTGATTCCAGTGGTTCTCCTTGGGTAAGAATTAGAACTGGGTAGAATCGATGGTTTTCATGGCAGCTGCTGCGGAGAGAAAAGCAACCGCCACAATGCACATGGTCGGAGGAGGTACCTCTTGAAATAGAAAGTCAGCAATCAAAGTACTGGTGATTATGACCAGTGGCGTAGCGTGGGTTGTCAGCACCCGGGGCAAGGCAAGTAATTTGCGCCCCCTCTGCCCTAGGGGCAGAGAGCTGTGAGTGCGAGCGCCCCCCCCAGATGTTGCGCCCGGTGCGGCCGGCCCCCCCTGCACCCCCCACGCTACGCCACTGATTGTGACTCACAGCTAATCTTCCCTTTAAGAATTGTGAGCCTGGGATGGGGAAGAAGTGCAATTCAGTCCACATTTCGATGTCAAATACAGTGGTACCTTGGGTTACATACGCTTCAGGTTACAGACTCCGCTAACCCAGAAATAGTACCTCGGGTTAAGAACTTTGCTTCAGGGTCAGAACAGAAATCCTGCTCCGGTGGCACGGCAGCAGCAGGAGACCCCATTAGCTAAAGTGGTGCTTCAGGTTAAGAACAGTTTCAGGTTAAGAAGGGACCTCCGGAACGAATTAAGTACTTAACCCGAGGTACCACTGTCTATCAAACCTACACTTTCTGAAACAACACAAGGCCAGGCAAGCAGCACCCATCAACAGGACCTCCACTGACAAGTGTAAGGCCCAAGATGATTGACACTGGGGAAGACAATGTTTTGGTGTTGGGGTCACAAGTGGTTTTAGACAGGGCTATTTCTCTAGAAAAAGAGATCCGGGAATTTACTATGAATGCCTCCCTTGTTCTCTTATAATGGCAATGGTGCCCACTTGAGAGATGCCAGAACTGAGTTCCGGCTCAAAAAAGAGAGAAAAAGCCCTGGTTTTAGCCACTACCAGTGCTGGCTGGAGCTCATTGGAGACTGTTGGGGCAGAAAGCAGGGAGACCCAACAGTAGGGGACGCCAGAGGCAATGACAGGCAGAGCCAAAAAATTCCAGTTTTGTCCCTTGCTGAGTCGTACAAGGGCAACTAACACTGACTGGGAGGGGGAGAAGTAAGCAGAGGGCAGACTGAACTGGTAATGTATCAGTCTCTACTGAGCACTACCGTTGAATTTACCCGTGCCCATGTAAAAGGCGAATTCCACGCTGGGGATCATTAGGAAAGGAGCCACAACTAAATCTGCTCATATCTTAATGACATTATACAAATCCATGGTGTGACCACACTTGGAATAGCACAGTGGTACCTCGGGTTACAGACGCTTCAGGTTACAGACGCTTCAGGTTACAGACTCTGCTAACCCGGAAGTAGTACCTCAGGTTAAAAACTTTGCTTCAGGATGAGAACAGAAATCGTACGGCGGTGGTGCAGCGGCAGCGGGAGGCCCAATTAGCTAAAGTGGTACCTCAGGTTAAGAACAGTTTCAGGTTAAGAACAGACCTCCAGAACAAATTAAGTTCTTAACCCGAGGTACCAGTTCTGGACACCTCACCTCAAAAAGGATACAGTGGTACCTCGGGTTAAGTACATAATTCGTTCCGGAGGTCCGTACTTAACCTGAAACTTCTTAACCTGAAGCACCACTTTAGCTAATGGGGCCTCCTCCTGCTTCTGCGCCACCGGAGCACGATTTCTGTTCTCATCCTGAAGCAAAGTTCTTAACCTGAAGCACTATTTCTGAGTTAGCAGAGTCTGTAACCTGAAGCGTATGTAACCTGAAGCGTCTGTAACCCGAGGTACCACAGTACTGGACAGCTGCATATTCCTACATTGCAGGGGGGTTGGAATAGATGATCCTGAGGGTCCCTTCCAAATCTACTATTTTAGGCTTCTATTACCTCTTCCCAATCACATTAGGCTTTAAAAGAGGATTAGACAACTTGGTGGAGGATAAGGCCATCAGCAGCCATTAGCTCAGCTAGTAATCTCAGGGTTGTGGGTTTGAGCCCCACTCTGAGTGAAATTTTCCTGTATCACAGGGGGTTGGACTAGAATTCAGTGTTTCCCAACCTTGCGTCTCCAGCTGTTTTTGGACTACAACTCCCATCATCCCTAGCTAGCAAGACCAGTGGTCAGGGATGGTGGGAATTATAGTTCAAAAACAGCTAGAGGCCCAAGGTTGGGAAACACAGAACTAGGTAATCCTCAGGGCTCCTTCCAACTCCATAATTCTGTGATACCCCCACTATTGGAGGTGGCCAGTCTCTGAATATCAGTCGCCGTGAATCACAAGCAGGGAAAGTGCTTGTGTGCTCTGATCCTGGTCACCAAAGAGCGCCTGATTGGCTACTGTGAGAACAGAATACTGGACTAGATGGGCCATTGGCTGGCCTGATCCAGAAAGCTCTTCCTATGTTCTTGTGAAGGACTTCGCTGTGAGCACGCCATTTTGTTCTTGTAGGTCAGCTGACAAAAAAAAAAAGAGGGCCTCTGGGAATAAGCATAGCGCCTTCCCTAAAGTCACCTGGGATCAACCACCTTACCGGGAGACGCCGAGACCAGAGAGAAGAGACGGTGGAAGAAGACTGGAAGAAGATTAAGGAATATTTGAAAAAAATATGTTAATATTTAAACCTTAGAATAGCTTTGGAAGTGGATATAGGCTGTAGGGTTAGAAGTAGAAGAGAGGGTATTTTAAAATAGTATTATTTGTAAGTGATAAAATGTGAAGTTTTTTAAAGTGTGGTTTAAAAAAATGGTTAGAAATTATGATATATGTAAACTGCTAAAGATGAAGTAAAATGAAAATCAGATAGGTGGGACTTGGGGAAGCCCACTTAACAATGTTTAGAAAAATAGGGATATGAGAAGAATTTGTTCGTATTGTTTGTCTTTTCTGTTTGTGTTTATTATTTGTGTTATAAAATGAATAAAAAAAAATGAAGCAAAAAAAAGAAAGAAAAAGGAATTCGCCACCCTGATGGCAGGGAAGGACCATAGATTAGCTCTGGAGCACACATAGAAAGCTTTAGGATCACCTCTTCGCAGCTCCAGGTAGGACTGAGAAGGACCCTTGCCTGGAACCCTGGACAGCTGCCACCAGAGAGGGCAAAAACAACAGAGAGGAGAATGGTTCGACTCAGTATAAAGCTGCGTCCTCTACTGATCCCTCTCTCAAAACCTGGCTTCCTAGGTCTCAAGCTTCCTAGCCTCCTGGCTAAGGAGCTTATTCCTCTCTGGGCAGAGGAAGTTCGAAACCTCCTGCATTTCCCACGCATTTTCTTAATGACATTCATCCTCTCCACCATGGACGTGTGCCTGTCCACAACAAGCACATTAGCCATGGTCCTTGACTCGCCATTGTGTTCAGTGGGAAAGAGCAGAGTCCCAGAAGACCATCTGGGAAGTAGCTCCCAACAAGACAGCAACTCTCTCTCTCTCTCTCTCTTTTTGCGGGGGGTTTGGGGGAGGTTTGACTATGCGGTAAATCTCCTTTTTAAAAAGGAGGGGAACATCTGGCAGGGATTGCAGAAGGGACGGGCACTTTGTAGCGCCGCTTTCTCAAGGCTTGTTATCACCACCGCCGGGGTTTTGCAATCAAGGCGCCAGCAGCCGCACGCCAACGCTCACGATGGGCAAATCCGTCCTCCGCGATCCTCCTTTCTCCAATCTTAAATTCAGCTTCCCACACCATAATACGTTGTTTTTTAAAGTCATGAAAATTCATCAGCAATTTAGCACTAATATATGCATTTGGTAGGCAGTTTTGCCTGATGTACACATTTTTTTTGCACAAGCCGTTTCCCCCCAATACAATGCAGATTTGCCTATCATTTTCACGAATAGAGGGATTTTCCTGCATGCTGGAGCCTACTATATGCATTATGGCACACATTCCATGGCCGGGGAACTGGACTGCAAAATTCAGAGAAGCGAGAATTTTGAAAGGTGGCTCTCTTTCTTGGTTTGGGCATTGTGAATTGCTGATGATTAAACTACTGGGGGAATTGCAGCTCTGTGAGGGGTTCCCTAACAACTCCCTGCACCCTAAACTACAGTTCCCAGGATACCTTGAGGGAAGCCATGCTTGTTCAGAATGCTTTAAATGCATAGCGCAGTGGGAACCTTATGAAGCTTCCTTAATTTCAGTGGGTTTACTCTGAGTAGGACTTAGTGAAATGCAGCCACCTCTGCAAGCCGCAGAATTACTACATTCCAGTCACTATCTAGTCAGGCTGTCCTGGTCACCAAACTACCACCCATGTCCTCTACTACCCCTATATACACCGAAACGCAGAATCTGAGAGAAGATATATTTTTTAAAATGCATTTAAAAGCACAAAATTTAGTGTGGCTTATTTTCAAAAAATACCGGATGAACATGGAGAAAAAATGAAAGTGACAGAAACCACAAACTAGCCTGAACCATCCATAGTTTTAAACGTTAAGTATGGATAACTGAAATGAACGTCTATGCTAACTGGTTACACTTCTCTCCGTATTCCTCTTGTTGCACCTCTGGATTTGATTGTGAGCTCCTCAGGGCAGTGAGCAAGACATTTGGGCACCTGAGGTGAAGTACAAGATGGCGTCCCCCCCTGCCATGGAAGGAGTGAGTGAATGCCAGGAGGCCACCATGCCAGCGGCAGCAGGCGATGCATTCCTTGTAGGCTGGATCTGCTGTCTCTGTGGATCTTGCCATCTGAGGTGGTTGCCTCACCTTGCCTCATGGGCGGGACGGGCCTGGCAGTGAGTCAAGTGCTGCACTCACTGAGGCTGCTCTATAACCAACAGCAGTGATGGCTCCTAGTTTGACGTCCATCTCTGGCCTCCCAGCCGGAACAACAGGTTAATAATACCGGCCTACCTTAAAGGCAGTTGTACAAATAAGCAACAGTCACACTTCCCTCCTCCTTTTCTTCCACTTATCATCATCAGAGCCAGTGTGTAGTAGAGGTTAGAGTGCCTGACTAGGACCCAGGAGACCTGGGTTCAAATCCCCACTCATTCATGAAGCTCCTTGGGTGATGTTGGGCGCGAGTCAGTCATTCTCAGCCTACCCCCTCCTCCTCCTTCTTCTTCTTCTTCTTCTTCTTCTTCATAATAATAATAATAATAATAATAATAATAATAATATACTGCCCCATACCCAGAGGTCTCAGGGCGGTTCACAGAACAAAACCAAAACACAAAACCACAAAATATATAATCAAAACCAAAACAACAACAACAACCCAATAACACCCCCTTGCAGGGTTGCTGTGAGAATAATCGGGGGGGGGGGGACGGGATACACCACCTCGAGCTCCTTGGAGGAAAGGTATGCAAACAAACAAACAAACAAACAAACAAACAAACAAACATCTTTTTTTTTTTTACTCACACCCCACCCTAAATGAAAAGGATGGTTTTTCCCTTTTTTTTTTTTTGCAATGTAAACCTGGCACTTGGGGTAGGGGAGATCAAAGAATATGTAGATTGAAGTGTCCTCTAAACTAACAAACACCCCCCTCTCCCCAAAAAATTATACCCTTCCAAAACAGAGCACATGTGCCGAGAGATTATCGGTGTGGTTTTGGAGGAGTACATGGGAGATGAGGTCATATAAACTTTCCCACCACTTGACATAAAAGGTTTTGAGCTCAACAGCTGCCATTCCAAACAAAAGGTGGCAAGGCTTTTCAAGGCTGGAACAATTGGATGTGTGTAGGGCGGGGGAGGGGTGAGAAGAAGGAGGAAGAAGAAGCGTGTGCTAGAGAGACAGGTCACCTTCCCCCCTTACCTGATCTCGAGGGAGGAGGGAAAGGCTTGTGCACATGTGCTTAGTGCGAGAAATCCTATTTGCATTTAAAGGCAAACCTACACAATCCACACCTTACCGAGCGAGATCTGAACTGAAGTGTCAGTGGTCCTTCAGAATTCACGCTTCTCCAAATTTTGCAATGTCAGGTAATCTGTCCAAACAATCGTATACAGAAGTGTGCGTATGTTGCTGAAAATAACATACAAGAACTAGCGGTGTTGGGGGGGGGGGGAATTGTTCTGTAAACTGCTTTGAGGTTTTGCCTTGTTTCGTTGGTTCCTAAAATTTATACACTGCATTATTGGGGAAAACCTCAAAGCGGTCTACAAAATACATAAATACAGTGGTACCTCGGGTTACATATGCTTCAGGTTACAGACGCTTCAGGTTACAGACTCCGCTAACTCAGAAATAGTACCTCGGGTTAAGAACTTTGTTTCAGGATGAGAACAGTGCAGCAGCAGCGGGAGGCCCCATTAGCTAAAGTGGTGCTTCAGGTTAAGAACAGTTTCAGGTTAAGAATGGACCCCTGGAATGAATTGAGTTCTTAACCCGAGGTACCACTGTAAAGCAAAACAGTGACATTATTGATAAAGGGAATTAACTACAGCAATTTAAAACATTCAATAACAACAACAACAACAACAACAACAATAATAAAGGCCTATTACAAAAAGATTAAAATGGCACCAGCTTTCTAAATATCTGGGTAGGACTTAGTTCAGCATTAAGTACCCTTGAATTCAGAGCAATCTGTGAAGTCTTGTCTAACCTGGTGCCTTGCAGATGTTCGGCCATTGACCAGGCTGGCTGGGGTTGATGGGAGTTGTAGGCCAAAACATCTGGAAAGCACCAGGTTGGGAAAGGGCTGGTGCAGAGATCTGCATGCTTAATTTCACAGTAAGTCCCCCTCCCTTGAAATAAAGGGGCCTAACGCTGAGTAAACATGCACAGGATCGCACTGTTAGCAATTAGGCTCTGTCCACTAAATGAAACTGGCAGCAGGAGGGCAAGATACTGGATTCCATTGATTTCAATGGGAACCAAGTTTCTTGGTCTTTGGTCCAGCCCAGTGCAAGCATTAATTCACATCTATAGATAAATGTTGTGGCTGTTATTTGTGATGTTCAAATAGTCCCTCTGATACCAGGCTACTAAACCATTCTAAATGCCCTGATTATATTACTGCTATTACCGCTATTCATTATTATATGCAAAAGCTATTATACATATAAAAATGACAGTCTCAGTGTTCTCTCACAGGCGGGGTGTTTCTGTGTTGGAGGTAAGGATAAGTAATTTCTTTTTGTTAATATATAATTTTTATTTATTTTCCATTTAATAATATACATTCATATCATTATTATCCACTTTACCTCCTTGGCTCTTTAGAGCCTATCAACTTCCTTCCCTCCCACCTAATGGCTTTCAAAATTAACCTTTATATCATTGCATTTTGTACGTTTTCCAATTCTAATTACACTCTTTGCAAAATAACTCAAAATTTAAATAAATATAGAAAGGTAGAAAATTTCTCGTTACAAATCTTCAGACAACCCTGCTAGTGATGTTAATTGCTTACAATAATCTTTCAGATATTGTAAAAATTTACTCCAATCCTTTTGGAATACTTCATCATGCTGGTTTTGGATAAGAATAAGTAATTTCAACCCTACCAGAGCCATGAAATTTATTGGGTATCCTAACAAACAAACAAACAAACAAACAAACAAACAAACAAACACACCCCGGACATCATTAAGCTACAGCTCACAAGTCCCTGATGATTATTCATTTTTCCTTTGCATCTCATTGCGGGACTCACAACGGCCTACATCATCCATCCTCCCCCACTATCTAAATTTCTTCTCACAACAGCCCTGTGAGGCAGATTAGGCTGTGAGTCAGTGACTGGCACAAAGACTGAGCTTCACGACCACGTGACCTTCCATATGGAAAACTTTCTTCCACACACCGCATGCAGAAAGTAGCATCTTCTCCCTGATGGGCTAGCTTTCTATGTGCAGAATTTTTATTATTATTATTATTTTGATTGCAGGTGCATTCAGTTTACCACTTGTGTGAGACTGGGGTATGGAGAATTTTGATTCTGTTTGCATTTAAAGGTGAATCCACCTCGTTTCTACTTCCTGGGAAAACCGAAACATGCTTTGAATTTTGCGATGAGTTCTCCAACCAAATTATTTCTCTGAAAATGCAAATTTACTGGGGCAGGGTGAAGCATGCGTAGTTACATATAAACATGAATTAATGAAAGCAAAAAAAACCCAAACAAACACCAAAAAAATGCATTACAGCGGGGAAAATGCATGTTTAAAAATTTGCACGTGAGCCAAAATTGCATGTAAAAATGTGTCTGTTAGGTGAAATCTGCACTAAAGTGCTGACAAATTTCGTGAGGAATAAAAAGAGAGAGAAAAGAACATAGTAAGAATAGCCTCACTCGTCCACCCTGTCCCATGTCCTGTTCTCATAGTTGCCAACCAAATGCCTATGAGGAGCCTCAAACTGACGTGCAAGTGAGGCGATTTATGATGCAATCGCTCTTGAGATAACACTTCAGAGACCTATTTTTAGCACCCACCTTATTTCTGCATTTCAAAGTTGTTTCAAACCGTTGTGAATATTGTGTAACAATGTGCTTCAATTGTTGTCACCTGCCCTGGGACCCGAGGCTGAGCAGCCCTTCAATAAATAGTAATAGTAATACAGTAGTACCTCAGGTTAAGTACTTAATTTGTTCCGGAGGTCCGTTCTTAACCTGAAACTCTTCTTAACCTGAAGCACCACTTTAGCTAATGGGGCCTTCTGCTGCCGCTGTGCCGCCAGAGCACGATTTCTGTTCTCATCCTGAAGCAAAGTTCTTAACCTGAAGCACTATTTCTGGGTTAGCAGAGTCTGTAACCTGAAGCGTATGTAACCTGAAGCATATGTAACCCGAGGTACCACTGTAATAGTAATACAGTGGTACCTCAGGTTAAGTACTTGATTCGTTCCGGAGGTCCGTTCTTAACCTGAAACTGTTCTTAACCTCAAGCACCACTTTAGCTAATGGGGTGTCCCACTGCTGCCGCGCTGCCGGAGCACGATTTCTGTTCTCATCCTGAAGTGAGGTTCTTAACCTGAAGCACTATTTCTGGGTTAGCGGAGTCTGTAACCTGAAGCGTATGTAACCTGAAGCCTATGTAACCTGAGGTAGCACTGTAGTAATAATAAACTGATGCTGAAAATGTGTAAGAATGAACAAGCCTGGAGCAGTGAGAAACCGAAATGGACAGATTTGCCCATGCCAATTCTGAGGCCTATGCACGGCACTCGTTTGGACGTGTGTGTGTGTTTTTTCCCTCTTTAGGCAAGCGAAGGCTCTCTCCTGCCATCGCTTGCCATACATGCACTGGCAGCACCCCCGTGCCCACTAATGGCTGCGAGATGCACCTTGTGATGGTCTGGAATGTGATTAATCTGTCCCGTGGCCTTTGCGAGTGGAGGGGCAGCCTGTTCCCAGCTCCCCGTGTGTGTAATCCCTGATCCCAATCTTTCACGTAGCGCAGACTCCCCACCTGCTCATCTGGGAAAAGGTCATTATCCTGAGGCTATTCACTGCCAACGGAGCATGCAAGGCGAGCTGCTTCCTCTATTGTCTCCGCTGGCTCCTTCTGATTGGCTCCCGAGTGTGGGAAACTCGAGGGAAGCACAGACCCACAGCATCTCAGGGAGCCCGGCTGGTATAAATAGAAGGCAGGAGCAAGCCACCTCTCACAGCGTATTCGCCCAAGGATCTCCTCCTAAGCAACATCTGCCTCCGTAGCTTGGCAAAGAGAGAGAGAGAGAAAAGGATGGCACCTTCCAGTCTTGTCTTCATGGATCAAAATGGCCTGCTCACCCCGAAAGAGAAAAATAAAGTAAGTAAATGGATGGATGTGGGGTGCTCTAGCGGGGTACATCTGCTTTAAGGGTGAAAGCGGGGTTTAACAGTCATTCGCCCCAGAGAACACTGGGAATTGTATTTCTGGGAAAAGAACAGTAACTGTCTCTAATGGAGAATTCTCAGCACTTAAACTAAAACCTGTCTGATTCTTTGGGGGTAACTCATAGACCCGCTGAAATTAATGAAGCTAGCAATAGTTATTAGCTTTGATGAGTCTGCTGTGAGCATAGCTGTCAGCTTTTCCGTTTTTTAAAGGGAAATTCCCTTATTCCAAATAGGATTCCTTGCAAGCAAAGGGAAAAGTTGAGAGCTATGGCTCTGAGTAAGGCTAGCCCTGAGTAGAAACTTGACGTGTTTTTCCCCTGAAGAGATTGTTTTTATTTAACGTCAGATTGATATCCTGAACCTTCCTCCAAAGGGCATGCGAATACTAAAGCAATGCAGTTATTACTTCTAAAACACAGTCTAAAGCAACCTGCTAACAAATTTAAAATCTCCCAAAAGTAAGCTCCTAGTCGCAAACTATTGATTTCAGAGTTGCTAGGGAGAATATGCCGCTGTTTGTAAATGGCAAAATGTATTTATTTTATTTTTTTGCATGCCACCTGCTGGGGAATCTAGCAAGTCTGTGGAGTAAGAAAGGGGCTCCGTTTGAACATCTCCGCTAAATGTGTCTGTGTTTTTCCTCCCCTCCTCCTCGGCAGCTTAGAAAGCCGGTGGTGGAGAAAATGCGCCGCGACCGAATCAACAGCAGCATTGAGCAGCTGAAGCTTCTGCTGGAGAAGGAGTTTCAGAGGCACCAGCCCAACTCCAAGCTGGAGAAAGCCGACATCCTCGAGATGACCGTGGACTACTTGAGGCAGCAGAGCCAGCAAACCAAAAGTGAGTAGACCGACAGAGCCTGCTCAAAGAGACTTGAGGCAAGTGGGGTGTGTGGCAACAAAATGTTGCAGTATATCCTTGCCTCGCACTCTTTGGAGCAACGTCATTTATGAGCATAGGGAGCTGCCTTCTACTGAGCTAAGCCATTGGCTCATCTAACTTACACTGCCTGGTGAATGAACCTGCCACCTTCTGCATGCAAAACAGATGCTCTACCACTGAGCTATATAGCCTTTCCCTCAAATGCCCTCTTCCAGTAAAGGCCATTTCACATGTCCCCTTCCATTTCCCATTTTCCCCCCAGCCAATATTTAAAGTTCTCTGGCTAAATGAGCATATTCAGTCATCATGAGGCTGCCTCCCCAACCCTGTTATTCTTTTGGTGAAGATTCGTTTGCACTTCTGCAAATCTTGGTGTTTCCCCAAGCATTCAAACTCTCCCTTCCCAACTGGCCCCATTTGGGCTGCAGTCCTATTAGCACTCACCACCTGAGTTTGACACCACCAGAGGGAGTGGCATTAGAGAATGTGATTTTAAAGTGTTTCCCCAAGCCAGCGCATGAATATTAAATCTCTCTCTTCTTCTCCCTTTTCCTTCTGTAGCGTTGGGGCCTGTTCATAAAGACACACAGGTGGACTTCACCGAAGGGTATTCCAGATGCATACAGGAAGCCTTCCAGTTCATGTCTCGCCACAAAGTCCACGCAGAAACTCAGGCTAAGCTCGTGAACCACTTCCAAAGGAACCAGCTATCTCTGCCTGAAGCCGTCCACTCAACGTCCGGGCTGAAGCACTCTTCCTCCAAGAACATCCATGCTCTTTGGAGGCCCTGGTAGGCAGCTCAAAAGCTGCCAGTGGACTTTGTTTCTAGAGGGAGGGCTGGACTCCATCCAATCATCCAGCCCTGGTCTTCTTCTTCGTAGGGAATGTTATTTCCCCCCCTTTTAAAATTATTTATTCTCAGGGAGAAACGGAATGATTTGGACTCGTGTAGTCTGTTGAATGCCGATCTTTGATGGGCAAAATCCCCACACTCTGGAGAAGAGGGTGGGGACATGTATCTTCATAATGAAGTTGCCGTGGGAGGGTGTTATGTCTTGAACAGCAAATTGTTTGTTGTCGAAGTGTAGAAAGATTTTTCAGAATCTTGAAGCTGCCAAAGGTGGCAGCAGGACAGGGATGGGGAACTGAAAGGGCCTCTACATGGTGTGAAACCCCAGCCAGCCTAGCCAATGGTTAAGCATTTTGGCAACTGGGGGCTCACAGGTCCCCCATCCCTGCAGTAGGAGATCATTCTCCCTTTGCCTGTAAAAAGCTTCTGGCTTTTGCTCTCTTCCTGCTCTGAGAAACCAGATTTCTAGTTTCCTGGTGGGATGATTATTATTACTATATTAATTTTTGTCTGGTTGATAGAAACTTCAGGTCTTCTGTTTTGGACAAAAAGAATGCTGTGATGTTTCGCTGATTGTTTCTTAGAGAAACGGTACTCTCTCCCTTTCTATTAAATAAGAAAAAAGTCTAGTGAGAGGTTCTGATTTTTCAATGTCATACATTCTGAGAGTAAGGACGATTCGTTCTCGATTGTGGTTTGTTTGTTTTTTTGTTTCATTGAAATAATGGTGTTTCCTCTTGGATGGGGAATGTTGCCACCCGTGTCATGGGTGGTGTATGTTTTTTTTTGGTTTTTTATCCTGATGCCAGGATCAATATATTGAGTGCATACTGTGTATGCCTTTTGTATATGCCATTCGAAAGCAAAAGAATAAAAATTAAAATAAACCGTACGATTTTCTGGGCCTTGTTTTGTTTGGAAGTGGGGAGGAATCGATGGCCATGTTGAAAACAACTCAGTGCTGTTCCTCCTCCTCCTCCTCCTTCTTCATCATCATCATATTATTACAGTGGTACCTTGGGCTACATACGCTTCAGGTTACATACACTTCAGGTTACAGACTCTGCTAACCCAGAAATAGTACCTTGGGTTAAGAACTTTGCTTCAGGATGAGAACAGAAATCACATGGCGGCAGCAGGAGGCCCCATTAGCTAAAGTGGTGCTTCAGGTTAAGAACAGTTTCGGGTTAAGAATGGACCTCCGGAACGAATTAAATACTTAACCCGAGGTACCACTGTATTATTATTAATTAGTATCCAATGAAGTACTGTTCAGAGTACACCCAGTGAAACTGATGATCCTATGGCAGTGATGTCTATTCACTTCCGTGACCCTACTCTGAGTATGGCTAGTATGGGTTACAACCCAGGTGTGGGGAACCAGATGTTGCTGAACTACAACTCCTATCATCCCATGCCATATGACATGCTTGCTGTGGTTGATGGGAGTTGTAGTTCTGGAATGTCTGGGAATGTCTGAAGGACCAACCATTCCCCACACCTGGCCTGACTGGCAGAGGCTCTCCAGGATTTCAGGCACAGACCTACCTGGAGACACCAAGAATTGAACCTGGGACCTTCTCTGCATGCAAAGCTGATTCTCTACCCACTGAGCTACAGACCTCCCCTTAAGACACAGGAACACAGGAAGGTGCCTTATACCAAATCAGACCACTGGTCCATCAAGCTCAGTGCTGAACCTGGGCCCTTCCACATACAAAGCAGATGTTCTACAATTCAGCTGCACCCCTTTCCCATTTATGTGCAGGGTGCTTCACAGAGTACAAAGTGGCTAGGCCTCTGCCCTGATGCGCCTACAATCTAGGGAGGCAATAAAGGTAGAGGAGGTGTGGGATAGCAGGGATGGATATGCGAGGGTTGCCGTTTACACAAACTAAGCAAGAGTGGGGTACGGGAACAAGCAGGGTTTCCCAAACTTGGATCCCTAGCTGTTTTTTGAACAACAATTCCCATGATCCCTGAGCATTGGTTCTGCTAGCTAAGGATGATGGGGTTGTCAATGCTGTGAGCCCCTCCATCCTAAAACCATATAGCATAAAGACACCACAGTCTCTGCTGACCTTCATTCCAAGGAAACCAAAGAGCCCTAGAGTCTCACCACTCAGAGACTTGGGTAGTTTGCAAATACAAACACATACATACACAAAATAAAAAAAATTCCTTCCAGTAGCACCTTAAAGACCAACTAAGTTAGTTCTTGGTATGAGCTTTCGTGTGCATGCACACTTCTTCAGATACATGCATGCACACGAAAGCTCATACCAAGAACTAACTTAGTTGGTCTTTAAGGTGCTACTGGAAGGAAATTTTTTTATTTTGACTATGGCAGACCAACACGGCTACCTATCTACTACATACATACACAATAATTTATGCTTGTATTCCTAACACATAATTAAGCGTGAAGGGCATGTTATGTGCTTTAGCAACAGCCCACCTGTAAATAAGGAAATGCAGCCTCCATTGCTGATTTATGAAAGAAGCAAGAAAGCAAATCTTCTCTGACTGTGGAGGAAGAACAGAGACATCCTGGCTGGTAGCCATTGGTAACCATCCCCTCCATGAATGTGTCTTGTCTTATTATGAAGCCATGCAGATTGGTGCCCACACATTTTCATAGAATCATAGAATCATAGAGTTGGAAGAGACCACAAGGGCCATCGAGTCCAACCTCCTGCCAAGCAGGAAACACCATCAGAGCACTCCTGACATATGGTTGTCAAGCCTCTGCTTAAAGACCTCCAAAGTAGGAGACTCCACCACACTCCTTGGCAGCAAATTCCACTGTCAAACAGCTCTTACTGTCAGGAAGTTCTTCCTAATGTTTAGGTGGAATCTTCTTTCTTGTGGTTTGGATCCATTGCTCTGTGTCCGCTTGTCTGGAGCAGCAGAAAACAACATTTCTCCCTCCTCTATATGACATCCTTTTATATATTTGAACATGGCTATCATATCACCCCTTAACCTCCTCTTCTCCAGGCTAAACATGCCCAGCTCCCTTAGCCGTTCCTCATAAGGCATCGTTTCCAGGCCTTTGACCATTTTGGTTGCCCTCCTCTGGACACGTTGCAGTTTGTCAGTGTCCTACTTGAACTGTGGTGCCCAGAACTGGACACAGTACTCCAGGTGAGGTCTGACCAGAGCAGAATACAGTGGCACTATTACTTCCCTTGATCTAGATGCTATACTCCTATTGATGCAGCCCAAAATTGCATTGGCTTTTTTAGCTGCCGCGCCACACTGTTGGCTCATGTCAAGTTTGTGGTCAACCAAGACTCCTAGATCCTTTTCACATGTACTGCTCTCAAGCCAGGTGTCACCCATCTTGTATTTGTGCCTCTCATTTTTTTTTGCCCAAGTGCAATACTTTACATTTGTCCCTGTTAAAATTCATCTTGTTTGTTTTTGCCCAGTTCTCTAATCTGTCAAGGTCGTTTTGAAGTGTGATCCTGTCCTCTGGCATGTTAGCCACCCCTCCCAGTTTGGTGTCATCTGCAAATTTGATCAGGATGCCCTTGAGTCCATCACCCAAGTCGTTGATAAAGATGTTGAATATATTGTTTAGCCTGAGACATTTTTCTGCCTGTGGCGACAGAATCCTAGAATTGTAGGGCTGAAGGGACCCCAAGGGTCATCTAGCCCACATATCCCCCTGAAATGGAAGAAGGCAGTGCACACATACACTGGTTCCATGTACGGAGTCCAGCTGTAGGGGTGGCTGGGTTTTATTCTAGCTCCACCAACTCTGGGGGCTGCAGACTAGCTTAGGGGGCTACAGTGCAGCCTGCATGGCCGCCACACGGCTCTGTCCTCCAGTCCCTTCCTGCTGCCCCCCCTACTTTAGCACCTGAAGCAGCCTCGTCTCCCTGCCTAACAGGAAGGCCAGCCTTTTCTCTCTTTCTTTGGCCTTTGCTATATCACAAGCCTAGATACATAGCAAATGTTTTTAGGGAGCGGAGGCAGGGAGACAAAGACTGGCAGCAGAATCAGAAAGGGCACCAGGTTGGGATCGGCAAAGCTCTCCGGCTTAGCCATCTTGTCAATTGAAAACAAAGTAGCGAAAGAAATTGATTTTGATGATGTGATTTCAAAATTTGCAGAGACCAAAGTTGGGGGGGGGGGAAGTTTTAAGTGCTTATGCTCACAATGTTAAGTAAATAAACCAGAAAGCAACTCTTTCAGCTGTAAGTATCTTATTTCTCCTTCTTTTAAGAATTTCAAGCAGGGGGTGACAAGAAATTTTCTGCACCGGGTACCATCTGACCTTGCTATGCCACTGGTATGAAAGGTTCCTTTGGGCCAGCTGTTATAGCACCATAGACACACACCCCTGCCACCCCCATCTAGAGAGCTAGGCTGCAAACTTCTGCCTGGGTCTTTCAAAGGTTTATATGGGTCAGAACAAACAGTAGTGTAGGGATGGAGGAGTTGTGACCCCTTGATCCACTTTCCTTTCATTTTCAGCTTTGCATCCCACAATGTCAGTGCTGCAATTATGCTAAACCAAGAGACTGTCACATTGGGATCTCTGCAAGGTCATTGCACTCCTGCTCCTGTATAGTTCAACACTTTCTGCCTTCTTCACAGCTGACCCAAAGGAAGTTGCAAGATCTCCCTTCCTGTAAGGAAGAGCCAATGCTGCCCTCTTGTGGCGTATGCTGGGATTCCCCCTCTCCATCTTCACTTTCCAAGCCCCGTGTGGGACTCACCAACAGATGTCGGTCTTTATTTGCTGTGTATTTATCCCAGCCTTCCTGCAAGGAGCGCAGGGAAGCTGACATGGTTCTCATAACTCAACCCAGTGCAGTAGCTTAGCCTGGATTATATACATAGCTTCTTGGATTTGAGCTCACATTTCCCAGCTCCTAGCGCATGGGTCATCAAACTAAGGCCCGTGGGCCAGATCAGGCCCAATTGCCTTCTGGATCAGGCCCGCGGACGATCTGGGAATCACTGTGTGGATCGCCAGCCTGTGTGTTCTTTCCCTTTCTCTCCCTCCCTCTCTCTCACACAGTGGTGTCGGCACCTCCTCCCTCCCTCCTCCTGGCTTCTCCCTGCCCTGCCTAGAGGAGGAAGAGAGCTGGGCTTTGTTTGTTGGTGCCAGCAGCAGCAGCGCTCAAGCGGCTGCCATTTTAAGTAGCCCCTCTCCAGAGCCCTTTCATGCGCCACTTATCATTCCTCTGCCGCCACTGCCGCCAGCCCCTGCTGCTTGCAAGACACAGGTAAGCAGCTTCAAAATATAGTCTGCCTCCCCACAAGGTCTGAGGGACAGTGGACCCTCCTCCTGCTGAAAAAAATTGCTGACCCCTGTCCTAGCGCATGTTAGCCACTACACTGGAGTTGGCTCCCCAGTCACCTTTCATCTGCCTCACTCCCTGAATGCACCTTTCCCTAAAATACTTTTTGTGCCACTTTAAGAACTATGAGCAAACCTGAAAACTCACCCAGTAGGTTCGGCGCCAGTGGGGAGCCATTTTTTTAAAAACAAAATGTCAAAAAACAACAGCCCCACACCAACTGCCCTCTTAGCAGCCCAACCTGGGGTGCACCCAGGACTGCCTTGTCAGCACAAATTTGCACCCTCCGGGAGTGATTTCACCTGGCTGGAATGTGGCCTTGAGCTCTGATGTTGCCTGGATAGAAAAGGGCATGTGAGTGAATGTAGGAACTAGCCTACTGGGTCAAGTTACATTTTAGATTAGATGATCTACAACAGGGGTCAGCAAACTTTTTCAGCAGGGGGCCGGTCCTTGTGAGGGGGTCGGACTATGTTTTGGAGGGGGGAAATGAACGAATTCCTATGCCCCACAAATAGCCCAGAGATGCATTTTAAATAAAAGCACACATTCCACTCATGTAAAAAGACGCTGATTCCCGGACTGTGCATGAGCTGGATTTAGAAGGCGATTGGGCCGGATCCCTGCTGTGTCTTTGTCAGCTTGGCCAGCAGATGGAGCACATTTCACAAAATATGGTGAAGTTACAAGTGAGTGAAGAGGAACATTGGAAGAGTCTTCTGGGTCAGGCCAGTGAACCATCTAGTCCAGCATCCTGTTCACACATGCCTGCGGGGAACCCAGAAGCACACAGTGGCCAACCACATGCCTGCGGGGAACCCAGAAGCAGGACCTGACCACGAGAGCCCTCTCACCTCCTGTGGTTTCAGGAGTATTGCTGTCTCTGACAGTGGAGGCAGCGCATAGTCATCATGGCTGGTAGCCATGAATAGCCTCCTCCTCCATGAATTTGTCTAATCTTTTAAAACCACCCAGGTTTGTGGCCATCACCACCTCCTGTGCGAGGGAGTTCCATAGTTTAACTATGTGCTACATGAAGAAGTGTTTTCTCTTTAACTTGCTTCCTCTATCCTCAGAAGGTTTGGGGAAATCTATCCCTTTCAGTTTGACATATTTCCGCATCAGTTCATGATTTATTGTTATGTTGTTTTTAGTCAGCATTCTCGCCAGCAATTCTGCAAGGATACACATTTTTGCAAGTGATAGTCCCTAACGTCATGCAGTTTTCACCAGCATATGCATCTTTGTGAACACTTTCCCTGCAATATATGCACTTAAAAAGGTAAAGGGACCCCTGACCATTAGGTCCAGTCGTGGCCGACTCGGGTTGCGGCGCTCATCTCGCTTTATTAGCTGAGGGAGCCGGCGTACAGCTTCCGGGTCATGTGGCCAACATGACTAAGCCGCTTCTGGCGAACCAGAGCAGTGCATGGAAACGCCATTTACCTTCCCGCCGGAGCGGTACCTATTCATCTACTTACACTTTGACGTGCTTTTGAACTGCTAGGTTGGCAGGAGCAGGGACTGAGCAACAGGAGCTCACCCTGCTGCGGTGATTCAAACTGCCGACCTTCTGATCGGTAAGTCCTAGGCTCTGTGGTTTAACCCACAGTACCACCCGTGTCCCTTATGTGCATGTTAATTTTGCATCGCAAAATTCAGGCACCTGAAAATCCGTCGGCATTTTAGTGCAAATCTTTTACAACACTCACATTTTTGCATGGAGTTGTCATGGACGGGCTGGATGCAGAGGACTGATGGGAGGCACCAGCTGGGGAACCCTAAAGGGAACCCTAAGAGGAAGAAGGCTCCAAAACCAGGGGATTGGTGGTGGGACGATGAAGAGTGGAAGAAGAGGCAGCAAACTGGGAGGAATAGGTGTCAGAAACTGAAGGCATAATAGGATTTGGTGAGAGGGAAGAGGCTGGGGCAGAGAGCAGTCCAGCATCAAAGGCAGAAGCAGAGGAGGGTCAAGAGGCCATTTGGAGGTAGGCTGCTGAAGAAGCCAGGGAGTCTCCCTTTCCTGATGCATCCAACTCCCTTCCTGTCTGGTCTCCCAGAACATGTGGAGAGATGAAGAGGGTGGAGCAAAGAGAGACAAGGCAAACTAGCCTTAGACTGCTGGGGAAGGAACTGGGGGAGGAGCTTTAGAGAGCGGCGGGAAGGCAGGGACCTTCAGTCCTCGCAACTGCCTCATTGGAGCAACACCTATTGGGAAGAGTTGCTGTGGTCGCTAAGCCTGCGTTGCATTCTGACCTCCTTTGCAATGTTTTAGTTTGAAATCTTTAAGATAACATTTTAGTTTCCTGTTCCTTATGGTGCATCAAATGCATACTTTATATTTGGCTTTCATCAGTAATGTTTTGTTCCGGATTGTGTCATTTGATGTTTGCACGTGTTGCAAACGGACTTGAGATTCCGCCCCCTCCCTTAAAAGAAAGTAGGGCAGAAATGAAATGAATAATAATAAAACTAGAATACGATGCGTCAAAGGCCCACCATGACAGAAACCATGCAATGGAGCAAAGGATGACTTGAGCTCATGAGCTTATCTCGGGTGCAGCCGGAGTTGTAATAACTGACTCCTGCACACTCAGCAATTTGGTGGGAAATACCCCAAAACACATGGGCTTCGGTCACGTATAGAAATAGCATTCCTGTCAAAAGCTGATTTAATCATTTTTTATTTTGCAGATCATCTAAGTCTGAGTCAGCACCTTTTAACTCTTCTGCTCTTCGCTACCCCTGCCAAACTTGGTCGAAAAATAGACTAAGCAAATCCTTCCTTGGCAGATAAGACCAATTCCTGTCAGCGAGGGTTTGAGACAACTGCAAGGTGTGATATGCTGGCAATGAAATGGTGCGTGCTATCTTGTACTTTTAAATTGAATCTTTCCATGTTTTGTATTTTATAGCTTTGTTAACTGCTTAGAGGTTTTCTTACAAACCAGCGGTAAACAAATTTTGTTAATTAAAATAAATGAATGAATGCAGCTGGTGGTGTGACTCTTCCCGCTCCTAACCACACTGCAGAGATCAGGATTGAACCAGGTGGTGACCTGGTTCATTCCTGATGGGGGTGACTTACCCAGCTCCTTCCCTGCAAGGGAACACACTGGCAAAGCAGGTCCCTGCTGGTTCAATCCTGCTCAGCTTGATTGTGCACACACCTGTTCTATGATACAGCCTGTAAGGTTCAAGAAGAGTTAAGATTCACAGTTTATTTATTAATGTGAATACCACTTAATGCCAAAATAGACTTCTGTGGTTTACAAAGGACAGAGAAGACTCCTTTTACGCCAAGGCAGGAAAGCTTTTTCAGCCACAGGGCCACTTCTAAGGGCAACTTTCTAAGGGTCACATGCCAGGTGTGGGTGGGGTCACAAGTAAAAGGAGGAGGCGTAGCAACACGTGTGAATGTTGCCCTTGCACAGTTTCTGAGCATGCTCACAAGCTCAATCCTCCACCCCGGCTAGCAAGAGATCCTGTTGGAGAGTAAGGGCATTATCCAACCAGGGAGGAATGCTGGAAATGGGTGTGAAGCAGCTAGGTAAGGGGTGCGTGGCCTCAGAATACAGTGGTACCTCGGGTTACAGACACTTCAGGTTACAGACTCAGCTAACCCAGAAATTGTACCTCGGGTTAAGAACTTTGCTTCAGGATGAGAACAGAAATCGTGCGGCGGCAGTGGGAGGCCCCATTAGCTAAAGTGGTGCTTCAGGTTAAGAACAGTTTCAGGTTAAGAACGGACCTCCGGAATGAATTAAGTACTTAACCTGAGGTACCACTGTAGTTCCAAGAGCCAGATAGAGAGGCCTTGATATACAGTGGTCCCTCGAGTGTCAAATGCTTCAGGTTACAGACTCTGCTAACCCAGAAATAGTACCTTGGGTTAAGAACTTTGCTTCAGGATGAGAACAGAAATTGTGTGGCAGCGGCGGTGGGAGGCCCCTTTAGCTAAAGTGGTACCTCAGGTTAAGAACAGTTTCAGGTTAAGAACAGACCTCCAGAATGAATTAAGTTCTTAACCCGAGGTACCACTGTATACACATACACAGTGGAAAGAAATCCCCTAAAGAACACAAGAATACCAACCTGCCACATTGATGGCGTCCTTGGCAACCAAGAGAGAGAGTGACTCTGAAATCAGAGATTGGAAGTTAGCTGTTCCAAGCCTGCCTGCTGCCAGGAAAGACTGTTTCAAAATCAAGAATCCTTGAGCGACACGGCACCATTGCATGTTGAAATAGAATTCATCTGCTTGCATGTTTTTAAAAAGTTAAGTCTCCTAAAATATGCTCCCCTGGTGGACTTTTGTCTAATATACACATTTTTGGGAAACAATGTCCCCTAATATGGTGCATTATTTTCACAAATATACACCTGTTTGCCTAGCATGCACTTCTTTTTTTGCATTGCAAAATCTGAAGCAGGGCAAGCTTTGACAAAACAACAACTAGCAAGTTTCCACTTGTGTATCAGTTCACAAAGTGCAAATAAGTAAATAAATGCTGGAAGCATGTAGGTATTCATTTCAGTTATGGGATTTTTTCTTCACACTCATTCTTGAAAAGAAGTCATTGACTGAGTCAGTTTCCTGCCAGCGATAGATCATATTGAAACTGCACATCTACAAAATAATACTAATCGATAGGTAGATTACAAAGTGAGGTGTTTTTTTTTTTTTTTACATGTAGCTTCCATTCCTATACATCTCAAAATCCAGTATCCATTTCAGTGGGTTTGGGGTTATCTCTATTAACACAGGGTTCAATCCTGCTTTGTGCTGCTTTGCCAGGGTGTTCCCTGCAAGGAATGTGCCGAGAAAGCAAATCCCTTCCCCTCACCCCACAGATCACCTGGTGACCTGGTGTCATCAGCTGAGTTGGGGTTCCTCACCCTGACCTAAATGGTTGCTTCTCTTGTTCTTGTGTTGGGAGTGCATGGGCTGTATGAAATGATAGCATGTGATCAAATGGGTAGTATAGAATCCAATAATTGTGGAGCGGGTAGGTACTTCAAGGGTCATCTAGTCCAATCTCTTGTAACCTTAAAGAGTCCCTGTCAATAGTTAACAGTACTGGTAATTAGCAAATAGTAGTTAGAGGAGACCCACTGAAATTAATGTCCATAATTAACTTATTTCAGTTTATTTCAATGGGTTAACTTTGAGTAGGACTTAGTTGGATTGTATCCAATACTAGTCTTCTTCAGAGTAGGTCCATTGGTATGAACAGTCATGACAAACAGGTCCATTAGTTTCTATGGGTCTATTTGGAGTAAAGCATATTTGGCTACAACCCTTCATAGCTTTGACCATCGAAAACTGAATGTCGCATCTGTTGCCCCAGATTTATACTTTTGAATCTACATGCAGAACCTCAGGTTGGAAGCTTTTCATATAGCCATCTTGCCATGATGAATAGTTGGAAATTTCGGGACGGACAAAGGAAAGTCCTTCTTCACACAGCACTTGTTCAGCTGTGGAATTCTCTCCCCAAAAGGGCAGTGACAGTCACCCTCTTGGATAGCTTGAAAAGAAGGTTAGAAAGATTCCTGGAGGAGAACAAGGCTATCAGCAGCTATGAGCCATCATGGAAATGAATGAGCTACCTTCCGCACTGGAGACAGGATGCCTCTGAAAACCAGGTGAGAATAGTTGCTGCTGCACTCAAGTTCTGCATCCAGGCTTCCATTGAGTCTTCTGGTTGTCCACCAAGAGAGAATAGGATGTTGGAGCAGATGGACCTTTGCCCTGATCCAGAGAGGCTCTTATTATGTTTATTTTTGGCATGTCGGGTTGCTATTAAAGATACCGGAGTGAGAAAGGGGAGGAAAAATGGGCAGGGGAAGGAGCTGCTATGCCTAACATTGGCTCCACCTACTGTGACTCTTGACTACAGCTACCATTCACTGATGTGACCTACATCTCACCAGGTGCAACTGGGACCATCTGCCACTGACCCTTGGGAATCCTTTTGGGGTTTTTTTGGTGGGGGGAGGGAAGGAAGACCAGAGTGAAAATGCTTCACATGAATCAAATGAAGACTATTGGGCACATTCCTTCTTTCTCTTCCTCACACGCTCATTGAACTGCAAGGGCAAGGAAAGGGTTGTTTGAATAGCCTAGTATTCTTAGGATCAAATTGCATCCGAGGCTAGCAGAAATATTTATTTCTCCTGTGGCTGATCCATGATCATACAAGGGTGGACAGGTAGGGATTGTGGGGTGGGGGGGTAAGGAGAGAGGTTCCATTTTGTTCTCATGAGGAACTAGCTAATTCACACTTCACAAACTGGCATGTAAATCAGAAACCACAAATATCCTTCGAAATTTGCAGTTCTGCGAAAGTTGCAGTTCTTCAGCCAACGTGTACAGAAATGCATGATGTGGTGGTGGTGGGGATGCACCATAGAATGACACACTTTGGTGCAAACAACATGGAATATAATAAACAAAAGCGCATTATATTATGGGAAATGGCTTGCAAAAATGAGTACGCTAATTGAAACTGTATGAAACTGCCAGGAGAAATTTGCACGAGTGAACTTTCACGACAGGAATAGTGCTTTTAAAGAAAAAAGAACACCCCACATATTGTTGTGGAAATGTGGAGACCTGAATCTAAGATCGGGGGAAATGAAAGTTACTGAAATGGAAAGGTTTGCCAATGTCAGCAGTTGCCTGGCGGTCAGAGTTCAAGAGCCAGGTGGTATTTTTCCTAGCTTCAAGTTCACCCAACTCTTCAGTGCTCCGGTGGACCGATTCACGTAGAGTCGTTTCCTTTCACCCTCCTGCTGCCAGGTACTTTTTTTAAAAAAATATGATCAGAAGGACTGGACCGTTCCCTCCTCTGTTGTGATTGGAGCCCACCTCCTGCTTCCTGTCTGCTATTTCCAGTCTGTAAACAGTTCTGGGAAGACAGGATCCAGAGACGAGTTTGCATAAAAGGAGGAAAGGCAGACGAGCTTCAGTGCTGAGAAATGAAGTGGCTGGGGAGAAGTTATCTGGAACTGAGTGCGATTATTTAACCGCCTCTGGGGAAAAGAAAGAAACCACAGCCGGAGAGAGATTTTTATTTCTTTATTTTACTTTCACTTTTGGAGCTAGCGATCGTCGAGCTGTGACTGCTTCGTTTGACGGGACTCAGATATTCAGGGACAGACCTGGCAAGTTTGGTCTCGTTTGGCTGAAGGCCCAGAGGGCAAAGGCAGTGGGAGTAGTGGGAACTTCAGAATGCAATGTGCTCGGTGCTGGGAATATGGAGTCCAGAAATCCTGGATCTATAGGAACCGAAGGGAGGTAAACACAAGATTGCAGTTAGCTACAGGGTAATGACCTTCGTCTGCCTCGTGACTGGATGAAATTGGAACCTTCCTGGAACTCCTTCTTTCAGCACCATGCATCTGGTAAGCAAACTTTGAAACTTTGTGCACTCCCCCCCCCCCGGGGTCAGCCTATCGTGCTATAAGGGTGCAATAAAGAGATCTGCCTCCTTCCTCCTGAAAAAAATGAGGGCTTCAAGGAGAGTGGGTGTTGGGCCAGAGGATATTGCCAGCTGACCAGTGTGCTCAGCTGACCAGTGTGTGGCTCAGTCTCCACTAGGAATGGTAGCAGGGAGAATACACCTGGCAGATGGAAAACATTGCCTTTTAGAAATTAAAGCTTTTGTTGACTTACCTGGTTGGGAGCCATTGTGATGGGTCAGACTGGGAATTCAGGTCCCACTTGTTTGTTTCTAAGACTTCAGTATTCCAGTAACTGAAAGTGAAAGGTGCTTTTTCCTATGAGCAGTAACTGCTAGCTGGTGCTTATTCCACTAAGTCAGAAGGTACACTTGGCTTAGGATTTTAAACAATGGAATTGTTGGTAATGTGCAAATTTATTTGGGGATCAAACTGCGGGAGGCAGTGGAGGACAGAAGTGCCTGGCGTGCTCTGGTCCATGGGGTCACGAAGAGTCGGACACGACTAAACGACTAAACAACAAAGATTATTGGGTCAAAAGGAGGGATGGGGAAATTTATCCATTTGAGTTTCTCATCTTTGCGCTCATAAGTTCTGTTCTCCACATTTTCACATTGGTTTGTGATTTCACGAGCATTTGAGTGCACATTTCTCCTGATAGAACACATCTCCATAGGCAATTTTGCCCAATGTGTACCTTTTTTGGCAAAACCATTCCCTCTTACATAATGCAGTCCTCCAGCCGCCTGGCCCATCTGATCGAAGCCTGGGCTACCTTTGAAGTCACCTTTCATTTCAAAACTGGCGTTTGCCAATGGCATGGGAACTGATGCTATTTTTAAAGAAACCCACAAGTGCACCTAATTATATGACAGGCTTCTTGGGTTTTTGACTTCTACTTTTAGCACAACCACAACATTGTCATTACTCAGGCACTGAGTACGATCTAGACATCCTCTCTCAGCGACCTTCTTTTTGTGGTGGAAATAAATGTGGGACGATGGAGGGTGTGTGTCGGCTGCAAACAGTTGCGTGGGTGCAGAAGTGTCACGGGCACCTATTGGCTAGCGCCTGTGATGTCTGGTGTGATGAGTGACAAATCTTCGCCTTTCTGGTGAGTCACTCTATGTACTCAGAAAGCTGCATGATTACTATTTTTAAAAATAAAACCTCAAAAGGTGAACACTCACCTGTCAGGCCAGTCTGTATGTTTACAGGAGTGCTCATCAAGCTACCTATCGCAGGGTACCCTGAACTTCTTTTGAGAGGCTGAAGATGACATAGCTGGGTGGGTGTGTTATCCCACTTTATCTCCTCAATAACCATTTGAGGTAGGTTCAATGGCAATATGGTGGCTTTGTAAATTAACACAAGGACTATGAACCTGGCTTTGTTGTAGGTGGGCAGTCAGAGAATCTATCAGTGTGGTGTAGTGGTTAAGAGCGGTAGACTCGTAATCTGGTGAACCGGGTTCGCATCTCCGCTCCTCCACATGCAGCTGCTGGGTGACCTTGGGCTAGTCACACTTCTCTGAAGTCTCTCAGCCCCACTCACCTCACAGAGTGTTTGTTGTGGAGGAGGAAGGGAAAGGAGAATGTTAGCTGCTTTGAGACTCCTTCATGTAGTGATAAAGCGGGATATCAAATCCAAACTCTTCTTCTACTATACAACCCACAAACTCCCTGCTCATAACCCTACTTCCCTCTACTCTTAAGTAAAAGACCCCACACACTGTCAAGTTTCCCAGTTTTTGACAGCAGAAGAAACAGAAGAAAAACTGATAGGAATAAGTGGCCCTGAACATAACAATAAGTTCTCTTAACTGCAAAGGTTATTTCCTGTCTGGCAAGGCATTGTTCACTTCTGCATCCCGTTGTGTAGCACGATTAATGTCTCAGAGAATGTTACACACAAAGGGGAAGAAATGTTCCTGAGTGATGTTGGGTCACAATGTGGGTTTGTGGTGTCTCACTTCCGCAGGGTCTGTTGGCAAGACTTCTTGGATGACAGCGTCCCTAACAGCCAGTTCTATTTTTCTAGAAAAAGAGGTGCCAGAAGTAGCCACAAACACCTCCCTTGTTCTCTTACAATGGCAATGGCGCCTACCTGAGAGGTGCTGGAATTGAATTCCAGTGAGTTCCTGCTGAAAGAAAGCCCTGCTTATAGCCCCCCACGGAGCTGTTTCTCATCGTGCTATCTTGTTGGTCAAAATAATTGAAATACTGCTCCACCACATCTTCACCAGAAACTATGAAACTGGATTCGGTTTGGAATTCCTTTATTTGCTGGCACACATTGGCCAAATATGAACCGAGTTCTCTAGCTGAGGGGTGGGGGACATCAGGTCCAGGCCTCTGTATTAGGCCTTGTGGACTGTCCCCAGGCCACACTGCTCACTGGTCCAGCTTCATAACTTGGATGGAGTATATCTCCACACCTTGCATCTTTCTTATCTGGATGGGAGATAAAATGTGGCCCTCAAGCCAAGAAGGTTTTCCCTCTTCTACTCCAGATGATGCACAATGCAAATCAAATGCAAATACCAAACTACATAAAATAATATCACCATGTATGTCTCTGTGTGTACACAAACATAATAAAATACCCACATCCAAGGCCGGATTTAGGTTTGATGAGGCCCTAAGCTACTGAAGGTAATGGGGCCCTTTATATGTCCAGTTGGCCTTTGTCAATAACAAATTGTCATTGTTTTTGCTGTTGAATGGACTTACTGACCAGAAGGCCGGCGGTTCGAGTCCCCGCGACGAGGTGAGCTCCCGTTCCTCAGTCCCTGCTCCTGCCAACCTAGCAGTTCGAAAGCATGTCAAAGTGCAAGTAGATAAATAGGTACCACTCCAGCAGGAAGGTAAACGGCATTTCCGTGTGCTGCTCTGGTTCGCCAGAAGCGGCTTAGTCATTCTGGCCACATGACCAGGAAGCTGTACGCCAGCTCCCTCGGCCAGTAAAGCGAGATGAACGCCGCAACCCCAGAGTCGGCCATGACTGGACCTAATGGTCAGGGGTCCCTTTACCTTTATATGCTATATGGTAATTTATGGGCCCAATAAGTATCTGTATATAGAAATGAGCAAACCAGTGATATTTTAGGGAGCAGGCTAGCTGGTGGGGCCCATTACTTACATCATAGGAGCCCACACAACACAAACACTGTTGCTGTATGTAGTTTTATTTTATTTGATTTTTATCTTATATTTTGGAAATGTACATCCAGGGTTTTTTCCCTTTGAAGTTTTTGGAGGCCCCCAAGAGAGTGGGGCCCTAACCCATAGCTTGTTTAGCTTATATGTAAATGCAGCACTGCCCACATGTGTAGAGGTGTGAAAATAAATCTCTTAAGCACTTCCAAAGTAGGGACTAAAGTTATAACCAAGATCAGCTTTAAGATACAACCCCCCCCCCCAAATATCCTTGATAGCTTGAAAAATGCAACATCCTCCACTATTCTGCTAATTTATTGTACAGTGGTACCTCAGGTTACATACACTTCAGGTTACATACGCTTCAGGCTACAGACTCCGCTAACCCAGAAATAGTACCTCGGGTTAAGAACTTTGCTTCAGGATGAGAACAGAAATCGTGCTCCGGTAGTGCGGCAGCAGCAGGAGGCCCCATTAGCTAAAGTGGTGCTTCGGGTTAAGAACAGTTTCAGGTTAAGAACGGACCTCTGGAACGAATTAAGTACTTAACCTGAGGTACCACTGTATTTATATCCCACCTTTTTTCCTTCAAGGAGCTTGAGGTGCCATACATTGGTTCTCCTCCTCCCCATTTCATCCTTACAACAACACTTTGAGAGTAGGTCAGGATGAGGGGCAATGACTGGCCCCAGGTCCTCAGTGATTCATCATCATGGCCGAGTGGGGATTTGAACCCTTGACTCCTAGGTCAAGAACTCTAACCACTACACTCCGCTGGCTCTACACCACTACACCACACTGGGTAGACTAAAATAGCTGTGGGATCCAAGATAGCTGAGGGTTTCCTGGCAGAGCTGGTCTCTGACAAAGTCAGCAGCAGCAGAAGAAAGAATTTGTCCCCTTCTGTGAATGCAGTGCTGCTGACCCCTAGTCACCAGATTTCAGCAGAAAGATTTCAAAAGATTCCATCATGAGGCTGCAACGTTGTGAAACCAGAATTTCCCAGCTAATGTGATTCCATTAGTTTCAGGCTTCACTTGTAACCATGGTTCCCCTCCATCCACATTCGGTTAGCACATCACAGCTATTTCTTTGCCCTTCTTCTTATAACTATATATACTTGGCCTTGTCACGTTGTACATTTTTGTAGCTTTCCCCCCCCGCTCCCGTGCTTGCATTTCTCCCTCAGTTCCAAACCAGGAGAACCTGTGTAGTCTTCCAGATGTTGTTGGACTACAAGACCCATATTTACTGATTATCTGTGCTGGCTCGGGATGGTGGGAGTGGTATGTTCTGCATCCCTGGGTCTGGTTATCTCCCGCTTGGACTACTGCAACGCGCTCTGTGTGGGGCTGCCTTTGAAGGTGACTCGGAAACTGCAACTAATCCAGAATGCGGCAGCTAGACTGGTGACTGGGAGTGGCCGCCGGGACCACATAACACCGCTCTTGAAAGACCTACATTGGCTCCCAGTACGTTTCCGAACACAATTCAAAGTGTTGGTGCTGACCTTTAATGCCCTAAATGGCCTTGGCCCAGTATACCTGAAGGAGCAACTCCACTCCTATCGTTCAGCCTGGACGCTAAGGTCCAGCTCTGTGGGCCTTCTGGCGGTTTCCTCACTGCAGGAAGCAGAGGTGCCAACTTGAATAAAGTATTGGGGAGCAGGTAAGCCCTGTCCCACATAACTGATCACAAGACATGGCACATGAACACCATTTGAAGGGGAATGCCCATCAACTTGGGGCAGGAGCACCCCCTCAAAGATTTTATGGGGGGAGGGGAAGGAACCTCACCCCCTAGGAGTTGGCTTCTATGGCAAGTGACGTTACAGAGAACCACACAAAGGATTTTCTTGGTAGTGGTGTCTGCCCTGTAGAACTCCCTCCCTTCAGAAGTCAAAGAGATCGACAACTAGACAACTTTCAGAAGACATCTGAAGGCAGCCCTGTATTGGGAAGTTTTTAATGTTTGATCATAGAATGTTTCATTATTTTATTTATATTCTGCTGGAAGCCACCTAGTGTGGCTGGCACAACCCAGTCAGATGGGCAGGATATAAGATGATGATGATAATGATAATGATGATGATGATGATGGTAATAATAATAATAATAATAATAATAATAATAATAATAATAATAATACAGTCTGCAGCAGAATTCAATACAAATCTGCTCAACAATGCTAGTAACCCCACATGACTGAACCCAGACCCTGTAATCAATATGAAGCCCTTCTTTGGGTGGGCCTTTTTAGTGGTGGCTCCCTGCTGGTGAAATGCTCTCCCCAGGGAGCCATGCCTGGAAAGGCTTCTCTCATTATCCGGGCTTTTGGCCTTTATATGATGGATAGGATTGCAGCCTTCTTTTTTTCTTTCTTTCTTTTTAGCAGGGTGTGATCTGTAAGTCCTGCCTCTTGTCTGGATAGCTGTGTTTTTATTACATGTTCTTAATTGGTTTTAATGTACAGTGGTGCCTCGCAAGACGAAATTAATCCGTTCCGCGAGTCTCTTCGTCTTGCGGCTTTTTCGTCTTGCGAAGCATGGCTATTAGCGGCTTAGCGGCTATTAGCGGCTTAGCGGCTATTAACGGCTTAGTGGCTTTAAGAAAAAGGAAACAAACTTGCAAGAACTCGCAAGACGTTTCGTCTTGCGAAGCAAGCCCATAGGGAAATTCGTCTTGCGCAATGACTCAAAAAACGGAAAACTCTTTCGTCTAGCGAGTTTTTCGTCTTGCGAGGCATTCGTCTTGCGGGGCACCACTGTATAGTGGTACTTCGGGTTAAGTACTTAATTCGTTCCAGAGGTCCATTCTTAACCTGAAACTGTTCTTAACCTGAAGCACCACTTTAGCTAATGGGGCCTCCCGCTGCCACTGCACTGCCGTGGCACGATTTCTGTTCTCATCCTGAAGCAAAGTTCTTAACCCGAGGTACTATTTCTGGGTTAGCGGAGTCTGTAACCTGAAGCATCTGTAACCTGAAGTGTCTGTAACCCGAGGTACCACTGTATGTTACTTTGGGCCGTTCTGTGAGAAAAGTGACTAACAACAACAACAACAACTCTTCCTATTTATGTCAAGCATAGCGACCCTATGGGTTCCCAGATGTTGTACTACAACTCCCATCATCCTGGGTCATTGGGCATGCATGCCAGAGCTGATTAGAGTTTGAGTCCAACAGTGTTCAAGTTCTCTCCTGCTTCATACCTACCACTGAATTTATTTGCATGCGAAATCTTCACGCAGCTGACAACAATATAGGTTTGAACACCGTGACTGCTAATGAGCATTCCGAAAAACGCCTTTACAAGTCACAAAACAACTCCAGGTTTGTTTGCTCTGGGAATTTCCCTGTGCATAGGTCGATTCTTTGTTTACTTCCTCCGCCCCACCCACTTTGATAGACAGGCACAGAATGCCACCTTGTGGTGAAATAAAAGAAGTACAGTATGTTTTTGAGCTCCTGTTCCTTGCCTTGCCCCTGAACATTTTAAAAACATTCTCTAGCAGCACAATTCTCAGCATGTTTACTCCGAAGTAAATTGCACTGTATTCATTGGGCTTTCTCCCAAGCAAGTGTGCACAGGAATGCATTTGATGTACGGATGGGAGAAAAAGTCAGCTCAGTGCAGTTTTGAAAGCAAATCACCCCAATTTACTTGTTCCAACACAATATGAGCCTCCTTTAAAAATGTGCACTGCTCCATATTTTGCAGTGCAGCTTTTCAGCCATGGATGGATGCATAGAAAGGCACATGTTCATGAAAATAAGATACAAAAATGCATTGGGTGATATCTTAAGTCCTGCTCAGAGTAGATCCACTGGGTTGCATCTATGGCCAGTCCTAAGAGTAGACCCATTGAAATTATTGACTAACATAGGTGTACTAAATTTGTCCCACATTTGGTGTGCATTTAATTCCAGCCACTTGTGTTCAGAGCATTGGTGCCATCAACTGGGCTTTGAGGGCACCATCAGCAGAGGCAGTCTTGGAATAGCACGGCTGATGCAAGCACAGTGTACAACACAACAGGAGAGGCAGCCTTCCCACTGAATTTTAGTGTCGCACAGAAGTCCACTGAAATTTGAGAGCCCAAAGTCTGCCACTGCCATGATCAGGCCTACCTAGCCAGGCAGGTCTGAGCAACTGTCAAAGGGCAGCAAGGCTCTGGCTGGTGTGTGTCTGTGTGTGTTGGAGGGAAAGAGGTGAGAATCCAAGTCAGGCTTCAGAGAAGCACATTGAAACCAGGAAGAGGTTGTTCTTGCTTAGGAGAAGTTGTGAGTGCAAAAGGAAATGCTTTATGGCACTTCCTGTTCCAGAGGCTGGCATTGTCCTCAGGAAAGTCCCTGGCTACTATGCTAGTCAGTTTCTGGTCAGTGTTTGTTTTGCATGTCTTAATTCGTAAGTCTGTTCAGTACCGTTTCTGCATTAAGGTCTGACTTAAAAATAAATACATAAACATGAAAATTCGTATTTCAGTAGCTATTCAAATACAGTGGACGCTCGGGTTGCGAATCTGATCCGTGCAGGAAGCATGTTCGCAACCCGCAGCATTCGCAACCCACAGCGCCATGTGTGCGCATGCACGGGTTGCGATTCGGCTCTTCTGCACATGTGCAAAGCACGATTTAGCGCTTATGCGCATGCACCAAATCCTGGAAGTAACTAGTTCCGGTACTTCCGGGTTCTGCGTGGTGTGTAACCCGAAATTATGCAACCCAAAGCATCTGTAACCCAATGTATGACTATACATATTTAACAACCAATCTGAAACCAAGATCTATTGGGATTAGAGAGTTTGGTTGCAGTGGATGCTGGGCTTTCCCAGTTCTGACAGGGCCCTAGAGTCCACCTTTCTCCTTCCCAAGGCTGGGCAAGCCCTTACCAGGCTTTGGGAATGAGGTAGGACGGCTCTAGGACACCTCCTTTCGAAAGCCTGGCTTAAGCCGGTACTGCAAAGGCTGGGGGGGGGGGGAGAGCGTCAGATGCCTCCACACAAGATGGCATATTACCAAGGTCCACCCCTGTAGAAATGAACCTGTTGTACAAAGGTAAAATTCACAATGGTCAAACTCACCGCTAGCATGGAAGGCTACCTAGAATGTAGCTCTCAGGCTCAATGAAGCAGCAACCTGACAGGAGGTTCATATCATTTTGCTTCATAACTCCAAAAATCTAGGGGAGAAAGTCATAAGTTCAAGAGCATTCCTGTTTCCTGCCCAAACTTTTCAGTCTGCTGTTTCACATCCTTTTTTGCCTTTCGTGGGGTGGGCCAGGGAGAACGATAGGAGTAATTCAAGAATGCACTGAGCCGGGCACAGTGAGACTAAAGGCTCCTTTCTCTCTCCTTTTTGTTCTCCTTGAAAGAACTTCTGCATCTTTCTCGCAACACAGCTGCTTCTCTACCAGAAAGCCTCTTCCTGTACTGATTCAGAGTATGATATCCGTGGCGAATGCTGCCCCAAGTGTAATCCAGGTAAGAAGGCATGACACCCTTCTTCTTCTCCCTGTAAACGGGGCCGGCCCATCCATTGGCCTTGCAGAGGCAGTTGCCTCAGGCAGCAGGCTGGGGACAACCAGGTGGGGGGGGCAGATCCAGAAAGAAGAGGGGCATCTTCGCACAACTTTGCTGTTTCTCCTTCAGCTATGGATAGGAACTGCGACCACCTACTCCTCTGTGTGAGAGCCAGTGTGGTGTAGTGGTTAAGAGTGGTAGACTCGTAATCTGGTGAACCAGGTTCACATCTCTACTGTTCCACATGCAGTTGCTGGGTGAACTTGGACTAGTCACACTTCTCTGAAGTCTCTCAGCCCCACTCACCTCACAGAGTGTTTGTTGTGGGGGAGGAAGGGAAAGGAGAATGTTAGCCGCTTTGAGACTCCTTTGGGTTGTGATAAAGCGGGATATCAAATCCAAACTCTTCTTCTTCTTCTGGTCCCCTTTCTTCTCCCCAGTAGCCTCCAGCATGTTGGGACTTCCCCAGGCTGCCTCATGCAGCAGTGGAGAAGTGGGGGGCACACAGGTCCAGCCACTGCCCCACTGCCCCCCTCATTTCCTTATTTACCGGCTTGGCCACACTAGTTCCCGGCATTGTCCCCACCCATACCTGGTTGAGGAGCCTGCTTAACAAATTAGGATTCAGAGGAGGGGCGCCATTTTCCCATTTGTCCACAGGATACAGAGTCGAAAGACACTGCACTTCTACTTCCAGTACAACGTGTGTTCCTTGTGGTTGGAGGACATACACGAACCGGTCAAATGGGCTGACAATGTGCTTTAAGTGTCAAGAATGTGAATCAGGTAAAAATTCTTCTTGTTGTTTGTTACCCAAATGACTTAGAATACATTTCAAAACATGAATATGAATGCATTATGCACAGGCAGCACACTGGTAAGAAAACAACACCATATCAGTCTATCCAAAGACCTTGGGGGGAAAAAAGGTTAGGTTTTTAGCTGGCGCTGAAAAAATGCCAGCAAAGGCGCTTGCAGACTTCACTAAGAAGGGCATTCTGCAGATGGGGAGCCACAACTGAAAAGTCCCTCTCCGTTGTCACCACCCTTTGAGCCACCAGCTAAGCTCTCATCAGAGTATATCTATTTTTTAAAAATGCTTTATTAGTTAAAAACAAAACAAAAACAAAGCAATACACAATGATCAGTGAAAAGCAATTCAAAATTAACATTCCTGTGCACACAAAAAAGAAAAGATTGAGTTCATCCATCACTAATTCTAACATGACTTCCGATCCCCCCATTGTGATTCCTAAGTTTCATTACAGCTGCACACTTAACTTTATCTCCCCTAAATTATTCTGTTATGTTAATTCTGTAGCGATCTCTTAATTCATGCAGAAATCAATCCCGGCCTGCCAAAGAATTTATGTTATTACAATGTTCTTTTAAGTATCCTCTGTAAATATTCCACTCTCTGTTAAATATTTGATCTGTACGGTCTCAGAGTCTTGCTGTTAATCTTGCTAGCTCTGCATATTCTAACATTTTATTTTGCCAGTCTAATTTTGAGAGTGTAGAATCTCCTTTCCCTACCTTAGCAATTAAAATTCTTGCTGCTGTTACCACATACATAAATATTTTCCTTACACTTTTCAGAATTTCATTGCTCATTATGCCTAGCAGGAAGACTTCAGGTTTTTTTTGGAAAGGAACATGTAAACATTTTTTTAAAAAAAGTTCATTATATATTGTTTCCCAAAATTCCCTGATTCTTTTGCAATTCCACCACATTTGGATCATGGTGCCTTCCATCTTCCTGCATCTCCAACAGATGTTTGATCTAGATTTGTACACTTGGGTCAAGGCCTTGCTCTTAATGGATGTAAGAAGAATCTTTTCTCAGAATGTCTTTGCTGCCCGCCACCTCCATGGTTTAGGGTCTTTGGTCACAAGGTTATGCGAGTGGCAGAAGTGGCCTGAGACTGTTTTCATTTCCCACAATGCCCTTGTTCAAGGCTATGTCAGGGTTATAGTGATATATTAAAATGGCTGCCTGCCACCACTAGGCAGGGCCCTTGGGGACATGTGTCATCACTAGAAGATACTCGAGGAAGGCTCTTGAGTCTGGGGACCTGTCCAGGGTGCTGAGCAAAAAGACTAGTATCCTTTAATTAAGCATGTTCATATTTCAATGCCTTGTCTTACTGATTATTTAAATTATGCATATATAATTGGTCAATGTTGCTGAACTGGTCAGACATTTATTGATTTATTGTAAGACCAGTGTCTGGCCTTAGCTGGCTACTTAACTGTCCTCATCAGCATCACAAAAGAATGAGCTAGGTTTAAGAGCTAGGTGATGGCGCCCTCCAGGCTAATGGGTGGGCATTTCTTCTGTCTAGCTGATAGGTAGGAGAAGAATAGCCAGGTGGGTGTGTGCTGAGGTGCAGGCAGAATGGAAGCTGGGGACACAGAGACATGCCTGATCTGTGCTGGATCCAAAGCTGTGGCTAATGGAGAAGAAAGATCTGTAGGGGTTAATGCTGTGATCCATCTCATGCTCAGCTTATATATATGTGCAGATAAAACCATATATCGTAAAGACACCACAGTCTCAATTGACCTTCCTGCCAAGGAAACAAAAGCAGAGCAAACACCTAGAACTCATGGATTCTGCCACCACTTGGAGATTGGGGTGGCATGTAAAAATAATAACAATCATAGCAGCGGCCCCCACAAACCCTCATATCTGTGATTGTGCCCAGCAGGAGCCCATCTAAGAGTTAAAGAAGAATGCACGTATACGAAGAACACAGTCTGCTCTTGCAAGCCTGGCTATTATTGCACTCAGTTCATCAACCAAGATTGCGAACAGTGCTCAAAGCACACCATTTCTCCACCTGGTTTTATGGTGACACAGCCAGGTAAGTCTCAGTTGAGATTTATTTTTTTTAAAAAAAAATATTTTCAATGCAAAATTACAACAAAAATTACAAACATTGAATCCAAAATAAACAGTACAAACAAGAAAAACACACACGAGAAAAAAGAACACAAAAAACAAAAACCCACATCTACAAATAAAACCATACCATCATTCTAATCTAGTCATTACATACATATACACATATTGACTTCTTTCCTTTGTTCTAAGACCTCGAAATTTTTACTCTTTCTAAGTTGTTGTGTCTAATGTAGATTACCTGTATCTTTATACTTTTTACACCATTTTTCTCTTTCTTTAACCCTGCAAAGCATCATTCATTACATACTGATATGCTTACTCCAGAACAATGTTTTTTCATATACTCTTTAGCACATCCCCATTCTTCTTTTAATAATTTTTGGTCCGATTGTCCCCTTATGAATGCTGTGAGTCTTGCCAGGTTTATATATTCACAAAATTTAATTTGCCATTCTTTCATTGATGGAATTTTTCTCCCTTTCCAAGTTTTTGCTATGAGCATCCTGGCAGCTAATGTCTCAGTAGAGATTTGGTGCAACCACTCTTCTGCCAATCTTAAAAAATAAATTATTTAAAGCTCCCATGTTCAGAAGAAAAATAATCATCACAGTGAGCATAAACTCAACCGTAAAACCATCCGACTTAAGATGTGCTTCATACAGGGAGGTGGGGAACCTCAGAGCCAGAAGCCAAATGTGGCCCTCCAAGCCACTCTATTTGGCTCTTCAGACTACTCCCAGGCTGCACCCCTCTCTGGTTTTGCTTTCCACCTGACCGTTTTGCCCGGCTAGATCTGATCCTCTGGCCTCTCTGAATGGAGGATGGTCTATGTGTAGAAACTAGTCTGCTGTGTAAATTTGCATCCATTGTCCCACCCACCTTTGCTTCTGGCTTCACCAGCCACTGACATGTGTCCCTTGGAAGGCTGCCCAGAAGGGAATGTTGTCTTCAGGCTGAAAAAGGCTTCCCACCCTCGGCTAAATACACCCAACACAGTTGGATCACCACTGGAAGAATAGGATGTTGAATGAAATGGACATTTGGCTCTTCTTATGGTTCTTATGTGAATAGATTATTGACTCTCAAAGCAACAAGGGACTACAGTGGTACCTCGGGTTACATACACTTTAGGTTACAGACTCCGCTAACCCAGAAATATTACCTCGGGTTAAGAACATTGCTTCAGGATGAGAACAGAAATCGTGCTCCGGCAGTGCGGCAGCAGGAAGCCCCATTAGCTAAAGAGGTGCTTCAGGTTAAGAACAGTTTCAGGTTAAGAACGGACCTCCGGAACGACTTAAGTACAATAAGACATAAGGACACAAGATGAGGCCTGTTGGACCAGGCCAAAGTCCTTTCCTGGTTCAGCACCCTGATCTCACAGCGACCAACCAGATGCCCCGACACACAAGCAGGACATAAGCATGGAAGGTGCAAAGGGCTCTATATTTTGTAGCAGCATATAAAATATTCCGCTTATTTTATTCTTTTTCAGGCACAGAAACCAATGACACCCAGTTCGTACCCTGTTCTCCTGGAACCTATTCAGAGACCGAGATGTCCACCTCCTGTGAACCTTGGACTATGTAGGTGATACTAAAGACTCTCTCACAGCTGCATTTCCAGTTTGTGGCTGTGTGGTGCCACATAGTCTTAATTCTACATACACCTCTTTCCATTCAGTGCTGTTTCCTTCCCATTACTGCTAGGAAGTTAAAGAACTACGCATGAAGATAACATACTTAGTGAGCTGTTAGCTTGGTTTGTACAAAGCTTAAACAGAGGTTAGATTATATCCAGGTCCAGAAAAACTGAAAGACAAATAGATCCACATTTGGCAGATGAATATGTAAATCGGATCTTACTTATTTGCCATTTTTCACAATTCCTGAATGTTGCAATACAGCTGTCGGCTGAAATAATGTATCAATTGTTTTCTCTTAAAAGACATATTTAAACATAAAAGTACATTGAGAATGGGGGAAGAAATTCAATTTTGTTTGCTTTTTGAAACAAAGCTACCAATTTTCTGCTTCTCTAATCAATACTTTATTCAGAAAACAATTATCCTTCAAAATTCCCAGTACCACGAATGTTGCAATGCAATTCTATAACCAATGTTTACTACAAAAAAATGTATATATTAGGGGTAACTGAGCATAAAAATGCACACATTCGTGAAAATAACATACACAAATGCATTACATTAGGGAGCATGCCTTTCAACAATGTGTGCATTAGTCAAAACAGCATACAAAAATGTGTATATCAGGAGAAGTTTGCACTAAAATTACTATGTAATTTTCATGAGGATTTTTTTTTAAAAGAAAAATTGCAATTTGATGCAACCCCCCCATATCCATATCCACACACACACACACACACACACACACACACACCATTTAAGATAAGAAAAATGAGAAACTGAGGGAAACTGAAACTGACCGATTCACTAATTCCTTGCAAATTAGAAGGGGGAAGGAGGAAGCAAGCAAGCAAGATTGTCAGTTAACATTAACAATAACTATATCTTACTGAACCTAATTTAAATGTGTAAGTTAATAAGGACTTCCGGTCGGTGCCAGCGCTTAATGGCGGTCCTACCTCCGAGCTCCGGAGAAGGACTGCTCCGCAAGTTCGGGTCTTACCCGCTACGGCGAGCGGGGGACCCCTAAAATCTCAGGCGCTGAAGCCTGAGAACAAGGAGATTCGGTGGGCACCTTTGCGCCCCCCGGTACTGCGAAAGAGCCTTTTTAAAGGCTACGGAGCGGCATCGGGAGTGAGCGGGGTGCTGAGAGTCGTCACCCAGCCTGCGGAGTGAAGCCGCGTCGCCATAAGCGGAGAGCGCCGATTCCTTCCTGAAAGAAAATTTGGACTGAATTCCCGTGAGTAGGAACTGAAAACAATTGGGACCCTTCAAATTCTGAAAATCGGACTAAAAGCGGGGAGGTTAAATCAAGGAAGTCTCCCTCCCCCCGACTGCATGAAAGTGAAAGCAACGGAACTCTAAAACTGCATCCGTTGAAACTTGCTTTTATATAACTAAACCGGACACTCAGACCTTAGATCTCCCCTCTAGCTAGCAGGGCAGAGGGGAGGTGAAAGAGACTTTAGTAACTGCACGACCTATTTACAGTAAAAATCCTCAGCTGTCTCAGCTAACAAAAGTATGAAACGGTCTGCCTTTTAGGACAATAGGACACTGAACTGACTTCCTCCTGTAAAAGTGATACTGCGATACAAAGTTTATACAGTGCCTGGCTACAGTACATCACAAGATGAAACAGTATATATTGGGAAACTGTGGCAATTTGTAGCTACAAGCCTCCAGTTATACTTGCTTTAACTGTGTTAAAAAACTTTTCTTTTTACATCCTTGGATATTCTCCTTTGTCTTTGTACTTGGACATTTTATTTTTGGCCATTTTGATTTGCTCCCCCTAGAGGGTAAAGTAAAACTTGGCATAGCTTGGGACAGTGGAATTTTCCAATGGGGAATAGCTCCCGTGGGAAACGACCTTGACATGAGTGGCTCACAAGAAGAGATAGTTACAAGAGCCAAGACCAAGCAACAACAACAACAACAGCTGCAGCAACAGACAAAGAAAAGAGGCTCAATTTCAGGAGTAACTACTGGATCTGCAGGAACAACAGGACAAGAAAAAGGGACGGCTGTCTCTATGGATGCCGTGACAGAAGCCCTGCTTAAAATAAATCAATCTTTGGAGTCTCTGACAAAACAGACTTCAGAAAATACACAAAAATTAACAGAAATATCAGTAAGACTAAACCAGAATACAGAATCAATAAATAAATTGGTGGAGGAAAATGCTACTACGCGTAAAATTGCTGAAGATGCCAAAGCTACTGCTGAAGGGACACAAGAGAAATTAGAGCCGATCGCTAAGAAGGTTTATGAACACGACGCAACTTTGGCCTTGTGGGAGTTACAGAGAAAAGAGAGAAACTTAAAATTAAGATTGATTCCAGAGAATGAAAGAGACAACCTCGCGGAATATCTGACACGGGAGTTTGTTGACTGCTGGGATCTTGAAGAAGACGAATTCAAAATTACAACAGCTTTCAGACTGGGCAAAAAGCAGGACAGAAAGACCCCGAGAGATTGCCTGATTACATTTAGATCCAAGGACGAAAGAGACAAAATATTAGGACTACACTTTGAAAAGGCCTTGCAAATTGGAAATTCAGCTATACAGATCTTCAAAGATATTCCAAAATATATTCTGGATTTAAGAAACTTCTACAAGGATTTGGCTCTTCTGCTGAAGAAAAACTCTATCCGTTTTAGGTGGGAGTTTCCACAAGGACTGTCATTTGATTACAGGGGAAAGAAGGTGAAGATAAAGACTATTCAAGACAAGGACAAATTTTTGGCAAGAAATCAGGAGGACCTACAGAAGGGGACAGTGGACGTACTTGCAGAACAGAGGAGAGTACTAGACATTTTGAATCTCTCGTTTGGACAAAAACCACTACCATCAGAAGAGCAACAACTTGGAGCTGGTGGAGGAGCTTCAGAAAAATAATAAGATGGCTCTGCAATTCCTTAGTTGGAATTGTAATGGACTTAATGGGCCTCTGAAGAGAAGACAAGTGTTTCATATTTTGAACAGAGAACAACTGGACTTGATATGTCTACAAGAAACTCACATAACTAGAGCCCATAGAAGACTACTTATAAATAAAAGACTAGGACAAGAATTTATTGCATCAGATAAAGTTAAGAAAAGAGGAGTTGTAATATATGTGAAAGAGAAATGGGCCCCAAAAATGATATTTAAAGATGAACAAGGGAGATATCTGGCAGTGGAGATACAAGTACAAGGAGAAAAATTTTTAGTTGTGGGAATCTATGCACCAAATGAAGGTAAATCTGACTTCTTTAAGAGACTTCATGAAACTCTGATGGACTATCTGGATTACAATATGATAATCATGGGAGACATGAATGGTGTGGTCTCCACTAACATGGACAAGGCACAAAGACTAACAGTTAGCAAGGAAGGGAGACTTCCTAAGACTTTTTTCGAAATGACGGAAAACATGGATTTGATAGATATATGGAGAACAAGGAACCCTCTGGAGAGAGAGGGAACCTTTTTCTCTCAAGCAATGATGACCTGGACCAGAATCGATCAAATTTGGATTACTAGTGGTATGGCTCCAAAGGTTAAGAAGGTGGAAATCTGCCCAAAAACTTGCTCCGACCATAATGCCGTGAGGATGGAGATGAAACTTACAACAACTGGTCAATTCAGATGGAGAATGAATGACACCCTCTTTCGAGATAAGGAGATCCTTATGAAGGCCCAAAAAACCCTAAAAGACTACTTTGAAATAAATTTGAGGACCGACGTGGAAAAGAGAGTGATCTGGGACGCAAGTAAAGCAGTGATGAGAGGTTTCTTGATTCAACAAAATTCAATAAAGAGAAAAAAACAAAATGAGAAAAAAGAAAAGATTTTGGAAAAGATAAAGGAAGGAGAGAAAAAATTAAGAACAAAACCAAAGTCCCAGGAGATTTTAAGAGAGATCAAGTTATATCAAACACAATATATGGAATTGATGAACCAAGAGATTGAATGGAAGATAAAACAAATGAAACAAAAGACATTTGAATCAGCAAATAAATGTGGCAAACTTCTGGCATGGCAATTGAAGAAAAGGCAGAAATTGAATACGGTTACAAGCCTAGAAGTGGATGGAAAGAATATATCCAAACCTAATGAAATTAGAAACTGTTTTTTGAGTTATTTTAAAAAGCTATATACTCAAGGTTCGCAAAATGAAGAAGATATAGACAAATTCCTTGATAAATATGGATTACAAAAAATCTCTCATCAAAGTAAGATGGATCTGAACCAGAGAATAACAGAACAAGAGATAGAGGCCGCCATTCAGAACATGCAACTGGGCAAATCTCCAGGACCAGATGGACTGACTTCTAGATATTACAAATCGTTGAAGGAATGGTTGACTCAACCATTAAAAGAAGTTTGCAATGAGATCCTTGAGGGAAAGAAGGCACCTGAATCATGGAAAGAAGCATATATTTCAGTCATACCAAAGACAGAGACTGAAAAGACTCAACTGAAGAACTACCGCCCAATATCACTACTTAATGTGGATTATAAAATTTTTGCAGATATTTTCGCAAAAAGATTTAAAAGAGTGTTGATGGAAAGGATTCATAAGAACCAAGCAGGCTTTCTCCCTAAAAGACACCTGGCAGACAATGTAAGGAATGTAATAGACATTTTGGAAAAGCTAGAGGTGAATATAAACACTAAAGCAGTATTGATTTTTGTGGACGCGGAGAAAGCCTTTGATAATATTTCTTGGAGCTTTATGATGAAGAACCTTCATGGGATGGGGGTAGGCCAAGGTTTTGAGAATGGTATGGCTGCAGTATATTCTGAACAAAAGGCTAAATTGATTGTAAACAACGTAGTAACTGAGGAACTTAAGATAGAAAAAGGAACACGACAGGGGTGCCCAATTTCCCCATTACTTTTTATTTCAGTCCTGGAGGTGTTGCTGAATATGATAAGGAATGACCAGCAGGTTAAAGGAGTGCAGGTCGGAGCTAAACATTACAAGTTAAGAGCGTTTGCAGATGACTTAGTACTGACTTTACAAGAGCCAATCACTAGTACGAAAAAGGTTTTAGAAATAATACAACAGTTTGGCCAGGTAGCTGGATTTAAGTTGAATAAACAAAAAACCAAAGTTTTAGGAAAAAACAGACATGGAAAAGGAGAAATTCCAAGAAGAGACAGGGCTGACAGTGGTTAAGAAGGTGAAATACCTAGGGGTTTATTTGACATCTAAAAATGTGAATTTGTATAAGGACAATTATGAAAAATGTTGGTCAGAAATCAAAAAAGATCTAGATATATGGTCAAATTTGAAATTGTCAATGTTAGGCCGAATTGCCGTGATTAAAATGAATGTATTGCCTAGAATGCTATTTTTGTTTCAGACCTTGCAGATTCTTGACAAGATGGAATGTTTCAAGAGGCGGCAGAAAGATATTTCGAAATTTGTCTGGCAGGGCAAAAAGCCCAGAATTAAATTTAAAATATTGACAGATGCAAAAGAAAGAGGGGGTTTTGCCCTGCCGGACTTAAAATTGTACTATGAGGCAGCAGCTTTTTGCTGGCTGAAAGAATGGATGCTCCTCGAGAATACGGACATTTTGGATCTGGAGGGTTTTAACAATGCTTTTGGTTGGCATGCATATTTATGGTATGACAAAGCTAATAGTGCCTTTAAAAATCATATTGTTAGGAAAGCACTATATAATGTTTGGATAAGATATAAAGATCTGTTGGAAAACAAAACCCCTAGATGGGTGTCACCAGTGGAGGCTAAAGCAGTGAAGAAACTCAATATGGAGGTCGGATGGCCGAAGTATTGGGAAATTTTGGAACAGGATGGAGATAAGCTTAAACTACAAAGCCATGAGAAATTGAAACATAAAGTACAAAATTGGTTTCAATACCGTCAAATAATGGAGTTTTTTAAACAGGATAGGAAAATTGGCTTCCAGGTGGAAAAATCAAAACTAGAAACTGAGTTATTAGAACCCAATACTAAGATTTTATCTAGAATGTATAACTTGTTGCTGAAATGGAGTACACAGGACGAAACAGTCAAATCGGTTATGATCAAGTGGGCACAGGATGTTGGGCACAATATCATGTCAGCTGACTGGGAATGGTTATGGAACACCGGTATTAAATTCACGGCATGTAATGCCCTAAAGGAAAATATTATGAAAATGGTTTATAGGTGGTACATGACTCCAGTCAAGCTGGCAAAAATTTACCATTTGCCCGATAATAAATGTTGGAAATGTAGAGAGACTGAAGGTACCTTCTATCACCTCTGGTGGACGTGCCCGAAGATTAAGGCTTTCTGGGAAATGATCTATAATGAAATGAAAAAGGTACTTAAATGTACTTTTCCTAAAAAGCCAGAGGCCTTTCTCTTGGGCATTGTCGGCCAATTGGTGTCAAAACGGGATAGAACTTTTTTCATGTATGCCACAACAGCAGCAAGAATACTCATCGCGAAGTATTGGAAGACACAAGATCTACCCACTCTGGAAGAATGGCAGATGAAAGTGATGGACTATATGACATTGGCTGAGATGACAGGCAGAATCCGCGACCAACGAAAGGAGATGGTGGAAGAAGAATGGAGAAAATTTAAAAGCTACCTTAAGGACTATTATAAACTTAATGAATGTTAAAGTGTTGTGGTTTTCAGAGACAAAGGGATACAGTGATATAAGGTCAGAATATAGAGAAGACTAAGATGACAGAGGTTGGAAGTAACAATTGGGAGTTGCTAAAAATTATGGACATTGGGATGCAGAAAGGGGGGGGGAGGGGAAGTCCAAGAAAAGAGGTTCATGAAAATATGGTATGAAACTATACGTGTATGTTTGTCTTTTTAAGTGTTTGTTTGTTATTTAAAAACTTTGTAAAACCAATAAAAATTTTATATATAAAAACATAAATAAATGTGTAAGTTAATAAAGACAGCCTGGGTATTCCCAAATAAGTATCCAAGTGAAATTGACAATTATAATCTGTATGCACAAACACAGAAAGGTCAGAGAAATCTATCACTGAGTAGTAGATTGTCCATCCAGCTCGTTTCAGCCACAAGCAGTTGCAGGGTCCATTTTTACTGCCCTGCTGTTAGTCTCCACAAATATCAAGCCTTCTTCTGAACATTCACCCCTGATTTAACCCTTTCTGTTCAATTTTCAGTTGCAGTAAGGCAGGCATGATAGAAGAACGAGCCGGCACAGCAGTTTCCAATGCAGTTTGCGCATGTGTCGGCCAGAAACAGGTGCCTGTGCCGGTATTTGTAGCTACTACTGTCATTCTTGCTCTGCTGGTTCTTGCCTTAATATGTGGCTTCATAATATGGCAATGGAGGAAGCGCATCAAAAAACGTAAGTGTGCAACAAGTGCATGTGTAGTTAAGCAAAAACAAATCCAGAACCTGCATTCCTGTGTCTTGCAAGTGGAACTCTACTTTGAGCAGTCAAAAATCTCCCCCAACCCCAGTTCATTTGGTCTGCTTGCCTTTTGCTTGATTGGAGAGGACAAAGAAAGTATACTTGGCTTTTAAGCTAGAGACGAGGGACATCAGGCCTGGGGGAGTCCAATGTGGCCCTCCAAGCCTCTCTAAGTGGCCCTCAGAGCTCTCTCCAGGCCACACCCATCATTGGCACTGCTCTGCATTTTCTGGAACATGTCCATGACATCTGAAGATGCTTTTTGTATGCCTGGATGGAGGATACAGGGGGAGGGAGTGCAGAAACTGCCAGGTGTACAGAGGTAAATTTTACATTCATTCCTCAGCCCATTTATCTCTCTGGTTCCATCCACTACTGCCATGTGACTCTCGGAAAAATGTCTGGAAGGGAATTTGGCCCTTGATCTGAAAAAAGGGTTTACCAAGCCCTGTCCAAAGTGAAATACTTTTGATGGACAGATGTCATTCAACTTCTCTCTGGCTTGCTTGATCAGTGATGTCTCCTTAACACATGCAAGTTGGTTCTTTTATGGCACACCTGTGATGTGATGTGCTCTTATTAACCTCAGTGGATTAGTATGGGTTGTATCTAACTAAATTAGAGTAAACCCACTGAGGTTAGTGGACCTGAGTTAGTCATATCCATTAATTTCTATGGGTCTACTCTGAGTAGAACTTAGTTGGCTGCAACCTCAAGCCAACAGGTTCAAATTAGGAGAAAGGGGTTTTTGGTTTTGCCTTTTTTTAGCTAAACATTAAGGAGGGCCAGTCTGCCTGGTCAATGCTGCTCCTTCTATTCTCAAATGGAGGCATTTTAGAAAATCTCATCTAGAAATGTCTTTTACTGGGTTTTTGGAAGAAAAGAGAAAAAAAGCTCTTCTCTTCTTCTTCACAGGTGCTGCCAGAGTACAGGTGAGTATTCTTTTATATAAGCCTTTTACAACTTCTTTTCTTCTGCCCATATTCCTTTCAACATGCAATTTCAACATATATTAAGGGTTGCTATTGCACTTTCTCTTTCTCCGTCTTGCAGTGTTGCCCCTCTAAGCTTCCTGCACTCTTAAAGACTTCCACTAACCCCCACCCACCAGGGGCTGCCGACTCTATAGAGCTGAGCTGCCTTTGCTCCCCCCTCAATACTGTTGGCAGAGGGTTGGGCCCCCTCAATGTTGAGAGGGCAGCGGAGGCCGCGTGTGAAGCCAAGAGTAGAACAGCTTCAGTTGCTGGCTCCTTCTGAGAGCACGAGAGAAGGAGCCCCTGGCTATAGATACTGACGAAGATGCAAAGTCACATGTGTGGCATCTCTGTTACCCACTGCCCACTTTTCCTGCAACTTCTTCCTGGATTATCTGCCACAGGGATGGGGAAACTCAGGCTTTAATTTGTTGTATTTTATCTTGTTAAGTTGCCTTCTGGTGTTTTCTTTTGCATAAAGTGACTGATACAAGTAACAAATGGATAAAGTACTGATGAAAATCAGTAAGATGTGGGGCAACCTCTCCTAAAAGTGTCAGAGAAATTCCACACCTCCCCAAGGAAGCAGCAGGAAAACCACCCCTGTTTTTGTTTTCTCCTCTTTTCAATAGCAGGGGAAGAATAGTCTCCAGAAACTGAGAATGTTGGTGTCTACACCAGGGATGGTGAACCTGCTGCCCTCCAGATGTTGCTGAATCCAGCTCCCAGTCAGTCCCAAGTAGCATGGCCAATGATCAGGAGTTATGGGAAGTGTAGTCATGCAACATCTAGGGGGGCACCAGATTCTCTCACCTGGGTCTACATCCATGCAGGAAGACTTGGGAACTGTGGGTAATATCCAACCAAGTTCTACTCAGGGTAGACGCACCAAAGTTAAGAAACCCAAGTTAGTCATGACCATTAATTTCAATGGATCCCCACAGATGAGAGGACTAACATTGCATACAACCCTGTACATTTGTGAGAGACACCGGGGATCTCTAATGGGCAGTTCTCTGCACCTCCCACCAAAGTGGTCGGCGCTTCGAATCCCCGCGACGGGGTGAGCTCTTGTTCCTCGGTCCCTGCTCCTGCCAACCTAGCACTTCGAAAGCACATCAAAGTGCAAGTAGATAAATAGGTACCGCTCGGGCGGGAAGGTAAACGACGTTTCTGTGCGCTGCTCTGGTTTGCCAGAAGCGGCTTTGTCATGCTGGCCACATGACCTGGAAGCTGTACGCTGGCTCCCTCGGCCAATAAAGCGAGATGAGCACCGCAACCCCAGAGTCGGTCATGACTGGACCTAATGGTCAGGGGTCCCTTTACCTTTACCTTTTAACCTTACCCCTTGGTGGTGCTGTTGTGATCAGAAGTGGAATCAGAGTTGGGGCTGGAGGAAATTCACATTTCTACTTATTCAGCATTGCCTGAATCCATCAATATGTTGTATTGATTTTAAACAAATCTGCCTTGTTCTAGGAGGAACAACGAAATGGAGTTTATCTCCCTGTTCAAGAGACTGACAACAATATGGTGGCACCTATGCAGGAAACGGGTCAACACCCTGGAGAACCAACATTCACAATGGCATGAGTGACCAGAATTTTTGGTTCGGAAAGCCCTGGTGCACCTTGCAAGCAACAGCCGTGGACATATGCACTGGATGAACTTTTAGAGAGGGGGAAACACATTAGTAAATGCAATAGAAAACAGGAGGTGGCTATTTTCCCCTCTGAGCTTCTCATCTTCCATCTTGAAGAAGCAAGTTTCAGTGAAGAAAGTGGGAGATGTGGAAATTTTCACTGAAGGACAGATCAAGGCTGAAGAGAGAACATATCTAGTGGAAAAGGAGAAGACCATCAAACTATGAAATTCATACCAGAAGATACAGTGATGGCCACCAACTTGGATGTCTTTAAAAGACAAATTCATGAAGGAAATGGATTTGTATGGACACTATTCAGGTCCTGCTTGTAGCTATCTGGTTGGCCATTGCGAGAACAGAAGGCAGGGCATATTGGCCTGTGGTCTGATCCCCAGCAGGGCTCTTCTGGTATTCTGAAAGAAGGTAGAGTGTTTCTGACACAGGAGGTTCACTACATCAATAAAAACAATGCATTTTCCAGGGTCTGAAACCAAGTTGGAACTGGGGGAGGATTTTGCTCTGTCCCTTTGCTCCTCCTCCAGTCAGGCCTTCACAGAGATTGGTGCTTTCTTTCTATGGAGTTCTGACACTAATATCAGATGGTGCAGGGAAAGGTTGGGCGATGCCTTGTGCCTGGAAACTCTCCCAGGAAATGATATAAGCTTCACTCAATATTTCTCAGATGGCGGAGGCAGGGAAACCCAAATTTACCTGCTCTTTAAATAGGGATGAAATCATACCAGGAGCATGAAAAACCCATGTGTGTGTCTGTGTCTGTATGTCTGTGTGTCTCTGTGTGTAACATTACTCCATACTGAACCCAATGAGTTCTGCTTTGCGAGAGTGTTGTCAGAGGCAGTATCCAGGGTCCAATCCCAGATCACAGACTTGGGCAAAACCCTGACAGATCATGGACAAAATAGAGCGCAACCAGCAGAGCATTGAGTGACTAGCCAATGTAACACCATCTGTCCAAGCAACCAAGCAGCAGGAAAGAGCAGGCTGCACCCATAATCAGAGCTGCTGGAATACCAGCAGCTGGGAATCACAAGTGAGAAGAGCCCTGCTGCATTGAGGTCCTGCTTGTGGTCTTCCCATTGAGGCATCTGGTAGGCCACTGAGAAGAGGATACTGGACTAGACAGGCCTTTGACCTGATCTAACAGGGCATCTCCTATGTGCTTAGGTTCTCCAGGCCAGCAATGTAGGAGTTTTGCCTTTCCAAGTCTGTGGTGCCTTAGGGTGTGAAAGAGACACGTGTGGCCTACCAGATGGGATCTGAAGCTGGATCAACATTGGGAAAGGGAGAGCACTGCAACATCCTGGGCTACTGGCAAGGCTTGGCTAGAGTCCAAGTAAGGTCACAGACAGCAAGGCCAAGAGGCAGCTGAGAGCAGAGCAGGATTCAGAGTGCAGGTAGATATCAAGAAAACCACAGACCAGGAATTAGGAAACTTTTTAAGCCAAGGGCCACATTCCCTTCCAGGCAACCTTTTGAGGGCCACATACCAGTGGTGGACAGGGCCAGAGACAGGGGTGGAAGGGGGGGCAACAAAAATCATTTGCCTTCATTCAGCAGGCTAGTTTCTATGCACGACCTGTCTCTATCCTCATGCAAGCCGGCAAGATCCATTATCAAAATTTCAGAGCTTAGAGGTCTAGACAGAGAGGCTTAGAATACTACAGCAGCTGGACATTCCAACATTGGCCTTCTTAGGATGAATTGGACCATGCAGACCAGAAGGGACTGATTTCATTCAACGTGAGGAAAGGTGAGTCTGGTAGTCTGGAAATGAGCAGTTGCCACTGTTCAGGTAACTCAGGTGAGGCCAGCACTTGTTCCCTGGGCCTAAGGTTCCTACTCCTGTGTTATTTGATTGGTTGGAACCCAACTGGCTTTGTAAGTAATTTGAGCACCTGCTGAATTAGAAGCTGCAGTTCTACTCTCTGGCCAGCTGCAGTGGTGGTGCTGCAGAGCAATAGCAGTGTGGAACAGGAAACAGCAAGGCAGCAGTTCCTTCCTTTGACAAACTATCATAGAGGGTGAATCGTGTGCATATCTCTGGCAAAGTCCCCAGCTGAAGACCCAAATGCCTTGTAGGTGTTCAGTTCAGAATAATGTGAAACCTTCAGTTCCTAAGAACAAGGTGACATCTGGAAAAGCAGAGAGTAATTTCCGTTGGCTAGCTACATATATATTATGGGAGAGATTTGCATTAAAAAGAACAACTAAATGTGCCAAGGGATGGGATGAGAACTCTCATGCTTGCAGCCACCACCTGCAGCTAACAAAATTTCATAGGGATTCTGTATTTATATCTGCATGTGTTTTGTAGGCTGTGTTGTGTAGTGGTTAGAGTGCTGGACTAGAACCTGGGAAACCACGCTTCGAATCCCACACCTTTTTTATTGTGGTAAGGATAATATGGAAAGGGGGAGAACCATGTAGGCCACCTTGAGCTCCTTGGAGGAAAGTGGATTATAAATGCAATCATTAATAAAAATGTACATCTGAAACATGCCATTACAACCCTATGCATAACTGACATGGTGTTCTGTTCTTGCTCTCTATTGTTGCTTAGATCCTTTGCTTAAGAATTAATATTAACATAAATTAAATGGTGGTGTGAGTGTGTGTAAATAATTTTCTATTTATTTGTGTGTATATGTGTGTGTGTGTGTGTATAATTATACCTTACTTTCTTCCTCCACAAGCGAGTTGCTCAAAGTGGCTTACAAACAGAAAATCAAATATTAAAAGCCAAAACAGTGACTCAACTATTAAAACAGAAATGATCCAACTAAAAACAAAGAGCTGTTCAACAGTGGAACAGACTCTTGCAAGAGTTGGTAGATTCTCCTCCCTTTGAGGTCTTTAAGCAGAGGTTGGATAGCTATCTATCTTGTAGGATTTAGTTGAGATTCCTGCATTGCAGGGGGTTGGACTAGATGAGCTTTGGGGGTCCCTTCCAACTCTGCAATTATATGATTCTATGAAAACAGCAGCCAAAACAAATGAAACATCAAATAAAAGAATGGTGCTCCCAATTAAGTTTAAGAAGGCATGTTTTCAACTAACTGTAGAGCACAAATAAGGAATAAGGGAACTCAAATTCCTGAGGCAGGGGGTTCCACATAGGAAGATGCCTTGGACTGAGTCAGACCGTTGGTCCATCTAGCTCAGTGTGGCCTGTATTGATTTCTGGTATGGGTCTCTCCTAGCCTTACCTGGAGATGCTGGGGATTGAACCTGGGACCTTCAGCATGCAAAGCAGGTGCTCTGCCACTGAGCCATGGACCTTCCCCGTATGAGGCACTACTGCATGGGATAGCCTCTCATGTCTTGCCATGCCAATGGCACATGCAAGAAGGACACAAGTGCCATTCCGAAAAGCTGAGCAGATTAACATAAGAGAGGAAGACGGTCCTTCAAGGAATTTGGTCCCAAGCCATTTAGGACACTACAGTCATACCTCTTTTTACGTTTGCTTCATCATACATTTTTTCAGTTGCATTCCCCGGTGACCCGGAAGTACCGGAAAGGGTTACTTCTGGGTTTCGCCACTCGCGCATGCGCAGATGAGCAAAATGATGTCACGCACATGCGCAGAAGTGGTAAATCACGACCCGTGTGTGCAGACGTGCAGACTTGGGTTGCCTTCCTTTCAGGTTGCAAACGGGGCTCCGGAATGGATCCCGTTCGCAACCAGAGGTACCACTGTATAGGGAAATAGCAGCCTTGTGCCTTGGGCTTTTCTTGGGAAATTCTAAGAAAGCACGAAAAATCAGTGCAGTTTTGCAAGGTTGAGTGCACCTTCTTGATTGAAACAGTGCCCAGATGTATCCAGATGTAGAGGAAATCCTACTGTTGGAACTCAGGAACCTTTGTGCAAAATTTGGTGACAATATCTTAAGGCATGTCCAAATGCAGAGCAAACCAACAATTTCTAAACTATAGAATAGATACTCATCACCTTGAATTGCCCTTGGTTACAGATCAGAAGCTAATGCATTAAGGGGATCACAAGATCTTGGCACTTTTCCCCCAGGGTGCTGTCATATAATCACTATTTTGCAGAAAGAGTTCAGGTGCAAACCTGAAATTTAGGCTTGCTCAGTTAAAGTGGATTCAAGCATTCAGTTGCCTGGGTGCAACAAATCCACTTTGAAAAAAATACAGAGAGAGACTTTTGTGGTTAGGAAATTGCAAGGAAATGCATTGAAATGTGTGAGATGAACAACTGATTCATGGGAAGATGTGTAAGCACTGCACAAACTCAGGACGGGATGCCTATTGCTTACCTATTGCTAACAAGGAACTGATATTCAGAGGCCTACTGTATCTGATCTTGAAGGTATGGGGTGTAGCCCATAGATGTATGGTTGATCACTTTGGGGACAAAATCTAGATGGCCTTTGGTCTGATCCAGCCGGGCTCTTCTTATGTTCAAAGAAGTCTCCTGCCTTTGGGATGGGCCTAAGGCAAAGCACTTCAGGATGGACTATGCCCTTTCCTGGAAGCACAGTGGCTGCAAAGATCCTGACAACAGATCAAAGTGCCTTCTAAAGGGTCCTTCCCATCTATCCATCCATAATGCTTCAATTGCCACTTGTTAATGATCAACCATGATGAGCTGAAATGATGTCAAGACTTTTTGAAATGCGAATTATTGCTGATACATATGAGCCTGGGGGTATAAGTTCTATGACATAAATTGTACAGCATTTGGTTCCTTCCATTAGCACCTCCCTCACTGGGCGCCAGGAAAGCTCCTTGAGAATGGTGGCACCTCTTCTCCAAGGGGACAGCTTAAAAATAATAATAATCATGTCGGCAAGATTTTGTAAGGGAAAGCATGCTCCTTTGAAGTCTAAGAATGTTTTCGAAATGTGATGATCGCTGCAAACATGCCATGCGTATAAAGCACTTTTCTCCCTGCACAAAGATTCCTGGGACACTGTACAGTAGACCTGCAACTTGCGCATGTTTAACTTGTGCATATTCAGTTTTATGCACTTGGCATTATAATATAATATAATATAATATAATATAATAGGGACGCAGGTGGCGCTGTGGGTAAAACCTCAGCGCCTAGGACTTGCCGATCGTCAGGTCGGCGGTTCGAATCCCCGCAGCGGGGTGCGCTCCCGTTGCTCGGTCCCAGCGCCTGCCAACCTAGCAGTTCAAAAGCACCCCTGGGTGCAAGTAGATAAATAGGGACCACTTAGTAGCGGGAAGGTAAATGGCGTTTCCGTGTGCTGCGCTGGCTCGCCAGATGCAGCTTGTCACGCTGGCCACGTGACCCGGAAGTGTCTCCGGACAGCGCTGGCCCCCGGCCTCTTAAGTGAGATGGGTGCGCAACCCCAGAGTCGGACACGACTGGCCCGTACGGGCAGGGGCACCTTTACCTTTAATTATAATAATATAATATAATATAATATAATAATATAATATAATATAATATAATATAATATAATATAATATAATATAATATAATATAATATAATATAATATATAGGGTTGGAAAAGGGGTGAGCACCCGGGAAAATAACTTTGGCAATCCCCCCTGTCATTGCACCCAATGCAATTTGACTATACACGATTATGGCTTTACGAGCTATTCTCGGAACGTAATCACAGTGTAAGTTGTGGGTCTACTGTGGTTAAGGGTGCTGGAAATTGTAGATCTGTGAGGATAAACTATAGTTCCTAGGATTGCGGGGGGCAGATGTGTTTTAAATATGGTTTAAATGTATGTTGGTGCACAGTCTGTGTCTTTACTTATTGAAATTACCAATACTGTATTGTGTCTTTTTTTGGCCTGTTTTTTGCTTTTACACCATTTCTTCTTATTTTGTAAATAATATTTTGTAATTTGAAGTAAACTAGTCTTTTTTAAAAAATGAAAAAAACAACAGCTACAACAACTTGATTCATATTTTCTGTGTGGCTACGATACTCCCAGGAAAGACAGCTTCATGTTCTTTTAATGGTAATCTTGAACCTTCTGATCGCCCAGATTCCTATTTAGCTACCAGGATGAGAACACTTGGGTTGTATCCAAAGTTAGACTTACTCAGAGTAGAGCCATTAGCAGTAATGAAGAGACTGAGTTGGAGACAGGGTTGGGGGAGAAATTCAACTCATTTGCATGTAAAGCAAATTCTACCAAATTTGCACATTCCAAAACATCATGAGAACCTTTGAAATTTCCACATATCTGAATTTTGCAAAGCAGTTCTCCAGCCTTGCAATGTTTACAAGAATGTGTACATCAGAGGAAAGTGCGGGGAAAAATAACCTATCAGTGAAAGTAACATACTAAAATGCATTACATTAGGCGCAATTGCTGGCAAAAATATCTGCATTAGTCAAACTATGTACAAAAATGCATTTATTAAGAGAATCATATACCGTAATTGTAGAGTCAGAGAAGTCCTCAAAGGTGATCTAGTCCAGACAGAGTCTGACTCAGGTAGAATAGAGTAGAAGAAATTTGCACTGAAATGCTGATGAATTTTCAGGAGGATTTAAAAACCAATCAACCACAAATTGCTGCAGAAATATGGAAAACCGAATTTAAGATTGGAGAAATGGGAGAACCCTGGCTAAGTAACAGAGTAGCTGACCTCCTCCCTCCCGGGGGCTGTCATACATAGGTACCTACTAAAGTCGAAGCTGTTGCTAGGCAACAGAGTTTCGTACTGAGCATCTGGCAGATCAATGTGCTATATTGCTCCCCATAAACTAAAATAGACCAGAAAAAACAACTTTTAAATAACGCCCCTCAAGCATATTACAGCACTGTTCTCCTTGACCTAACACACACACAAAGTTCCTGCCAAGAAACCATGGGAATTGACAGTGTCCCGTTATGGTGTTGCTGGTGAGGACTAGCTGGTTAGCATTGACCCAGAACAGGGCCTTCCTGGTAGTGGCTCCCCATTTGTGGAATACCCTCCCTGCTGAGGTGCATCTGTCACCCACATTATTAACTTTCAGGCCTGTTGCACAAACACACAATCCCAGAGAAAAGAGAAGTAGCCCAGAAGCTCCATCTTCAGCTTCTACAAACTGGGCTGGCAGAGAACCCTGTCTGAAACTCTGCTGCCAGGCAGTGCCAATGGTCTGACTCAACATACAGCACTAAAAGGTAAAGGTAAAGGGACCCCTGACCATTAGGTCCAGTCGTGGCCGAGTCTGGGGCTGCGGCGCTCATCTCGCTTTATTGGCCGAGGGAGCCGGCGTACAGCTTCCGGGTCATGTGGCCAGCATGACTAAGCCACTTCTGGCGAACCAGAGCAGCGCACGGAAACGCCGTTTACCTTCCCGCTGGAGCAGTACCTATTTATCTACTTGCACTTTGATGTGCTTTCGAACTGCTAGGTTGGCAGGAGCAGGGACCCAGCAACGGGAGCTCACCCCATCACGGGGATTCAAACCGCCAACCTTCTGATCAGCAAGTCCTAGGCTCTGTGGTTTAACCCACAGTGCCACCCGCGTCCCCTATACAGCACTAAACTGTGACCCTAATAACATTCCCCTTTACCAGCCATTTGATGGTTGAAATATTTTGGGCTGTAACTAGAGGATTGCACCTCCTCTATGACTGCACGCCCCAGCTTCTGGGTTTCTACCCAGAAGTCGCCACCACTGCCACTGTTGTTGGTCACATCCACCCCATGCCATTAAAGCATTAAAGACTTGCCTTCCTGGGTGGTTTTAAAGCAAAGTTTGCTGTCGTGTGTGAATGAGATTCCTGCATTGCAAGGAGTTGAACTAGATGACCCTCAGGATTCCTTCCAAGTCTACGGTTCTATGCTTCTACAGTACTTTCCCCAGAAAACCCTGGGAACTGTAGTTTGATAAGGGTGCTGGGAATTGTAGTTCTGCAAGGGAGCACTCTTGGAGGAAGAGGGGTGCAGGGGGAGTGCACCGCCCCCGGCAGCGCGATCCCGGTGGGGTGCCATCGCAGCTGCCCCCCAGCCTGCGCTGGAGCCACACCCCCGCAGGTGGCATGCCACGCCCCTGGGATACGTGCCAGCCCCGCTCCCGCCTGCTCTCCGCCCCCAGGTGTCGGATCATGAAGCTCCGCCACTTCGCCTGTCCTTTGCCCTGCTAACCCGCTTCTGCCCCTGCTCAGCTCTCAACATGCAGCTAACAGCTCTTTCTGCCGCCACCAGATGCTTCTTAATATCTATGTTTCTCTTGGGGGGGGGGAGGTATCTCCTCCCTGTCTGGAGCTGCTGGCTAGCTCCGCCCAGGTTATGCATATGCATAAGGAGTCCTGGAGGAGGGAGACTTGCAGAAGCCAGGGGGCGTGGCTTTCCTATCAGCTGACGCAGAGCCCGTAAAGGGAAAGGGAGCGCGAGACCCAGGGAGAAGGGTGCAGTTTCAGAAGAGCAGAGATGGCGGTGGATTTAGCCAAAGTGGGAGCCAACACGCTGAAGCATGCAGTCAGTGGGGAGGTGAGACCCTTTACATAAGACGGCGGGGCGTGTGTGTTGCGATTTTTTAATTCCGCAGCTGCATAGCAAACGGTGCGATCCGGCAAGTCGCTTGAAATTTTCAGCTACCTGCATGGAAAAGCGTTGTGCTTTTGTAACTGCCTAGATATTCCGAGCTCTTGCCTTGCGCTCAGCCAGCCTGGTCGCCCCTCAAGAGTCCTGGGAGAAACGCTGTTGTCGTCGTCTCTTCTGCTGCTGCTTGATCCTTTTTAACGAGAGGTCCTGGGGGCTGAACCCAGAACCTTTGCATGCAAAAGGCACGAGCTTTGCTGCTGAACTCTGGTTTAACCAGCTAACCAACTGAGCTTATTCGTCTCCCATTTCTAAGAGGTTGTTGTGCGTTGTCTTTGGGCGTCTTCAGCGCAGAACTGACATTCTCTTTGCTTTAAGGGGGCAGGGAGCAGTGATGGAAGCGGATCGGGGAGAGGGTTTGAAACAGGTCCACTCTGCAGGGGTGGCTTAATTTGGTTGCTTTCCGATCTTTCCTCCAGAAGAGGAAAGGAGGCTGTGCGTTGTATCTGCTGGCTAGCTAGCTGTACTGGAACGACGTGACATCTTTTATTTTATTTTTAGCAAACCTAGCATCCTGCTATCCTCATTATTCTGCACTCTGGCGGGTTGAAAAAAACTCTTGTGTGGTCTGACTCACCAACAGTCCTAAGGGCCAATTAGTTTTATTCCCATATTTCAGAAACTTCTCTGGTGAGTGGTTGTAGGGCTGAGAGAAGCTTGCCTTATAATGGGTGAGATCTGAACTCTGGGCTTTGTGAGTGATAGTTCCAAAACGACATGTTGCGCTTGGTTAATAATGCAACCATATCTGTCTTGATTCAGGCTTATGCCCTGCTAGTTAAGTGAGGTTTACTTCTAGATGAGTGTGTGTAGGATTGCAGCCTTTTGCCTGCTCTAGGGGCCATAGAGACTGAGATAACTTTATCACTTAATTCACAGTATCACACTGGTATAAGCTTATGCTATACTGAGTTTGACCCCTGCTGGAAACTTCATTATTTCAGCAAGCCTACCCAAACATATGATTTAGCTGCCTATATTTGTTGTGAAAGTTTTACAGATTTTATCTGTATTTTAATTATTATATTTGACTTAATAAATATCATTAAAAAAATTAATTATTATATTTGTGTGTGGTTTTTAAATAGCTTTACCAATTTTGGCTGTGTTCTGTCCAGTTTTTATATATACCACATAGAGGGGTCTAAATATTATAATTATAATTAATTTAAATATAAGTAATAATTAATTATTACTTAAATTAATAATTAATTATAATAATTTAATTATTATAATTATAAACGTCTCTAAATCAATGAATCAAAAATATGTGAGATTAATGCCCATTATTGCCTGGTTTACCCTTTCTTCTGTGGTTTCCCATTGTGTCTGTTTCTAGATTGAATCCCTGCGATGGGGTGAGCTCCCGTTGCTCGGTCCCTGCTGCTGCCAACCTAGCAGTTTGAAAGCACGTCAAAGTGCAAGTAGATAAATAGGTACCGCTCCGGCGGGAAGGTAAACGGTGTTTCCGTGCGCTGCTCTGGTTCGCCAGAAGCGGCTTAGTCATGCTGGCCACATGACCCGGAAGCTGTAAGCTGGCTCCCTTGGCCAATAAAGCGAGATAAGCGCTGCAACCTCAGTCAGTCACGACTGAACCTAATGGTCAGGGGTCCCTTTACCTTTATACCTGACATGCCAGCTGCAGAGCTGATGATGGGGATCGACTGAAAGGGATGTGCAGGCACCATCTATTAGCTGATTGGCGCCTGGGCAAAGCCCTGCATGTGCCAAGACCTGTGCATTCCTCAGTCTGGCCTTCCTTGGTCACCACTAAATAAAACATTGCCTGTGAAATCCATCTGGGGACACTCCTGCCTGTTACGTCAGAGTTTTGTAGGTCTAGTCTTGTGAGTCGTGCTTTGACCATCTGCCAGGCTGTTGCTTGAGCTGCCGTTGTCAGGATTTCACAGTTTGTCAACACCGCATCCCAGCAATTACCTTCCTACTCTTTCAGTCTAAAGCTTGGGCTCCCTTTCAAAACGAGGATACTGCAGAGCAGGACTGGGGAATCTCTTTGGCTCTGCAAGCCTGATTCTTCTCTGTCCTGACCACTGTGGGCCAACGTTGGCAGGCGGCAGGGAGAATCCACACGTCACTCACCTGATGTTGTGAGGACCCCAGGTGATGATGGACAGGTGGTTTGTCCTGCCCACCTGTCAAAGTCCTTGTTTCCATGCTGTAACACTACCTATGTCACAGGTGATGTCAAAGTGGGGAACCCTTTCCCTTCCAAATGCCATCAATTTGCCATCAATCCTGACCATCGGCCATGCTTGCTGGGGCTGATGGGAGCTGTAGTCCAACAATATTTGGAGAGCCAAAGGTTCTGCATATAAACCTTGGTTTAAGCGGCACCTTCCACATGAAGCCTTTGATTTTTTTCCTCCTTAATTGTGAGGCTGAGGCTCAACAGCTTAGTACATGCTTTGGATGCAGAAGGTGCCAGGTTCAGTCCCTGGAATCTCCAGGGAAAGACTCCTGTCCATGCAGATCTGCTGTCTTGTCAGTGAGTAGACAACATGGAGCAAGAGAGGCAAAGTCTGTCCCTGCACAAGGCAGCTTCCTATGCACCTTCAGGCCAAGGGTTCAAGGGAAAGAATATCTGCTTGCATGTATGGTTCAGTGCCGGGCAGCTCCAGGTAGGGCTGGGATAGATTGAAGCTATGAGCCATAGCTAGTCAATGTAGGCCTACCATGATGCTCTTCAGATGTTACTGGGATCCAACTCTCATCATCCTCAGGAAGAATTGCTAATGGCCAGGATGATGGGAGTTGTAGTCCAGAAACTACTAGAGAGCCAGGATGATGGGATTTGTAGTCCAGAAACTTCTGGAGGGAGCCAGAACCAACAATTCTGTGTTAGATGGACTCGGTGGAAGACATCTTCCTACATTTCTCAGGTGTCTGAGAAATCTGGCTCTGCAAAAAATAAGGATCAAGCCCCTGTTATGCCCACTTTATTATCCAATAGCTCTTTTGCTGGGCATTCAAGCCTCATCATGTTCCACAAGAAGGAATCTTGCATGAGCAACAACTTTTATGATCTTGTCTGGTTTTTCCAGGTGGTGGAGCTGAGGAGCATTTGGAGGGACTGTCCTTGTGTGGTGCTGTTCTTGCGCCGTCTCGGGTGCCAGGTGTGCCGCTGGATTGCCAAGGAAACCAGCAAGCTGAGAGAGGTGCTGGAGAGTAACGGTGTCCGCTTAATAGGTGTTGCGCCAGAAAGCCTAGGCCTGCAGGAGTTTCTGGAGGGAAATTACTTTGCGGGAGGTAGGTCTTGGATCATAGGAGCCCCATGAAGGAAGGGGGAGAGAGACATTTTGTGGAGTGCTTAAGGCAGGCATGGCCAAACTTGGCCCTCCAGCTGTTTTGGGACTACAGTTCCCATCATCCCTGACCACTGGTCCTGTTAGCTAGGGATGATGGGAGTTGTTGTCCCCAAACAGCTGGAGGGCTGATATCTTATGACTGATGTCAATCATAAGTTATCAGTCAAATCAAAAATTTAAAAAGGAATGGAAATGTTTTGAAGATTATATGTTAAAATATTGTTCTAAGAATGATATGCTAATATGCCAATAAAACTGTAAAGTATATCTATGAATTGGAAAAGAGAAGAGATAAAAGAAATACAAAGTATGATACATTTGGAGAATGCAAAGATAAAGGTGGAAATAGAGATTCAAAGAAGTAGAATTGTGGTGGAGGGAAGCTGCAGGTGTGGAGGAATATTATATGATAAGTATGTAATATTTGCTTTCAATATTTTTAGGGTGTCTTCAATCTATTCTTTTTTTTGGTTGTTTTTTTTCTGAACTACTCATTTAAACAAAATAAATAAAATTGAACAAAAGAAAAGAAAAAACAGCTGGCGGACCAAGTTTGGCCATGCCTGACTTAAGGGAACCTGCTGTTTGATAGCTGAGCACACAGTCTCTCCTTTGTTTGGAGATGTGTTGAAGCAGACGTTGGAAGTATAACCAATCAGGCATGCCGCAAGCAAAGGCTGGATGGCTAGCCAATGGGGGATGTTGTCAGCAGAGGTTGGCTGGCTAGCCAGTCAGGGATGCTGTGCAGCAGATATCCCTTCCAGCTCGATTACATATGCCTCTACTAACATGCCACTTGTATAGGGAAGGCTTGGCTTGCAACCCACCAAGCTAACTGCTGGCTGCCCCTGCCCACCTCGGCTCAAAGCAAGAATGCAGAAGTTTGACTGTCCAGCCAATCATCCTCTGTGCTTGGCATGTAAGCAGAATCTGCCTTGCTAGACCTGTGCAAGGTTGTCGGAAACCGCCACTCCACATTAAAATTGTATGGAACGGTTTTGTTTGTTTTTAGTCTTAACTTATGTGTAAGAATGGGGCCCTTCAGATTTTGTTGGAACTCCAGCTCCCATCAGCCACTGTGAACTGGGGATGGTGGGAGTGGGAGTCCAACAATATCTGGGAAGGTCACAGGTTTCCCATCTTGGGTGAAATTGTGTTGGCTTTGTATTTCTTGAAAGGTGCATGCCTTTGTGACTCTCTCCTGTCTTTGGGAGACAAAGAAGCATAGGGTATAAACTGAGCCCGACAAATGCAGTAGTTTGCATCCAGCTAAGCTCAACTCAGAGGGACGTGGGTGGTGCTGTGGGTTAAACCACAGAGCCTAGGACTTGCCAATCAGAAGGTTGGCGGTTCGAATCCCTGCAGCGGGGTGAGCTCCCGTTGCTCAGTCCCTGCTCCTGCCAACCTAGCAGTTCGAAAGCACATCAAAGTGCAAGTAGATAAATAGGTACCACTCCGGCAGGAAGGTAAATGGCTTTTCCGTGCGCTGCTCTGGTTCTCCAGAAGCAGCTGTTTCATGCTGGTCATGTGACCCGGAAGCTTTACACCGGCTCCCTCGGCCAATAAAGTGAGATGAGCGCCACAACCCCAGAGTCGGCCATGACTGGACCTAATGGTCAGGGGTCCCTTTACCTTTACCTTTAAGCTCAACTCTGAGTAGGCCCCTTGAAATTAATAGACCTAAGTTGTTTATTTTAATTTAGAGCATTTATGCCTCATTCTTCAGCTGAAAAAGACTGCCAGGGGGGCTTACGTACTGCCAGTAAAACAAAACAGCCCTTGCCCACAGGCTTGGAATCCTGGGGGGGGGGGGGGGATGACAGAAAAGGAAAAAGGAACAGGGAGGGAAGAGGAAACCCAACAAACCCAGGTACCAGTTCTTAAATAGTAGCTCTTGTAATGAGCGGCTGGTACAGAAACAGTTCAGGGGATAGGAGATGACTGATGGAACTGGACTTTCAGGAAAGCAGATAGAATGGACCTGTTTATTATCTCTTTCCCACTGAGGCAGCCTGGCAGCAATTAGTCATCATTAATTCCCATGGGTCTACTCTGAGTAGGAGTAACAACGGATGCTCCTCCAGGCTTTTAGATGGCTGGAAATGTTAGTCTTTGCATTGAGTAACTTCTGGTTTTCTTTCAGAACTCTATCTGGATGAAACCAAACAGTGCTACCAAGATCTCGGATTCAAAAGGTATGTTGCATTTTTAGCATGTGTGTTGTGGACTTGGAAAGTCTCATTGAGCATTATTGTTCTTATTAGTTACCCACCCTAAAGTCCCAGGGCAGGTTACGACATTAAAACACAACATTGAAAACAGTTTGAAACATCTTACAATCAATCACTAAAATAAGGTGAGTCATAAAAATCGAGCATTTGTCTCCCTATTAAATTAAGGTTACCAGATTTTTTCAAAGAATCCGGGGACACTTTTGTTTTTGAAAATAAATAAAATTATTTTTAAAAAGTTAAAAGGTAAAGGTAAAGGTATCCCTGCCCGTACGGGCCAGTCTTGCCAGACTCTAGGGTTGTGCGCCCATCTCACTCAAGAGGCCGGGGGCCAGCGCTGTCCGAAGACACTTCCGGGTCACGTGGCCAGCGTGACATCACTGCTCTGGCGAACCAGAGCCGCACACGGAAACGCCGTTTACCTTCCCGCTTGTAAGCGGTCCCTATTTATCTACTTGCACCCGGGGGTGCTTTCGAACTGCTAGGTTGGCAGTTTAAAAAGTTATTACGTCTTAATTATTATTTTTAAATATCTTCTCTTCTGTGGTCTTCCTTTGGGCCCCAGCCTGCTCTCTAGGAGCGCTAGTCACCATGGAGTAGGCTCAGGCGAGCCTGGGCTCGGCCACGTGTCCTTGCCCTCCCGGTGCTCTCCTATCTTTTCTCCTCAGCAGCTGCAGCGGCCTGGCAAAGTCAGGGCTTCCCTCTTTTTTTCTGCTTCCTCTTTCTCTCTCTTCCTTCTCTTTCTCCTCTCCTCCGTCTCCCTGCATCAGCTCTGGGGTTTTTCCTGGCCCCGGAGCGTCGCTGGGCAGTCGGCCGGGTGGCCAGGCGCTCTCACTCCCAGCTCAATTTGGGTTACAGGAGGGTCAGCGGTTCCCCCAGTTGATGCGCCGGGTGTCCCTGGTTCCCCCTTGGCAGTGGCAGCTGCAGTCTCAGCAGCCCAGAGCCAGCTTAGTAGAACAGTTGGCTCTGGCAGACTTCAGGAGCTGCTCGCTTCCGTCGCGCCTGCCATTTGGCCTCACCGGAAGTCCCCATATGTTGTGTCTTGTGCCGTTGAACCAATCACGCAACATTCATTCCCTACTTATAAATCTGCAAAACTTCAAATATAAATCCGGGGACATTAAATGAAATCTAGGGACATTCCGGGGACGGATTTTGTCCGGGGACAGATTTGTAAATCTGGGGATTGTCCCCAGGAAACGGGGACGTCTGGTAACCATATATTAAGTGTGCTTTGGATCATGACCATAGTGCCATAGAATCATAGAATTGTAGAGTTTGAAGGGACCCTGAGGATCATCTAGGCCAACCGCCTGTAATGCAGGGATATGCAGCTGTCCCACACGGGGATCGAACCTGTGACCTTGGTGAGAGATTCTGCACAGTTTAACCTAGGCAAGGGTCTGTGGCTCTTCCCCTTACCCCTCAGATAACTCAGGCCATTTCTCTGAAATGTGAGCTTTGGGGTTTTAAAAAGGTGTCTGCCTCTTTCCTTCTTGGTGACATAAGGCAGGTTTTTTCAGAATGAGGGCCACAATTCCTTCTGGGCAACCTTCCAGGGACCGTGCAGCAGTGGTGGGAGGGGCCAGAGGCCAAAGTGGGTGGAGCTACTAATACAAAGCTTACCTTTGCCCAGTAGGCTAGTCTCTATGCAGACTTACACTGCATACTCGGTCCTGCACCCACAGAGTAATATTCTGCACTTTTTTCTTTCTTTTTTTATGTGGCGGCTACCTCCTCTCTCCCCATAAACATATTGAAATTGAAATACTTTATTGGCACTTGTACAACTTGTATACAGTGAGATTACACGAGCACCCCCACTCAGCTCTCTTAGTCTTAATTCCCCTCGTTTACTGACGCACACCCACCAAACCCGAAAGTCAGTTGCCCTGTTGTTATCTTTTCATTCAGCAGCCTAACAGCCCACAGATGGAAGCTGTTCTTTACCCTGTTGGTGCGACTAATCATGCTTCTATATCTTCTGCCTGAGGGCAGGGGATCAAGAAAGTGCCGGCCAGGGTATGAATCATCCCTGAGAATTTTCCTCACTCTCCTGAGGCAACGTTCTTCCGCTATTTCATCCAGCAGATTCACGGGACAGCCCATAATATCTTGTGCTGTATTCATCACCCTCTGTAGGCACTTCCTATCAGTTGATGTCAAACCAGCGTACCGCACCATGATGCAGTATGAAAGGACACTTTCTATTGTTGACCCGTAGAAGGAGATCATCAAATGTTGATTGACATCATTCTTCTGCAATACTCTGAGGAGATGGAGTCTCTGTTGGGCTTTCTTAACCACCTGGGTTGTATTTATTTTCCAAGTAAGGTCTTCACTGAGATAAACTCCTAGGAATTTAAAGGAAGAGTCTCTCTCCACACAGCCCTTCCCGATGTACAGCGGGGCTAGTTCTCCTCTCTTCCTCAAAGAATATTGGAATGATGCTAGGTCCAGAGCATTGTGGAGGTTGCAAAATAATAGCCATGCTCTCAACATGGTTTCTGCACTCGCAACAGCACCAGAAAATAAAACTGTTCTTGCCACTTCTAATGGTGAGCCCCACCCTGAGAAACCTAGATATCATCTCCTCCTCCTGGAGACATTTGGCAAAATGCCACCCCCCTCTCAATTTCTGTAGCCGCTGAATCAGTTGGAGAATTTCAGGGTGCCATTCGCACAAGCCTCCATACCAAAAGCTGGGGCATGTAGTCTTAAGAACACAGGAAGTGACCTTAGACAGAGTCAGACCATCGGTCCATCGAGCTCAAAACTGTCTATGCTAGCCTTTCTCAACTTATCACCCCTAGCTAGCAAGGCCAGAGTTCAGGGATGATGGGAGTTGTAGTCCAACAACGTCTGGGGACCCACAGGTTGAGAACTGCTGGTCTATGCTAGTGTTTCTCAAACTTGGGTCTCTAGCTGTTGCCAGACTACAACTTCCATCATCCCTGACCGCTGGTCCTGCTAGCTAGGGATGATGGGTGTTGTAGTCCAAGAACAGCTGGAGACCCAAGCTTGAGAAACACTGGTCTACACTGACTGGCAGTGGCTCTACAGCACTGCAGACAGAGGACATTCCCAGCCCTATCTAGAGATTCTTAGGATTGAACCTGGGACCTTCTGCCTGCAAAGCCACCACTCTTGAAAATAATGTTCCACCTGTGTCCCTAATGTTTTGACTCTAACTTGCCTTCCTCCTTTTAGGTACAATGCCTTAAGTATAGTCCCTGCAGCTCTGGGGAAGCCTGTCCGACAGGTCATCACAAAGGTCAGTTGCTGAAGACTGTTGCTAACAGAGGAACACTTTGACATCCCTGGGGGTTGTTAGTTACAATGGATGATGCCCTACATGAAATTGAAGGACCGTGGTCCGCCTAGCCTGTGCTGTTTGCACTAGCTGCAGTGAATTTGTGGTCCCCTCCAGACAGCTCTCAAGGAGGACACAAAGCAGGATGGGTGAATAGTGTAGCTTGGGAGAGCTCCAGGGGCCTGATGGAAAGGCCAGGAGGGCCAGATTTGACTCCTGGGCTTGAGGCTTGGCATCCCTGTTCAAAGCCTTATTGGCAATTCCCAAACCACCAAGTCCAAGTGTGCTTGTCACTTTTCTGATTTGCTGTGCTGGCAAAAAGTATGTTTAAAGATTTCGGGGTGGGGAACAAGCAGCTCCTATTTCCACTGTGAGCCCCCTCAAACATTGCATTTAAATGGTCTCTGAAAGCACTGGAAAATGTCCCAGCTGAAACTTCTGGCCCACCATTTGGCCTCACCGTTGAGCTAGGGACCCTCCAGAAATCTGAAGGTTTGTCCTTAGACTTGGCCTCCAGTGGGACTTGGAGGATGCTGGGTAACTTCTGAAAGAGCCTCTTTAACGGATGGGGATTGGGGCCTGGGCTTTGATCTTCTTTTCCTCCTCACCCCCCCCCCCCTGCAGGCAAATGCCGCTGGTATTCAAGGCAACTTTTCTGGAGATCTTCTGCAGAGCGGTGGGACGCTGATAGTTGGCCGAGGTAAGGGGGCAACCTTCCACTGCCCTGGCTCAATTTCTGTTAATGGGGATTGGTTTTTTGCACATTGCAAAGACAACATAAATGGCTTAGAAAATATATAACATTAGCTTGTTTTGGGGAAAGGATGTAGCTCAGTGGTAGAGCATCTGATTTGCATGCAAAAGGTTTCAGGTTCAATCTTCAGTGCCTGCAGGTAGGGCTGGGAGAATAATTTTGCGTGACACTCTGGAGAGCTGCTAGGGAAAAATTGTGGAGAGTAGATATGAAATATAATTAATAATAATAATTTATTACTTATACCCCACCCATCTGGCTGGGTTTCCCCAGACACTCTGAGCAGCTTCCAACAGGAGATTAAAAATACATTAAAACATCAGTTATTAAAAAACTTCCGATGTCTTCTAAATGTCAGATAGTTGTTTATTCCTTTGATATCTGAGGTGAGGGCATTCCACAGGGCGGGAGCCACTACCGAGAAGGCCCTCTGCCTGGTTCCCTGTAACTTTGCTTCTTGCAGCGAGGGAACCTCCAGAAGGCCCTCAGAGCTGGACCTCAGTGTCCAGGCTGAATGATAGGGGTGGAGATAGTCAGCACCAACACTTTGAATTGTGCTCGGAAACATATTGGGAGACAATGTAGCTCTTTCAAGACTGGTGTTATGTTGTCTCGGTGGCTGCTCCCAGTCACCAGTCTAGCCTGCTACATGTTAAAGGAAAGCTATTGGAAAATGATATACAGATGGTATTTAACAACTAATAAACTGGCCAAGATGTACAAAACTGTATCAAGTAAAGGTTGGAAATGCAGAAGTCTGAAGGGCCATTTTTTCATATGTGGTGGACTTGTAAAAAAAGCAACAGGCTTTTGGGAAGTGATACATAATGGATTGAAAAAGATGGTTAAAATAGCCACCCCCCAAAAAAAGCCTGAAGCATTTTTGGGGGGAATAATGGAGTGGGCCTCAAAAAAGTTGGTCAAAAGTTGTTTATGTATGCTGCTGCTACAGCTGGAATTCCATATGCGCAGAAATGAAAGAAGTTCCAACGAAATAGTGGGACTCAAACTATTATACTATATGGAGATGGCAAAATGGATGGCAAAAATAAGAGACAAAAAAGACAAAATGTTTGTGGAAGAGTTGAGAAAATATTATAGTGAAACGAAATGGTAGGCAGGAGGAATGAGGAATGTAAGCAAAGGAATGAGAATGATAAAGGAATGTGATGTAGGATATACATTATAGAAATAAGTATTACATGTGAGGCATTAGATAAAGGATTTGAACAGAAACATCATGGAAATAAGGATGGGAGGTCAAAATGTGAAGGGAATATTGTATTGAAACAGAATAGAATTTTTTTAATTGTATGAAAACCAAGAAAAAATTATGGGAAAGCTACTGCCACCCACACTAGACTCTTAGCTTCTTTAATAATAAATAAATAAAATAGGTTTTTTTTATTACTTATACCCTGCCCATGGCTGGGTTTCCCCAGCCACTCTAGACAGTTTACCACAAAAGATTAAAATAAAATAATTCATCAAATATTAAAAACTTCCCTAAACAGGGCTGCCTTCAAATGTCTTCTGAAAGTCAGATAGTTGTTTGTTTCTTTGACATCTGATGGGAGGGCTACTGGCTGGCTGCTGTGCAATAGAAGATGCTACCATAGACAGACCCAGCATGGTTCTTGAAAGATGTCCATTGCTCTCTTCCAGGAGCAAGATGAGGGCAGAAAACATTTCACAGGAACACTGGAATCTGCCTTATTTTTGTATATTTATTTAGAGCGTTTGTACCCCGCTCTTCAGCCAAAAAGGCTCCCAGGGTGGCATACACGAAATCAAAACAAGACACTTCCTCAAACAAACAAACGACACACAAGGGTAAAGGGACGAGGAGGGAAGAGGAAAACAAAACTCAAAACACACCAGTTTCTAGACAGTTGTTCCTCTATTGAACAGTTGGCATAGTTCAGGGGCAGGAGGTGCCTGATGGAGGTGGTTCAAATGCAACGAGCCTTTTGCTTCCCATCTCTCCTGCTGAGGAAGCCTGGTGCCTCCAGATGACATTTAAAGGGAGAGGAGACCTGATGATGCATCCATCCAGTCTTGCATTGCCTACAGCCAGGCTTCCTCAACCTCGGTCCTCCAGATGTTTTTGGCCTACAACTCCCATGGTCCCTTGCTAGCAGGACCAGTGGTGAGGAATGATGGGAACTGTAGTCTCAAGACATTTGGAGGGCTGAGGTTGAGGAAGCTTGGCCCACACTGACTGGCTCTTCAGAAACAGGACGTTCTCCCAGCCCTACTTGGAGATGCCAGGCATTGAACCTGCGACCTTCTACATCCAAAGCAGGGGCTGAAACACAGCGTCCCACAGCTAGTACCTGTTTACCTCTTCTCTCTCTTTCCCTTCTCATTCCAGGAGGGGAGAATCTGCTTTTGTATTCTGCTCAGGAGTCCCCCGGTGACTACCTTCCCTTGGAGTCTATCGTCACTGCCCTTGGCATCTCTGCAAATGTAGAAGAAGGAGCAAAGCCTCAGGTGAGCAGCTCTCTGTCTTAGAGATCACCCTTGGCTCCCACCCTTCCTCCAAGGACTTTGGGGACAGCATTTGAAACCAGTAGTCGAGGGGTGGAGACAAATGAGGCCCTCTGCACTTCTTCCCCTGGCCCTTGGGCCCACACATTACCAGCCATGCCGTACACTCTACTTGAGAGTGTACAGTGGTACCTTGGGTTAAGAACTTAATTCATTCTGGAGGTCCGTTCTTAACCTGAAACTCTTCTTAACCTGAAGCACCACTGTAATGAGTATGAGTTACTCGTGCGTAAACTGTCCCCGTTCTGGGCTTAATTGCCTTGGTTAAACCGTCCTGACTGCACAGCCCATCTCAGCGTGGCTGCCTCAGTCACTAGCAGAATCTGTCTGTGGGTGTTTCTTAAACCTTTTCCAGCATAGAAGCTGTCTGACTCCTAGTCGCCTCCTCCTCTCACTGCGCGGGAGTCTTCTGCGCAGGGAGGGCGTGGGTAGTGGAGGGCCTGTGCTCTCCTCACTGATGTCCAGAGAAGAATCCCGGAGCTCTCCCTCCGCTTCCCCCATTTGCCCCCCTTTATCCCTGGTGTTGCGCTGATTTCCTTCCTCCTCTACCGAGCTGCTTCTCCCCCTGGTGCTGGGTCCTTCGCCTGCAGAATCTGGGAGCCTCCCCTTCGCCTCTCGCTCTGATGTCAGTTCCCTGACAACCACTTTAGCTAATGGGGCCTCCCACTGCTACTGCACTGCTGCTGCGTAATTTCTGTTCTCATCCTGAAGCAAAGTTCTTAACCTGAGGTACTAATTCTGGGTTAGCAGAGTCTGTAACCTGAAGAGTATGTAACCTGAAGCGTATGTAACCCGAGGTACCACTGTATATGCCTGGCAGAAAGGTTTCTCAAACTATGCTCATGCCTCTGGTCCCACCCACCATGAGCTTGTTGCCCTGGAAAGGTTGAACACACAGGATTGTGGCCCTTAGACTGGGAAAAGGTAACCCTGTGTACCTTGTGGCAGGGAGTTCCATAGTTTAACTATGTGCTGTGTGAAAGAAGTACATCTGTTTGTCCTGAACTGGCACTTCATCATACAAATTTACAGGACGGATGCATTTGGAGTATTGTGTACAGTTCTGGTTGCCTGGTTGTTTTGAGACTACAATTCCCATCATCCCTGACCACTGGCCTGCTAGCTAGGGATCATGGGAGTTGTAGGCCAAAAACATCTGGAGGGCCGAGGTTGAGGAAGTCTGCTGTAGAGCTGGGAAATGTTCAAAAAAGCGCCACCAAGCTGATCGAGGGGATGGGTAAATCCCCTGTGAGGAAAATGTAGAACAGTATAGACTTCTTAGGTTAGGGAAAAGGCAAATCTGAGGCAATGTGATGATGAAATCATCGTACTGTAGAGTTGGAAGGGACCAGAAGAGTCATCAAGTCCAACCCCCTGCAATGCAGGAATATTTTGTACAACGTGGGACTCGAACCCACAACCCTAAGATTAAGAGTCCTATGCTCTGTTGACCTGAGCTGCCCAGGAGTGTTTTAAAGGTGTTTAAAATGATGCAAGGTGTAGGCAGGGAAGACTTCCCAGGGGGAGAGACTGAGAAGCAAGGAAAGCTCCCAGGTGAGAGCTGGGAGGGTCCACCATTTTCTGTGTGAGACAAGGGTTAAGAGCTACCTTTGAGAGAGGGCTCTGCATTTGCTTTTTCTTTCTCTGGTTTTGTTTTTATTTAGATGAGTTTATTTTATTGTATGGCCCTCCCATCAGATGCCAACGAAATAAACAACTATCCGACTCTTAGAAGACATCTGAAGGCAGCCCTGTTAAGGGAAGTTTTTAATGTTTGAAGTTTTATTCTGTTTTTAAGGTTCTGTTGAAAACCACTCAGAGTGGCTGGGGAAATCCAGCCAGATGGGCGGGGTAGAAATATTATTATTATTTATTATTATTATTATTATTTATTATTATATTTTTATTATATCATGAAAAAGCTTTAATAAAACCTTAATGGAAAAAATAATAAATAAAATGATGCATTGTGTAGAGTAAGTGCAAAACAGTCCCCCCCCTCCCACAACGCTAGAACTTACAGACATTCAATGAAGTTGGAAGGTTCAGGCAAAAGAAAATACTTCTTCACACAGTGCCTGTTTAAACTATGGAACTCACTCCCACAAGGTGTAGTGATGATTGCCAACTCGGACAGCTTTAAGAAGGGGACAAATCGTTGGAGCATGAGGCCACTAGCCACAATGACTACATGCTATCTTCTCTGTCAGAGGCAGTAAAGCTCTTAATACCACTTGCTGTGAAGTACAGAAGGGGAGAGTGCTGTTATCCTTAGGTTCTGCCAGCAGGCTTCCCTTCTCATGGGATGCTGGACTGGATGAGACATTGGCCTGATCCAGCTGCAAGGTTCTTACATTCGTACCCCATCCCTACTGCAGACAGTCCTGAGCTATGTAGGCCCATGGTCCCAACTTGGTATAAGCCTAAGGCAGCTTCCTATAGTAAAGGTAAAGGGGCCCCTGACCATAAGGTCCAGTCATGGCCGACTCTGGGGTTGCGGCGTTCATCTGGCTTTATTGGCCAAGGGAGCCAGCATACAGCTTCCGGGTCATGTGGCCAGCATGACTAAGCCGCTTCTGGCAAACCAGAGCAGCACACGGAAACGCCGTTTACCTTTCCGCCGGAGCGGTACCTATTTATCTGCTTGCACTTTGACGTGTTTTCGAACTGCTAGGTTGGCAGGAGCAGGGACCGAGCAACGGGAGCTCACCCTGTCATGGGGATTCGAACTGCCGACCTTCTGATCGGCAAGTCCTAGGCTCTGTGGTTTAACCCACAGCACCACCTGCATCCCTAAGGCAACTTCCTATACTCCCCTGTAAAAGGAGGGCTTCTTGAATCTGATGACGACTCTAGCAAATGTGCAATTGGAAACTAGGCTCTACAAAATTAGGTGGTGAAACCTTGTGTCGACTTAATGCAGGTCACAGAGCAATTTTTAGCGAAGCTGAGACAGAAAAATAGATGGCGTTTTAAATCTGAAGATGCTAAATATACCAGGCATTGTGCAGGGATGGGGGGGAGGGGCTGAGTATTTCTTTTGCAATAAACAATTGGACCAAGTCCCTTTCTCTGTTCTGCAGTGCACCAGCGAGGCCTGTAGCAGATGAAGAAGAAAGCGACCAAACTGCTAACAGCCTCTTGTTCTCCTCCCCATCTCCCCTTTTCACATTTCAAATGAAGACCAAGCTGTTTGTCATAGTAGAGTGATGATGTTCTGTCCCGTTTTGTAAATCTGCTCGATGAAGAATGAATAAACTTGTTACCAATTGGTTACCATGCTACTGGTGTTAATCAGCTGCTTTCGGGTTCAGGGAAGCACGATGTCCTGTGGTGTCGATCTCAACAACACATGATGTGCACTTGACGTGGAGCTTCCAATTTGACTGTCATTTTCAGGGACAATTGGTGGACTTGTGCGACATGGCACCCCGCCACTGCTCCTGAGAGATCTTGCTTCTCTAAGGGAACACACATGCAAATCCATTCCTGGTTCTCTCTCTTCCCACAGCTGCCCCCCATTTTCTGTGCATCCGAATTGAGAAAAGAAACAAGAGCAGCCTTTTTGTTAAAAATAATAATCTGAGTCTCCATAACACTGGGATATGGAGTCTTTGGTTGTCTCTACTGTATGTTGTTGGACTCGCATTCCCATCAGCCCCAGCCAGAAGATGGGCAGGGATGATGGATGCAGTAGTCTAGCAACATACGGAGGGTCCACAGCTGCCCCACCCCTGCTTTGATCTCTTGCTCATATACTACAAATGGGCCAGCGATCTTGCAAGGGGTTTCCCCTGCAACCTTTGCCTCCAGAGGTTTGAAGGAGAAGTTGGCCATTCTTGTGAGACATTGCAATCTTCTCTGCGGATTGCAAATTAGAATGTGTGGTGTGTTTCTATGGGAGAGGGCCATAGCTCAGTGGTAGAGGATATGCTTTATGTGCAGAAAGGTCCTAGGTTCAATCCGCACCATCTTGAGATAGTGCTGGGAATGTCCCAAACCCTGGAGAGCTGCTGGCCATCAGTGGGAATAGTGCTGAGTTTGATGGTCCCAATGGCCTGACACAGGATAAGGCAGCTTCCTCTGTAGGTACAAGCTACAGGGGAAGAGGAATACAGTGAGTGTTGCAAAATACGCCTCCTTGTGCTCACTAAGGCTGGGTATGCTTCAGATGGGTATGTTTTGCCTGGAGAAGAGGAGATGTGGTATAATGACCATCTGCACGTATCTGAAGGGTTGCCATGTGGAAGATGGAGTAAGCTTGTTTTCTGCTGCTCTGGAGGATGGGATACAAAACAGTGGATTCAAGTTACAAGGAAGGAGATCCCAACTAAACACTAGGAAGAACTTTCTGGTGGTAAGAGCTCTTTGACAGTGGAATGGGCTGCCTTGGAAGGTGGTGGATGACTCGCCTTCATTGGAGGTTTTAAAAACTAAGTTACAGGGCATTGGACTAGGGACCCTTCCAACTCAAGAATTCTATGGTTCTATAATAGTTACAACTGGCTTTGTGAAAATGGGGTGTTCAAGCATTCATTCCTTAGGCATTTGTTTGGGTTGGGGACTGCATGCAGCAAGTGGCAGAGGACCTACTCTGCCTGTAAAAAGTCCCAGCTTCAATCCCTAGCTTCTCTAGGTAGGGCTTGGAAAGACCACCCTATTCCCTCATCTAACCTCAGAGGGCTACTGCAAATTGGTGCAGACCATGCTCTAGAAAGATATGGAGTGCTGCATTTGTGCTGCTGGGCCCTCTGGACGACATGGAGTTTCTGTATTCCAATAAGCCAGTGGAAAGCATTTAAAAGAAAAGATGTGCCAGGGAACCAGTGGATTTTAGCATCACTTTACAGCAAAAGCTGACAGGCTGAAGAGACAGTTCACCATATGAAAGCCAAGACATGTTGCTACCTTTCACAAGAGCTCATCACAATGCAAGCTGCGGGGAATTTCATGTCAGCGTACCGAGCCATTCAATCTACTGTTGGGTAGAGGGTATGGACGTTCCCTAACACCCCCCATCCCTGGCTGCTGTGCAATCCCTCCAGCTGTTTTGGTTGGACTTGCATGGGTAGCACACCCTAACCCCCACCACCCCTCCTGGCTGAAAAAAAAAAGGCATGTAGAATTGCCAAGCAGGCTTGTTGTGCAAGCACCTCTGGGCTATCCCAGCCCCCCCCCCCCTTATCGGCAAACTCCGTTGCTGAGTGCCAGCAGGATTGCAGCTCAAAATGGGGCCACTGAGAATGGAAAATCATCAGAGGTGTTGACGGAAGTCAAAAATATTGTATAAGATGTGAAGATTTGTAGTATGCCTGTTGGAACTGATATGTTAAAAAATTAATAAAAATGTATATAGAAAAACAAAAAACAAAATGGGGCCACTGAGAAGGAGGTCTTGGCATGCTTGAAACTCATGGTTTGCAGAAATAGTGTGTGTGTGTGTGTGTGTGTGTGTGTGTGTGTGTGTGTGTATATGGGAACCTAATGGATGCAACCCTCCCTCACAGATGCTGCAAAAAAACTCCCAGCCCAATGTGGGCTGAACAGGTTTGGGGATCATAGAGAGAGGAAAATAGGAAGAAAGGAAAAGAAACTGATAAGGGGGACGGAATGGAGTACCTGGAAGAGGACATGGCTGGCTAGCACCATGAAGTTAATGAGCTGTAGCGCAGTGGTAGAGCATCTGCTTTATAGGCAGATGGTCTCAGGTTTAACAGGCTATCAACAGTGGAAGTGACTGCTGCAGAAAATCAAAGGATCGTAGAGTTGGAGTGGGTCCTGAGGGTCATCTAGTCCAACCCCTTCAATGCTACGATTATTTTTTACTGGAGGTGCTGAAGCAGGGAATCTGTCAGGGATGCTGGAATCGCATCCTACAGAGCAGATTCTGTGCTGAGTAAGGAGGTTGGACTTGATGGTCTCAAGGATACATCCCCATTATTCTATTACTTATATGCGTACTTGTCTGATTGAGAGCAAGGCTGTGTGCAAAAAAACAGCATTAATTGGGAATGAAATGAGATTGTGCAGCTAGGAGGAGCTGGTGGATCGATCCCATCCTCAGACAAAGATGAACACAGTAGCAGTATGGGGTGAGGGAGCCTCAATGATACTTTGCCAAACTTCCAAAAGGCATAAGACATATTAAAAGTAATACTCCTTGCTGAAAAATAGAACCGTCTTTTGTTCTGAAGTAGCTAATCTTTTGAACCCTGATGTATCTTAATAACAGTCAATGTCTTGAGAGAGTCTTTTTTTTTCTTTCTTTCCTGAAGCAACACAGTGGCATGTCAAAACACTAGTGCTTAGTCCACTTTGAGTCACCGCACTCACAACTGTAGCTTGACCCACCATTGCTGCGATAGTTGCACCATAAACCGTGGCTGTGATTGAACTGGAGCAGGCAAGGGGAAGAGACAAAATAGACCACCAGGCACGTCATTGGCGAAACCCGAACAAATTCGGACAACGGAGGTCTGACTGTAGAGACCAAGTCCTTTGGCTACCAGATCCTGCATTTCTCAGCGGGGTGCATGGCGGTGCCCTTTTTGCAGTGAAACACTTCAGAAAAGGCTTCAAAGTTTTGCAAGGAGCCCATCACCCTAGGAGGGAAGAACAGAAGAGGGAAAGAAGCTGAGGATTGGAAAGGAATGTGTGGGATTAGGTGAGAACCACAGGAGGGCCTTGTCTTTTACAAAATGCATAGAATTTGGAATGGTTGAAAGTGATCTTTCCTTATGGCAGGTTCACCACTAACTGACCTGCCACTTATGGCTTTAATTGCACATGACATTAATTACGTGGTGAGTTTTTCTAAAATTAAAGAGTGGTTGAGGGCGATTGTCATGTACGCCAGAGCACACATGTGAAGGATCGCAATAGTGACAGAATTCATCCCCCTGCCCCCTTGGTGAAGGTAATAATGCTCCCCTTGGCAAACATTAAAGCTAAAGGGACCCCTGACCATTAGGTCCAGTCGTGGCCGACGCTGGGGTTGCAGCGCTCATCTCACTTTATTGGCCGAGGTAGCCGGTGTACAGCTTCTGGGTCATGTGGCCAGCATGACTAAGCCGCTTCTGGCGAACCAGAGCAGCTCACGGAAACACCTTTTACCTTCCCACTGGAGCGGTACCTATTTATCTACTTGCATTTTGCAATGCTTTTGAACTGCTAGGTTGGCATGAGCAGGGACCGAGCAACAGGAGTTCACCCCGTCACGGGGATTCGAACCTCCGACCTTCTGATCGGCAAGCCCTAGGCTCTGTGGTTTACTTTGGCAAACATTATCAGGATGCTAATAGCTGCCTGGGAAGGGAGGATTTTCACTAAAACTGCTTCTAGGGACGGAAGCCTTAAACTCCCCCTCTCCATACACTGTGTGCCTGAGCACAATCACCCCTCACAATGTGTCTGGTCAGCCACATCAGACATTGAAGGCACTCTTTTCTCACTTCCTACGATCATGGCTTCCCACAAATAATCCTGTGGGCTACAGTTTGCTGAGTTGCTTGGAGATCCCTATTCCCCACCCAGAATTCCCCGGGAAGAGGGATCAATTGCAAAACTATGCTGGGAATTGTAACTCTGTGGCTGCAATCTGACAATCAGTGGATGTACTAAACCTGGCAAAATGACACCTCGCAACAGAAAGTAAACCAGAGCTTTGGCAACCGTTCTTGCTTTTTTGGCTGAGCGTGCTCAGTTCCAGAGGAATGACACTGGTGCAGCTGCTGAGCTGCTACAGAATGCTTATGAACATTCCAATTGTTCATTTCCCCCACTGAGAATCCTGGCGAAGCAGGGAAAGAGAGAGCTTTTGCCGAGAACAGGTGCAGAGAAATGGAAAGTTGGCAGTATTGCAAAGGTAGTGAACTGGTCCACTGGATCAGCGGTGGTGTGTGAGCGAGCAGAAGGTGGGAGAAGGGTTCACGGGGGCTTTACCTGTATTTCAGTGGACTGTGGACATCAGTCTTAATAGACTGGCTGGCGTATTCTGGCCTGTAGGAACCGCACCATACCTGGGAGATGGACAATGAATTTGATTGTAATTGAGTCTAGAAAGCCTCGGAATACCCAGATAAAACCATTCAAAATCAGCATTGACCCCAAAGCTTGAGACAGCTGAACATTGAATATTACAACCCATGTTGTGGGTGCAACTACAGCTCTGGGACTGCAAAGCAGCAGGATAATTGATGCAAATAGACATGAGGTGAGCACAGTGGCTTCAAATGCCACAATTTTTTGGAAGGCGTATTTGCTGTGGATTTCGCTCCCACCCCTTGCAGCATATTTAGAGGGATTCCTCACAGGAAGAAGGGGCCAGGCACACCAGCCTCAGAGTATTAAATCTCATTCACTTTTTGAGCTTCTGACCGATACCTCTCCCACATTAAGGGAGCCAATGTGGTTCAGAAGGAGAAAGCGTACAAGCCAGGCAAATGCGTAACATTACATTAAATAAGCCCTCTTCCCTGCTCCCAAATAAATATTCTCCTTTCCTGCGGCCAAAAACACCTGTGCAAAGTTGAGGAAGAAGAGCTGGTTGTGGGTTAGATCAAGTCCAGGCAATCTTGGTTCCTGTCCTTCTTTTGCCACCCATTTCAAATAGGCCTGTAATAATAATAATAATAATAATAATAATAATAATAATAATAATAATAAAAAATAAAATAATTAATACACCTAAATGAGTAGCTTGAAAAACACAATATTCCACTTGTTACATTTATATCCCGCTATTACTCCAAGGGTTAAAGCTATGGTTTTCCCAGTAGTGATGTATGGAAGTGAGAGCTGATCACTGAAGAATTGATGCTTTTGAATTATGGTGCTGGAGGAGATTCTTGAGAGTCCCATGGACTGCAAGAAGATCAAACCTATCCGTTCTTAAGGAAATCAGCCCTGAGTGCTCACTTGAAGGACAGATCCTGAAGCTGAGGCTCCAATACTTTGGCCACCTCATGAGAAGACTCCCTGGAAAAGACCCTGATGTTGGGAAAGATTGAGGGCACAAGGAGAAGGGGACGACAGAGGACGAGATGGCTGGACAGTGTTCTCGAAGCTACCAGCATGAGTTTGACCAAACTGCGAGAGGCAGTGGAAGAGAGGAGTGCCTGGCGTGCTCTGGTCCATGGGATCACGAAGAGTCGGACACGACTAAACAACTAAACAACAAAATTATTCCAAGGAGCTTATGGTGAGGCACATGGGTCTCTACCCCACTCCTATTTTTATCCACACAACAACCTACCCTGCAAGGGAGGTTAGGCTGGATACTGCGACTGGCCCACGGTCACTCAGAGAGCTTCATGGCCATGTGGGGATTTGAACCCTGGTCATCTGGGTCCTGGGCCTGATACTCTTACCATTACACCACATCTGGCTAATAGTAAAAACAAACTCTTATCACACCCCTGTTATTCTCACAAAACAGATGGCCGCCTCAAGATGCCCTAATTGCTAAATATGAAATCCACCTGCTGTAGGGCTGGCAGAGGCGTTTCTCCTACAAATTCTGAAGCCCACTCCATAGTAACTCAGAGCAGGGCTTTCAGTTCTGTAAAATAGCATCCACTACCTGAACTTTCCAGAAACAAGTGAGGACATTTTTGTCCTGACAAGTTTTCCCTGTGAGATAAATGGACTTTTGCTATGGTTATTGTGTATTGTTTTAGTTTTGCTTGACATGAATTGGCTTCCTCTCACCCCCCACCCTTTTGTTTAAATGCTTCTTTGGCTGCTTTAATTGGATGCCATATTGAGATGATGGTGTAGGTAGAATGACTCCCATCATCTCTAGCAAGCAGGACCAGTGGCTGGGGATGATGGGAACTGTAGTCTGAAAACAGCTTGGAGAACCAAGTCTGGGAAATCTTGGTGTAGAAGGCAATTAATAAAATACTACTAATACTACGACTAGGGTTCTACTCTGAGCAAACTCAGTTGGCTACAGTACATTGGATGGAAGCCAATGCCACACTCTTGACAAAGTTTCATCTGGACAAACATTTCAGCTTGTCAGGCAGAACAATCTGCTCTCTTCCTCCCTGTGTGCTGTTCTGGGCGTTCTCCTGCCCCCCAAGTGAATTTTGGGAGGTGTGGGGTGTGTGAAGGGTGAAGAGAGGGAGCAAAAGCCCCATTGCACATGCAGAAATCATTATGCTGATGGGACATCTTATGAGCATCTCCCCCACTATTCTCATCATCAACATCTATAATAATATACAACCCAGAAGCAGAAAATTCAACCCCCAGTTTCCAGCCGTGAATAAGTAATCTTGCAGAACCTCTCACACAACAGTTTCAAATCACCTTGTAGGCCTGACGGACGCCTCCATTATCGGCAATGTTTTCTCCCAGTGTGTTGATTCCACTGACCTATGACAACAAATGCTCTTCAGTTCCACATACGGTTGTATTATAGCTCGAAATAATTTTGAACTTTTGAAATCATTGCACTACATAGCAGCCATTTTGTGACGGGTGACAATGCACTCAGAATTTCAGATGTGCCCACTGCCCCCCCCCAAGGGCAACCCTTGACTTAGTGGATTTCCCTGTGGAGAGAATTCCACAATACGTGGCACCAGCCACAAAAAAGGGCCTCTCCCAGATACTCATCAATCTGGTCTTAATGGACGATGGGCTAGGAAGAGGAGCCTTTGGTGGCTGCCCACTGGAACTGGTAGGGCAGAAAGCAGGGAGCCCACCAGCAGGTGGCACCAGAGTCAGAGCCAGCTAATTCTAGTTTTGCCCCCATCCTCCTCCTCCGCAGAGTTCTGCAAGGGCAACACTAAGACTGAGAAGAAAGAAGGTGACAGGCATGGGACCCCCTAGACTCTTCATAAGTAAGAAGGCATGAAGGTGGGGGCTGATTGAGAGCATACTGAGGTTGGTGGGGCAGGGCCTCTGTGGCCCCAACTCACATTTTGTCCCCCTGCCAGCTCCCAAGTGTAGTTGCCATACTGGTAGATCATGCAGCGCGACTGCTCCTTGAAGTGGGTGGCAGAGAAGTTGCTCCACCAGTCAAACATGTTGCCCTCTTTGTCGAAATTCCTGCCTGTTTGGGGACAAGGCGAAAGAAATGAGCAACTTGGTAGGGACCCACATCACAACATAGGGGCCCTAGGCCAAAGATGGTAGGCAGGGCCACCTCCTTTTTATTTATGTGGAAATACAGTATTTGTAGACCACTTGCAAAAAGAGTTCTAAGCTCTAAAATTATATATGAAACACAGCTAAAATCCACAGCATACAGTAGTACCTCAGGTTAAGTACTTAATTCGTTCCGGAGGTCCGTACTTAACCTGAAACTGTTCTTAACTTGAAGCACCACTTTAGCTAATGGGGCCTCCTGCTGCTGCTACACCGGCGGAGCCTGATTTCTGTTCTCATCCTGAAGCAAAGTTCTTAACCTGAAGCACTATTTCTGGGTTAGCGGAATCTTTAACCTGAAGCGTATGTAACCTGAAGCGTATGTAACCTGAGGTACCACTGTATATATAAATATATATCTCCAACAAAACACGTATCAAAATCTGCCAGACTTGAGAAAGAGAACTAAGCTGTTTGACTGGATAGGCTTGCTATGACACTCCTCTCTCTGACACCCCTATGGTTTTATTTCTCTCTCTTTCTCCAACCCACCATGTTGTTTTTTTTCTCTCTCTTTCTCCTACATTCCCATGTTTCTCCCTCACTCTTTCTAATTCCCAGGGCTTTTTTTTTTGCAGACGGAGCTCAGCTCCAGCACCTCTCAGGTGGGCGCCATTGCCATTCTAAGAGAAAGCCACTTCTGCCCTTCGGAGGAGGTGGAGTTGCGGGCTTCACTGCCCCAACGCACGATTGGGGGGATTCCCGGTTGCGGCACCGGCTGGCCAGCGAATCGGCTGGCTCTGGGGGTGTGGCCTGCCCTATTTAAAACAGGACGCGGCCAGGGACCTCCCTCTTTGCCGCCTGCCAGCTGCTCCTGCTTTTCCCACCCTCCTGCCCTATAAAGGTTTTTGTTCTTTGACCTTGCTATGGACCTTGGTTGGTCGCTGTTGAGGGGCCTGGTAGGAATTTTTCCACTTGGCAAATTGGCACCAGCCACTTGGTTTTTGCCTACAAATTGCCACAATTTTCTTGGTATTGGCGGTTAGGCATTGGTATTGCTCTGTAGATGGAAGAGGGGAGGTAACGCCATCACCTGCCCCGTATATTGAAGGGTAGTCCGACAAAGGATTCTGGGGGGCGTGGCCCTGTCCGAACCCTGGGGGAGGTGAGGGCCTAAGGCACACCCCCAATCAGTGACCCTGGGGGAGTTCCTAGTTGATGTGCATCAGCAGGACTCCCCCTACTGGTGGTTAACACTTCCTGAACTTCAAGCGGATGGGCTGAAGTTGGATATAGTTGGTTAGGACCAATGCCTAAGCCAATACCGCTCATCACCTGTAACCAATAAAGTTGTGGCCTTATTTAGCCCATTAACCTTAATAACTGTGTCATGTGTCATTCTTTCCACTGGGGGGGGGGAACTCGCCACACAACAAGGGTTTGTTTTGAGCTATGGCACCTCTTTTTCTAGAAAAATAGCACTGCTAACAGCTCTCTCTTTCTCCAAACATCCCTACAACTTTCTCCCCTCTGTTTTGTTGACACCCACTTCTCTCTCTGTTTCTGAACCCTCTTTCTCCCCGGCCTTTCTTCCCAATCCAGCGAGCTACCAGGGAAGGGGCAGATCAAGCTGCTCTGCTGACTTGCCTTACCATTGTCATCAAACCCATGTGTGATTTCATGTCCGATTACCATCCCAATACCTCCAAAGTTGAGGGCTTGCGGCTGGTGCTTGCTGAAAAAGGGCGGCTGCAGGATCCCGGCTGGGAATACTACAGAAATTAGATGAAAAAGGAAATTATGATGGCAATGGAAGACCATTCAGTGTGATAGATTTTGAGGGTGACTGAGGAACTGCATGGATTTCCTGGATGCTAAGCCTCTGTTGTGGAAGCTACATTGGCTGCTGGCATGCTACTGGGTGCAGTTCAGGGTTCTTCTTTCAGCATTTAAAGCCCTCAGCAACTTGGCTACCTAAGGGTCTTCCTAGCCCCACAATATCCCTGCCCAGCAAGTGTGTTCCATTGCCAGGAGTATCACATGGTTTACAGGCGTGCACCAGGGAGGGGTGAATCTTACTTTCAGTTTCTTATTGTCCCACTTGAAAGTTCAGTTTCTCCACATTTCCACACACGTTTGTGTGGTTCCCCACCACCACCCAAAAAAAGTTCAGGAAAATCCAGCACCATTTCAGTCTGAATTTCGTCTTTGCATGCCATTTTGCCTAATATCAACTTTCCCGCAAAGCTATTGCAATGCATTTTTTCTTTTGATTCATCACTAAAACATGCATTTTTCACTGCTAACTTACCTCGGAGTAAGTCCCACTGGTTTACTTTGAGTAGGCATGTTCAGGGTTGCCACCTAAATCTGCTGGAATATTTTGGGACTTACCAATTTGGTTCCGGTTAGGGGAGTAGAAGGCATTGACCACAGCAGCACCAATTAACCATCTGAAAGATATCAGCGATGAAAGCCGTTGTCAGGATCAGTGCTAACTCGTGTAGCAGGATGCAAGGAGGAAAACACCCACACAAACAGAGGAGGGGCCCCCAGCACAACAATGGGACAGTTGCTAACATAAAGCAGTAGAAATGTCCTGTTATTGGAAGGTTGAGCTTCTGAACTCTGTGCTGACCCTCATTAGATAAATGTCATAGAAGCATTTGTAGGGGAGAGTTAGAGGGCAGGGAATTCTTTAATATTTCTTCTCTGCATTTCTCCCCATCATTTCATTTTCATCAAGATTCTGAAACAATGTTTGGATTTGGGGCAAAAAGTTTGAGAGGGCCTACCCGCCTCTGATTCCCCTCCATGTTAAGCAAATCATGTCCAACCCCACAGCAGTGGTGCAGTTAGGTTCATAGGAAACTCATACAGAGTTAGACCATTGGTCTATCTAACTCAGTATTGTCTACACTGACTGGCAGCAGCTCTCCAGAGTTTTAGACAGGGGGTCTTTCCCATCCCTACCCAGGGATGGTAAGAATGGAACCTTGGACCTTCTGATCACAAAGTTGATGCTCTATGGCCTAGTTCCAGATTTTGTACTTCATGATCCTACACACACCCTCTTGTCTGATGGAAATGTGAATTGCCTCACTCATTTTGCGGTTCTCTCTTCATTCTGCTGAGTGAGGCCCTGGATCTCTACCCCAAAGTCTGGTTTGTAGGGAATAATCAGCAGGCACTGGAGGTTTAAGAGCTGCTGAGCTGCTGATTCTCCCCTAAAGATGCCTTGTGCTCCCTGAATACTCATATTATCTTGGCAAAATGAAAAAATGTGGCCCTCGAGCCCTTTCTGTCTGACCCCTGGGGCTCCCCCATTTACTCTCCCTGATATTCACCCTCTTTTGAATGTTTTTGACTGGCTGGAATGTGACCTGGGTCTCTGAAAATGCTTCTTGCTTGGCTGAATGTAGGACAGAGAGAGTGTGCAGAACCCAGCCTATTCTACAAAGGTAGAATTTACATTTGTTGTTCTGCCCACTTTTGCTTCTCTCCCCATTCACCCGCTAGCATGCGGCCCCTGGATTGTTGTCCAGAAGAGCATGTGGCCCCCAGGCAAGACATCATACAATCCATAGAGATACGCACAGGTCTTGGTCAACCTTCTCCCGGAGCTTCCTCAGGCTTTTCTGAGCTCCATGTTGGAGGTTTTGCAGGATGTTTTGAAAGTACTCATGCTCGCTGAAGTTCAGCTGTAAAAAATAATAATAATACAAGCATTTGTCTTGAAGTCCTTTTGCTGAGTTGTTGCCCCTATTACCAAGTAGACATCAATGCCCAGTTACATAGAAACCCAAAGGGAGTATGATTGTGTAAAAATAATTGTCTTACAAAGCATGTCTACCAGTAATTATCATGGGTGGCGCTGTGGGTTAAACCACAGAGCCTAGGACTTGGCGATCAGAAGGTCGGCGGTTCGAATCCCCGCGACGGGGTGAGCTCCCATAGCTCCGTCCCTGCTCCTGCCAACCTACCAGTTCAAAAGCATGAAGTGCAAGTAGATAAATAGGTACCGCTCTGGCGGGAAGGTAAACGGTGTTTCCGTGTGCTGCTCTGGTTTGTCAGAAGCAGCTTAGTCATGCTGGCCACATGACCTGGAAGATGTACGCCGGCTCCCTCGGCCAATAAAGCGAGATGAGCTCCGCAACCCCAGAGTCGGCCATGACTGGACCTAATGGTCAGGGGTCCCTTTACCTTTACCTTTACCTTTACCTTTACCTTTACCAATAATTATAGACAAAAGGTTGCATCCAATGAAGAAGGGATAGCTCAGTCAGTAGAGCATGAGACTTTTAATCTCAGTGTTGTGGGTTCAAATCCCATGTTGGGCAAAAGGTTGCTGCATTGCATGGGGTTGGACTAGATGACTTGTGGTCAATTCCAACGCTACAATTCAATGATTCTAAGTTCTACTCAGGGAAGACCCAACGAAATTAATAAACCAAAGTTAGTCTTATCCCTTAAAGTCATTGGGTCTACTCTGAGTAGGACTAGCAATTGGCTACAATCCCAAAACTGTCCTTAACGGAAATGTCCAGGTATCGCCTTCACACTTACATTTGTGTATTCCCGATCTAGTTTTTCATTCTGACCTTCGAGAATGTAGTCCGGGTAACCTATCTGCTCTCTAATTGCAGTCACCTAGAAGAAGACAGCAGAAACCAAACCCTCACTTCTTGCCTTTCTCCAGGGCCAGGCAGTATCGTACCCATCTACTGGGTTTGTTTATTTTATTTTACAGTGTCTGTATACAATTTTTCCAACCTTTCTCATTCATTTATTTTTTTAAAAAACACCACAGTATTTATTTTACACTACTGTTTGCCGTGGGCGAGGCAGGTTACAATACTTCAGAAGATCCAAAGTGCACCAATATTTATTTCTCAATGAAGGTGCAAACTGGGGGGGGGGGATAACCTCAGGACTGGGGGTTCAAATCTGGCCCTTGGACATCACCCTAGGCCATTCCTCCTGTTCAGGACAGGCTTTGCACTGGTCCTGTTCCCCATCCTTCTCAAGTGCTTTTGCCTGTCTTTGAACTGAGATAATCCTCTGGAATAAACATGTATAGAAACCTCTGATTTTTGCATAGCTGAAATGCAACTTACTGTATACCCGCTTTCCCCTCTTTTTCTACCAGAGGGGCACATGGCCTTGTGGGGAACCCTTTGGAGACAACATGTTAGTAGTGGGCAGGGCCAGAGGCAAAGTGAGCAGAGCAACACACACAATTTCCCCCCCTTTGTGCTGTAGGCTAGTTTCTAAGTGGACTCACACCACTCTATCCTCTGTAAAAGCATCATCAGAGTTCAAGGACGTATCCCAGCAAGGCAAAAGCACTCAAGGAGGATGCAATAAGCGATGGTGAGGGGTGTGGCCTGGGAAAGGGGTGTGTGGTTGGGGAGGGGATGCTATCTGTGGAGAGTTTGGGGGGCCAGATAGAGGTGTATGGAGGGCCACATTCACCCCCCTGGCTTGGGCTTGCTCACCCCTATTCTGCATCTTGTATGAAAATTCTCCATTGCTTCATATTTGAGAGAGACAGAGAAATGGTCTTCATAAGATATATGAACGTCTGATATATTTGATATCTTTTTAAATATAAAAAACCCAATCACGAAATTTCATTATTGAAAACTATTCTTAGACACACATTTCTTCTGACCTTTTCCCGAGCTTTCCCTTTCGATGCTTCATCCATCCACTGCAATTCATCCAGTGTCTCGATAAACACTTCACGAATTTTCTCAATGAGGTCTCGGACCTGAGGCAAAAATAGATAGGAGAGGTATAATTCTCAAGCCGTTTCCAAGAACAGAATGTAGAGGTCCAAGTGAAGATCAATCAGGCGTGGGCCATAGGCCCCATCTCCCTGGGGCTCTGGGTGCCTGAGCCCCCCAAAAATTACCCATACAGGGGCTGTGCATCTACAAAATGTGGGGGCAGGTGTACAAAGAGTGCAAATATCTGGCAGGAGGGGGAGAGAGCATGGATTTGGGGAGGTGGAAGAGAACGCAGAGTTGGGGGAGAGAGAAAGGGTAACATTTGGATGGGAAGGGTGCAACTGCTACTGTGCCACTGGGGCTTACACTCCACCCTATGACAGAGGTTCTCAACCTCTGGGTCCCCAATGTTGTTGGACTACAACTCCCATCATCCCTGAGCTCTAGCCTTGCTAGCTAGGGATGATGGGAGTTGTAGTCCAACAACATCTGGGGATCCACAGGTTGAGAACCACTGCCCTATGACATCATGACACTACAGCGTGCGTCATGATGTCACGGCATGTGTGTTATGATATTATGGTGTGGTTGGGGCACGGCGGGCACCTACAGTGTGGGGCCCAAGTCAGTGCCGTTGGTGTGGGCTAAGCTGGGCACATTAAGATTGTTTCTTTGCTAGCAGAAATGTATCTGTGTCAGTTCCCATCCTATATTGCTACAGGATCAAAAGACAGAACCATGGGCTTGTTTGGACATCACTGAAATTCACACTTTCATATGGCTATGACGAGGTCAGTCATTTTCACTTCCCGTTTCACATTAACCACAGTTTAGCATTGCCCCCAAACTCTAAACTGAGGTTAAAGCTAGCAATAGTTTCTTGGGGAAAACAACAACTTTATAAACTGTGGTTTGAAGTGGGCTTCCTTCATCAAACAAGTCAGGATCAAGCTTTCGGTTTTGGGGTTTGGATGCTGTGAGAAACTGCAGTGAAACCTTCCAAGCTTGAGGCCTATGTGAGGGTCCAAGACTCGTCTTCTCTTATTATTGTAATACTAAACTAGAGTTAACATTACACTGGAACCAGCTTTATGGATAGGACTGTGAATGTAGGTGGAGGCATGACTCACAGTGGCTGGGACGGTGAGGGGGGTAGGAACATGGAAAAATAAGAAAATCAAGAGCCAACAACATACCATACTTTTGCTCTTGCCAGCAAAAGTCTCTCTAACATACAGAGCTCCTACTGCATTCTCCATGTTGGTGTTGACGTAGCTCACACATTCCCGCCACCGAGCTTCTTCTAGCATCATGCCATAAAGTGCCTTGGAGAAAAGAAGTCCCAACACTTCTCTTGTCATCCAGACCACGTCACGCCTGCTCCCAACATCCCTTCAGCTGGCTTCGGAACCCCTTATCTGCCCAGCATGAGCTCCTTGTTCTAAGGTTGTCCACAGTCTAGACCAGGGGTAGTCTACCTTTTTATACCCACCACCCACTAATGCAGGCATAGGCAAACTCCGGCCCTCCAGATGTTTGGGACTACAATTCCCATCATCCCTGACCACTGGTCCTGTTAGCTACGGATGATGGGAATTGTAGTCCCAAACATCTGAAGGGCCGGAGTTTGCCTATGTCTGCACTAATGCATCTTTCCTGATGGTAAAATTTCCTTACCGCCCACCAGTGCTTGATGGAAGGAGGATTCACCTTGTGCCATTTGAACCCCCTACCGCCCACCTAGAATCCTGAAACGCCCACTAGTGGGCGGTAGGAACCAGGTTGACAATCCCTGGTATAGATTACAGTGGTGCCTCGCAAGACGAAAAGAATCCGTTCCGCGAGTCTCTTCGTCTTGCGTTTTTTTCGTCTTGCAAAGCAAGCCCATTAGCGGCTTAGCGGGCTTGGCGGATCAGCTGATAAGCGGTTTAGCGGCTTAGCGGATCAGCTGATAAGCGGCTTAGTGGCTTAGTGGATCAGCTGTTAAGCGGCTTAGTGGATCAGCTGATAAGCGGCTTAGGATCAGCTGATAAGCGGCTTAGCGGCTTGGGAAAAAGGGGGGGGAGGAAAAAAACCCCGCAGGAACTCGCAAGACATTTTCGTCTTGCGAAGCAAGCCCATAGGAAATTCGTTTTGCGAAGCACCTCCAAAACAGAAAACCCTTTCGTCTAGCGGGTTTTCCGTCTTGCGAGGCATTCGTCTTGCGGGGCACCACTGTATCTTAATGCCTTCCTGCAGGGTGGTGGTGATGGGGAGAATTAGATCTGGCTGGGAAGCCATAATGTTTATTACTTCCACCTGCTACGGACCAAGTTAGACAGGTCATCTACCCATCAACCACCTGCCATTGCAATGATGTCAGGATGACCCATTTTTTTTTAGCCTGCATAGTTTGAAAGCAAACAATCCTGGCAAAGATGCAGCCTTCATCAGCATATCCTTGGAGCTTGCGGAGTGCTTGGATTGGGGCTGTGGAATACCGAACTATCAGCTGATTGCTGAGTACTGTGAAGCGCTATGCTCTGGGCATTTCTCTCATTCATAAATAAATAAATAAATAAATAAATAAATAAATGTACACAAGTGAAATAAATACAAGCCACAAAAGGAAATATGTAAGCAATCAATATACACTTCAATCCCTGGCATGTGATTTCTGTTTTGTAAATGTGATCTGTTCAGGGCCAATAATTCTGTTCATTTTAATCCAGTCCAATAGATAGTGCTCTAAATGCTTAGAGTTTACTTATAGTTAGCAAGTGGTGATGCTCACCAATCTGTATATATTTTTTAGTATCTCAGCAGAAATCCCACCAGAGTCTTACCAGTGAAATAACAAGGAAGTAAGCAATAAAACAATAAAATAGGGCAATAAAACAATAAAACGATGAGAGCAGCTGCCTCGCCTTGCCTCAGAGGTCGGCGGACATCTTGATAATACAATTGCAACATACATCTAGAAATTCCCCCCTCCCAAAGAAAGTAAAAAGTACCTATAACACTAGTAAATGGCTCCGCCCAAAATGATATCAGTAGAACCTGTGAGTAAAAAGTGGGAGTGTGTTACCTTTCGGTAGTTTGCCCTGGCCTCCTTGAAACGCCGGCTCAAACCGCTGACTCTGTCGAGTACCAGGCGCCACACCAGATAGTTCTGGATTGTGCTGGGGGTGTATGCATTCATGGGGGGGGGGGGAAACGACAGGAAGAGTAGAAATGAGGAATTGTTAAACGGGTTGCTCACTACATAATTTAATTACTAAAACCCTCTTGAAATTTAAAACCCCTCTGGGCAATTTTGAACTCATAAACATCTAGGAAGGAAGGGGTTAAATTGTCTTTTTCCTCCCCACTGCCCCCATTACTGCATCATTCAGTAAAAGACACTCTGAAGCATATGGAATGCATAAGCTCTGCTATAACTTGCAGTGCAGTCCTCAGCCAATTTACTCAGCCATTAAGTCTTGCTATGATTAATGCTATGTTTAATGAGTACTCAGCCCTGAGTGCTCACTGGAAGGACAGATCCTGAAGCTGAGGCTCCAGTACTTTGGCAACCTCATGAGAAGAGAAGACTCCCTGGAAAAGGCGAAAGATTGGGAAAGATTGAGGGCACAAGGAGAAGAGGATGACAGAGGATGAGTTGGTTGGACAGTTTAGTCATGAGTTTGACTAAACTGTGGGAGGCAGTGGAGGACAGGAGTGCCTGGCGTGCTCTGGTCCATGGGGTCATGAAGAGTCGGACACGACTAAACAACAACAACAATGTTTAATGAAGCTGTGCACATAGCGCTGCAGCCATAATAAGTCCAATGTCATCATTTAAAGAGTGACACTGAGATCACTTTCAACCCATACAGTGGAGGCACTATGATGCCAATTTAAGCAGTCATGACTTCCCTCAAAGAATACAGGTCTCCCAACAACTCTCATCACACTTGAACTATAGCTCCCAGAATTCTTTGGGGGAAGCCATGACTGTGAAGCACATTGATACTGCTTTAAATGTATAGTGCAGATGGGTCACTCTCACTCACTCACTCACTCACTCACTCACTCACTCACTCACAGTGTCTCTTTCTTCAGTGTATCTGAAGAAGTGTGCATGCACACGAAAGCTTATACCAAGAACTAACTTAGTTGGTCTTTAAGGTGCTACAGGAAGGAATTTTTTTATTCTTTCTATTCAGTTTCTCTCCCTCTTTCTGTGTTTCTCTTTTACTCAGTCATGCTCTGTCAGTTTTAATTTCGCTCAGTTTCTCTTTTTTCAGCTTTAAGTTCACATCTTCACATTTCAACATCAGTTTGCAAATAAATAATAATAATAATGATAATAATGTTTTGCCTAATATACACATTTTTTGCAAAGCCATGTAACTTAATAAATACAATGCATTTTCCTTGTTTGTTTCACCAATAATAACCATGCTGGGTTTTTTTGCAAGACGATTTCTCTAAAATAATGCACTTTTGTACGTTAGTTTCACTAATACGTGCATTTATAGGCACACTCTACTCTAGCATATGCATTTTTGTTCATATTACCTGGCTGGAAAACTGGAATGAAAAATTCAGAAAAGTGTGAATTTTTGAAAGATGTCTGTGTTTTGATCTGTGTGTTGCTTGGGGAAATGCAGATTAAGTAAATTCATCTCTAAATGTGGACTGAACTGTATTTCTCCCCAACCCCTCTTCTCCCTGTTTGTTTCTCTGTTTTACTTTCTGCTTCTCTTTTACTGTTTCATTTTCTCTCTCTTTATGTTTTTATATTTGCTCCCTTCTTCCCTCTCCCCTCCCCCGCCTCAGTCCAAGAAATCTGGCATCCCTACCTGGCTGAATAACTGGCGATGACAGCTTTTAGCTCCCGGAGATATGGCATTCCGTGCACGACCACCTCCTCATTGGGGCTGATCTCAACGTTAACCGAAGACATTACATTTTGGATGAAGAGTGTCCAATTGAACCCCTAGATGAGAGAGAGAGAGTGGGGGAAGGGGGAAATGAAAACAAGTCCTTTAAAAAGATATTGGGAAATTCCATTTTCATCCCTCCGTGGTCCTGTTGAAATTGTTTTTCCTTGAAATTAACATAGCAAAGGGATTTGCTCAATGAATTTAATTCCCGATACAGTGGTACCTCGGGTTAAGTACTTAATTCGTTCCGGAGGTCCTTTCTTAACCTGAAACTGTTCTTAACCTGGAGACCACTTTAGCTAATGGGGCCTCCAGCTGCTGCTGTGCTGCTGCTGCACAATTTCTGGTCTCATCTGGAAGCAAAGTTCTTAACTCAAGGTATTATTTCTGGGCTAGCAAAGTCTGTAACCTGAAGCATCTGTAACCTGAAGCGTATGTAACCCAAGGTACCACTGTATATGCACAGTATTAAAAGAAGGGGTGGGGAAATTGATCAGGAAGTGCAAAAGCTGGTGGACACACTAGTTCAGGAGATCCAGTTCGGTTTATATCAAATCACAAAGACTGGATTCCTTAAGCATCCCTAGATAATGCATTCCTCAACATGTCCCATTCAAAGGTATTTATCATCATGCAGAAAAGGATTCATAGGGAGAGAGTCCATAGAATGTAGTGCTCTAAGGAACCCTGGTCCAGTGCTCTTCAACCTTGCCAAGATGCTTTTGGAGCACAGCTCGCATCTTCCTTGAGCCCTCCATGCACAACCTGTAATGTAGGGTGCAATTGAAGCATCCCTGACAGGTGGATAGGTGCCCCTGCCTGAGTATCTCCATGCCATTTCCTGAGGCAGTCTGTTCCATAGCTGATCAGCTCTAACCATTCTGAAGTCACTGAATGTATAGCTGAAATTTGCTTCCCTGTAATGTCCACCCATCGATGCTAGTCCTGCCCTCTGGGTCCAATCGAGGCACAGGCCAAATGAAGCTTACCAGTAGTAGTTGGTGGGGCAAGTGGGGCTGTGTTGCTCTCCTGACTTCCTAATGCTGCACATCAGTGTTGCTTACCAGGGGGAGGGGAGCAAGGCAGCAGGTAGCTCAGCAAGGTGCAGGCACAGTGTTGGGAGGATCAGATTAGCTCCACCATTGCACCCACAGCATGATCCCCACTGCCTTGCCCCTCCTCCTCCTCCTCCTCTTCTCAGGAAGTGGTAATGATATGTGGCATTAGAAAGCCGGGAGAGCAACACAGCCCCATTTGCCCCACCAGCTACTACTGGTATGCTTCATTTTGCCTGTGCCTTGAGTGGACAGAGCAGGACTAGGTTCTGAGGCTTCCTTCAGAACATAGTCATGGCCTCCTCTACTGCTAACTAGGGGTGGGGGAGGTTTCAGTTCATTTCACATGTAAAGATGAACAGACCTAATTAGTACTTTCCTAAACAAATTGCAAACGGAAGAACAATCATCATTTGAAATTTGCACATCTCTGAATTTTGCAGAGCAGATCTCCAGGCACACAAAAATTGCAAACTGGTGTAGAAATGTGGAGAACTGAAGAGCGTGAAACCCCAAAACGGACAGAAACCAACATTGTCAGATTCACCCAACCCAACTGCTATTACTAAACAACATGTTATGTTTTGGAATCTTAGATTGTCATTCCAATAGCAAATTAAAAAGCAGGTCTTCAAACACTTACGTTTAGTTCAAACTTTTCCTGGAGTTCAGCAACAGTCATTTTGTTGTATAGCAAAGTCACATCATGCCTTTCCTCTGTGGGCACTGTAGCCTAGAAAGCAAAGATCAGAGTTGCCCTCATGTTGTGCCAAAACAGAAATTTCAAGGACAATTCGGAAGTTACTCCTTGGATGGGACACCCAGAAAGTTCTCTGTCCATTGGCTCAAGGGCTCTTTGTGAGTTATCACATTGTGTAGTGGAGGAATCCAATGGAACAGTTATGCTGACAAAAACTCATTGCTCTGGCTATTGCACAACAAAGTCACCAGCAAAGTGCTTATGCATTCTCATGCACCACAATGTTCCACTGGCACAAAGCATTTCACCACTGGAACAAGTACACCACTATGTGAGTTTAAATTAGTGCTACATTTGATACAACCCAATGGGTCTACATTTGAGTGTACTAACATTGGCTATAACACTATATATACTGCTGTCCTCATTCCCCTTTGGATTTACTCTTCAGCTTTCCAAAAAAAATGCTGTACTCACGTTTGCTACATCTGTTTCAAATTCCATAACCTTTCTCATTTCTTCCTGGACAAAGTTGTCATCTTTGGACATATTCATATCTTCTCTAATCATCTTGACAATGAGGACCATGTACTGGAAGTAAGCTTCCCTCACCTAAACAGAGGAGGACAAAGAGAAGATGTTAGAAATTTGCATTTAAGCACAGTCCAGAGGCAATAAATTCATCAGGCAAAGTTGTTAACAGTCAGAAACACTGAAGGTAGAGACTACCACTGGATAGTTCAGTGGCTTCCAATTCATTGGATAGTCCTACATCTGAAGTATAAATCTCTAAACCAGAGATGGGGAGCCTGTGGTCCTTCAGTTGATGTTGGACTACAACTCCTACCATGCCTGATTGTCTACAGTGCTGGCTGCAGCTGATGGGAGTTGATGGCCAACAACATCTGAAAGAACATAGCCCCCCCCAAAGTGTTCTCAATTATCTGGGACTGGTTTCTCTGAAGGACCACCTTAGGGTTGAGCTTGGCTGTTGATATTTTAATCAGCAGAGATGCAAGAAAAGCTTAGTAGGCTCAGGCCAAAAAATGAACTTTAGGGTCTTGTAACTAAGAAGAAGAGATGACCTCCTATGAGCACCCAAACTCTTCTCTGTCTCAGATTGAAATAAGAGCTAAAAGCATTTGCCAAGAGTAGTAAAAGTTCTGGGGTGTGTAGAGATTGTCATAATCCCCATCAATGTTTTAGGAGATCTCTCTCAGACCAGCACATAAACCATGAATGGAGCAGACAACAGAATAGCAGCTATTTTAGTAGATTGTTGACAGGATGTGTGGGATCCCTGGAATCTTCCAATATTGTGATGTTCAAAAGGTGAAAGTGAAGTTTGGAAACTGTTAAAATACTTACTCTTTGGTAGTTGCCATCACTAAAGTAGTAATCTCTTGAGGGCATTCCCAACCCAGGCTGGTCAATCTGGAGGAAAAGAATCTCTCTTATTGTGTAGGAAAGGATTCAACAGAAGATGTCAGTATCAAAAACCCATTGCTTAGAAGACGACCAAATGATTTGCATATGGAAGGCCCCAGATTCAATTCCTGAAATTTCTAATTCAAAGAATGTCCAGCACCGGGACATTTCTTATTAAGATGCAGAGGAGCTGTTACCAATTGGAAGATACAATACTGAGCTAATGAACCAATCATGTGACTCGGCATACAATAGCTTTAGGGAACCAAGTGAAGGTTCAATCCACAGCATCCTTAGGATCTCAAGTGGCACACCACATATAGCAGGGATAGGCATCCTCCAGATATTGTTGGACTACAACTCCCATCAGCCCCAGACAGTATGGTCAATTGTCTGAGATGATGGGAGCTATAGTTCAACAACATCAGGAAGGCACCATGATCTGTCTTCCACTTGCACAAAAAGATCATCTGTCTTTTGCTAGAGCTGATGGTTGACTTGTCCTTCAATACTGAGCAGAAACAGCTTGCAATACAGTGGGTTATATCTAAGTTGGGAGTATAAGCATGGGTTACAACCCAGTCCTTTCTGTTTGGGGAAACAGCACACAAAGCAGAGCATACCAGCTTCCTTCTTACTGTTCTAGTTCTTTATTTGGAGATGCTGTTTATTTCAAGGACTACATGCAATTTCCACCTGCCTAGAAGGACCTGTGCCACATGCTATATATCTGTGTTTCAATGAAATTGAAATAGTTTAGAAATTAATTATTGTAATTGTTATGAGTAGATTTCTGTTTAATTTTTATATGCTGATATTCAATATTATTCTGTACTGTTCTAATGATTGTTGAATGTTACTTTATTTGATGAAGGTTGCTTATTTTAAAGTTATGTTTTATTATCACATTTTTGTATTGCATTAGATTGTTATAAGGTGTACATTCTTTGTTTCTTCAGCTTGTAAACCGCCTTGGGTATTGTAAGATAGAAAGACGGGATACAAATTAAAAGTGGTGAAGATGATGATGATGAAATCTTTAAAAGATGGAAGAGGAATAGTAGAAGACAATATCCATAAAATATTGGGTATGGGGGAGGGAAATGTACAAATGCATGTAATGGGCAAAGAAGAGCAGCCCACCAACCTAAAGTACCACAATTCCCTGATTTGATGCTTTCTTACATAAATTATATTTCTGCTGGAATCCCGGTCGTCATGCCACACAAACATGTCAATGAGGACCCGTGCGTTATATTGGAAATTCAATAAGGCAAGCTTGTCTTCTATTTTCCAGTTTGGCTCTGTGGCAAAAGGATTAAAGAAAAGAAAATGAGATTTTTAAAAAAGTTTAATAATAATAATAATAATAATAATAATAATAATAATAATGTTCCTATTTCAACTACTTATGTATCACAATTATCTCTAAGCTATAACTTATGACTAAACCCAATTGAAATCAAATGTACAAGTTGCCACCAGCGTAAATTCCTACAGCCTTTCCAAGGTCACAGGATTAGGCAGCAAATAAATGAGTAACATATGTTTGCAGTGTTCATTTGTATAATACTTTGTGTTCTTCCACCAAATCAGGAAGATGGATATGTTGATTAGGACCCCTGAATTCTTCTCAGGTGTTAATCCAAGCCAATGCCAGTGTTGGAGGCAGCAGGGTGGGGTGCTGCCTTGGGGGCTTCCGCCACCTGAGGTGGCTGCTTCACCCTGCCTCAATCTTACTCGGCTATGAGTGATCGCCAAAGAAGAAGCTATAACACTTTGAATCCCAAACTCTGGCACTTGCCCTACTAACTTGGCATGGAAGCTTCAATGCCCTAGACCCAAATGTTGGACGGTAGCTTCAGCTGCATAGGCTCCACAGACCTTCACCAGTCAACAGACACATTGGGACACTTCCCCATTTCGTCTCAAGTGGAGAAATGGGGCACGCTGCCCCTGCAGGTTGAATCTGCTGTCCCCAACTGGCCACCCATATAATCCACATAGAATGATAAGAGCTGGAAGGGCAGGGCTTCACCCCATAGGGCATCACCCTCAGTCCTCACCCAAGTGCCAGAGTTTGGGATTCAAAGTGTTATAGCTTCTTCTTTGGCGATCACTCATAGCCGAGTAAGATTGTCTTCCATAAACACGGTTTTAACAATGAGTCCGTAAGCAACTGTGAAGGCCAATTCTGGACGCACACGTCCTTCCACAGTGGAGACATAGGTTTCCAGGTGGGAGTTGATCATGGTGAGGGTTTGCCAAGCATGCCTTCCTCTTAGCATGTTTCTCCCTTGTGTCCTGAGTTTGAGTGTCTTCAAAGCCCATGACACCTTTGGTAAAGGCTCTTCTCCTACTGGAGCGCTCACAGGCCAGTGTTTCCTAGTTGTCAGTGTTTATATTACTTTTTTTTTTTAGATTTGCCTCATCCCTGCTCAAAGATGGGCACCCTCCTTTATTTACTATTATTTATTTCATAAAATGTATACACTGCTTGGTTGCCAACAACAACAACCTCAAAGTTCCCCTGGCCTCCTTGTTACCGTTTGTAATATTCCAGTCTGCAGAAGCCACTGGCCAGCCTCCAACCGTCTGCAAGACCTCAAGCAGAGGCAATGAGTCGCGTTGCTCTATGATGCCTGTGAATGGGAAAGGAAAGCAGCAGGAAAGGGAAAAAGTGAATGAGAATAGGGATCCTAGCACAGTCATACCACCAGTTACAGACGCTTGAGGTTGCCTTTTTTTGGGTTACGGATGCGCCGAAACCTGAAAGTACCAAAATGGGTTTCGGCAGTCACACATGCGCAGAAGCACTAAATCGTGCTTTGTGCAAGGACAGAAGTGCCGAATCACAACCTGCACAGATGCGGTGCTGCAGGTTGCGAACACTGTGGGTTGTGAACATGCCTCCTGCATGGATCACATTTGCAACTGAAGCATCCACTGTACCAAGGAATTGGAAGATCAAGCTCAGTGTTACCTACACTGACTGGCAGAGGCACTACAGGGTTTCGGACAAGGGAGATTCACAGCTGCAGCTGGAAATGCTGTGGTTTGACCCTGGGAGCATCTATATGCAGAGCTCCAGCCACAGAGCTATGGCAGATCCGTGAAGATAAAGGAAGCTACATCATACTGACTCAGAGCTCAGTATTATCTCCTTAGGTTTGCAGTGGCTGTCCAGGACCTCAGACAGCTCCTTCCCGAACCTGGCTGAATATGCTTAATATGCCTGGAGGTTCCTCTCTCTCCTCTTTCCCATGCAGGCACATCAGCCTCCAGCGCAAGCTGCATCCCAACACTTGCAACATGTAGAATGTCACCAACCAACATTGGAGACAATAGAAATGAGTGCATCTAAAACAGGTATCTGAAAGAAGAAATGACTATAGGAAGCTACCATACACTGCCCGACTATGGGGTCCAAACCTGGGTCCTTCTGATTGCAAAGCAGATGCTCTGTCACTGAGCTTCCCTTCCCCTAACCAATAAAATATGCAATGCATTATTTCTTTAGCTACATTGTAAACCATATATAGGTAAAGGCAAAGGGACCCCTGACCGTTAGGTCCAGTCGTGGCCGACTCTGGGGTTGTGGTGCTCATCTCGCTTTATTGGCCGAGGGAGCCGGCGTACAGCTTCCAAGTCATGTGGCCAGCATGACTAAGCCGCTTCTGGCGAACCAGAGTAGCGCACGGAAATGTCGTTTACCTTCCCGCCGGAGTGATACCTATTTATCTACTTGCACTCTGACATGCTTTCGAACTGCTAGGTTGGCAGGAGCTGGGACCAAGCAACGGGAGCTCACCCAGTCGAGGGGATTCGAACCGCCGACCTTCTGATCTGCAAGCCCTGGGCTTTGTGGTTTAGAGCATAGCGCCACCCTACTCCATTCACTAAAAGTGGCCGCTAGGGAAAACAGCTTGATAAATAGAGCAAATGGGTGAATAAAGAGGAGGAGGAGACTCACTTTCATTCATACAGGATCTATAAAGCATTTTCGCCTTTTGGAAGGCTTCCCGGTCTTCCTGCTCTGGTGTCTCTAGCACACCTGGAAGAAGAAAAGGGTCATGATAGCTTAATGACCTGCAATCTGTTCTCTCTGTTTGGGTGCAGGTGAGTTCATGGCTGCAACAGATGATAAAGCACTTGTGGTTTCGGCCTCCACTGTCTCTGAATAGCAATTGCTGGTTGGGCCACTGTGAGAAGAGAATGTTGGATTAGAACCATGGTTCCCAGCATGGGACAATTTGATTTTTAAGGAGGGGGCAATTTGAGAATGAGTTATTAACAATGTATGACTTTTTAGGCTTCCTCCATGTGAACAGGAGTTCACTTTTTGAATAATAATAATTATATGTCATGGGGGACGGACGGATGGACAGGATTTTAGAGATGCTTAGGTGGGGCATGGCCAAAAAAAGGTTGGGAACCACTGGATTAGAAGGACCTTTGGTCTGATCCAGCAAGTTATTCTTATGCTCTTAATGCTGGAAACAGGGATTTGCTAACCTGTTGGCTGAAATCACTGAGAACTGGGCCTATTCTTCCTGGCTGAAATCACCAGTTGCTGGGTTCTTGCTTGCACTTTCTATGGGCTGAAGTTGCAGAGACTGAAACAAGCTATACTGGAAGCTGTTTACAGCCACCTGCTGGTTGAAATACAACTTAATAGTGAACAAGGCACTCAAGTTTTCTACCACCATCTGCCGGAGCATTTTCTGTTGCGACGCTCTCCAAGGTTTTGCATCTTTGTGCAACTTGCAGAGGACACCACCTCTTTGACAGTATTGTTGAATTAACCATGCATGATGCCAATGAACAGAGACTTCCCATTGGCATATCCAGACCTTGGATGGAGGTGGCTAACAATCTAACTGGTATTTTCTTTTGGGGGGAGGTATTTAGAACGTCATAATCTGTGGACTACGCAGAATTGGACAAGATGACAGGAAGGATTCGAAACCTGCAGGACCAGAGATTCACAGAAGATTGGAAGAAATATACGAACTATTTGAAGAGCAACTGTAATCAACAAATTACGCTACTAGGACTACAAGAAGTTTTGTAAGGAGGAATATATGAAATATTTCAAAGAAGAGAAAGAAGAGAGATATTAGTTATGATATTTAAGTGTAATAGTGGAAGTAAGAAATGTAAACTAAGTGAAAAAGATTGGAAAATTTTCAGATGTGATTGATGGCAATCAAAAAAATTGTATAAGATATAAAAGTATGTTTAATAAGTGTTGAAAATAATATGTTAAAAAAACTTACACACACACACACACATTATGAATGTCATAATCTGAGTCCATGACTGCAGCATACTTAGCTGGTGCACAGATCTAGCACTAAGTAGGGAAGTAGACAGGTAATGGGAAAGTACAGAAAAGAGATCCTCACCTTTGAGAATAATTTCCAGTTCATCCCTCAGTGTGTCAAAGATGTTGTATCTGGAACTGGTCTCTGGGATGACATGACGACTGAGCCAGCCTCCACAGGCATACTGGTAAAAATTCTGGCAAGGTTCTGCCGTGGGGTCCATGTTCTGAATTATTCTGGCAGCTGCATGTCATGAAAACATAAAAGTGTCCATTACTGGGGAAGCAGAATGCTTTCAAGTACTCTTGTGGTGCCCAATAATTGAGCCCATTCCCAGCTGTTGTTTGCCAGTTTGTACCTAGAGGCAGCACATCCCCCTAGAGCAGTGATGGCCAAATTTGGCCCTCCAGCTGTTTTGTGACTACAACTCCCATCATCCCTAGCTAACAGGACCAGTGGTCAGGGATGATGGGAACTGTAGTCCCAAAACAGCTGGAGGGCCAAGTTTGGCCATCACTGCCCTAGAGCTTGAATTTCCCCTAGAGCTTTTTTTTTGTGTTTATGATTTGTTGATTTTAAAATTAAGGATGCATGTGGGCTGACAAAGTGAGGAGCAATTCTTCTTGATATTTGCGAATATGTTATAGCTAAGTAGAAGTCTGGCAGGGATCGAAGAAGAGCAGCTGATGGGAAGTAAAGAAGAAAATAGGGGGGGAATTAAGATTGAAAAGCTAAAATATTTTGAAATGAAATTAAGGGTGGGAAGTGAAACATCAAGGGAGCGGGATGGGAAGTCAACTTTTAAATTTGTATTAAATTGGAATTAATTTGATGTTAATTCGTTAAAAAATGAAAAGCAATAAAAAATAATTGGAAAGAAAGAAAGAAAGAAAGAAAGAAAGAAGAAGAAAGAATTCACCTAGAACTGGAATTGTTCTGGCAGACAACACTACACACTTGGTAACTGTTTGCAAAAATAATTAAATAATGCTTGTAATTAAGTAGCTCCCCCCATGCTAATGCAAGCCCCTTGAACTGGGACTGGAAACAAAATGGCAACCAGTGTGTTTTAGAACATGGGATATAGAGGGGTGTGTCTAGAACCCAGCCTACTGTATAAACATAACATTAGTTGCTTTACATTAGTGGTTCTTCCCAGTTTTGCCTCTAGCCCTACCCACCATTAGCATGTGGCCCCCTGAAGGTTGCCCAGAAGGTCATGTGGCCCTCAGACTGAAAAAGTCCACCACTCCTATTGTATCTAATAAACATCAAAATGAGGACAGAGCCAAAATTTATTCAGAAAAATATTCTGATTAAGTTACCTGATCATTTGCCTTTTCTGGGCTCCCCCTAACCCAGGGTTATGTGGAACATTTTTGGCCCAAGGGGACAGATCATTATCTCTCCCACCACCACGGCACAACTTTGACAAGTGGGTGGAGTCAGCCTTGTTGGCATCTGTCTGTTTTGAGATACAATAAAGTGCACCTCTGGGGGTGAAGTCAGACGGCTGCATTAGCAGCACCAATGTAACCTCCCCAGGGCACTAACCTTGGCAGTGTGTAAGGAGGTCTTGGGCTGCCCAGATGACAAGACCCCACCCCTTTTGGTCTTGTCAATGTGGTCCAAAGGAAAGCAAAGCAATACTTGTGGCACCAGCTTGGCTGAAGGAGTTGCCGGAAGGAGGCGTACAAGGTACCATCCAACTGTCTTAGGGACTCCAAGCAGGGCCAACAATCATTTGACATCATGTTGACAGTTAGTGGCTCAAAAGTGGGAGGTACTGTCAAAGTTGGTTGGTGGGCGGAGTTGGGAGACACCTGCTTTTTCAGCATGTTCCTTGCAGAGAACACAATAGTGGAGCACTACCCATAGCTGATGAGTGGAGGGTTCAATCCTGCTGACTTCATTGGTCTGCTATGCCTGCACATTCCCTGTAGTGGACCTCAGCAGGCAAAAAAAGAATGAGTCAGGAAAGAATGTCATTTTTACCTGCTGTTACACACCCACGGGTGGTACAGACATTCTGTGGACTGGCACCATTCTGTAAATCTGTGGATATAAGAAAAGCACATAAAACACAGACCATTCTCAAGGATTGTACAAAACAAACCACATGCCAACAAACCTCTCCATACCTGAATTTTCCAGTAACTCGTATTCAGAGACATACTGCCTCTGACAGTGGAGGCAGGACATAGCCATTGTGGCTAGATACCATTGACATGGGACACAGGTGGCGTTGTGGGTTAAACCACAGAGCCTAGGACTTGCCGATCAGAAGGTCGGCGGTTCGAATCCCTGCAATGGGGTGAGCTCCTGTTGCTCAGTCCCTGCTCTTGCCAACCTAGCAGTTCGAAAGCACATCAAAGTGTGAGTAGATAAATAGGTACCGCTCCGGCGGGAAGGTAAACGGCGTTTCCGTGCGCTGCTCTGGTTCGCCAGAAGCGGCTTAGTCATGCTGGCCACATGACCTGGAAGCTGTATGCTGGCTCCCTCGGCCAATAAAGCAAGATGAGCGCCGCAACCCCAGAGTCGGCCACGACTGGACCTAATGGTCAGGGGTCCCTTTACCTTTACCATTGACAGAAATTCCTGGAGAAGAGGCTAGTTCTCCAGGTTAGTGGTCATCACTAGATCCCGTGGGATCGAATATGTGCTGCATGAAGAAGTATTTTCTTTCATCCTGAATCTTTGAACATTCAGCTTCATTGCATGGCCCTGAGTTCTAGTGTTATGAGGGAGAAAAACTGTCCTCTGTCCACTTGCTCAACGCCATACATAATTCTATACACCTCTATCATGTCTCCTGTTCTACATGAGAAGAGCCCTTCTGGATCAGGCACACCACCCTGCTCTCACAGTGGCCAACCAGTTGCCCATGATGGGAAGCCCACAAGCAGGACTTGAGCACAACAGCACTCTCCCCACTTGTGATTCCCAGCAACTGCTCTTCAGAATTCCACCAAAAGGTTATTGACATCTCCATAGTTATTCTGGCATTGTGTCAATGGTGTATCCCAGGAGCTTCATCACTGACGGCTCCAGGGTTTGGAGGGGATTTTAGACAGGACATCCTAGTAAGGATGAATAGATATTCAGCCTTTAGGTTCAGAGGCAGTGTGCTCATGATATTGCCAATGGACCATGATGTTCAGAGTCCCATACAACTCTACTCTTTGTTCTTTTGTGGGTGCCCTTCCAGATGCTACATATAGCTGCTGGGTGAGGCCAGATCAGGGTGCCAACTTGAATAAAACGTTGGGGAGGGGCAGGTAAGTGCTGCATAATCTATCACAAGATGAGATGCACACACACACCATTTGAATGGCAATGCCCATCAACTTTGGGGGTAGCAGCCTCCTCAATTTTTGGGGGGTGGGTGGGCAAAGGGACCTCAGTCCCTAGGAGTTGGCGCCTATGGGCAATGGATGTGACTCTTGCCTATGTGGAGTAAGACACCCACCCCTGCCCCCAGTCTCTCCATCTTCCTTGCAGGTAACCATGAGGCATCGTCACAGATTCAGGGCACATTCCAACCATGAAAAAGCACCAAAGGATGATGTTGCCTTTGAGAGGGAATGAAGCCTGCAGTTCAAATAGAGGAGTTGGAGGGCAGTATTTGGGCCACAGGTCTGAGGTTCCCCTCCTTTAGAGCCAAGTTTGTGGGCATCTTTGTATCTTCAGACTCAGACCTTGAGAAATGTGCGACACGCCTGGACATCTTGCAATGCCTCCTCTCAAGCCAGCTCAACCACGTTCTTTCCCCAGCAAACATAACACAGCTTCTTAGGATTCCCACCCTCCTGCTCTCCTCACCAAGAACTCCCGCAATCCAATCCAGCTTGATAGCCATCTTTGGTTTCAGTAGCCCTCGTTTTTTATGTAGGTGTGAAAATCACCGAGACCCAGAACCAGCAGGATATTTTTATTTGCATCACCATGGGGAATGGATATAAATGTGTAAACTTTCTGCAGAGTGTTCCTGAACTTGGAGGATTTGGGTGACACCGATAACACAAACGCCAATGTGTGAAGTTTGGTTTTTCTTATAGTTAGAATATATATATATATTATATATTGAGTTGACTTGGAGAAGGCTCAGAAAAGGACCACCAAAATTATCAAAGGGATGGATCGACTCCCCTATGAGAAAAGGCTGCAGCATTTGGTTTAGAACAGTGTTTTCCCAAACTTGGCTCTCCAGCTGTTTTCGGACTACAGTTCCCATCGTTCCTGACCACTGGGGGCGATGGGAGTTGTAGTCCAAAAAACAGCTGGAGAGCCAAGTTTGGGAAACACTGGCTTGGAGAAAAGAGTAAAAAGTGACATGATAGAAGTTTATAAGATTATGCCTGGCATGGAGAAAGCGGATAGAGGAATGGTTTTCTCCCTCCCTCATAACACTAGAACTCATGGGCATCCAAGGAGGCTGAATGTTTGAGGATTCGGGACAGATGAAAAGAAAGCACTTCTTCACACAATTAAAGTATGGAACTCACTCCTCCCCAACTTGGATGGCTTTACAAGAAGATTAGACAAATTGGTGGAGGAGAGGGTTATCAATAGCTATTAGCCAGGATGGCTATGCTCTGCCTCCACACTTGGAGGGCCATGCTTCCAAATACCAGATTCTGGAGCCACAAAAGAGGAGAGGGCTTCTGTGCTTGAATCCTGATTGCAGGTTTCCCGTGGGCATGTGACTGGGCACTGTGAGAACAGGATGCTGGGCTAGATAGGTCATTTGCCTGACCCAGCAGGGCTTTTCTTCTGTGAGTGTGTCTATATGTGGGGGGGGGGCGTGCTTATGTGTGTGTGGGGGGGGGGTCCTACTACTTTTACTGAATCTGTCAAAAGAGCACCCCTTCTGAGAGCTTATTTCACAGTGATTTATCCTGACCTAACCCTCCTGTCACCCTAATACCTTTCTAAGACAGGGACAAAGCCAAGATTTATTTGACATAAGGGGGGCAATGGCCACCTACTTGGAAGGCTGTAAATCGGTGCTATCTTGCGCCAAAGATTGTGGGCGCCTGCAATGAAGGGCTTCAGCTTTGCCCATCGACTTTCTGGGGGCACATTCCACAAGTGCATTATTGTGGGTGCTGAAGCACCAATAGCCGGAGTGGAGGAAGGGGTGTGTGGTGGGTGCGGGCCGCTCCAGGCATCACAATTGAGGGGAGTGACAAAATGCCAGGAGGCACTCACTGCGGGGCCTCCTGGGAGAGATGTGATGGCTTGGGCGTGGGCAGGCTCTTCGCTGCCCAAACGGCCTGCCCGCTGCCTCCCCCCCAGCTGTAGGGTGGCTGAGTGGAAGGAGGTAGGCAGACTCCGGAGGCCCCATAGTGTGCCCAGCCCCTATGGGCGGCTAGCCCCGCCCCTGGGCGCCCCGCTCCAGGTGCCTGACTGGCTTCTTCTGCCACTGCCCATAGCCCCCTGAAGTTGGCTCCAGTGGCTATAAAAGAGGATTGGACAAATTCCTGGAAAGAAAGCCCATTGTGGCTGTGCTCTGCCTCCACTGTCGTAGGCCATAAAGGTATAGGTAAAGAGACCCCTGACCATTAGGTCCAGTCGTGACCGACTCTGGGGTTGCAGCGCTCATCTTGCTATATTGGCTGAGGGAGCAAGCATACAGCTTCCGGGTCATGTGGGCAGCATGATTAAGCCGCTTCTGATGAACCAGAGCAGCGCATGGAAACACCGTTTACCTTACCGCCAGACCTATTGATCTACTTGCACTTTGACGTGCTTTCAAACTGCTAGGTTGGCAGGAGCAGGGACTGAGCAACGGGAGCTCACCCCGTTGCGGGGATTCGAACTGCTGACCTTCTGATCGGCAAGTCCTAGGCTCTGTGGTTTAACCCACAGCGCCACCCATATCCTTGTCACAGGCTATATGGTCTGAATAACCATTGCTTGGAATCACTGGACAGAGGGTAGTTGTATTCAGGTCCTACTTGCCGGCATCTGGTTGCAGTGGCATAGCATGGGGGGCGGAGGGGTAGTGGCTGTCAGGAGCTTGCCCTACACTCGAGTAGGATCCTGGCAGAGACACTTGCCCAGCTGGCATGTTCTCGCCCTCCTGGTCAATCGTTTGTGAGCTTCAAAAGCTTCCTTCAGCCCGAACATCACAGTGACTGATGCCAACAGACATCAGCACACTTAGGGATCCACAGAGTCTTCGCAGCTTGCGTAACCGACCTCAGGAACTCAGCATTTTGGCTAATCTACTTTATTTACATATAAACACACACGGAGCACTGCAACATGGCTCCCTCTCTCTCCAGAATCAGACAGCAAAGAGAAAGAACAAAGGACAATAGTCCTACTTCACAGATCACAGTAACACAAACATCCTGTCTCCATCACTTCCTACTCTGTGGAGTCAAAATATACACTGTAATGTGATAGACAACAATCCCATGACTGCAATCACAGAGCAGGAATTCTAACAGTGGCCCTGGGCCCCAAAATTCTGAGAGGGGCAAACCAGGCACCCCCACAACAGGTTCCTTCACTGAGGCCATATGGGTGAGCCCCTGCTGCCTTCTGCAGCCATGGGGAGGCAAGCTGCACCCAAGCTGAAACTTTGGGGCTGTGGTGCGCACCTCCACCCCAGCTGTGTCTGTGGGGGTGCAACACTGACTCTGCCCTGGGCACTGGCAACCCATGCTACATCACTGTCTGGTTGGCCACTGTGAGAACAGGCTGCTGGAGCAAATGGGCCTTTTGCCTGATTCCAGCAGGGCTTTTCTTACACCCCATGACCAGCTCTTCTTTGCACCCTTCCCGAGTGTTTCGATCTCGCTGGAATATTTCCTTGGACCTACTTCTCTCTCCCCCCAACCTCAGAATGCACATGACAGCAATGTCTCACATTGAACGTAACTGACATGCAGAAAAGAATCTACAAACTGAAAACAGAGACGTTATATGTACCTTCTTGGTAGTGGCGCCCACCCTGTGGAATGCCCTCCCATCCGATGTCAAAGAAATACACAACTATCTGATGTTTAGAAGACACCTGAAGGCAGCCCTGTTTAGGGAAATTTTTAATGACTGATGTTTTAATGTATTTTAATATTTTGTTGGAAGCTGCCCAGGGTGGCTGGGGAAACCCAGACAGATGGGTGGGGTATTAATATTAAATTTATTATTATTATTATTATTATTATTATTATTATTATTATTATTATTATTATTATTATTATTCCTTTATTACCCATGGAAATCTTTTAATAAAAACAGTTTTAAAAAACCCTCTGATAATGCCCCTTGTTTGCCTGGTTGGGGGATAAGGCTGTTTGTGTGTGTTCAGAAACTCCCCTACCATACAGAGGCATTCATTTCTCTGCTTACTTTTGCCTCTTGCCCTGCCTACCATTGGCATGTACCTCCCCTGAATGCTGCCCAGAAGAGAATGTGTCCCCCGTGGGCTTCTTAGGGACTACTTCTAAAGATTCTTAGGCTAAAAATGAGATATCAATGAAATACAATCCTTTCCTCTTCCCTAAATCTACTGGGAGCTGGTTCTGCTGAACGATTGATTTCTAGTTCTACGAATGGAGGTGGGAAAGCTTCTCTGTATCCACTCTGTCCTCCACAACAACATGTATATTTTTATGAACCCGGGGACAAAATATTCAGGCAACACTTCAGTGGAGAGAAAGCCAACGAGGAGGAAATCAGTGCTGCCATCAGAACTTTTTTTTTTTTTTTAAAAAAGGCTTTTAAAGGCAGAATAAATACAGCATGTCGCTCTCCCCCTCCTTCCCAGTTCTGTGTGGGAGTTCTTTTAAAACTCACTCTTCTAGCAACAGACTGCATTTGGGCTTCTGCAGAAGGTACAAAATTATTCAGTTCTTACAAGCTTACTGCATCTCCTCCTCTAGCGTGATAAGCGTAGCAGATCCCAAATTGTCTACATCTAAATAAGCCCCTCTCCTCATTCTGCCTAAAATCCACACTGCACAAGGAGTCGTTTCCTCCACTGCACACTGTCTCAAGGAGACAGATGCAAACACACATTCTTATGTCTACCAGCTGAATGTTGAGAATCTGGGCTCTTGTTAACTCAACCAAGCTTTTCAATATTGTTAACTGAGGATAATATTTCAATTTCCCCCCTCTATTTCACTTATACAGCTTTTCTCTCTCTTAAATTTTCTCTCTCCACTTAAATTGGCTCTCTCTCTCTCTCTCTCTCTCTCTCTCTCTGTGTGTGTGTGTGTACACACAAACACACACACAAACTCTGTATATTCTCATTTGCTCAAATCCCAGAGCTTCCCAGTTAGTAGACTCTGTGGAGCAGCGAGTATTTAAATATTGGTGTTCTGTGTTGAAACTCAACATTTAATCTGCTGTACTATGCTGGGCAATGGCAGCTATCTTTTTTGCCTGGGATCTGGGATTACTATTCACCCCTTGTAAGGTATGTGGAGAATGCCCTTGATTATACAGGGACTCCTTTCTTGATTTTCATTCTTGTCAAGTTGAGATTTACCTTGAAAACTGCAGATGGGATTGTGGTGAGTTTATTCATATTCACACACAAACACACACACACACACACACACACACACACACACATTAGGAGAAGAGATCTCACAAATTATCCCCCAATCCCCCCCTCCCAAGCAATGGTAACAAATTCTTTCCTAAATAGTTTTTTTTTTTTTAGCACTGTATACAATTTACCCAAATATGCAGTTAAGGAGAGAAGGAAACCACATAAGTAACAGTTGTTCTCTTACCTCTGCTTTTCGAGTAGAGGATTACTAAGGAAACCACAGCACAGCTCATGAGGACTAGGAGCACAGACAAGCTGAGAGCAACCAAGCTCCAGGACTTCTGCCCAGATCTGGTCGTTTTCTCCACAATATCCATTTGGCTTTCTGATTTCCCCATTATGGTCACTCTATGGAAGAAGGGCACAAAATGATTAACCACACGTCCCTCTGACTTTCTAAAGGGATATGCACACACACCAGAAGAACAGAAGATGGGAGAATGGAGAGGGCAATGGTGCAAAAGCAGAAAACAAAGAAAGAAAGTGAGCTTTTCTAAAAAAAGAGAGACCAGAATAATTACATGTATTTATCCATTTGCTTATCCACAGATTTCCCAACCTCATTCTCCATCTCCAGTTCCTGCAGAACGAGCTTTGATCAGCAGGGATGTCTTGGTGATCTTGCTTACATCCAAACAGAGACCTCTTTGGTACTTAGGAAGGAGAACCTCCTTGACCCCACCAAAAGGGGTGGATTCAAAGGCACCCCCACCTTTCCACTGACACTTCTTGGGATCTTCTCACCATAAGGAGGAGGGAGGAAAAAACCACAACCTCAGATAGTCCCATTAACTTTGGCTAAAATGCTGTGATTCCAAACCAAGTCCCAGAAACACGTCTGTGCTTGGTTTCTCCCTAGCAGAACACAGAGCAGCTTGGAAACCTGTCCAGGCTATGGATGAGCAGTCTGGCTGCTGGGGTGCTGGAGCTGGTGAGCTTAAGTCCCTCTGCCTTCTCAAGTCCATGCCAAAAACTTCTCAGCTCAGCCTTGCTGCTGCTGCTGCTTTCTTCCAGCAAATGAGCCGGAGGAGGAGGAGGAGTGCGAGAAGAGAAGGGAGGAGGAGGCTTGCCTTTTTGCAACCACACAGCTCATAAGCAGCCAGCAGCAGAAGATAAGATTCTACCTAGCCCTCTCTCACTAGCTAATGGATGCACTTTTGCTCCTCTCCAGGTGATCAGACTGTTCTGTCAATCAGACAGCTGATGGCAGGAGTGTGCTACAATGCTACAGAGACCTGGGGGGTGGGGAGCAAGCCAGCAAGCGGAGGAACATCGTTTGCCTTGGTCTTGTCAGCCGCAAAAGGAGAGAGCAGCAGCAAATGCTCCTTAGATTGAAAAACACCACCACCACAAAAAACCCTTCTATCTTCCCTTCCCTTTCAAGTGCTGAAATTACCAGCCATGTTTATTCCTCCTCCCTTGAAACACCATTCTAGGAGGGATGCTCAGGACTTGTGTGGGTAGCAATGAGGAACTGGCTGCAATGGCATTTGGAATGGAGGATAAGAGCAGGGATGGGGGAACCTCACACCTGGTGGCCATGAGGCCAGTGGTGGAGGAAGCCGCTTGGGCGGCGTGCCCAGGGGCGGGGCGAGCCGCCAATAGGGGTGGGGTGCACTGCAGGGCCTCCTGAGTCTGCCTGCCTCCTCCCACGCAGCTGCCCTACAGCTGGAGGGAGGCAACAGGAAGACCGTTTGGGCAGCACAGAACCTGCATGCGCCCAAGTTACCGCATCTCTCCCAGGAGAGACGTGTGGCTCAGGCGCACTGCTGGTCCTGCAGTAAGTGCCGCCCAGCATTTTGTCACTCCCCTCAGTGGTGACACCTGGGGTGGCTGACACCCATCACACCCCCTTCCTCCGCCCCTGCACTAGGCCTTTCTGTCTAGCCCTTGGGACTCTCTGCAGGCCATGCCCCTCACTGGCCCTGATTCACACCCTCCTTGGCTGGCTGGGATGTGTCCCTAAACTCTGATCTTCATGAAGGATAGAGATGGGTGTGGGAGTGTGTGTATTAGCATACTGTAAAAGGTAAAGGTAAAGGACCTCTGACAGTTAAGTCCAGCCACGAACAACTCTGGGGTTGCGGCACTCATCTTGCTTTATTGGCCGAGGGAGCCAACGTTTGTCTGCAGACAGTTTTTCCGGGTCATGTGGCCAGCATGACTAAGCCGCTTCTGGCAAAACCAGAGCAGTGCATGGAAAAGCCGTTTCCCTTCCCGCCGGAGCAGTACCTATTTATCTACTTGCACTTTGATGTGCTTTTGAACTGCTAGGTTGGCAGGAGCTGGGACCGAGCAATGGGGACTCACCCCGTCTTGGGGGGTGTGTGTCAAACTGCCGAACATCTGATCGGCAAGCCTTAGGCTCAGTGGTTTAGACCGCAGCGCCACCCGCGTCCCTCTAACATACTGTACGAGAGGTAAAATTTACATTCCTTGCTTTGCCCACCTTTGCCCCACCCACAACTGGTATGTGGTTGCAGGAAGTTTTCTCTAGCCAGCATGGTGTAGTGGATAAGAGCTGTGGACTCATAATCTGGCTTCCCTGCTCCTCCACATGCAGCTGCTGGGTGACCTTGGGCTAGTCACACTTCTTTGAAGTATCTCAGCCCCACTCACCTCACAGAGTGTTTGTTGTGGGGGAGGAAGGGAAAGGAGATTGTTAGCCACTTTGAGACTCCTTAAGGGGAGTGAAAGGCAGGATATCAAGTCCAAGCTCCTCCTCTTCTTAGGTAATATGTGGTCCTTGGGGTGAAACAAAAGGTTCCTGTTCCTGAATTAGAGTGAATTTCCGAGGGGATATTTTGTCGGTTTCAGAGGAAGTAAACGGCCTCGGTCCAGTACATCTGAAGGAGTGTCTCCACCCCCATCATTCTACCCGGACACCGAGGTCCAGCGCCGAGGGCCTTCTGGTGGTTCCCTCACTGCGAGAAGCCAAGTTACAGGGAACCAGGCAGAGGGCCTTCTCAGTAGTGGCACCCACACTGTGGAACACCCTCCCACCAGATGTCAAAGAGAACAACTACCAGACTTTTAGAAGACACCCTGTTTAGGGAAGCTTTTAATTTTTGATGTATTAGTGTATTTCAATACGTTGTTGAAAGCTGCCCAGAGTGGCTGGGGAAGCCCAGCCAGTTGGCCGGGTATAAATAATAAATTATTACTACTACTATTATTATTACTACTGGCAAGCACACTGGTGACTCCTGCTCTTATGGGTGTCAGGAGGCTCCCAGAGTATTTGTTCACAAGGGCACCCAGTGAAGCAGCAGAAAAGGGACCTCAGGGCAGCGGTGCCAGCTGAGACTAGGCCTGTCTATCTCCCACAAGTATTCCCTAGTATCCTGCCTCTGCCCTCATGAAGGCTGTCAGTAGTTACTAGCCACAGCACCTATGTCTCCCTCCACTGTCATATGGTATGGCTTTGAATCTCTGTTTCTGGGAATCATGTGAGAGAAGCATAATAGGCAACTGGTTGAGGGTTTCCAATAATGGGCACCTCATTGGTTATGATGAGAATATGTCGCTGGAGTAGATGGGCCTCTGGCTGGAAGTGCCTTATGTCCCCCCAGACCTACAGTCTTCAGAGATCTCTGAGGAGAAGGAACAGTTCCTTCAAGCCAGTTCAAGTCTGTGGTGTTGAGATGCTCACCGTCCTTCCCCACTCCTGCACATGGTCTTCTTGACATCTGGCCAACATGAAAGAGGAAAACTGCCTCAGGTTCTCTTAAAGACATTTTCTTCTCTCCACCCTGATCATCAGACAAATGCTAACCACAGCACCAAATGTCCCCGGATCAATGTGACGGTTTTCACTACAGCCTTCAGGAACAGGGGCCTAAGGCCAGTCTGCCTTTCAAACGGACCAAGATAAGCGTCAGCTATAAAGAAAGTTCCGTCCCTCTCCAGGCTTCATGTGATGCCCTCAGACTCAGAAGATGTCCAGGACGTCACATTCTCACCAATTTTCTGGTGGGAACTTTTCTGCCTCAGATAAATGGGGAGTCCACATGACTTGGGAGCAAATGCAGTTTACTGCCACAGATATTTCATTTGGAGGAACACTTGGAAATGGAAAAATGGTTTGCAGATGAAGACTCAAGGGTATCAGGGGAGCAAATTTGCTGTTGGTTGGAAATGGGTTCCCTAGAAATGCAGAGGAATGGATAAACACCTTTGTGAACAAATGGAATGCAACTGGCAGGCATGAGGAGCCTGAAGCCTCAGGGCAAAATGCAGTTCGCTAGGCCTCGCTATTCAGCTCTTTGAACTCTCCACAGGCTCATATCCCTCGCTAGCCCTACTACTGCATACCCTCCTTGAGTTATTTTGCCTGGTTTGTCAGAAGCTGGGGGACAAGCCAACATTGTTCCCTGAACCCCTGGCCTAACTGGCGGCAAGTCCATTTGTCAAGTCCCCAGCCCAGGATCAATCCACATGTCTAAAGTGAAGCAAAGCCTCACATCCAAGTTGAGGCACCATCAACATGGTCAGTTGAGAAAACAGCACCTCAGATCTGCTGCCCTTTTATGTTTTGTATGCTGATTGCAGCATCTGGGCTTGATGAGGCATGCAACTCTCACCTGTTCCCAGCACACTCCATCTGAGGAACCACATACTATCTCCCAGAGCTAGCGAGCCCCACCTGGCCAGCTACGGAGCTGGGCTGTGGGCCCTTGCCTGCCTCAGCCTACTGGAGCACCCCTCCCACTGCTCCCCACTCCTCAGAGACTGTCGTATTCATGGAGACAGGTGCCCCTCTGGCTCTGGTGATGGGTCCTGCTGCTCTGGTTCCTATGCACTGACCCCCATCCTCTTGTCATCCTCCATCACCCCATGAGTACTTCCTACACCAACCTCTCCTTCCCCTTTCCCAGCTTGCCCTGGTGTGTCCCAGTCCCAGCTACACCCCTCACTGGGATCCTCTTCCTCCTCCCCATTGCCCTGCCAGTTCATGACACATTGACAGGTTCGTCCTTCCTTGTAAGTGGGGCCTGGAGTGCTCCAGTTCAGGCTTCCAGTCAGCCATGGCCTTTCCCTAGGTAACTCCATTCTGTACCCTTTCACTCTTGTTTTCTGTCCTCTTCAACCACAAAAACAAGCAGCCAGCCTTCTGTGCCTTAATAGGTACAGGTAAAGGGACCCCTGACAATTAGGACCAGTTGTGACCGACACTGGGGTTGCGGCGCTCATCTTGCTTTACTGGCCGAGGGAGCCGGCATACAGCTTCCGGTTCATGTGGCCAGCATGACTAAGCCGCTTCTGGCAAACCAGAGCAGCGCACAAAAATGCAGTTTACCTTCCCGCCAGAGCGGTACCTATTTATCTACTTGCACTTTGATGTGCTTTCGAACTGCTAGGTTGGCAGGAGCTGGGACCGAGCAACGGGAGCTCACCCCATCACGGGGATTCGAACCGCCGACCTTCCGATCGGCAAGTCCTAGGCTCTGTGGTTTAACCCACAGCGCCTTAATAGTGTGTTCAGTTTCAATTGAGTGATTCTTGGGGTCCTGTCTTTTTAGGTTTCCCCCCTCAGATAGATAGAGCTGCATATTTACTTCTGCAGACTTTGGTTTTTCTCTAAGCATGTAGATATCTCCCTCTTGTGTGTGATGCATAAGGAGTCACATTCAAGGCTCCCAACTTGTATATCAGATAGGGATATGCAATCCTTAAAGGTAAAATTTTCCAATGAAGCAGAAAGAAAGAAAGAAAGAAAGAAAGAAAGAAAGAAAGAAAGAAAGAAATCTCAAAAGGTTTTTAAGTACACAGTGCAGAATTTAACATGGCACTAGGTGGATAGATGTGCAGGGAATTGAGGACCACTTGTGCAATGGGACTTACTCCCACTCTCCTTCCTCTCCATGGCCTCCTAAGGCTGTTCTGGATTTTGCTCCAACACTCCAGAGCGGATTTAGAGGTGTGCAGGAAGAGGGGAGGGGTGGAGAGTTTAGTTTCAGAAGCAGCCCTCCTTCTACACAGGCAAAAACTTAGTGGAATCCTGCCGAACGTGTTGTAGGCAGTCCTAGTCTTTCTCAGAGTACACCCATTGAAATTGATGGGCATGACTAATTTGTCCACTTATTTCAGTGGGGTTACTCTCAGTAGGACTTAACTGGATACAGCCCATGGGGGGGGAAATCCTGCATCTACTTGAGCATCACGTCTTCACAGTGGCTAATCAGTTGCCCCTGTGGGAAGTTCTGAAGCAGAACATGGGCAAAACCGCAATCACAATCCCCACTTGTGATTCCCAGCAACTGACTTTCAGGAGCAGTCTGCATGATTTTTCAAAGCTCTCTCCTTAGCTTTCCAAATTCTAGGTGGACAGCTGTCCATGCACAAGGATTCATTCAAGCACAAAAATATTTAAAATGTGGAGCATTCTTACCTGCTTTCCTTTTCTTTTCAGGAATGATAATGAGCAACATAACTGGGATATCAGTTTGCTCCTAATGTCCTCTGGTAGGAAGTGCATTTATTTTGTAGATTTGGCCATTGGTGTCGAAAGCATGCATGCAGGCTACATCGGGCTTGTGGTGTTCTTCCATGTCTGCTCACAGGTGTCCTGGGATGTCCAGAGAATGAAAGTCCACTGCAAAGAAATGGTCCAGGATTGATGAAATAAAAAGCTGACTGCTTCCCACCACAGAACACCCAATCAGATGTAGTGGGTGTGGCCATTTGCATTGCTAGCACAATTCCTCAGCAGGTTTGTTTAGTTACTCAGTACAAAAATAGCCAGACTGATACCCAGAGAGAACTTGCTGCAAGACAGACCCAAAAAAGAAAATAACAGAACACCACTAGTCATCACATACAGCTCCCAAGTTAAAACAGTTCAGCGCATCATCAGAGATCTACAACCTCTCCTGGACAATGACAGTTCTCTTTCTCAAGCTCTGGGAGGAAGACCTTTCATTGCCTACAGACAGCCACCCAATCTTAAACAACTCCTAACCCACAATAATAATACAACCAGACTTAACACGGACACTGGCACCAGAGCCTGCAATAAACCCAGATGCCAACTTTGCTGCCACATACACCCGAACAACGCCATTACTGGCCCCAACAACATCACACATACCATCTCGGGACTATTTAATTGCTCATCGTCTAACATTGTGTATGCCATCAAATGCCAACAGTGTCCTTCAGCTCTCTATATTGGACAAACAGGCCAAACCTTACGCCAAAGAATAAACGGACATAAATCTGACATCAAGAATCACAAAACAGAGAAACCAGTAGGAGAACACTTCAATCTCCCAGGACATTCTATACAAGATCTCAAAGTAGCTGTTTTACTACAAAGGAATTTCAGAAACAGACTGGAAAGAGAAGCTGCTGAATTGCAACTCATTACCAAACTTAAAACAATGGAGAGACCTGGTCTGAACAGAGACATTGGATTCTTATCTCATTATACATGACTAAGCCATTTCTCACCTTCTCACCCCTTGCCTTTTCCTGTAAGACCTATTACAGTCGTTAAGAGTCATCAACAGGCTCATCTCAGCTATCTGCCAATCTCTGATTCCCACCACCCTTCTGAGTAATACCCCTCCCCACCTTCTCACTATATAGAAGGATCTGGCAACTTCTGTTTCAGTGTATCTGAAGAAGTGTGCATGCACACGAAAGCTTATACCAAGAACTAACTTAGTTGGTCTTTAAGGTGCTACTGGAAGGGGAAAAAAAATTATTACAAAAATAACCAAAGTGTTATTTAAATTAGGTAACATTTCCCTGGCACTCTCTTGACTTCTCTTGCATTTCTTACAGGAAAGTGGTACATGGATGTTTCCTGGCCAACCTAAACACTAAACTCACCATCTATGCCTCAAATGTTTCCATATGAAGATTTCCTCCCCCCGCCCCCATAGAATAGCTCAGTGTCAGAGAATCTGATTTGCATGCAAAGAGTTCCAGGTTCAATCCCCAGCATCTGCAGGTTGGCCTGGGAGAGACTCCTTGTCTGAAACCCTGGGGAGCTGCTGTCAGTAGACAATACTGAGCCACATGGACCAATGATCTGAATCAACATAAGACAGCTCCCTATGTCTTCAGGGAAGAACTATAGCGTAGCTGCTTTGCATGTGGGAAGTCCCAGGCTCAGTCCCCATCATTCTATGTAGCACGACTGCTGGTCAGTGAGTTTGATGGGCCACTTGTCTGACTTGGTATAAGGAAGCTTCTGATTATGAGCTGCTGAAGACCAGCAGGGTTTACATCAAAATGGCTATTCCATCACCCATTAGAATCCCTGGCATGTAGGACTTCAGATGTAGAAGAAGAAGAAGAGTTTGGATTTGATATCCCGCTTTATCACTACCCTAAGGAGTCTCAAAGCGGCTAACATTCTCCTTTTCCTTCCTCCCCGACAACAGACACCCAGTGAGGTGAGTGAGGCTGAGAGACTTCAGAGAAGTGTGACTAGCCCAAGGTCACCCAGCAGCTGCATGTGGAGGAGCGGGGACGCGAACCCAGTTCACCAGATTACGAGTCTACCGCTCCTAACCACTACACCACACTGGCGCTCATGTAGACTTGTATCCAGAAAGTGAATCAAGGCTTAATTTTGAAGTGCAAGGGCTCATAGAAACATAGAATTGGAAGGACCCAAAGGGTCATCTTGCCCAACCTCCTGCAATGCCCACAATGCCCAGAGCTACACCCCTAAGGAGAATCAAAAAATGGCTGCAATGGGGAGACCATGATGGACCACCAAAGGTCAAGCTTTCCTATCTGTTCTGCCCCACCCACCCCTAGTCTGGGGTCTTTATAAGGAAGAGCTACTGCATGGGAGGTGGTTTTTCCCAGGCATTTTTTTGGAGTCGTGGTTCTAGCATTTAGGTAGGTGAGTGGCTGAATTTATGTGTTTTAGGGAAGGGGGAGAAATTTGATTCAGATTTCATTGAAAGGCGAACCTCCCTAATTTGCACTTACTGAAACAATATATGAACCACAACACTGCTATCTTTTGAAAGCCACACTTCTCTGGATTTTGTAGTGTGGTTCTCCTGTCAAGTTATTATTATTATTGTTAAGTTATGCACATAGAAATGCATGTAATGGGGTCAGAAGTGTCCATATAAACTCACACATTGGTGAAAGTAACATAAAAAAACGCACCATCTAAGGGGAAATTGCTTTGCAATAATGTTAACATTGAGCAAAAATGCTGATGGGTTTTTAAGAGGACTAAACCTAATAAAAGTGATTCAGAAATGTGGAGATCCAAACTTCAGACAGGGCAAAAGGAGAAACTGAAATCGATAGATTTGCCTGTCCCCAATTTGGGTATTAGGTTCTGTTGTTGGGATTATTTTGCCTTACTGTTTTTTATTGATTGAAACTTGTTTATTTGTTAACCTTTGCGAGAAACATTAGGAGGCTCATTTGGCAAAAAGGCAGTGCATAAATTAAAATACAAGTGTAGGCAGCTGTGGGTTGAACATATAAAGATATTGGCTGGATCTGGCCAGTGACCCATTTAGTCCAGCTTCCAATTTCTCCTCCGTCCACTTCCAGAATCTGGTATTCAGGGACATACTCTCTTCAGCAATGCAGGTAGAACAAAGCCTTCAGGGTTGGTAGCTACTGATAGCTTTATCCTCCATCAGTGTTCTGATCCCCCTTTGTTGTTGTTTAGTCATTTAGTCATGTCCGACTCTTCGTGACCCCATGGACCAGAACACGCCAGGCACTCCTGTCTTCCATTGCCTCCACTGCCTTTACAGTTACCCAAATTGGTGGCCATCACTGGCTCTTGTGGGAGCAAATTCCATAGTTTAACAATTCGCTTTGTGAAGAAGTACATTCTTTTGTCTCTACTGAGTCTTCCGATATTTAGAGCCTTTAGGCGTCCACGAGTTCTCATGTTATATGAGAGGGAGAAGAACTTTTCTATATCCACAAATACTGCCTGATAAACTGCAAAGCTCACTGGTGGCCTAGGGTCAGCCACTGCCTGACCCTCACTAACTATGCTTGTAGTCCCGTCAAACACCATTCTGGCAGATTTTATTTTATTTTTGTATGCTGCTTCCCCCACCATCTGAGTTCAAAGTAGTTCGCAACCATGGCACATCATTAACAAATAAAAACGCTTCCTGATTCAAAAGTAATGTAGCTTCAAAGCTCCATAAGTGAGACACAACAAAGTAAAATAGCAAAAATACAAGGTATCAGTCACAGAACCATAGAACTCTAGGGTCAGAAGGAACCACAAGTGTCCTCTTGTCCACCACTTGCAATGCAGGAATCACAGCTGAATAATCTCTGACAGATGACCATCCAACCTCTGTCTACAAACCTCCAATGAAGGAGAAAAAAACTTCCAATTCTCCAATCAATCCCACTGATTTGGTATGAAGCAAGAAACAGATAGTTGTCTCCAACTAAGTTCGACCAGAGCAAGCCCATTGAAATTAAATGCATTTAACTTTGTTATATCCATTCATATCAATGAGTCTACTCTGAGAAGGAGTAACACTGAATACAACCCATGGTTTGGGTACATGCCCCAAGCCCTGGTCCCTTGACTGATGGGAGCTGGAAGGAGACACTAAACCTCATGCTGGCCACACCATTTCAGCCTTCTAAGCAAGGCTGGGGAGCTGTCCAGCAGGAGGGGAGCTGTCCATAAGGTAACTAGACTGGCAGCTTGCAAGCAGCAGCTGAGAGTTTACATCTGGGGCATCTAATCCTCTAGCCCTCCAGATATTGGGCTTCAACTTCCATAATTGACTATGCTGGCTTGGGCTGGTGGGAACTGGAGTTAAACCCTTATTCAACTCCCTCCTTGCTATATACATTTTGGACGGGATTCCACTAGGACTGTTTGTGAGCAGGTAAGTCTCAGTTTCCAGACTATCAGAGAGATTCCCAATGCGCACTGCACAAGCCCATAGCTGGGCATTTTAGCTTAGAAAATCACAGCATTGCCCCTCTTTCGCCGCTGGGGGGCAGCACACCAGCTGCATGCCTCCATAGTAACTGTTGCTTTATACTGCAGTTTGCCAGAAAAGGTTGATTAAGAGGAACTTAATTGGATTGCATTAGCAGGCATTTAGGTCAGTCTCAGGCAGTTGAGGAGGCGGTCAATTAAGACAACAATAATAATCATACTCCAAGTCCATTAAGGGCCCAGGCTGTGTGCAACATTTGCAAAATGCTAATTACCCAATCCGTCCTTGTGCTGAAATTGCCCAGGGGGGGGGGGAAATCAATCACATTTCAGTGCAAGCATTTAGCACCTGTGAAGGCTGCAGAAGAGTGTTTCTCAAAGAGTGGTCTGGGACCCACCAGCGAGCTTCTCTCAGGTTGGCTTTGCTGCTGCAGCCTGCCCAGTGCCTCCTCACTTGCAGGGTCTACCCCCTAGCTATGCTTTTTGACTGAACCAATGCTAGCACCAGAAAGGACACAAGAACCAGCTGCTGGATCAGGTCCATGGCCCATCTAGTCCAACATCTTATCTCCACTGTGGACAACCAGATGCCCCAACTGGGAGCCCACAAGCAGTGCATGAGCAGAAGTGTGCACTCTATCTCCAAATTCTACAGCCACCATTTTGCCTCACTGTCACAACTTTTTACATAGTTCCTGTTGGTAGACATCAAGAGTTACATCTAATGCTAATTCGACTCAAAGCAGTAACATGTTAGCCATGTTAATGGACATGACTAGCTTGAGCCCATTCATTTCAATGGGTCCATTTTGATTAGAACTTCATTGGATACAACCAGGGCGTAGGAAGGGGGGTGGAGGGCGTGGTTCGCCCCAGGAGCTACTCTGGGAGGGGTGACAAGATGGCCCCTGCCTCCCCCCAGCTGTAGAGCAGCCGAGGGCGCACACAGTCTGTATGGGCACTGCTCATGCGCTGTCTGTATGGTCGCCGTGGAAGCGGCAGCCCATGTGGCCACCACGCGTGAGCAGCAGCCCATACAGACTGCGCATGTGCGGCATTCTGTACGGAGTGCACATGCACGGGGTGCCACACATGTGCAGTCCGTATGGGCTGCGCCACCCCGGGTGTTGGAGAGGGTTCCTCGCCACTGGATACAACCCCATGATTTTAATAACACTTACCACTGAGCTATGGCCTTTTTCTAACATCAAGGGTGGTGAACCACAGGCCTGGGGGGCCAAATGTGGCCCTCCAAGCTTCTCCATCTGGTCTTTGGAGTTCTACCCAGGCCACACACCTCTTGGGTTCTGCTTTGTATCCTGAGTACTTTTGCCTGGTTGGAATGTGTCTTTGAACTCTGATAATGGCCCTTGCTTACTGAATTATACGCTTATACCTGGCCTTTCCTCCATTGAGCTCTAGGTGCTCATCCATTTACATTCCCCACAATGTCCTAAATTAACACCACCCAGGGGCACCATGGAGAATTATTACACGGAAGCGTATCAAAACCCACTGACAAAAGAGGGCATGCATCAGGATGTGCTTTGCTAAATACCCCCTCAAGCAGCCCTTGGTTATTGAATGTATTCTGGCTGGGGCTTCCTTTCATAACACAGCGCAGAAGCTCCCACTAGCACAAAACACTGCCAACTCACCTTTTGGCTGGGCCAGGATTTAAGAAGCATCCTTTTATGATGCAATCACTGACCTCATGCAAGGCAAGTGGTCAAGCTGCCTGTATAGAAGGCAAAACTCTAATGTTGCTTCAGCCACTGAGCTTCATTTAGGAGCAGCCATTCTGGTCTCAACTGCAAGCTTTGCCTTACATGGCAGATGTCTCTTCGGTTAAAACAGCCCAACTCATTCCAATGAGGTGGGGCAGACTCTGATAAGAACTTAAGAACCAGATCGCCAGATGGCCCTGCCCACCCACCCTCTTTTCATGCTTTGCTCAGATATGACCTTGCTATGGACAATTGTCGGTCACCATTTTGTTGGGGCCGGGTAGGAATTTTTTCTACTTGGCAAATTGGCACTGGCCATTGGGTTTTTGCCTACCTAGTAACAATCATCACAACTTTTGTGAGGTTAGGCATTGGGTAAGCCTTTGTTTGGTTGGAGGGGGGGTTGTTGCCTTCACCCGCCCCTCCTCAGTAAAGGTATCGTGCTAAAGGGATCCAGGATGTGAATTCTGTCCAAAGCCTGGATGTGGGCTAGGGCCATGACACAACTCTGTCATGTGACAAAGACACATGAGAGCAGAAGCAGCAAAGCAGGCTGGGAAGTGCTGGGACTACACAATCATTTGGGCCTACTAAAGTTATTCAGGCCTAACTGCTAACTGTTGAGTCATTCTGACATGTGACTTTTTAGCCAATTTCTCTTTTGTGTTCTCTGTAAGATTTCAGTGAGAGTCTGTCTGCTTCAGCTATGAACAGAGTCTATATGTAATCTCAGCCAAACTGTTTGGAACCATGTTGTTTATGAAGAAGTTTATTTTAATTCAGTAAAGCTTTTATTCTTTAAAACTCTGCATTATTAATTTACGCTGCGCGTCAAACTCCTACAGGGACCGCTTGGGGTGCCCTTATTTGATGTAAGTCATAGGGCACCCCCTATCGGGGTTTACTCTTAAGTGGACTCCCTGCAGACAGACAGGAGTCGAGATATAGCCAGCTTCACCCAAATGCCCACGCCAAACCGCTCACATCTGTAACCAATAAAGTTGTGGCCTATTTGAACTCATAAAACAAAATACTTCATGTCTCTGTGTTTTACTGTTATCCTGGGAACTTTGTAGACTTGAGTACAAGAGGGCTCTCCCCTCCAGCTTCTAGCAACTGACATTCAGAAGTGTTTCTGCCTCTGACTGTGTGGGCAAAGAATAGCCATCAGGGCTAATAGCCCTTTTACTCCATGAATTTGTCTAATACTCTTTTAAAGCCATTCTAGCTTGGTGCGCCATCACTGCCTCCCATGGGAGAGAGGTCCATAGTTCAACTATATGCCATGTGAGGAAATATTTTCTTTCATCTGTCTTGAATCTTGCAACATTCAGCTTCATTTGTCTGTCCATAAGTTCTATATTATGAGAGGTGCAAAGTTTACCTTTGTACTGTAGGCTTTGTTTCTACGCTCACCTGCCCCCTGATCTCTAAACTCCATCCAGGCAACTAAGGGGCATGATCAGAGTTCAATGGCGCATTCCCAGCTAGGCAAAAAAACACACACTCAAGGAGGGTGTGAAGCATGGCCAGTGAGGGGTGTGGGGAACCGATGAAGCTTGGGAGAATCCCAAGGGCCAGATTAGTGAGGCTTTGGGCCAGAGGTTCAGCCTGGATAGCTCAATTGGTTAGAGTATGGTGCTGATAACACCAAGGTTGCAGGCAGGGCCAGATTTAGGTTTGATGAGGCCCTAAGCTACTGAAGGTAATGGGGCCCTTTATATGTTCAGCTGTCCTTTGTCAACAACAAATTGTCACTGTTTTTTGTGTTGAATATATGCTATATGGTAATTTATGGACCTAATAGGTATCTAAAGCCATTTGCACATATTGTCATGCAACCAGTCCATGCAGAATTTAGGCACCCTATACAGTCATACCTCTTGTTACGTTTGCTTCAGGTTAAATCTTTTCAGGTTGCATCCCGTGGCGACCCGGAAGTACCAGAAAGGGTTACTTCCGGGTTTCACCGCTCGTGCATGTGCAGACGCTCAAAATGACGTCACGCACATGCGCAGAAGCGGCAAACCGCGACCCGTGCAAGCGCAGACGCGGGTGGTGTTCTGCTCATGTTGCAAATGGAGTTCCGGAACAGATCCTGTTCGCAACCAGAGGTACCACTGTATATAGAAATGAGCAAACCAGTGATATTTTAGGGAGCAAGCTAGCGTTACTTACATCATAGGAGCTTATACAACACAAAACACTGCTGCTGCATGCAGGTTTTATTTTATTTGTTTTTTATCTTATATTTTGGAAATGTACACCCAGTTTTTTCCTTTATTTTTTTGGGGGGGGCCCCAGGAGAGAGAGGCGCTAAGCTATAGCTAGTTTAGCTTATACGTAAATCCGGCACTGGTTGCAGGTTCAATCCCCATATGAGACAGCTGCATAGCCCTGCATTGCAGGGGGTTGGACTAGATGGTTTTTGGGGTCCCTTCCAACTCTACAATTTCCCAATCCTGGGACTCTGCTTGTTTCTTTGTGTGAGTGTGCATGCACATTTGTTTGGGAATCAGAACTTTAGAGTTGGAAGGGGCCTAAAGGGTCATTCGAGTTCAACCTTCTGCATTGCCGGAATCACAGCTAATGAGAGACAAAGCAAAGAAATGGTGGCGAACGTTCCGAGAAAATTGCGCAAATTTCTTCTTCTTCTAGGGCAATGAGAAAAAAGAAATGTCTCAGAAATCTCCTCAGTTGCTGGCATTTTAGAGGGTGGTTCTCTTTGCATGCAGAAGCTTTTCTGTAAGCTTAGGATTCAATGAGGGTCTCCTCTCTCTTTATGGTGCTCGTGGGCTGATGAGGTTTCTTTGGACCCCTGGGAGGCAAGCCTCCCGAAAACAACAAGCTCCTTTATTTGAGATGGCATTGACAAATGGCTTTGCGGGCCGGCAGGTTCTGATGCAGACCGGTTGAGTCAAAATGTGATTAAGGAACCATGTCTCCAAAGGCAGGGCTGGGATGCCAACGGTAATTTTGCATAGCACATTAAATTAATGAGGATGCCGGCTCCCCAGAACCTCGGCAAATTGGAAATTGCTCAAGGCTCAGACAATGCAAACGATAACGCAGCTTCCAATCTTGCCTGGGGCGATGGTAGTAAAACAAAATGGTTTTTAGATGAGCTGTCATTAAAACAGAAACATCTGCCTCCCGGCTTCAGAACGGTGTCCTTATATACTCCCAGGGAAATAGAAATCAAAAGGAAGGTATGGGTGGCTGTGGGGCAAGGCAAGAGCCCTGGACATCTTTGCCCTGCGAGGAAAAGGCTGAGTTTGGAAGTCATGGTTAGAGCTAAGTCTGGCAAGGCAAAATAGGCACAGTAGTGGCTGGCACCCTTTGGGACTAGTGGGACAGAAGACAGAAAGCCAATGGGAAGTGGTACCAGAGTCAATGACAAGCAGAGTGTCACAGAGTACAGTGGTACCTCGGGTTACATACACTTCAGGTTAAAGATTCTGCTAACCCAGAAATAGTACCTCGGGTTAAGAACTTTGCTTCAGGATGAGAACAGAAATCGTGCTCTGGCGGCGCGGCAGCAGGAGGCCCCATTAGCTAAAGTGGTGCTTCAGGTTAAGAACAGTTTCAGGTTAAGAACGGACCTCCGGAACGAATTAAGTACTTAACCCAAGGTACCACTGTATACACTTCAAGCTGGAGTTAACTCTTTATTAGCAAAAACATGATCTCCACAGACTTGGCTGAGTGTCAGGCCTGTTGAGCACAGCAGCTCATTCCCTGTGGGTCTTACTCCATGAAATCAGTTGCCAAGACTAAAGGTTCCTGCCTCCCCACATCTGCCAATGTCCTCCTTTCCACGGCTTCCCCCCATGCAATTGGAGACTGCACCTTCATGCAGTCAATCTTTTCTCTGCCCATTTCATGCCTCCCCTGGTTCTGGGAGACAAGGGGGAGGGGAGCTTGTTACAGCAGGAGGTGGTGACACTCATGACTCTTCACCAGCTTGACTCATCTCTGCCTCTTGAGCTCATACCCTCTAACATTTCTCTGATGAAAATAGGGACGTCCCATTCCATAATGATCATTTTACTATTTATAACCCACACATTTTACTGGGTTGCCCCAGCCACTCTGGGCAGCTTCCAACATATATAAAAAACATAATAAATTTTATTTTTAACCTTCCCTCTACAGGATTGCCTTCAGATATCTCAGGGGTCAGATAACTCCATACAGACCAACATTTCTTCAATGAAAATAGGGACATCCTAAGGAAAAGTGGGGCATTCCGGGGTCAAATCAGAAACTGGGACAGCTTCTCTAAAGTAGGGACGTCCCTGGAAAATAGGGACGCTTTGAGGGACTGTGATCTCCCTCCACTTACTTACCACTTACTTGCACTTAGTTCCCATTGAAATGAATGGAGCTTAGGTTAACCATGCTTAGTGGGTCCGTGGGACCCAAATTTGGTTAATTTAGCCTGGAGATGGTCTGCTGCTACTTCTGCAGGGATCCATGATCATCCTACCTGTGAGTCCTGCAGGATCCGCTGCTCAGGATGCCTAGAGACTCTAGGGATGGGGTGTTGCTTAGGAGTTACTGTTGGTGGGGGATGTCAATATTTAACTTTGCTGCTCTTCGTACTATGGTTTTGCATCTTTATTGTTAGATCTTATGATGAATTATTTGAGGATTGTTAATTTTTGCTGTGTATTTACTGGGATGTTTTCATTTACTCTTTAGGACTAATTGAATTTTGTTAGTTTGCATTTAATTATGCAAATCTTTGATGCCACAAGCAGTTTTAACTCTGAAAAGGCAGCATGCACAGAAAGGATGACAATCATTCCTGTGATTAGCTGTGATTCCTGCACTGCAGGGGGTTGGACTAGATGACCCTTGGGATCCCATCCAACTCTGCAATTCTATGATTTGCCTTCATTTATATGATGACTCTTCACACCTTTTGAAGAGTGCTCTCATGTTCTTACTCAGTTCTCTTCTTCTCTAGGCTACACATACCCAGTTCTTTCAACCTTTCCCACAGATTATTTTTTCCCCTCCTGTGGAATACCTCTCCTGAACCTGTTTTATTGTGTAAATTACATTTATATCCCACCTTTCTCTTCTGAGAAGTTGAGGTGGCATCCTCTCTCTCTCCATGTTGTCTTTACAATGACTCTGTGACAGTGGCGTAGCGGGGATTACTAGTGCCCAGGGCTGCACAGAGCAGGGGTGGGAGGGAAAGAACACGGACAGAGTATACATATACATTCAACTGCCTAATGGAGTCTGTGTCACCCAAGAGGTCACAGCCACAGAGATAAGAAAAGAAGGGTTGCTCAAAGCCTCTTTAGGGAAAAAAAGCCAGAGGCATACTTATTGGGCATTTTAGGAAAGGACGTTCCACAGGATAAGTAAAGGCTATTTTTATATGCCACAGCCAGAGCCAGATTATTACTTGCTAAAAACTGGAAAGGGGACATCATCCCCACCAAAGAAGATTGGTTAGGTAAACTATGAATTTATAGAATTGGCTAAATTAACGGCAGCCATAAGGCACCAGTCAAACCAGAAATTGAGGAAGGAATGGCAGTGTTTTGAGGATTATATGAAAAAACACTGTTCCAAAGAAAATCTATTGATATGCATGGATTAAGTATGTAAAGCTGAACTGGATCACGACAAAATTAATAATATCGAATAATATAAAAAACACAATGTAAATAAGAACATAGAATATCAAAAGATGTCAAGTTGAGGTGGAGGGAAGTCACAGCGGTGGAATTTTTATTTTATGTTTTTGTAAAGGATGGTATATATTTTCTAGAATAAACTTTATTTTAAAAATAGAAAAAAGAAAGAAAAGAAGGGTTGTTCCATTTTCTAGAGAGGTCACTTCCTGGTTTGCAGGGAGAAGCCACTTTCAGCAGAGCCCAGTGATGGAAGCGTTCATCTGTATTGAGGCAGCTCCGGGTTTTGAAATTTTGTGCCCCCTAACAATTTTGTGCCAAGGGAAACCCCCCATGCTATGCCACTGCCCTGTGAGAGGCAGCTTAAGCTGAGAGATGGTGCCTGGGCCCCAGGTCATGCAGCAAGCTTCCTGGCTGAGTGGGGATTTGAACCCTGGCCTGCCAGGTCTCAGTCTTGCACTTTAGCCACAACACCACACTGACTCTTGTCCCAGTTTCTCTCTATCCCTCCTTAAAGTGTGACATCCCAGAACTAGACACGGTCCTTTAGAAGAGGTTAAACCAATGCTGAATGAAGCAGAACCATTATGTCCCATTGCTTGGCAACAACAGCTCTTTTAACACGGCTGAAAATCACATTAGCGATTACAAACATAGGTTCTTGCAGAAACTTGGAAAGTAACCTAAATACGATCATTTGCTTCAGCTGCAGAAATCTGGGGGCTTCTGTTTTCCAAATTAAAGGCCTGTAAATTGCAGCAACCCCAGGCCACAGTAAGCTGGAGACTCTGCTTGCAAAATACCTGGGAAGACTTGATTGCAACCAGACGCCCTCCAATTTGTCTGTCAGAGCGCAGAAGTGGCTCCGTATGACAACAAAAGCACCGGCAAAGTGGGAATGAGGGTATCATATCCATCTTCCGATGGATGAAAGGGAGGCTCGTTTGCTAAGGAGGAAAGGCTGTCAGCTGTTCCTTTTGACACCAATTGTTCAGAACAGAAGAAGCAATTAAAAGGGAGGCGATGATATGGCGGAATCACTGACATTTTTCGGGGAAGGGGGAATATGATGGGTCTCATTACACGAGTCAATCACATTTCCTTCCCCAAAACTTCGACAGTAAAACTCTTTCATTGAATGTCTGCCACTTGAAGTGTGTGGGCGTGGTGGAATGGAAGTCAGAACATGTGCCTGGGAAGAAAGTGTTCTGCGGATTTCCCCCCTCCCCTCTTTTTGATCAGGAGAAACAATTATGCACCAGTGATCCCCCTGCCATGAGGTCTTTGCACAAAAGTTGCTTGGCTTTGGAAGGAGAATTTGGTACAACCAGCCAGGGAACCTGGTGCAACTGGGGTGGTGTGGGGAGGTGGTGAAGTGATACTCAAGTTACACAGCTCATTCTTACACAGAGGCAATCCCTACCAGGCTGAGTATAGCTTACTCTGTAGGAGTTGCATGGTACACAAAAGGGATGAGGGTTGTGATCACTGCATTGCAGGAGGTTGGGCTAGACAAGGGTCAGCAAACTTTTTCAGCAGGGGGCCAGTCCACTGTCCCTCAGGCCTTGTGGGGAGCCAGACTATATTTTGGGAAAAAAAAGATGAATGACTTCTTATGCCCCACAAATAACCCAGAGATGCATTTTAAATAAAAGGACACATTCTACTCATGTAAAAACACACTGATTCCAGGACCATCCACTGGCCGGATTTAGAAGACAATTGGGCTGGATCTGCCGCCCGGGTCTTAGTTTGCCTACCCATGGGCTAGAGGACCCTTTGGGTCTCTTCCAACTCTACAACCCTGTGATTCTATAAGGGGACCTTTTTCAATATGAAGGCCACATTCCTACCTGGACAACTTTCCAGGTGCCACATGCAAGTAGCAGATGAGGACGGGGCAAAGGTGGTCAGAGCAACGAATATTAACTTCATCTTTCACATAGTTTACAAACACACCTCGTCCATTTGGGCAAGCAAGAGGCATTACCAGAATTCAATGACACAATCAAGCCAGGCAAAAACACTCAAGGAGGATATGAAGCAGACCACTGAGGGGTGTGGTCTGGGGAGAGTTCCAGAGGCCATATAGAGAAGCCACAGGCCACATTTTGACCTCTGGACCTGAGGTTCTCTATCGCTGATACATGCTAACATGAAAGCTGCCTTGTACTAGGACATAGCCTCTTGAAATCCTTCACTCTGTGTGCAGGCAGAGAAATTGGAGAGACCATTTCACTGAGATTCTCCATTTTGATAATGCTCACCCTCCTGCCATCCGCGAAGTAGTATGGAGCAGCTTTCTCTATGAGAAGGTCTATGAACTGGGACCAGCAAAAATCCTTGGCTGAGGAAAGCAAGGATGATAAATAATGATGTCAACTAATCCTATTGCTCAAAAGTAAACCCCATTGAGTTAGATCACTCTTACTCCCCAGTAAATATGTATACAAACAGCAGCTGTAAATGATTCTGAAAAATACTGTGTTCACTAGTTGGCTGAAAAAAACTTACCTTCTTCCTGCCTTTCAAATATTCGTTTGATTTAAAAAATTAAAAATTCACAACTTGGACAGTATGATTTTGTTATATGGAGGGCATTCAAGAAACAGGGTGCTACAGAATAAGAGACACCTCCATATATGTTCTCTGGTCTTTACAAGCAAAAGAGAGAGAAAAGAAAGAATAAAGTGTGTGCTTGTGGAGGTTTGCTGAACTAAAGCACTGAAGAATAAGGAAGGATGGATCCATTCATTTGTCTGTCTGTGCCTGCATTGAATGTGCTCGTTCCTAAGTCCATTTCCGCACTACTCTGCAATTTAAAAAAATGCACCAAAAATCACATTAATTTTCAACACACTGTTTCATAAAATACACACTTGTATGTCTCGTCTCTATAATATGTGCTCTGGTACATTTTGGGGGAGCTATAGTATCACAACATTGGGTGATGTGCGAAAACTGATGAGTAACTATGCTCTAGTAAATATGTTACTTTGGAAAATGCAAATTGAGATGGTTGATTTAAAAATGCAGGTCATGAGAAAGCCTCCTGCGACCCAGACTGAATAAATTATTGTACTCTGCATCCAGATGCCTCCCGTTTAAGTCTTATTTTAAGTCTCTTAAGCTCAGCGTTGTTTGGGTTGATCATCAGCCCATACTCTGCAGTCTTCCAGGATTCTTCATAACGTTTTGCTGCAAAGGAGGACTGAGCAGTTTGCAGGAATGCTTTGGACAGTGCATCCCCATCGTGATCGGCAGCAATGATGGTCAGAGCCAAAGACTGTCCCAGCTGAAGAGCTTGGATGTACCGCTTGACCGCCAGTTCTTCCTTGGAGGTGGACAAGAGCAGATGTCCCTGCAAGCAGTAGTCCTCAATCTGAGTCTTCAGGCTGTTCTTCCCGTGGTTGGAGATCACCTTGTCCATGTCCGTCAAAGCCTTATTGTACTCCTTCAGGTGGGCTAGGCAAACAGCACGTTGGCGGAGATATCGTGGATTGCCATTACTTGCCAAGATGGCCAGTGAGTAGTAGCCAACAGCCTTTGTGTAGAATTGCTCCTTCACCAGTGCATTTCCTTCTTTGGAAGCAACCTAGAGACAGGAAGAATATTGGTTACCCCCAGTCCAAAATTAGGTTCTTTTCTCAGAAGTAAGTCTGACTAAAGAGCTGTAGCTCAGTGGTGGAGTATTTGCTTTGCATGCCGAAAGTCCCAAGAAGTTGGCTATGAAGGGTTAGGGTATGTTTAGCCTGGAGACTGTGATATGAGAACCATCTTCAAATATATGAAGAGCTGTCACATGGAGGATGGAGAAAGTTTGTTCTCTGCTGCTCCAGAGGGTAGGACCCGAACCCATTGATTCAAATGACAAGGAAGGAGACTGTGACTAACCATTAGGAAGAACTTTCTCACAGTAGGAGCTGTTCGATAGTGGAATGGACTCACTTGGAAGATGGTGGACTTTTCATTGGAAAGTTTGTAATCAGCGGTTGGATGGCCATCTGTCAGGGATTCTTTAGCTGTGATTCCTGCATTGGACTAGATCAGGCATGTCCAACAGGTAGATTGTGACCTACTGGTAGATCACTGCACATCTGTGGTAGATCACTGGTAGATCACTAGCTCTCCCCAAAGAAGCTCAACAACTTTGGCTCCCCTAAAAAAAGATTAACATGTTTGACCTGAACCCCAGAAAAACGGGGCTTTCCTCCTCCCTAAGAAAAGCACAACAATTTTGACCTGATCCCCCAAAAGGGGGTTAGGTCACTGCCAGTTTTTAACTCTGTGAGTAGATCGCAGTCTCTTGGGAGTTGGCCACCCCTGGACTAGATGAACTTGGACATCCATTCCCACTCTACAATTCTATGATTCTATAATTTTAAACTCTTGAATTTCTGGATAACATTGGGAATTCCCCCTGTCTGTTTTGCATAGATGTTGCCCCAGAATCAATCCCTGGCATTTTCAAATGGGACTGAGAATACCCCGTATCTGAAAACTCGGAGAGGCACTGCCAGTGGGTGTAGACAATACTGAGCTAGATGAACCAATGGTTTGACTTGACCTAAGATAGCATCCTATGTTCCTGTAAATTCACCATGACTTTACTTCCTAAGCACACATGCTTAGGATCCAATAACTCATGATGCTTTCATTTGAAGAAAAATACATAAATGAGGACCGTGTGCTTTTAAAGTTGCTTGCACGACACCACTATTGCTCTCGGATAGTATGCTCTATGTCATCTACTAAAGGGAACACAGAATTCAGCCTGAAGTGACAATTTGAAACCAATCTGGATTTTCCACGCCAAACACTTGTGAGCTATGCAAGAAGAGGTTTAAGTAGCCGTAGCGACATTTCTGCCAGGGGTGGTGGGTGGGGAGGTCACCATGTACCAGCGCAAATTAAGGCAGTAATTTGGTTGTTTTTTCTCCTTCTCACCAGTTTTGGATGTCTTTTTAGAATCCTGGGGCTGATGAATTAAGCTCTCTGTGAAGTGGGTGAAGCTAAAGTGCCTACTGGATCTGGCCAAAGGCGCATCTGATCTAACATCATGCTCTCATAGTGCAAACTGGAAGCTTTGAGTAATATTCTGAGGAAATGGAGGAAGGATCACATTGTAGCTGATCAATCACAACATGCAAAGGATACAGAAAATCCAGTTGCACCATACTAAGACCCCAAATGCACTATACATTTAAAAGCAGTATCATACCACTTTAACATTCAACACATGTTGAGAGTTGCTAGAAGACCCCTATTCTTCACACACAGCTACAATTCCCAGAGCGGGTTGAGAGACAATCCCTCTTCTCAGGGAGCTCTGGGAATTGTAGCTCTTGGGGGGAGGGAGTCTCCTAACAACTCTCATCATCCTTAAGACTCATTGTAGTGCCATAGAAACACAAGAAGTTGTCTTCTATCATGTGAGAACATTGGTCCATCTAACTCTGTAATGTCTAGACCAGTGTTTCCCAAACTTGGGTCTCCAGTTATTTTGGGACTACAATTCCCTGACCACTGGTTCTGCTAGCTGGGGATGATGTGAGTTGTAGTCCAAATACAGCTGGAGACCCAAGCTTGGAAAACACTGGTCTTGACTGGCTCTCCAGGGTTTCAGATGGACTTTTTCAGCTCTAATTGTAGATGCTGGGAACTGAGCACAGACCTTCTGCATGCAAGGCAGATGCTCTACCACTGAGTGTTGGACATCTCTAGGATTCCAGACAGGGGACTGGAAGCTGGGCAGGAAGAGGAAGATTCAACAGCAATGGAGGTGAAAGAGAAATAAATATGGAAAAAGATGGATTTGAACATTCTAACTTGGAATGTAAACGGACTGAATAATAAGACTAAGAGGAATAAAATTGAACATGTTGTAAAGAAGCTAAATTTGGATGTGATACGCCTCCAAGAAAGACACATTGCAAAGAAACATAGAAGAATTTTGATAAATTGAAGTCTGGGAAAGGACTTTGCAACCTCTGATTTAACAAAAAAGAGAGGAGTTGTAATGTATATAAAGCCAGAGTTGGACCCCCCCAAAAAAACTATTTAAAGATGAACAAGGAAGAATATTGATAACTCAGATAACATCACATGGAGAAAAAATCTCAAATATTTTATTACGGGGACCGAAGCCCCCACAGCTCATAGGAGTTAGCTCTTTCCTTCCATTTCAATTCATGAAGGACAATCAGGAGACCTTCATTAGGACACCGTGGCTCTAATGCATTTCTCATTACTGCTCCTATAGCACTCAGAAACGAAAACAGTGCTTTCACCACACTGCTGCAGAGCAAATGTTTAAGTAATAAACAATCAGGACAAATAGGGCATTGCCCCACCACTCTGAATCTTCACTCAGCTGGTCACTTACAACCAGTCTAGAGGGTGGCATTGCCCATCCTCTTCCTTCTTTGTCCCAGCAGAACTCAGCAGGGAGAAGGACGGGGATGCAACTAGAATGGCTCTGCCTCTAGCTTAAGAACATTAACTCCAATGGGTCTGCTCTGAATGCATCCATCCTGAAGTAAATAACGGACCCACTGAAATAAATGGACATGACTTAGATTAGATCTATTAATTTCAGTGGGTCTCCTCTGAGTAAAAAAAGGGGGGGGCTAGTTGGCAATCCTTGTTTTGTTGTTGTTGTTTAGTCGTGTCCGACTCTTTGTGACACCATGGACCAGAGCGCGCCAGGCACTCCTGTCTTCCACTGCCTCCCGCTGTTTGGCCAAACTTGTGCTGGTAGCTTCAAGAACACTGTCCAACCATCTTGTCCTGTGTCGTCCCCTTCTCCTTGTGCCCTCCATCTTTCCCAACATCAGGGTTTTTTCCAGGGAGTCTTCTCTTCTCATGAGGTGGCCAAAGTATTGGAGCCTCAGCTTCAGGATCTGTCCTTCCAGTGAGCGCTCTGGGCTGATTTCCTTAAGAATGGATTGGTTTGATCTTCTTGCCTTATTCTACTCTTTACCAAAAGGACCTCATCCATGCCTTGTGTTCTTGAAGGACTGTGGCATTGTGGTTAAAGTGACTATATCACTGGCTATATTAATAGAATCATAGAACTGTAGAGTTGGAAAGGACCCCGAGGGTCATCTAGCCCAACTGCCTGTGATGCAGGAATCACAGCTAAGAAGTCCCCTACAGGTGGCCATCCAAAACCCCTCCAATGAAGGGGTCCACCACCTTCAGAGGGATTCTATTCCACTGTTGAACAGCTCTTACCGTCAGAAAGTTCTTCCTAATGTTTAGAAGGAATCTACTTTCTTGTCCTTTGAATCCACTGGTTCCGGTCCTGCAGGAGAAAACAAGCTTGCTCCATCTTCCATGTGGCAGCCCTTCAGATATTTGAAGACAGCTATTATCTCACCTCTCAGTCTTCTCTTTTCCAGACTAAACATACCCACCTGCCTCATTCTTTTCATTCCACACTGGAACAGCAGCTCTGAATTTTGAAAAGAGCTATCGCTGAAGACTTTGACCAAGGCCAGGGAAATGCTTCATGTTTAAACCAGCTGCCAGTAAGTTCCTTTATTGCATCTCACATCTTACAGCTGGCAACGCGAGCTGGAAAGAAAATTGCTTCTGTTAAAATTACTGCTAATGCACACGGCAGCCTAATTTAGCTCCCAAAATATCAGGGCAACTGGAGGGATGCCAAAATAACTTGTATAGTTATACTGATTTTTTGGTTGGTTGCTGATTGATGACTGTAGGGGATCAAGGCAGGGGGCTCTGGGGTTGAAGGTCTCACTCCTTTTTCCATGGGGCAATGGTTGGGACTGGGAAACAGGCCCACTGTTCAAATTTCCCATAATGTCACAGGCCAGGGGTGGGGAACTGCAGGCCTGAAAACTGCAGGCAGCCCTCCAGTCCTCTCTATCTGCTCCCTAGGGCACACCTCCTCACTCGCTGTGCTTCACCCCTTCCCCAATAGTTTTCCCCTGGTTGCAATGTGTCTTTAAGCCTGGCTCATGCCTCCTGGCATGACCTGGGAGTCATTGAGAGATACAGTGCTTAGAACAGTCCTGTGTAACCTGGGAGTATCAGGGTTGGCACCATCACTAGACAAAACAGGGCAGCTGTTGGTGGACAGAGGCATGCAGGGCTTGCCAGTAAAATGGACTTCTGCACAGGTGTCAGAGCTGAAGTCAGATGCAGGTCACCACGAACGAGGCAGAGTGCCATGCCAGTGAAGTTAACACTTCCCAGTAGGTCTTGCCCCTATGGAACTGTTTCCAGGACTGAAGGTCCCTGCCTTCCACCCCTTCTAAGGCTCCTCGTCTCCCAGCTGTTTCTCAAGCAGTCTCAGACTGCATCTGCCCACCTATGGCCTCTGTTCTGCTCTCCCCATTATTCTCTGTGTTCTTGCAGACCAGGGTGGAGGGGAGCTTGTCACAGCAGGAGAGGGATTCTTCAGCTGTCTCTTTACCCCCCCTCCTCTGCTGCAGCCTCAGAGTCTGAACTGCTCCCTGTCACAGTTTCCTCCTGCTCACTAACCCCTGTTGCCCCTTCAGCACCCAGCCTCTTCTCCCAATCTTCTCCTTTTGACCTTTCCTCAGTTTCCTACCACCAATCCCCAGGCTTTGAGCCTTTCTCCTCTGGAGTTTCCCTTGGGTTTCCGGCTGGTGCCTTCCACCACTCCACTTCGTCCAGCCAATCCCTGACATCAGGCAAGAAAATGTCTTGGGGTGTCCCTGAATTTACCGTCTGGGACTCTCCCAAAGCCACACATGTCTCTGAGCCACTCGCCTCACCAACCCTGCTTTGAATCCTCCTTGAGTGTGGAATGTGTCCTTGAATTCTGAGAATGCTTCCTGTCTGCCTTGGAGGAGGACAGATAAGGGTGGGTGGGAGTGTTTAGAAACTCGCCTACTGTCCCAAAAGTAAAAATAAAAATGCATTTTTTCCTCTTCCCATGTTTTTCTCTGGACCCACCCACCACCGGCATGCGGCCCCCAAGAAGGGAACATTGCCCTGAGTGTAACTGATGCTGAAGCTGCTGATGTATCTCAACATAAAAAAATTCCTTCCAGTAGCACCTTAAAGACCAACTAAGTTAGTTCTTGGTATGAGCTTTCGTGTGCATGCACACTTCTTCAGATACTTCTTTCGTGCATGCACACGAAAGCTCATACCAAGAACTAACTTAGTTGGTCTTTAAGGTGCTACTGGTAGGATTTTTTTTTTTTTTTTACTATGGCAGACCAACACGGCTACCTACCTGTATCTCAACATGTAAGGAATGAATGGGACAACTGCATTGCAGGGGGTTGGACTAGAAGATCCTTAGGGTCCCTTCCATCTCTACAATTCTATGATTTTATGAATATATACACAAGTCCACTTATGCATGTCAATTTGGAAGTGTCCCTCATTTGTGTGCCCCCCCCAGTGCATTTGTTTATTTGGAATAGGCAAAAAAAGAGGCTTATTTGGAATAGGCTAGGGTTGCTCCCTAACACCTTGGGCGGGGGAAGGCTTGCAAATCTAGTTTGCTAGAAATGCAAACCTCTTAGGGAAAAGGCAGCTAAATGCATGTAGCTAAGAAACATTTCACTTCTAAGTAAGGAGTCACTTTGCCCCCCTGGAGTAATGTTCTTGGTCGTCCTTTTAACTCCCACATTAAGTCGGTGATTGGCAATTAGTTCTTAAAATCTCCCAGCTTCTTTCTCCCAGAAGAGATATGCCCCCTCCGACTGCCTGCCTGATTTAGAGAAGAGAGGTTCTTTGCCTCAGGGATTGATAAATTAATACTTGCTTACTTAACACCCTCCTGCTGGCTTGCGAGGGGTGCATACAAAACAGTCCTCTCCAGGCCCTTCATTTATTAAGCATATCAGCACACAACACAGGGTGGTGTTTTTTGTGGCTGGTTTTTTTTATCGGGAGGGGCTGTTTTGTGTTTGTTCAGGCCAGCCTGATTCACAGAATCCACAAACAGCTTGCTTGTTTTTGAAAAAGGATGGGTGTCACTTGCAATGGGAGAGAACAGGATCAGGGGAACAAAGCCAACATCCTGGGTAACCTGAACAGGCATCCTCTGGGAGAACCAGGATGCAGGATCTCTCTTTCACCTCCAAACTGATATTGGTGCAATCCTGAGCAGAGTGAGTGAGTGAGAGAGAGAATGAACGCAGATGAGGTCCCAACTCCCTTCTACCCCAGCCAGCATGGTGAACAGCATGGTGAATACAGAACATAGGAACAGACATGATAGGAGTTGTAGTCCAAAAATATGGTGATGAGGAACCTGTGGCTACTCTATACATTGTTGGGACTTTTCCATTGGCCCCAGCTGCTCTGGGCAATGGTGAAGGACAGGGTTTCCCAAACTTGGGTCTCCATCTGTTTTTGGACTACAATGCCCATCATCCCTGACCACTGATTCTGCTAGCTAGGGATGCTTGGAGTTGTAGTCCAAAACAGCTGGGAAGCCATGGTCAAGGATGATGGTATCTGCAGTTCAGCACTATATTGAGGTCCACAGGTTCTCCAGCTTGCATTGTAGAAGAGATTGTGAATCTGTGATCCTCCAGGTGTTTCTGGGCTCCAACTCCCATCAATCCTACTGAGGAACACAGAATGTAGGAACAGAGTCAGACACGATAGCAATTGGTGTCCAGCAACATCTGGAGATAAGGAACTTGTGGTCCTCCATGCATGATAGGAACTCCAAGTCCCATCAGCCCCAGCCAGCTTGGACAATGGTCAAGGATGATGGGAGCTGCAGCCCAACAAGATCTGGAAGGCCACAGACTCTCCATCCCAGATCTATCTGTTCAACTGCTCTCTTGTTTCTCCAGCATATCTCCCAATATGATAGTGTTCAACTAGACGAGTTGGTATGTTCACTGGTGGAGAAGCGGGGATAACTTCAGCTGAAAAACAGACATCATTTGCATCAAGCAGGCAGCTTTACCTGAGCAAGGCTTTGCCGTTGCTTGGTGTCCAGGAAGCTCATCAGGTATCCTATGTCTTTGTAGTTATTTGTGGCCAAACTGGCCAAAATATGGGCTGCGACATTCATGTGGCTCTTCTTGGCCTGGAGCATTCCAAAGCGAGCATTGATGGAATCACTGGGTGCAGAGTGACCAAACTCTCCCTGGAGGTGCGCCAGAGCCTCATTGTCTCTCCCTGCCAATGAACATCAATAAAATGGTTACCGGGATAGGCTAATATAGTTCTTGCTTCTCTCAGTTTCTCATTTTTCCTTCTTAAATTTCCACATCAATTTGAACTTAAAAGGAAGAAGATGACTTTCTCATGAAAATTCATCAGAATCTTAGCATGCCTTTCCCTTAACATGGACATTTTTGTACAACCAAAGCAGAATAGAGTGGTATTATTACTTTCCTCTGGTCACTATACTTCTGATGATGAAGTAAATGGCAGCTGCCTGCCCAATGGATCTCTGAAGGGCTCCATGGAAATATTGGTATCAGCCTACCTTACAAAACTGTTGTAAAGGTGACTGACATGAGACATGCACATGCAACATACTCTGAACATAGTAAATTGAAATGTGTGCCCACATTTCAAACTGTGATTTTAATATTCCGTGCACTGACACAAAGGATTTTTCCATTAGAAAACCAGTTCATAACTGCTGTTGATAAAATAAGGAAGCTTTTGGAACCCCTTTGTGATCAGAACAAGAAGAAGCAAAATGGGAAAGTTATTTTCTCAGTCTCTCCCTGCCCACCAGGGAAGCTCACCTGGAGCTTATTTTGATAGTGTTCCATGTGGCGCTTTGTCCTGGATCTTAGGCAAGTCAATCAAAAAATCACTTTTTTTGCGTTTTTGTTAAAATGTTTGGAGTGTCCTGGTTTTTACTTTTTGAAATATAGCAACCCTAGATCATTATCACCATTCTGCTTAATGTCAGAATAGACTTTGAAGCTGTTTACGAAGTATAAAAACAAGCTACAGAAACATTACAACCTAAACACCCACAATTAAAATGCACAACAATGACGCAGCAGTTCAAACAGGAGACTCAGGTGAAGAGATCAAGGGAACACCTGGGTAAACAGCTGCATTATCAAAAGCCGGCAGAATGCCAATGCTGATGAGGCCTCTTCCATGTTTCAGCAGGGAGCGTATCCTGCAACACTGGGGCTTCCACCCTATCATGAGCTGATAATCATCACACCTTGGCAAGACTAACCAGGTTCCATTTGTTGCTAAGAAACAGTGGGTGACAGTAATGCCAAATAATGAGATGGTACTCCAAGATATTTGAAAGTTCTCTTACCATCAGCAGCTAAAAGGTCCACATAAAGCGTGTGACTCTCTGTGTCCTTGCTCTTTATTTTCACAAGCAATGCCCCAGCTACAGCGAGGTCCTTCAGTGTATCTCCAATGGGTGGCTCTTTGGTAGCAATGAACTCCGAGAGCCTAGTCCTGCAGTGGTCATACAACCACTGATGGATCAACACCTGGGCCTCCTCCTTTAATGAAAGAATTTCTGGAACTGCTATGGCTGGGTTGGCTCTTAGGGCTGAGGTCAGATCGTGCACAGCCTCCTATGTGGATAAAAGAAGAGTAGTTTTTGAAAAGCCTGCTAATTGTTTGCACAGCTCTGGTTGGTTTATATCATCTGTTGTCATGATTATCAGTTGTCTCCCATCCACAGGCTTGTGGTCATCCCTGGGCACCTGGGCCAGGACAATGGGGAGGCTGCCTCTTCTTCTTCTTCCTCCTCCTTGCAGTGATCTGCTCACACCATGGCCTGGCTTCCCCTCCCCTCCCCCCCTCTCCTTGCTTGCTTCCTCCAGCGCCATGGGCTTCCCTGCTGCCTCCTGCTAGAGCAGCCAGAGTGAGGAGGAAGAAGGGACGGCTCAGCAGCCTGCGGGTAGGGCTCACAGCGGCCTCTACCTGTGGGGAGGAGCAATAGCACAGTCGTGTCAGCGTTGGTTGTGTGTGTGAGGGGGAAGGATGAAGAGTCATTGGTTCAGGAGTTGGTTCATGCCAGGGCTCAGCACCATGAGTTGTTGTTTGGAGGCTCCGGAAAAAGGTGCTCCAGCACACTCTGGCTGGGGGGGGGAAAGCCCTGATTATCATGATCAACAACAGAATTATTTGCATTTATTTTCCACCATTTTCTTCGAGGAGCTCAAGGGCATACAATGACTCTGTGAGGTACGTCAGGCTGAGAGGCAGCGACTTGCTCAAGGTCACCTCTTGCCTTCCGTTCTCAGTCATTGTTGCGACACCCTCTTGGCTCAGCGCACAGTGCGCACAGACCAGTCACTCTCCCCTATACTGGCTTCTGCCCTGTGCCAGGTGTTATAAGACACTCCTGTGTGCCCTTCAAAATCAAAGGAGGCGCTAAAAGAGTTTAATTAGCCAGAGCAAAAGTATTGTGAGCTAATTTCTATGCTTCCCCTGCCCGCCTGCCCTGCTCAAAGCCAAAATGACATTTAATTATCTGCCTTTTCTATTAGTTTGGTAAACAAAGGGCTTTCTTTTCAATCCCGAGGTATTAAAGATGCAAGCAAGATGCATGCGACAGGGAACATTAAAGCCTCTTCACTGTCATGCGCCTGCTATCTCGGAAGGCAGATAAGCTAGCCATCACAACCTTCCCCATTAAGACGGGCCACTTGGGGGCTGCTGATACGGACACAGTTTGCATTTAATGGTTGAAAGGGGGGGGAGAGAAGTGGGGGGGGAGGGTTTCAAAATGTTTCAAAATGTTAATCCTGTTTAACCTTTATCAAAATATCCCTTTTTGTCCCCTTGCAGGCCTTTATGGGATTTAGCAGAGAGAGAAAGGAAAGCCTTTATAGCTCAGTCAGATCTTCTCTCTCTCTTGTTGTCCCTCTTATTCTTCCCCTCCTCTTTCTTCACATAATTATCCTGGCATGACATGAGAGCCAGCGAGTGGTGCAGTGGTTAGAGCAGCCCTGAACAACTCCCCCTCCCCCAAAAAAAATCAGAGTTGGCACCGCCATTTGGGATAATTGGGCAACAGAGGTTGGGGTCCTGTTGGAGGGCAGAGATCTGTCAGCCCCACCAGCCCAGCTGACTCCCAGACTCTGACTGAGAGCATTGTCTTGTCCTTTGCCTCAGCCAGCAATAGCAGGGTTTGGGCTTGATAACCCTTGGGGTCCCTTCCAACTCTACAGTTCTATGATCCCATGGTTCGTCTCGGACTGTCCTTGTATCCACTAGGCCAGGATGGGGAAAACCTCAGGCCCATAGACCAAACGCAGCCCTTTTTGCCTCTCTGTTTTGCCCTTCATACTTTCCCTAGGCCACACACCCCACTGAGCCATGTCCCTCACTAGCCTTGTTCTGCACCCTCCTTGAATGTTTTTCCCTGGCTGGACTACGTCATTGAATGCTGATTTACACTCGTTGGTCAACCCACTTTCCCCTAACTTCAGGTGAAGATCATCTAATCCAACCCTCTGCAGGAATATACAGAGGTCCAACTTGCAACCTTGCAATATCAGCACCATGCTCTAACCAACTGAGCTATGATTCTTCCTCTGGCTCAAAGTCTTGTTTAGTAAGTAAGTAAGTAAGTAAATAGAAAGACAGAAAAATTTTGAATTTGCCAATAAGTCAGGGAAATGGCTTGCATGGCAAGTCAAAAAGAGAAAGGAACAAAAAACAATTAACAAAATACAATTAAATGGAGAAGAGGTAATAGATCCAAAAAGAATTAGAAAAGGATTTGTGGATTTTTACGAGCAACTATATAGAAACAAGGATAAAAACAACAATAGGAAAATAGAAAGATATCTAAAAGAAAAAATGGTGAGGAAAATCTCGACAGAGCAAAAAGAAAGGTTAAATGCCCCAATTCTCAGAGAAGAGGTGGAAGAAGTGATAAAGGAATTGAAAAGAGGGAAAGCTCCTGGCCCGGATGGGTTTACTTCAAGTTATTACAAAGAAATGAAAGATATATTGATGACTCCGTTAGTTAACGTGATGAATAACATCTTAAAAGAAAGAGAGATCCCAAGTACTTGGAAGGAAGCATTTATCACAATAATTCCAAAACAAGACGCAGATCTAACTCAAGTAAAAAATTACAGACCCATTTCTTTATTAAATACAGACTATAAGATCTTCGCTGGAATCTTAGCAAAAAGATTAAAAAAGATATTAATAAAGACCATCCACAAAGACCAAGCGGGCTTTCTACCGGGAAGGCAAATAAAAAACAATACAAGAAGTATAATTAACATAATAGAATATTTATCGGATAGATATGACAAACCAGCTAGTTTAATTTTTGTAGACGCGGAGAAAGCCTTCGATAACGTAGCCTGGGATTTTATGTTGAGAAATTTGGAATTTATGGATGTGGGTCAAAAGTTTTGGAATGGGATAAAGGCAATATATACAGAACAGAAGGCGAAGTTGATAATAAATAATGTCATCACTGAAGACATAAAAATTTCCAAAGGAACAAGGCAGGGCTGCCCGCTTTCGCCACTCCTCTTCATAATTGTTTTGGAGGTTCTACTAAATGCGATAAGGCAAAACAAACAAATTAAGGGAATAACATTAGGCTCAAATGAATACAAGGTTAAAGCCTATGCTGATGACGTGGTCTTAACGGTAGAAGAACCTATAGATAGCATAAAGGGAATTATGGAAGAGATGGAGGAATTCGGGAAGCTAGCAGGATTTAAATTGAATAAGAGCAAGACTAAAATGATTGTTAAAAATCTGGACCAAGATAAGATACAACTATTACAACAACAAACAGAAATCGAAGTCGTAAATAAGGTAAAATATTTAGGTCTCTGGCTCACTAATAAAAATATTGATCTATACCAAAATAACTACATCCCGGTTTGGAACGAAATTAAAAAAAATTTGGAGATCTGGGCCAGGATGAAACTATCTTTCTGGGGAAGAATATCTATGGTGAAAATGATGATACTCCCTAAAATGCTATTCCTATTCCAAACGATACCCATAATAAAAGGCACTAAAAACTTTAAAGAATGGCAAAAGGCGATCTCCAGATATGTCTGGGAAGGAAAGAAGCCCAGAATTAAGTTTAAGTTTTTAACAGACACAACGGAAAGAGGGGGCTTTGCCTTACCAGACATGAGATTGTATTACGAGGCTGCATGCCTTTGCTGGATAAAAGAGTGGATAAAGCTGGAAGACACAGAGTTACTGGATCTAGAAGGGTATAAGAACAGATTTGGGTGGCATGCATACCTGTGGAGGGATAAAATAAGAGTACATAAGGGATTTTGCAACCATATCTTTAAAGGACCCTTGATAGAGGTCTGGAATAGGTATAGGAATATATTAGAACCAAAAACCCCACATTGGTTGTCCCCATTAGAGCTGATAAGTGTAAAAAAAGTTAATATGGAGAAAAAATGGGGCAGGTATGGAGATATGGTAATGAAGGAAGGAGCGAAGTGGAAAATAAAACCATATGATCAGGTTAAAATATTTACATATGACTGGCTGAGCTACTTCCAGATAAATGAAATATTTAAAAAAGAGGTGAAGGAAAGGGGTTATGAAGAAAAGGTATCGATATTTCAGAGAGAGATAATAAATAATGATTGTAAAAACCTGTCAAAAATGTATAATATACTGTTAGAATGGAACACGAGAGAGGAGAAAGTTAAAAAGGTGATGAGTCAATGGGCAAAGGACTTCGGCTACGATATTCAACTAGAGAATTGGGAAAAACTGTGGAGAGTGAATATAAAGTTTACTGCTTGTGTGTTACTGAGAGAAAATATGATGAAGATGCTATTCAGATGGTATATGACACCTGTAAAATTAGCTAAGATGTATAAAACAGATAACAAATGCTGGAAATGCAGACAAAAAGAAGGAACGTTCTATCATCTATGGTGGGAATGTACGAAAGTTAAAGGCTTCTGGGATGAAATTTATAATGAAATTAAAAAAATACTAAGCTATACTTTCGTAAAGAAACCTGAAGCTTTTCTATTAGGCCTGGTGGGAAAAGATATTAAAAGAAAGGATTGTAAAATCTTCCAGTATGCGGTAACGGCAGCCAGAATTGTGGTAGCGCAGAAGTGGAAGCAGGAAGAAAGCCCAACGATAGCAGAGTGGAGACTAAAACTGATTGAATATGCTGAGCTGGATAAATTAACAGGGAAAATTAGATATATTAAGGATCAAAAGTTTATTAATGACTGGGGGAAATTTGTGGGCTATCTGGAGAACAAATGTCTTGTAAATACAACGCTAGTGGGATTTAAAGAGGCACTGTAAAGCATTAAGAGGTACTGCTCATTGGAAATAATGTATGAAGGGAGGTATAAATGGCAGTATGAACGATCGGAATGTGCTATAAAGAAACAAATACGAATGAATGTCAACGACGCTGAAGGAAGTCTAAAATGTATGAGATGTACGCAATACGAATATAATGTATATATATGGAATATTAATAAAATTTTAAAATGCAAAAAAAAAAAAAAGTAAATAGAAAAATAAAACCACCCCGTTCTTACCTTTTTCTGGTTCAGAGCTAGATGAACAAATCCTTTCCCACTCAGTGCCTGGGCATTTGTGGGGTCTTCTTTTAGGATGGCATTGAAATCAAATATGGCAGTTTTCTTCAGCCCAAGATGCCCGTAACACCGGGCCCGGCTAAGAAGCGAATCGACAGCATAACCTCCTGGAGTAAAACAGAAAGCGTGCATGAAAATGAAACATTATCAGTGAAACATTAATGAAAATTGCTTGCACAAATGTTACATCAGTCAAAATGCTGCATATTAAGAGAAATTTGCACTAAAATCCTTATGAATTTTCATGAGGATCGTAGGTTTTTTGTTTGTTTGTTTTTGCTTTTTGCAAATTGCTGCTAAATGTGTAGAAGTGAATTTAAGATTGGGGAAATTAGTGATTGGAGAAGTGAATTTGACAGATCCTTACATGCCTAATCTGAGATAGAACCTTTTCCGTCATCCTAATTAATTCTGATTAGTACTTGTTAGGATCTGTCTAAGATTAGTATTTAATAGCTGCTTTTTTCTGTTATTGTTTTTAATTTTGCATTTTGCAGTTCAAGGTGGTGTGCATAGCTTCTCTCCCTTTCTCCATTATATCTTCACAACAACCCTGTGAGGGAGATGAGGCTGAGAGAAGCAGTGACTGGCCCAAGGTCACCCAGTGAGTTTCTTGGCTGAGTAGGGATTTGTAACCCTGGTCTCCTAGTCCCTAGTCCCAAGGCTTTAACTGCTGCATGGACAGGATTATTATTATTATTATTATTATTATTATTATTATTATTATTGGAGGTGCCCTGGCTCTGCTAAGCCCCAACTTAGTCACAGGTTCACCAGTTTAGTCGAAACTAGACCTAACACCCATTGGTTCCTTCTCTGGGCTCTTGACTGCTTCTCAGTGACTGTCAACTGACTATCACACGACCCAGTCTGAAAAGACTTGTTGCCTCAGCAATCCTCCCTGCGAGGTACAACAAGTCTCTTCCGTGATATGCTCTAGCTGCAAGCAATTCGGGTAGACAGGGGTGCCTTTTATCTCCCTGAACAAAATGGAGCTTTATTCTTTTGCAGGAACTCATGCCATATGCCCAGGGCCCAGAAAACAACCAATTCTGAACCTGGCATCTGGAGAAATAACAGGCAGACTTTTCAAATATGCAAAGATAGCAGGCAGATCTTTCAGATATTTGGGGCCCAAGTCATTTAGGGCTTTTAAGCACTAACGTGAGTATCTTGAACTGGGCCCAGAAAGAACTGACAAATGCAACTGTTTTAAAATGGGGGTAGGGGTGGGGGGTTACACTGACATTTAAATTCTACTCAGTATTGATCCTGAGTAGATTCCAATGTATAGTTAGCAGAGTAACAACTTAAACACATTGCAGGATTCTCCCCAAAATAGACCAGAGGCATTCCATCCAGTAGAGCTTTATTGCTACTGAAGGCAAATGAGCATAATAGTCACAAATCCAATACAGAACACCACACCAAAAGGAAAAGAGAGAGAAAGAGAGAGAATGAAACCCAGGCTCCTTCTGGCCTTACTTTTATAGTTAGCATGACCTTGACAGAAAGAAATAACAGAACCAGTTTAAACCAGCTGAACTCAGCTTCTCTGAAGGAATAACCCAAACATCATGAACCTTCTGCTTGTTTCTTTCACGTAGAGAAGCTTCCAGAACCCCCTTGAATTAAGTAGAATAGGAAAGATCACTACGCTATCAGATCAATGCTTTCTGTACTAAGAAATGCAAACTGACATATATGAGATCTGAATGCAATCCCAGGCAGTAATGTGGCTGCTATGATCTGGAAGCCATTAAAGTTCCCTTGCCGTCTTCAAAGGCAGCCCCACAAAGAGTGCATTGCAGTAGTCCAGTCCCCATATATATATATATATATTCAAGAACATGGGGAATTAAAAAACCCCTGTAGAAATAAAGGAGGAGAGACAGGTTTTGCACATTAGTATTGACCTGCGTGCCTGGTTTTGCGCAAAGATGGCTATAGTGGGGTGTCTCACCTGCTGCGGTGATGGCAAAGGAGAGGTAGACAATGGCTTCTTTGATGTAACCTCCCCCTTGCTTGTTCTTTAGGATCGTCATGGCCCTGGAGTGACAGTGGCTTTGCAACAATGCTCGATCTTCCTCTTTTAAAATCTTCACGACCGTCAGGAGGCAGGAGGTCTCCCCAGTTTGGGTCATTTTCTTGAGCAGCTTCAGTAAAGGAAACACAGAGAAAAGAGGATTCAGCATGAAGATTTAGGGATGACTCATAGAACTGTCGAGTCGGAAGGGAACCCAAGGGCCATCTATAGTGCAGGAATCCCAACTAAAGAAACCCAGGCAGATGGGTGGATCTGTCCATTCTGAGTTTTGGACATTTCTCATCCCCTCGCCTCCTGTCTTAGGTTCGGTTCTCCACATTTGCATGTCAGTTTGCAATTAAAAAAATAAATAAATTCCGTTGAAATGTGTCAGCATTTTAGTGCAAACTTCTCCTAACTACAACTTTTGCAAGCAATTTTCCCCAACACCACATATTTAGATGCACTACATTTATTATTCACACTTCCCCCCAATACACACATTTTTGGATTGGAGAAAGGCATTGCAAAATGTGGAGAAGTGTGAATTCCGAAGGATGGCTGTATTTCAGTTCAGGTATTGTTTTGGAAAGAACAAATCGGGTGTATGCAGATAGTTTCTGGGAAGCGGGGTAGATAGAGTAAAATTTCCAGCAGCTGGGAGCAGAGATTTCATTGCCCCATCTAACTCCTTTCCCTTTCCCAATATGCCTGGAAAAAGCAGATCCAATCAAGCAAATTCCTTACAGATTATAGGATCTTTTTTCAGAGTTGTGATGTGTTAAAATAGCACAGGATTAAGATGTTTTTGTTAGCTCTCCAAAGCCTAGACAGCCATGCCCTTGCATGTAAGCCAGGGCTATATGTCTTAGAGCATCTCTACAAAAAACAGCTAAAATAGGTTCCTATGTGGACACTGTGAGTTTCTGTGAGTCCTAAGCAAAGATGAGAGTGCCCTCTGCTGTTAAGTTATAGGTTGTTCTGAACTAGTTTTCCAAAAGTCAACAATCTTAATTCATGGCCAAAGGACGTGCGTTTGATTTTTGATTTCCTTTAAAAAATAAAAATGCTTACTATGCCTACAAGCACTTTGTGGATGACCCTTGCAAAAATTCCTGCCCTACCAATGGTTCACCGCACATCTGGATTTCAGAATGGGGATTTAGGACACAGCACGGATAGGGAATTGGAGTTCATAGCATCTGTAGGGTACCACAATTGTTACTTCTGGTCTGCTCTGACTGGCAGCCTCTCTTCAAGGTCTCAGGATGAAGACATTTTCCTTGCCTGCTACTTGACCCTTTTAAGTGGCAAAGTCAGTGACTGAACAGTGGCCCACTGAATGCAATGCAGATATTCTGCCCCACTTTCCCATGTGATGGGCTATTCATATAGTTTAGGTCTTAACTGATAGCATAAAGGCACTGGGTTGTATTCAACTGAGTCCTGCACAGAGTAGACCCATTGAAGTGAATGGGGCTAAGTTGGTCACACTCATTTACTACAATGGGCCTGTGCAGAGTAGAAATACCACTGTGGATTATTTCAGCTACCATGCAATGGTTGTGTGCTAAAAGCTAGTTATTATAGTGCAGCATCATTTGGAGTACAGTCACTCAAACAGTGAACGCTTCTCTCTTTCTAGGGTAAGAATCAGTTGTGGGCTGGACTGGAAAACCTGACCAAGAACATATTCTGGTGGCATTTCAGCATATCTAAAGAATATGACTGAGGAACTACAAGAGCATATCATACACAGCTTAGACAGTTTCTTTTTCTTTTTCTTTTTCTTTTTTTATATAATTTTTATTAGAGTTTCAAAAAAAGAAAATATCATATACAGAAAAAAAAGAGAAAATAACAATAAAAGTAAAACCATATGTACAACCAATCATTTTCCTTTTGGACTTCCATCAGCGTTGCTGACATCATTCATAGTTAACCTTTTAATACACATTCCATCTTTTTTGTTCCTATTGCCAGTTATTCCATCCTTCCTCATAATCTCTACTAAACAATATTTATTGATATTTTACAAAGCCTCTTTAAATCCCACTAGCGTTATTTTTGCCCCATAATTATTTTCCAAATAACACACAAATTTCTCCCAGTCCTTTATAAATTTCTGGTCCTTAGTATATCTGATTTTCCCTGTCAATTTATCCAATTCAGCATATTCTATCAGTTTTGTTCTCCACTCTTCCACCGTTGGAACTCCTTCCTGCTTCCACTTCTGGGCTAACACAATTCTGGCAGCTGTCACCGCGTACTGGAAAAGTCTACAGTCCTTTCTTTTGACATCCTTCCCTACGATACCTAATAGAAATGCTTCTGGTTTTTTCACGAAAGTATATTTTAGCATCTTTTTCATCTCGTTATATATCTCTTCCCAAAAGCTTTTAACTTTCTTACACTCCCACCACTGATGGAAGAAAGTCCCTTCTTTATATCTACATTTCCAGCACTTGTTGTCCACCTTATAGATCTTTGCCAATTTGGCAGGTGACAGGTACCATCTGTAGAGCATTTTCATCATGTTTTCCCTCAGTGAAATGCAAGCCGTAAATTTAATGTTCTCTTTCCACAACCTTTCCCAATCCTCTAGTTGAATGTTATAGCCTAGGTCCCTTGCCCATTGTACCATCACCACTTTCACTTCCTCATCCTTCATATGCCACTCCAGTAGTATTTTATACATTTTTGACAGGATTTTATGTTCGTTATCTATTATCTCTTTTTGGTAAGTTGACTCTTTTTCTACGTAATTTCTTTCCTTCAACTCCTTTTTAAACATTTCGTTTATCTGAAAGTAATGCAGCCAATCGTGTGTTAACTCCTTAACTTGATCATAGGGTTTTAATTTCCACTTCCCTCCTTCCTTGGTAACCATTTCTCCATAGTTTCCCCATTTCCCTCTCATATTAACTTTTTTTACAGACATCATTTCTAACGGGGATAACCAGTGCGGGATTTTTGGTTCCAATATGTTTTTGTATCTGTTCCATACCTCTATTAGAGCACCTCTAAAAATATGATTCGTAAATCCTTTATCTGCCTTCTTTTTGTCACTCCACAAATACATATGCCACCCGGCTTTGTTGTTGAACCCTTCAAGATCTAATAATTCCTTATTCTCCAACTTTACCCATTCTTTAATCCAGCACAGACATGCTGCCTCATAATAAAGTTTCATGTCTGGTAGGGCGAAGCCACCTCTTTCTTTTGTGTCTGTTAGTAATTTAAATTTAATCCTGGGCTTCTTCCCTTCCCATACATATCTTGAAATCGCCTTTTGCCACTCTTTAAATATTTTTGTGTCTTTAATTATGGGTATAGTTTGGAATAGGAATAGCAACTTAGGAAGAACCATCATTTTTACCATCGATATTCTTCCCCAGAATGATAATTTCATTCTGGTCCAACTCTCTAAATCTCTTTTTGTGCCTTTCCATACTGGGATATAGTTAAGTTGATATAAATCTATGTTCCTATCGGAAAGCCATATTCCTAAGTATTTAATCTTTTTCACAACCTCAATTTCCGTTCTTTGTTGTAATAATTTGATCTTATCGCCATCCATATTTTTTACTATCATTTTAGTCTTTTTCTTATTCAGCCTAAATCCTGCCATTTTTCCGAATTGTTCCATCTCCTCTAATATCTCTTTTATACTTTCTATGGGTTCTTCCACCGTCAAAACCACGTCATCCGCGAAGGCCTTGATTTTGTATTCATTTACTCCTAATGTCACCCCTTTAATTTGGCTATTTTGTCTAATTGCATTTAGAAGGACTTCCAAAACTACAATGAATAGTAGAGGCGAAAGTGGGCAGCCCTGCCTTGTACCTTTACATATCTTTATTTCTTCTGTGATAGAGTTGTTTACTATCAATCTTGCTTTCTGGTCCGTATATATTGCTTCAATGCCGTTAAAAAAGTCTTGACCCACCTCCATAAGCTCCAAGTTCTTCAACATAAATTCCCAAACCACATTATCGAAGGCTTTCTCCGCATCTACGAATATTAGGCTTGCTGGTTTATCGCATCTATCAGATAGATATTCAATAACGTTCACTATGCTTCTTATATTATTTCTTATTTGTCTGCCGGGTAGAAAGCCTTCTTGATCTTTATGTATGATCTTTACTAGTATCTTTTTTAATCTCTTAGCTAAAATTCCTGCGAAAATCTTATAGTCTATATTTAATAGCGAGATGGGTCTATAGTTCTTGACTTGTGTGAGGTCCGAATCTTGTTTTGGTATTATTGTAATAAATGCGTCTTTCCATGTTCCAGGGATATCTTTTTCTTTTAAGATGTTGTTCATTACTTTAATCAACGGAGCCATTAATATGTCTTTCATTTCTTTGTAGTAGCTGCAAGTGAATCCGTCCGGTCCTGGTGCTTTCCCTCTTTTTAACTCTTTTATAACTTCTTCTACCTCTTCCTTGCATATTGGTGCATTCAGCTGTTCTTTTTGATCTACCGGGATCTTCCTTACCATTTTTTCTTTCAAGTATCTTTCTATTTTTCTTTTGTTATTTCTATCTTTATTTCTGTATAGTTGCTTATAAAAGTCCGTAAATGCTCTCCTAATTTCCTTCGGTTCTGATGTTTCTTCTCCATTCAACTCAATTTTATGAATTGTGTTTTGTTCTTTTTTTTTCTTAACCTGCCAGGCGAGCCATTTTCCTGATTTATTGGCGAACTCGAAGTTTATCTGTCTTAATCTTTTCACGTTCCATTCAACCTCTTTATTAACTAACATTGCAAATTGGGTTTGGAGAATCTTTATTTCCTGTTTTATCTTCACGTTGTTGGGTTTTTTAATCAACTTTTGTTCATTGTTCATAATCTGTCTCAGAATCTCTTTTGTCGCTCTTTCTTTGTTGTTCCTTTTCCATACATTCTGTTGGATGCAGAGGCCCCTCATCACTGCCTTACTCGCGTCCCACACCACACTCGTTTTTGTCCCTTTATCCATATTATTCATAAAGAATTCAGTTAGATTTCTTTGTACTTTTTCAACAAACTTTTGGTCATTCCATAAATTGTCGTTTAGTCTCCACCTAAAAGATCGTTCTTCCAAACTTTTTAACTCCATTACTATTGGATTGTGATCGGAGATCACCCTCGCTTGTATTTCAATTCTTTGTATTCTTGGGGTTAACTCGTTCGAGACCCATATTTGATCTATTCTTGAGAAAGATTGATTTGGTTCTGAGTGATGGGTAAACTGCTTCTCCAATGGGTGTCTGAGCCTCCACATATCTACCAGATTACAGTTCTTCGTCATCATAAAGAAAGTTTTGGGTAGTTTCCCTTCTTTATTCATCGTTTTTCTTAATCTATCCATTTCTATTGAAGTCACACCATTCATATCTCCCATTAGTATAATTTTTTGGTCCATATACTCAAATAACTTCTCTTCGAGCGATCTAAAAAATTCTGTCTTGTTCCCATTTGGTGTGTAGATCCCAACAATTATTAGTTTTTCCCCTTGCCAATTAATTTGGACCGCAATGATTCTCCCTTCTTCATCTTTAAATAATTGGTGTGATTCGATTTTGTTTTGAATATATAGAACAACGCCTCTTTTTTTCTCTTTATCCGAAGATATAAATTCGTTCCCTAATCTTTTATTGATCAGAATTTTCCTATGCTTTCTTGCCACGTGCGTTTCTTGCAAGCATATGATGTCCAACTTTTTCTTTTTCAAGATATGTTCAATTCCGTTTCGTTTCTTCTTATCGTTCATTCCATTGATGTTCCAGTTCCATAATTTTAGCGTCATTCTTTTAGCTGTTTGGATTTGAGTTTACTTTAAAGTTTTTCTGTCCTTTCTCCTTCTTCCTCTTCCTCCTCTTCTTCTGATTCTCTCCCGGTCAATTCTTCTTCTCCTTCTGATGTAGAGTCTTCCTTCCTTCTTGCTCCTCCTTCTGCTCCTTTTGCCTCTTCTTCTCCTTGTTGTAGTTCTTTATATCTTCTTGTAAATTTTCCTATTTCCTCCGGACTTACTAGTCTTCTTTTTACACCTTTATAGAAGAACGAAATTCCTTCAGGGAATTCCCATCTAAAGTCGATCTTGTTTTTCTTAAGTAATTGCACCAGCGGTTTGTAAGCTTCTCTTCGTTTCAACAGTCTTATTGGTATGTCTTTGAATAAAATTATGTAATTCCCGTCTATGTATAATCTTCTCTCTCTATTCCTTTGGAGTACCAAATTTCTCATTTCTCTATCTTTAAAGATTATTAAACAATCACCCGGGAATTTCTTTAACTTATTTGTTTTGATTTTCATTCTAAATGCATTTTGTATTCTCTTTGCAACTTCTTCCTCCGGTAAGTCTATCCACTGCGCAATTTCCTTTGTCAATCTTTCTTTTATATTTTCGTTTTGTATTTCCGGTATGTGTCTCAATCTTAAATTCACTTCTCTCTGTTTTAGTTCATTCATTGCAATAGAGTCTTTCATTTCTTCCTGTGTTTTAATTAAGTCTGCAATCTCATTTTTCATCTTCTCTTCTTCCCGTTTCAACTCTTTCATTTCCTGCTTTGATTTCTTAAATCCTTCATCCACTCTCTTTGAAACCTCTCTGATCTGTCCCTTCAGTTCACTAACTGTCTCCTCAATCTTTTTATCCATCTTCCCGATTTTATTATCTACCTGTTCTAATTTCGTCTCTAAATTTTTCTCGCTTTGTTTTATTTCTGCAAACATCTTCAATATTTCTGTTCTAAATTCTGTTTCTTGCTTTGAGGGTCTCCTTTCTGTTGGAGTCCCCCCCTCGCCTCCTTTTTTTTGTGTATGTGACATTTTCTTAGGTATTGAGATATCAGGTATTCACACCACTTGCTTACTATACCGTTGCCACCCAATTCTAATTAATTATTAATGAAGTACCAACCAGAAGCCAACAGTATAACAGATTCAGCCTAAGGAAGAAAAAGAAAAATCAATAAAACAGATACAATTTCTGCTTCTTTGACTTATCACACCCGGAAGCTTTCCATTAAATATTTCTACCCCCCCCCCGGGGAAGGGGAGAAAGAACAAAAAAGAAGTTAAAAAAAAAATTGTTAATTTATCGCCTCTGTCTGTATCTTTCTGTTTTCTTCTTGCCCCTAATTGGGCTAATCCATCCGTGGCATTGGTTGAACAGTACACTAATTTGTCAGACCAAAGTCTAATTTCTAAAGTCAGGTAAGATTCAGATGTAGTTCAATTATAATCCAGAGGAGGGCGTCGAAGTAGAAAAAGAAGTCAAACCAGATTCTAATTTATAGGCTCCAAAATCTAATCAATATACTTTATACTGAGCAGTTCATAAAGTGTGAGCTGTTAGGAGAAGGAGTTTCTCTAAAGAAGTTTCTAATCAGCTGAGTTCACAAACTTTATACGGTTTCCTTTAGAGGTTTCAGCATTGGAGTGTAGTAATTAGATCAAGCCACAAGATGGGGCCAGAGAGCCAAGTTTAGAGGGAAAGTTTTAAATGGTTATTTCCCCTATTCTTCCAGCTCTGCCCCTTAATTTTGATAGTCTTATTCAAAGGGGAGGAGTGAACCCTCAAAAGACGGCCAAAGGAAACATCTAAGTACTCTTATCTTCTCAGCCACACTGTCTTTTAAGTCTCTTAGTCTAGCGTCAGAGTCGGAGATTCTTCTTAGCCCCGGGTTAATATGGCGCCGGAGCTTCCTCCTTGTGAAATAGTTAATTGCAGATACAGCAACAGGTGGTCCCTCTATATTCAATTTACAGTAACTCAGTGTTCACTGAGATTTCTGTTCTGTCCCAAAGTTTCGCTACTCCCCTTCTCAATCCTTTAGAAGGAAACTTAATGTCGAAAGTTACAGGGGAGGCGGCAACTGTAACCGCTAGCGGCAACTTACTTTCGCTTTCAGCTCTGCTGGTAACGCTGCGTCTTTCTTTTGTGATACCAGACAACCGCTGAGCTCGGATTCTTCTCTTTGTTTTCGGAGACTTCCTTGCTGTTTTAAAGCCTCAGGTCTTACAAACTTATTGTTGGAATCCGAATTTCTTTGTGTTGAGAGCAGAGCGCTATTCCCTGCAGGCTCGGGGCTTCGCTATTTGGCCGCTGCAATGGCTGCCCGATTGCCCGCTGCGCGTTCCGTCACACTCTTCACCTAGGGCTACCTGGCGACCGAACGATCAGCTTTTGGCTCCGCCGGGAACTTGTACCTCCAGACACCCTCCGGAAGGTCAACGGGGGGTTTTCCGCCCTCAAACCCCCTTTTTTCGGCCAAAAATAGCTAGGGCTTTCTCTCCCGAAAAAACCCTCGCCTGCCTCGGGTCCGCGCTCTACCGGAAGTCTTCTAGACAGTTTCTTTTTCACTTAGATTATTCTATGGTTGTTCACACACTGTGTATATCTTATTTTGACATACATTCAGTTTGCATGTTTATCTATTTCAGTTGTTGTATTATAAAGTTTTTATATTTGATATTCTCATAGAATCATAGAATTGGAAGGAATCCCAAGTGTCATCTAATATAACCCCTGATAATCACAGCTAAAGAATCCCTGACTTGCAGCCATCCAGCCTGTTTACAAACCGCCAATGAAAGATTGTCCACTGCCTTTTGTTTTCTGTACGTTTGTCTCTTCATGTGTGTGTGTTTTTGGTTTTTTTTACTCTAAGATTCAACCCCATTTTCATGTAATAAATGTTGTTCACATATCTATGGGTATCAAAATTGTTAGGTTTTCTTTCTATATATAGTGACTGAAAAATTCATTTCACTCTGTTATCCTTTATCATTTTACCTTGTTGCTTCCTTAGTGATGATTTCCCCTTCTTTTGCATGCCTTCCCCATCTTGCTGCTCTTACCTGGTTGCAATCATATAGAAAGCCTTTCTTCAACTGAAGCAGAGCCAGCCTGGCCAAGAAGGCAGATCTCTGGGAGGTTTTGGAGAGAGCCACCAACAGGACCTTGTGAGCTTCATCTAATTGATCCATTTGGTACAGAGCATCAGCACTGAGGAGCTGAGATGTCTCATCTGAAGCATCCAGGTCCAACAGGAGAGAAGCCAGCTGGTGAGCTCCAGATGCATCGCTGGAAAAAAGAGGGGGGAAGTAGGGGTGTTGCCACAGATTATCTCTCTCTTGTTCTCTAACACTTGTATATTAGGTCTTTCCAGTATCCAAACAACATGTCTACAGTAGCCCTGAAGGCAGCCCAAGAAAGATGGACAGCATTATTTAGGTCTCTGCAGGGTGTGCAAAGCAGTGTGTGCATAGCACAAGGAGCGGCTTAAAAGGCAAGAAGAACAAGGAATATTCAGTGTTATGTTGGAGGGCGTGCCAGGAAACAGGGAATTATATTCACATGTGGTGGGGGTGTAAATATGTACTATTTTTCCAGCAAAGGGTGTTTAAGGAGATAACAGAAATCACTGAGTTAAAGCTGACCGAAGGTCAAGAGGCAGCATTATTATCAATTTACAATGGGGTGGAAGGTTCGCAGACTATGAAGGACTTTATTGACAGCTTAAAATTTATTGACAGCTGCATGAAAGTGGAAGGGGCAAGCAGAATGTAAAAAGGAAGAATGGTATAAACAGATGTGGAATATAGCTATTAAGGATGAATTAACATGAATAATAATAATAATAATAATAATAATAATAATAATAATAATAATAATAATATTTTTTAAAAAATGGAAAGGAGTCAAACCATCACAAGAGGTGTTGAAATTTTGGGAGGTTGGATAGTTACAATGGAATGGTCTCGGTGGTGGGGTGCACATTTTATTCTTATTTATTTATGGTTATTATTTTGTCAAAATAAAACATTTTTTTAATTAAAAAGGTCAAGGAGAGCTTCACATGTGCAATGGGGAAGTGCCCAAGAGAGGTTGTTGGCCCCATCCATCTGTCAAAGTTGGACTGTGGGTGGCTGGGGAGATAAAGATTCGACCTGATGGGTTAAAATGCTTCCCCACTCCAACACAGGACTTTGCAGGTGCCACCAATCTGCTGAAAGGTGCCTGAAACACTTTTCCAGGCCTAGCTGCATCTTAACCTGCCTATAGGTATAATGATGCCAGATGGATGTCTGGTTGAGTGTGGCATAGCAGAATTGGCCTCCGTTTCCAATTTGGGGATACCTGCTGAGTCTAATTTGGCCCGCAGCCCTGCACTACAATATCAACTCATCTGTCTTTTAAATTATTGGCCCAGGGAGATTTGCTTACCCTTCTTTCACCTGGAATCCATCCAGCCCTCTTGGTTTGTTCTGATGGGGAGCTGTGCCCCTGGGGTCTCGGTTCCTTTCCAGTATCTTCCTTGCTTCCTCTTGTAGAACGATCAACAGGAAGCCCCTCTGGTTCCACGGTATGTAGGACTTGATGACAAAGCTGGTCTCCTCAAATCTAAACCTACAGGCAGTGATGTAATCCAGGGCGGTCAGGTAAGGACTACTGCCCCAAGCTCGGATTAAGCCACGGCCACAGAGAGCCTTGATGCAACTGCTGGGGTGTGGAGAGCTGTACTCTATGATCTTCTGGAAATCCTGAAGGGCTTCTGCACAACGTTTGTCATGGAGGTGGCAGAACCCCCGGAGGGCAAGAAGCTTGTTGTAATAGGTCTCCTGCTCAGAATCCAGAAGGTGGTTGCAGATTTCCAAGGCACTCTGGACACTGCCCTCCAAGAGGAAGCAGTCTGCCAAGCGGACATTTAGTTCGCGCCTTGTGCCCGGAGAAATCTGAATGAGGAAGCGAAGGGTTCGGATCACTGGGGAGAGAAGCTCCTTGCCACTGTCACTCCGGACTTCAGGTCTTGCACGGACAGCTTCTCTGTAAGCAGCAAACTCCAGATCCAGGGCTGCTCTGGCATGTTTTTCTATCCTCTCAGCATCCCCAGTGGTGAAAAGGGCCTCAAAGCGCCTCGCTGCCAGGCTGGGGTTTGCTTCAAAGGCAGCTGTCATGTCCTGTATCATCTCTGCCACCTTCCCGCCCTGAGAGAAGTACACAGCAGCCCTGTCCATAAGGAGTCCAGATGCTCTTTTGTCCCAGAATGCACCACTGGCTGCCTCACTGTAGGCAGAGACGCCTTCCTTGCATTTGTGCTTCTCCAAGAGGTGGGCTGCCTGGGCATGGGAGGTGTGGATGTCTTCTGGTGAAATGGCAACCAGGAAGTTGTAGCAGTCGCTCTGCCAGTTTTCCAACCCCCCCTTGCCGCAGCGAGTCTTCTCCTGAAGTGAGACGAAGTCAAAAAATGCCTGGATTATCCGCTGAAGGTGCTCCTTTTGCCGATTGCGCACAAACTTCACCGTCTCATCCCGGCGTTCTGCAAAAGCACGCAGATAACCTGTGACGCCATTTTGGAAGTGGGTCCGCGAGAGCACCTGGGCCAACGCCCTCGTGAGGGCCAGCTCCACACAAGGCTGGGCATCCACTAGAGAGTCGCATCGCCACAGCACTTCCTCGTAGCGGCCCAGTTTGAGCAGGGCCTCCATCTTGCAGAGAGAGGCAGCCATGTTGTTGGGGTTGAGGGTCGAGAGAAAAATGGCTGCCATTTCGACGGTGAGCGACGTGTAGTTCAGGCCACCATACTGAATCTTTGGTATGGGGCCGCCATCCCGACACCACTTTGATAAAGTGACCGTCACTTTGGCACATGACTCTTCTCCCAGGGAAGCCACTTTTTCGACAGCTGTTGCGACGCTGCAGCTGAATGCAGCTGTGTAGAAGGCAGTGGCAAGTGAAGGGTCATCTGCAGCCAATTGTTGCTCCGCCACATCACAGAGCTGCATCGCCTGGTCCTTAGAGGACATGGTGCCCTCTCTGTTATCAGCAACCATGTTTACTCCACTTCCAGGCCTGGTTTTTAAATATATATGTTTTTAGAAAAACAGATAGAAAAATGTCAAGACTTACCTTGTTTACATGGCTGCAATCCATCAAAATACATCTGAAGGGGTCATAAGGGGTCATAAGAAGAGCACTGCTGGCTGTTTTCTACAACACCCTCTCTCACCTGTTTCCATCCTCCATCCCAGCAAGCAAAAGACATTATCAGAGTCCAGGGACTCATCCCAGCCAGGCAAAAATACTCAAAGAGGGTGTGAAGCAAGGTTGGTGAAGGGTGTGGCCTGAGGAGAATTCCAAGGGGCAGACAGATATTATTATTATTATTATTATTATTATTATTATTATTATTAGGATTTATGCACTGCCCTATACCCAGAGGGTCTCAGGGCAGTTCACAGATAGGTCTGGAGAGTCACATTTGACCCACAGGCTGGAGGTTCCTAGAAGAAGTGTGTGTTTTTTTCTTAAAAAAAATGTTTAGAAGCTGCCATCGGAGGTGGTAACAATGAAACTGGTCAATCACCAAGCTAGATTCCAACTCCTGCCCCACACATTAAACACTCGCTTCTGTCTGAGACTCAAGAAACACCATAACAGGAAATGAGGCCGCCATCGGGGGTAGCAACGGAACTGATGGTTCACCGTGCTAGAGAAGAAACAAAAAATGTGATTTTAAAAAAAGTTTCTTCTTCCGTTAGATTCACAATATGTTTAGGGTTATGCGTACCCCTGCATCCCCCCAGAAAAAAGCACTGTCTAGAAGCATAGAATTGTAAAGTTGGAAATGGTCCCAAGAGCCATCTCGTCCAACCCCCTGCAATGCAGGATCCTGCCCACAGTCATCCCTGGGTGGGCTCAAACCACCAACCTTCTGGTTAGCAGCCAAGCACTCCAACCCATTGCACCACATGAAAAAAGAAGAAGACATAAGCTGTGCTCTTGCCGGAGCTTCAGCTCTGAGGAATCTTTGGATAATTTGTCCTGCCCTTCGAGAAATTTAATTCCTCTACCGCAAATGGGAGAGTTTTGAGGGCCCAGTTGCCAACAGATCTAAAGATAATATTGGTAGATGGACGTACAACTCTCTCTTCTGCTTTTGTTTATGAGGAAGAGCACCCAGTTCCATAAAATTATGCTAGAATAATGCACCCATGCACCTCCCCTAATTTTCTATCTTGGGGTGGGGGTGGGGGTTCTAAGCAGGGACTTGCATATCCTCTGAGCCCTAATAGGCAAGTGTGGGTTTTTATAGTGGGAGGGGGAATCCTCTTCCCATTTATCTGGCACCTTCCTCATCTGCTGATGGTAGTGGGGGGAAAATCAGAACAGAGAAAGCAAGAGTCTGTCAAAGGGGTGGGGACTCACATTTAAGAAAAGCGGTTGCGTGAATTCTTGGCTGGGGGTTCCTGGTGGCCCCCATCCTGCTTTCACTGGAGAGAATGGATACCTGTTTCAGGCTGTGTCTCCATCGTAGAACTTGTCTTCCATAAGCAGGAAGGCATGGGGGGGGGGACGAAGCAGGAGCAGCTCAGGCAACCACATGCTCAGCTGTTTCCCAGGAGACAGTAAACACTGCCTCAGACTGCTTGGTCCCAGCAGGGAGAGAGAGAGAGAGTGAGAACATGAAAGGCCCTGGGACTTCAGCCAGAGAAGCTATTTGTGTCTGCGGGCGGTAGCTGAGTGGCAGAGAACATGTTTTGCATGCAGAAGGTACCTGGTTCAATCCCCAGCATCTCCAGTTAGGGCTGGAAATGTCCCCTGTCTGAAAGCCCAGTCAGTGTAGACAATACTGAGCTGCATGGATTCAATAGTCTGATTTGGTAGAAGACAGCCTTCCTATGTAGAGCCACGTACACAGATAATGGGTTTTATCTAATGTTGGTGCTACTCAGAACGGACCCTTCAACACTAATGGACATGCTACCTCTGGTCCATTAATTCTGATGAATTAATATACAAACCAGGACACAATTATTCTTTGAAATTTGCACTACCCTGAATTTTGCAATTTCGTTCGTCAAGCAATGTGTACAAAAATACATCAGAGGAAAGTGTGCAGTTTAGTTAAAGCAGCACACAGAAAATGCCCCAAATTAATCAATACTGCATACAAAAAGGTGTAGATTAGGAGAAATCTGCACATAGACACTGATAAATTTTAATGAGAATTTAAATGTAAAAAACCCAAATTGTGGAATAAATGCAGAAAACTGCACTTCAGATCAGGAGTGCCAGCTTAGCCCTGCGACCGTGGATGCCCAGGGCCGTGGACGCCATGCAGCATGCATGCCCCTGGCATTGAAATTTGTGGGTGCCTAGCCCCTTCATGGGGAATTTTGTGGGTGCTCGGGCACCCAGGGCCCCAGAGAGTTGGCACCTATGCTTCAGATAAAAAGCAAACAAACAGAAAAACCATGCCTAACAGTTATGCCCATCCATATATGTGAGCTCAGTGTACAATTCAAACAAATTACCAACATGTTCTCTTGGCAAATGGTATGTTCCAAAAACTGTGTTTGCCTTGAATGTGAACTTAGTGGCAGAGCCAACTTGACAATTTTCTTACAATTCCTGCCCCAAGCCACTGCTTCCACTTAACTGAGTCTGTGTCTGGTTTTCCCACTTGACTGGGAGTGGCGGGGTAGGGGGAGAGTTAATTTTAAATGACTTAAGAGGGGTTCATTTTCTAGGTAGGGGAAAAACAGTGGGTGGCTGAAGGGTCAAGTTGCTGACTTCTTCCCATCTTGAAAACATCCCCATTGACCTGAGCCTAATGAGAGAGCTGTGGCCTAAAAGAAGATTAAATCATGCTGTAAGCCACCCAGAGTGGCTGGGATAAATAATAAAATTATTATTATTATTAAATACAGAAAGTGAAAGGTTGTCTGCAGCTAAAGCTGCATTCAGGTGGCAGTTTATTCCATTTTCCTAATGTTTCCCCAACTGTTAAGTTCCACGTTATATTTGCACTTTCACACGATGCAGCAGCTGGTCTGAACTATAGTGGAATATAGTTCAAGTTTTGGCAATCATTTCGGTATTCTTTGCAAATGGACCTGGAAGCAGATAGCGTGGAAATGAGCAGACCCATTCAAATAAATGATGTAGGCTACTTTCAGTGGGTCTACTGTATGGAGACAACTCAGAGGAACAACAGCAACATCAGGCATGCAACTTACCAGAATTTCCTACACGATCTGCCATGGTCAGGTAATTGTGGTGAGGTGCTTCTCCCACATGGCTTGAGATTCTTGCATTCAGAATATCTCCAAAACTGTATCAGAAATAGAATGAGAGAGGGAGGGAGAGGAAGAGAATACAGTTCTCCAGAACCCTGGTTAAATATTAAAGCATGCTACAAGGTATTTCTTTTGTCACTGCGCAGACCATGAATTTTTTAAAAGGAGGAGGCACCCAGGTGGTATGATCATTGTCACACAGAGGAAAGAGAGCTTTCGCCCTTCGATGGAAGCAGAAGTGGTGTATCCTAGGGGTGGACTTCTGGGTTATCTGCCAGGGCTACCTGCAAGTGGTAGGCATGGCCAGAAGCAAAAGTGGACAGGGCAAGGCATGTGAATTTTACCTTGCGTACAGTGGGCACAAGTACAGCAATTTGTGTGTGCTCATCCCTCTCTGTCCTCCATCTGGGTAAGAAAGAAACACAATCAGTTATCAAGGACCAAATAAGCTGTTTCATCTCAATCCATTTCTGCACATGTCTGTGACACCTTCCTCTTTCATCATAGAAGTATCTGGCACCTGACCACTCAAACCATTGCAGGATATTTTTAAGAACATCTTTGGATTTCACCACACCAAGCCTTCCTCTGGGGGCACTGAGCTGTCAGAAAGTAGAAACAGAACTTTCCTAATCTTTCCCTACCCAGCATCGTGTAGTGGTTAAGAGCACTGGACTCGTAATCTGGTGAACTGGGTTCGCTTCCCTGCTGCTCCACATGCAGCTGCTGGGTGACCTTTGGCTAGTCACACTTCTCTGAAGTCTCTCAGCCTCACTCACCTCACAGAGTGTTTGTTGTGGGGAAGGAAGGGAAAAGGAGATTGTTAGCTGCTTTGAAATTCCTTAGCGTAGTGATAAAGTGGGATATCAAATCCAAACCCTTCTCCTTCTCCTTCTCCTTCCCCTTCTCCTTCTCCTCCTCCTCCTTCTTCTTCCCATTAAATTCATAAAGAACATAAGAACATCCCTGCTGCTTCAGACCACTAGCTCATCTAATTTAGCATCCTGTGCTCAAAGTGGTCAACCAGTTGCCCCAAGGCCAGTTTTGCATGTGTTCTAACATAAATTTGTTTCAACACATTCTTCACATGTGGATTTAAATATATATATTACATTTATGATAAAACTGAGTGCATTTTCACATAAAATACAGATCTTTGTATGCATTTCCCCTTAGAATTTGAAATAAATTAAAAAATTAAAAAATTGTCCAGTAGCACCTTAGAGACCAACTAAGTTTGTTCTGGGTATAAGCTTTTGTGTGCATGCACATTACTGGACATTCCCCCCCTCCCCGACTGCATCAGACCAACATGGCTACCTACCTTCACCTTAGAATTTGGTGTGACTTTGCCCCTTTGTAAATGGTCTTGTGCATTTCCCTCTACAATAGCATATTTTTGTATGTGTCTTACTATATAGAGATGTCCACCACTGCAGGTAGATGACAATCCAAGCAAAGGGTAGGTCAGTAGTTTCAGGAAAGCAAGTCACGTACAATCAGCACCTTGGAGAGGGACTTGGATGCAGGTTTCAGGATCACTTTTTGTGTTCCTGCTGCTGAGCCAGAACATGCAAGTTGTTTCAGCAGTGACCTGGTGAAACAGGCAGATCTTTACAGGCTATGGTAGATATCAACTGAACTAGAGCCCCCACCCCTCTGAATGCCACATCTGGCCAATTAAAGGGCCGGTGTCTTCTTCTGCAGCCAATGACTTCTTTCAGCCCCTTTCATATGGCTGTTTCTTCTGGGCTCTCTTGAGCCTCCAAAGGAATCTGTGGACCAGTCATTAGAGTCTGGTAGCAGAGATTCAGGGTTCAAGGAAGGAGTTCAAGTGTTCAAGGAAGGAGATGCCATTCCAGTGACCATGACTCCATATGGAATGAACCAGGAAGTGGGTTCATCTCTACTTTGGGACTGCCATTGTCAGATTCCTGGTCTGGAGCAATTATGGCATCCCTCCCACACCCTCAAATACACACATTTTTGTATGCTTTCTCCCTGCTAAAATATGCAAAATCGTGCACATCTCCCCCATAAAAAATGCTCACTTTTTGTATGCATTTTAAAAACAAAACTGCATCAAAAATATTGGGGAAGTACAGAGTCTAAATGGTCACTGGGTTCCAACCCATACATTATTCTGAGAGCTGAAAATCAGGCTGATTAACTTAAAAATCCTTCCTGGATGAAATTGTCCTCCATCCTGTAGCTTTTATAGCTCTTAACAAAAGATATCAGGGGAAAATGTATGGAGGACAGATTTATTAACTACTATTACTTTTGAACTAAATAGAACCTGCATGCACTGCAGCAGTATAGCACTAAATATGAGACACTAAGGGGAACTAACAAGGATGGACAATCATCAACATCTATTGATACCAAGCTCCCAAAGGTATATGCTTGGCTGTCATTAGAAGCAATATTCTGGAAAGAGGGAAAACTTTCTAATCAAACAGTGCTGGCACTTAAGTCAGCCTTTCCACAACCTGGGTTCATCCAGCTGTTTGGACTACAATTCCCATCAGTCCCTGCCAGGATAGCCATGCTGATTGGGGCGCATGGAGGTTGTAGTCCAGAGCAGCTAGAAGGAACCAGGTTTAGAAAGACTGGCTTAAGTCAGTGGTGGCCAAACTTGGCCCTCCAGCTGTTTTGGGACTACAACTCTCATCATCCCTAGCTAACAGGACCAGTGGCCAGGGATGATGGGAAATGTAGTCCCAAAACAGCTGGAGGGCTGAGTTTGGCCACCACTGACTTAAGTTTTTCACTTCATTTTACTTAAAGCTAAATGTCAGCTCGTCTGAATTTGGAAGAAAACTGTTGGAGAAAATGTCTTTTTTTGTGAAATAGGGGGCACAAACACAAGTGTGAAAAAATAAGTTTTCCATTTCTTAATACTTAGGAGTGCTTAGGAGGGAAAAACACCCTCCATTCCCTTCTGACTTCATTAATCTAATTCTTGCTCATATATCAAAGTGTAGCGCATTTCCTTGTAAAAATGATTAAGCTGCTAATTAAGCTGTTTATAACTTGTTTCCCTGGTTGCTAATGATAATTAACATGCAAATTAGCTGAGGGAAGAGAGGCGCAGGGGTCCTCAGTTCATTACGAAGTTAATTACTGTTTGCATACTTAAACATTACAGTTATAAATGGTGGCATTTAATGTAATGGGCAAGCTGATAATTATGCCAGCGACATTTTGAAAAGTCATTTTCGCTCTGTGTTTCTCTCCCCCCCACCCCAGCCCCAACCCCAGGTGATTAATGTCTTTATGCTTGGCTGATAAACTTAGTTCAAAAACCAATATAAGTTGGGTACGCTAGTGTAACCAAATAACTTATCGTTTAACAATAATATGCTGCTTTCTCTGTTCTTGATTTAAAAGTAGGGAGGAGCGGAACTTGCAGAGAAAATTGGCAGCCCATTTGCAGTAACAAGCAGGTGAGACCTGAAACAAAATGCTGCAATCTATCCTTCCTCATACCAGGAATGCTCCATTTCATGGTTCCTGCCCTCCATGTCCTCATCCAGGACACTCCGTTCTACAATCTCCATTTTCCACCCCACCCCCCAAAAAAACCATGGCACCCAGTATTCTATGGCTACTATGCATGCTTAGCCAGCCATCATTAGGCTTTGTGAGGTATAGGTTATTAAATATATATATAGGTATTTCTGAAAATTGGCAGAATTTCTCCAGGCATGCTGATCTCACTCTCTCCTTCCTCAAGGCCCTCATTTTGCTCCAATACTTTTGGCACACACCACATGAGTTCATTGTTAAAGGCAGTGGCGTAGCGTGGGTTGTCAGCACCCGGGGCAAGGCAAGTAATTTGCGCCCCCTAACCCGTGGATTTGCGCCCCCTAACCCGTGGATTTGCCCTAACCCCAGATGTTGCGCCCGGTGTGGCCGGCCCCCCCTGCACCCCCCACGCTATGCCACTGGTTAAAGGGAAAGTGTGCTGGTCCCGGGGGCTAACCGAGAGGCGAGGTCAGAGTCCAGTCCGAGGTCGAGGGTGCTGTATTGAAGCCGTCCGTCAAAGCTGAAGCTGGGTCCAAGGCAGGGAGTCAGGTGGGTTCAGGAGATCCGGCAGGGCAGGGTGCAGGCAGGAACTGGCTACCAACAATGTTGCTCCTACAACTTGGGACTGGGGCTGGCTGGCTTTTATCTGCCCCAAGGCATAGGGCGGCCCCGGTCCACAGGTGACTCGCCTCTCCTGGCCTGGAGGTGAGCACTCCTCCTGCGGGAACTTAGTTCCCTCTGCCTCTCTGCCCTGAGCCTCTGCAGCTCAGGAGAGGCTGGAGGGTTACCGGACCCAGAGGTAACCTCAGCTTCCCCTGACGGGGCTGAGAGTGGAGCACCTGCGGGCAATGGGTCCGCCATCATCTCAGGAGCCAGAGCAGACTCAGCTGGTGCCTGCACCTGAGGATCCAGCACAGGTGAGGACCCTTCAGGCTCAAGCCCCAGCCCCGGCTCAGCTGGTTCTGGAGGCGGGGAATCCTGTGCAGGCTGGGATTCCTCAGGTTCAGCCTCCGAGTCAGAATCCCAGGCCATCACAGAAAGGGGTAGAAGTTCAATCCAGCAGCTCTGGTGCATATAAGAACCACCTGGCTGATTGAGACAAATGGTTAATCCATTCCAGTATTCAGTCTGCAACATTGGCTAAGTCACCAACCTTTCTGGGCCCATCACCACATATGGATCTTTGAGTGAATGCCATGGGTGCCAGCCACCCCTGCTCTGGTCATGTCCAGTAATCTGAACCTTGGGAAGGACATGGAGCTGGAGGATGAAGTGGGGACAAATATTACTCTTCCAAGTTCCTCCTCCAGCTCACTGTTCTTTCCACCTTGTGACCAGTGTAGGTGGGTTTCAGAGACTTCATTGGCACCAGGAGAAGACCCCAAGGGCACCACTGCACCCACAGGCATGGAATTCATGACGCCAATACCTCTAGAAGCATGATAAATCTAGACAGTTATTCCGCAATGCTCACTAATAATAGGTGTATTGTTTCTGAATGTGGAGGCTCAGAACATTGGGCTGTATCCATTGCTACTCCTACTCAGATGTTGGTGGACATTGACTCATTTCGATCCATTGATTAAAATGTGTCTTCTCTGAGTAGGATTGAGCTGGAGACAACCTACTGTCTCCAACAGAGCGGGATGAATAGCCATTGGGGCTCATAGCCATTCTTAGCTTTATCGTCTATGATTTGACTAATCCTCTTTTAAAGCCATCCAAGTTGGGTCCAACCCCATCTGTGAACTATTATCATAGACATCTTATCAACTGCCCCCCACAATACTATGAAATATTTGGAAATAGCCAGAACCCCACCAAATTCATATCTGTAGCAGCTAAGCTTGCTTCATTCTCCCCTCCACACATTAACTTGATAGTTTTATATTTTTTTGTAGGATGCTTTGAGGTTTTGCTACAATCAAGAGGCATATAAATTGTGTTAAATACATAAATATGTTATCTACTGTAATAAGAACTGAGCATCCATGTTCAGAGATGGGGAACCAGATGCAGGAGACAAAGAACCAGGAGATCATAGTCTCCTTCATCATGTACTCCTTAAGAACATCTTGTCATCCTAGGCTGGATAAGGTGTTGCTGTTCTTTAACTGGTTAAGGTGTTGTTGTTCTTCAACACCTGTCAGCCCTAGTCAGAATGGTCAGTAGTTAGGATGGAAGCTGTAGCCCAGCTACAGGTCCCTCAGCCTTACTTTAAGGAAACAATCCCAGACACTTGATGGCATCACTTTCCCAGTGTATGACTGCAAGCCAAGTTATCTCCCTCCCTCCCTCCCTCCCTCCCTCCCCCAGAATCAGAAAATAGTCTGGTTTATTATAGAACCCAGCCAAATTTGGTAGCCCTTTCATCCCTCAAGCCCTGTGGAAGCTGGTCCATGCAGACAAATGGGTAATGAGTATGTCAGTTTCCACTTCCCCCTTTCAGTATTCATAGAATCATAGAGGGTCATTCTAGCCCAGCCCCATGCAATGCAGGAATCTCAGCTAAAGCATCCATGACAGAAATCCATCCAACCTCTGCTGAACCTCACCTGCTTGCCTTCTTCCCTACCCCCACTCCATCGACTGTGAAGATTCCTCTTCCTTTGTCTTCGTGCTGCCCTTGTAGAGCTCAGCAAGGAAGAAGATGGGGACAAAACTTAGTTGGAACAACTTTGTCATTGGCTCTGGCTCCACCTGCTGTTGAGTTCCCTGCCTTCTGCCCTACCAACCCCAAAGGGCATCACCCCCTGAACTATTTCACATTCACCCACCCCATCACACCCACCAAATCCCCTCCTGCTTTCCTTTCACTCCTTTTTACCTGGCTGGGCTGGTGGCTGTGGCGGCAGCATTTGAGACAGGTCTTTATAAGCCCCTCTCCTGAAGAGCTGGTAGCAAGCTGCGGTAGGTGAGATTTATATCCAGAAAACAGCACAGGGAGAAATGGCTTGCAGACCTTTCCCTTGCCTTCTTGTTGCAATGGATATTGGATCCCCTTGCACCCAGGAGTTCTGCAATCAGATCTCTTGCATCACAAGGGGCTCACTTGCTGAAAATCCATGGAGTTGATTCCTGCATTGCTGGGGGTTTGGACTAGATGACCCCTGGGGTCCCTTCCAACTCTGCAAGTCTGTCTCCATGATTCAGTGATTTTCTGCAGAAGGGAGACTCTTCTAGGGCACACATCTGGTTCAGAGGGGATTTTTATTGAGACTGTAGCAAGGTGGTTTTTTTTTTGGAAGGGTTAACCTCCCCTTCTCTGTTCACTGTGGATCTGATCTGATTGAGAGTCCACCCGCCCAGAATACATATATATTTTAAAACAAAGATATTGAGTTGCATACAATGCTAGTCTGACTCAGAGTAGATCCATTGAAATTAATGGACACGACTAACTTGGGTTCATTGATTCTAACTGATCTATGCTAAGTAGGATTTAGCTGGATAGAGTGCAATCTGATTTATCCAATCTGAAGCTCAGCTTTCCACTTTACACATCAGTTCATGGCTGTTGTTTCTTTTAAGTCCTCATGAAAATTCACTAGCAATTTAGTGAAAATTTAGTGAGATTTATATGTAATCTTGCCTAACAGAATGCACTGGGGGTTTTTGAACAGAGGTAGGGTGGCCATCTGTCAGGGACTCTAGCTGAGGTTCCTGCACTTAGGTGACCTTTGGAAGTTCATTCCAGCTCCACAGTTCCATGATTCCATAGAATTCCATGATTCTATGTTTGTATGTTATTTTCAATAATATATGCATTTGTCTGCAAATTTCAAAGGGCGGCTGTGTTTCGCTTTGCACGTTGTTTCAGAAAGTGAACTGAATCCAGTTTCTCTACCATGCTTACTTCAGACCGTTGGCCTTTGGGGGAAACACTGCTTTTTTAGCTGGCCAAACTGTAGATGCAAAATCATTTCTCCCCCCTCCCCTTCCTTGTCATTTCAAGAAAAGCCATTAGAGGGTGCCAGCATTCTGTATGTAGTTCTTAAAAGTTCCAAACAAACATAGGAAGCCTGTTTGAGCTGGAAAAAGCAGAATTAATGAGAGGAAAGTGTGATGGAGGGGATCTTGGCTACTTTTTCTGCAACCAGAAATCTGCATTGAATGGGTGGCTTAGAGCAAGAAGAAAAAAGCTAAGGGGCTCCTTGTACCGGTCTCAAAAAGAACTGTTCGAAGCAAAGCATATCCATCCTTTTCTAAAATGTCACTTCAGCCTAAGGGCCTCCACTCACTTTTGCACCTATTCACCTGTTTTAGGCCAGTTTATAGGGAAGAAAACAAAAATAGTTTAAGAACTACAACAGCAATCAAATTCATCAACCTTGTTATTGAAATATTCATTCTTATTGAAATATTCATTCTTATTTATGATTCTGATCATTTCTCCCTTATTATTATTTCATAAAATGTATACACTGCTTGATTGTGGGGGGAAAAAGCCCTCAAACAATTTACAAAAAAAGGTAAAACAATAAAATGATTGGCAAAAACAAATAAGAACAATAATCTAAAGCGTTCAAAAAATTAAACCAACATAAAGACTCCTATTTACATAGGAGAACTTGTCTCCTGTATGCTTGGTGGTGGGGTCGTGAGGACTCTAAGGTTTGCTTAAGTGTTAAACAACTTTAGAAAAAAGCTAGGGTGGGAATAGCTTAAAGAGATCAGTGGGGCACAAAATACCGAGTTTTAATGGGCTGAGGGGAATGCAGGGGACCCTGTATCCTAGTACCATCTCTGACCAAATTTGCCAAGGTGGTCTCTGGTGTTGTGTTAGAAGACTTCAGTATCCACATGGAGGTTGCCTCTGTGCTGGCACTGGGACATTCCTTCCTTCCTTCCTTCCTTCCTTCCTTCCTTCCTTCCTTCCTTCCTCCCTCCCTCCCTCCCTCCCTCCCTCCCTCCCTCCCTCCCCCCTCCTCCTCCTTCTTCCCCTCTGCATTTTTCATGGCCACCATGACAACCATGGGGCTGTCTCAAACAGTCATTGGGAAAGGGTACACCCTTGATGTAGCCTTAAACCAAGCAATATGAAGGATGGACAATTGGCTCCTGTAGGGCTGGTGGGCCCATATGGAAGGACCACACCAGAGGGTGATAGGGTTCCTGAATGGTAGGTGGGATTTTCCAGTGGAGAATCCTGTCAACGTCCTGGTTTCACTATGGAATGACAATATGAAAGGGGTTGTTGGAACAATTGATCCCAAGTGTCCTCTTTGGCTCAAGTGGGTCCTTGGTATTCTGGGAAGCTTTGGTCTACATAGCAAGCTGGATGAAGACTAGAGTGCAAGTGGTGCAAGTTCAGCTCAGACGACTGGTTAGTGCACCTAATCATGCCTTCCATGTGGCAGTGCAGGCTACAAAGAAGGTCCATTCCACAGCTTGCATTGCCTCCTCTAGTAGCTGGCCAGCCGAGTCATTCCAAGTTACTAATTCCAACTGAAGGGGAGGAACTTGAGAACCTGCTGCAACCACCCACCCAAACATTTTGAGGATAAAGTCACTTGACTTTGGAGTGACCTTGACTCTTCAGTTATTGCAGTTCCAGGTGATGTATCCAATGCCAGACTTGGTGGTGTGTTGTGGGATCAGTTTCAGCTGATGTAGTCAGCTGATGTGGACAAGGTGCTTACAGCTATACAGTGACTATATGCCCTCTTGACCCTTGTCCCTCCTGTCTTATTAAATCTAGTAGAGTGGGGTTTGATTGGTTGGGTCTAACATGTGGTTAATGCTGCCTGCTACCTTGAGAGAGGCAGTGGTGTGGCTTCTCCCCAAGAAACCAACTCTGGACCCTTTGGGCTGGAAAACAACTATTGACCAGATGCAAAGGTCAAAGGTTGAGCTAGCAATGTCGTCCCAAATGCCTTCTCCAGGGGTTAATTTGTTTACTTAATCTACTATTCCACAATGACCTTGAAGACTAGCAACTCAGCGGCCTGCAGTTTAGCACTATGGGAACAAGAATGGACAGGCCTCAAGTTCAAACACTTCCTTCTCACTTCTCCTCTTCCTTCCCCCACAAAACTATGTAGAGGAGCTTTCTAGCATGCTCCTCCCACTGTAATTCTAACCACAGTTTGTTGTTACGTTCAAAGTGAAAACTGATTAAAATATGGTTTATTAAAACAAGCCAAGATGGAAGCTGTGCTTTCCAATATTTCAAAAAGAGTTTAAACTAGCCATGGTTTCTGATTTGGAAATAACAACAAACTGTGGTTAGTTTAAACTAGGAAGTGGAAGCTTTCATTGTGGGTCTACCAGAGAAAGGCAGAAGGGAGTGTTGAATTCACATTCCACTAAACTGAAGATAGGGGACCCATGGCCCCTTAGATGTTCTTGAAATCCTGCTCCCACCAACCCCAGTCAGCACAAACAATGGCTAGGGATGATGGTGGGTGTAATTCAGCAACACCCAGAGGCCCACATGAAACTGCATGAAACCAAGTCAATGTGTGAATTGCTGACTGAACAGTATGCATTTAAGGGGAGATGAATATTGCATTTGTGATCTTACGTTTGGCTCCTTCACCACAGAGCTGAATCGAACACTTATCAGAAAAGAATTTTGACACCACACTGATAAAATTTTAGTGATTGCATTACACGTAAGGGCCTTTTCTGTAGTGGTTCCCCAGTTGTGGGATGCTCTGCCAGTGAGGCATGCCTGTCTCCATCATTCATAACTTCCAGGAGGGATTTGAAAACATTCCTGTTTACCCAAGCACTTGGTGGCTGGAGAATACTGTTTCTGACAACACTGAGATTGCTGGATGGACAAAGGCTTTTTTAAAAACTGTAGCAGTTTTTAGAATGCTTTAACTCTTTCAGTTTGTTTTTTCTCTGCATTCATTTTTAAATTATGTATCTGGTTGCTGCCCTGGGCTCCTTGGGAAGGAAGGGAAGGATAAAAATTCAAATATTATTTTTAGTAGTAGTAGCAGCAATTGTTGGGTAATATTTATTAGATTTTCTAGATGTATGCTGTAATTATTTTACATGTTGATGTTCTGTCTATAATTTTATTATTATTATCTATTTTACTTATTTGTATACCTAGGCATATTGTCTGGAAATATTGACTGCTGCTTAGTTGTGTTACTTAAAAATGCAGAATCTATTGCTATGGCAATGATTACCGCCATCAGCTGCAATGCTATCAAATGTGAAATTTGCACTGTGTTTTCTAAATACTGATTTTTGTTGGGATGTATATATTCAAACACATATAATTAAATAAAAGCCATCACTTGACACTGAAGCTATCATGTGATGAAAGGAGTGCATGAATCAGCTTTAGGTCGATGAGGAACACTTTTGCACTTGTTTGGCTAAGCCGGCAAGCAGGGCTCTAGAAGTGGCAGCTTGTCTGCAGCTAAGCTCTACACAGAGGAGGCCCGTTGAAATGATTGGCTCTCAGTTAGCCATGACCATCAATTCCAATGGGTCTGCTCTGAGTAGGGCTAACTCTGGCCACAACCCACTGGAAGCTTTGAAACGGCTACAAATCTTCCGTGGCTTGAACCTGCTCCTTACGGTTCTTAGCCCAAGGCTAACCCATGCAGTGGCCTCCACATGTTGCTGTACTACAACTCCCATCATCCTCTGACCATTGTTCATACTGCTAGGACTGATGGGAACTGCAGTCCTGAAACAACTGGAGGGCATTGTGTTGGTTATTCTTGCCTTAGCCTGTAAAATTAACGGTGAGCTTGTTCAATGCAAAAGACCAGTTTTCGTTTTAAACGAAAATAAGTCCATCACTTCCCATTTCAGTGGCTCCAAATGCTTTCTCACAGTCTCAGCCTGCCCTCTAGACCAGCATCCAATTTTAAATTGGGAGAACAGGAGAAAGCAGACTTCCTTTGCTCTATAGTCAGTAGATCTCTTATCAGCCTGGGTAATCTGAGACAGACTTGCTGAACATTGACTTTGTTACAGTACCTGGAGCAAGTTGCTATATGTTAATGTAAAGCCGTAGAAATTACAGCCCAAGATTTCAGCATCCTAATTTAAACTTCCTCTTCTTTCGGGCTGAACAGAAACCAGAAGCAGAAAGCGAGGGGAGGGGAGGGGAGGAACGGGTGGATTGTGATGGGGAAGGGAGAGAAGAGGGAGACCATTCAGTGCATCATTTCAAGAAACCCCTTGTCTGTAGGAAGAAGGAAAAAGGATGGAAAACCTTGAAGTGTTAACAGAGGGCATTAGTATTTTCACTACGGATCTCAGCCATCTTAAGGGTACGGGTCCTCTGCACAATTGCCTGGGAGTAAACCCCATGGAGCAAAGTGATGCTTGCTTCAGAGTAAACACACAATAGGATTCTGCTCTAAGAAGTCCTTTCTCCCCAGATTATTCTTGTGGCGCTTTAAAAAAATAGAATCATAGAACTGTAGACTTGAAAGGATCATTTAGTCCAACCCCCGGCAATGTAGAAATCCCAGCTAAAGAATCCTAATGAGAGCATATGCAGAGTGTAAGAAATGCTAAACTGCACTTTCAGCCCTCTCATCAGGCAACAGCTTGCAAGACTCTTGTGGTTGATGGCGAAAGTTAAACCACTATAAAATTGCCATAGGCCAGGAATTGCTCATCTTCTAACACTGTGTATGCCATCAAATGCCAACAGTGCTCTTCAGCTCTCTATATTGGACAAACAGGACAAACCCTATGCCAAAGGATAAATGGACATAAATCTGACATCAGGAATCACAAGAGAAACCAGTAGGAGAACACTTCAATCTCCCAGGACATTCTATACAAGATCTCAAAGTAGCTGTCTTATTACAAAAGAATTTCAGAAATAGATTGGAAAGAGAAGTTGCTGAATTGCAACTTATTACCAAACTTAAAACCATGGAGAGACCTGGTCTGAATAGAGACATTGGATTCTTATCTCATTATACATGATAAAGCTTTTTTTTTGCCATTTCACCCCTTGCTTTTTCCTGTAAGACCAATTGCTGTCTTTAAGAGTAGTCAACAGGTTTACCACACCTATCAGCCAATCACCCATTCCCACCACCCACCACCCACAGGGTCTGGTGACTTCTGTTTCAGTGTATCTGAAGAAGCGTGCATGCACACGAAAGCTCATACTAATAACAAACTTACTTGGTCTCTAAGGTGCTACTGGAAGGAATTTTTTTATTTTGTTTTGACTATCTCACAGGGTTGTTGTGGGCAACAAATGAGAGGGGAGAACTCAAGTACAGTGGTACCTTGGGTTAAGTACTTAATTCGTTCTGGAAGTCCATTCTTAACCTGAAACTGTTCTTAACCTGAAGCACCACTTTAGCTAATGAGGCCTCCTGCTGCCGCCGCATCGCCGGAACACGATTTCTGTTCTCATCCTGAAGCAACGTTCTTAACCTGAAGCACTATTTCTGGGTTAGCAGAGTCTGTAACCTGAAGCGTATGTAACCTGAGGTACCACTGTATACCACCGTGAGCTCCTTGGGCGAAAAGTGGGATAGAAATACAATAATAATAAAAAAAGACAGGCAGCTCCCCACTTACATGGGAGCTAACATTCCTGTGTCCTGTGTGCACGAGTGAAAATTGCGCACGTGCCTTTCTGCCAACCGCTTTCCAATCCAAATCAAAAATATGGTACCAAAATTATCCACAACTGGAGCTGATTTTCTGGGGCCATCTGAAGGCTAGAGGATGTGCGGAAACCCAGCATCTGCCTCTGCACTACCATGCACATCAGATGTGGCTGAACAGGAGGCTGAGCAGCCTAAACAAGGCACCGCTGCACCTCTGGTCTCTTTGGGGCTTCCTCTGTCCTCTTCAGGCTCCGGGGAAGGTCTCATCGTGAGCCATGAGAACTCTCCAGCTCTCCCCTGCCATTTCTTGGTATGAATCAAATTATTGAATTATTTCCCAGCGCCGTGTATATACGCGGTCGTGCGCAAGGGGGGAATGCCTGTCATAAGCTATAGGTAAAGGGTAAAGGTACCCCTGCCCGAACGGGCCAGTCTTGACAGACTCTGGGGTTTGTGCGCCCATCTCACTCAAGAGGCCGGGGGCCAGCGCTGTCCGGAGACACTTCCGGGTCACGTGGCCAGCGTGACAAAGCTGCATCTGGCGAGCCAGCGCAGCACACGGAACGCCGTTTACCTTCCCGCTGGTAAGCGGTACCTATTTATCTACTTGCACCCGGGGGTGCTTTCGAACTGCTAGGTTGGCAGGCACTGGGACCGAGCAGCGGGAGCGCACCCCGCCGCGGGGATTCGAACCGCCGACCTTTCGATCGGCAAGCCCTAGGCGCTGAGGCTTTTACCCACAGCGCCACCCGCGTCCCGTCATAAGCTATAGTCACCATTAAAAGTTAGTGATGCAGCAGGGGGGGGGGTCCTGCAAAATGGTGAAGGGGAAACTCCCCACAACCTGATTCAGAAGTGAAGAAAGAAAACAGAAGCATTTTCTCTCACACAAAAAATGGAACTAGGTTTTTGTTTTGGTTTTCCTGCACAGTTGGAGGCAAAACAAAAGGAGTATAAGGGCCTCTCTCAAGCCCAACCTGCTTTACAATTCCCTCAAGTTTAAGAACATAAGAATTAGTCCTTCTGGAGAAGGGGAAAGGCCTATCAAGTCCAGCATCCTGTTTTCACAGTGGCGAACCAGAAGCCCCTAGGGAAGCCTACAAGCAGGACCCGGGTGCAACAGCATCTCTCGCCACTTCTGAATGCCAGTTGCTGGCATTCAGAGGGAAATTTCCTCCGGCGGACATATTGTTATTGATTTGCTTTATGCATCACTTCCCATGAGGCACCCCAAAGTGATATATTTCTGTTATGTGCAGTGGTACCTCAGGTTACAGACACTTCAGGTTACAGACTCCGCTAACCCAGAAATAGTACCTCAGGTTAAGAACTTTGCTTCAGGATGAGAACAGAAATCGCATGGCGGTAGTGGGAGACCCCATTAGCTAAAGTGGTACCTCAGGTTAAGAGGTTTCAGGTTAAGAATGGACCTCCAGAACAAATTAAGTTCTTAACCCGAGGTACCATTGTATTGAAGTTCTCACCCTAGCCACCAGGGGTATATAGTTTTCACTCAGGTCCACGTAAGTTAATTTAGGCGGGAAAACCCTGGGTTGTTGTCGTCACAATGTTGACAGCTGGCTGCCTATAAAAGCAGGCCGGCTGAGCTGTTTTCAGTTCAGTTCAGTTCCAGCTTACTATAAAGAACCACTTGGAGAAATCTCTGTGTCCACCCACAACTTAATAGTTTCACCTACGTGTTGTTCTGATTCGAACGTTAAAGATTTCCGTAGAAATTGCAACCTGGTTTGGAGTTCCTCCTTCTGCAGGAGCCAGGAGAGAGAACTTCAGCAACTGCTGCTTCTCCCACCACTGGGCTGCATTTGCAGGAAAAGCCACCGGTTAGAACCGTGGAGGAAAATTAGAATGTTAAAGACAAGAGTCCGTTGACAGAATCACAACGCTGACATGTATATAGTTCAAGGGGAAACCACACCATTGGAGTGATGTATGTTGGCAGCTGATAAGTTATTCATCACCAGGTAACAGACTGATCAATTTCACGCCTGGAGGTTTTTCTCTTCACCTGCTTCACACGCACACCCTGCTCTTTCTCCCTGCCCCACCACTAACTCTGAGAGAGAGAGAGAGAGAGGAGAGCACAAAATATTTTTCTAATTAAATAAATGTATGGTACCCACATTAGCAGCAGCCAGGCTTGTGAGCCTGCAACCGGGTGAGGGGGGGTGCGCGGGTGTTGCGTTGGGTGGAAAGGAGTCGAGGGAAGCGAGACTGAAAAAATGATTTTATTTTTTCATTAAATAGAATTATAGGCAGTTACTCAAAGCAACTGTGGGCCTAATTGAAAGAAAACCATTTCTTCTTAATTTACTTTCACGGTTCCGGATGATAAAAGAGCGTGCTGGCTGGAAAATTAAATAATAATAATAAAAAGAAACACGGCGCAGCTCCAGAAAAGTTTGACATAATGACAGGCAGGCACAGGTGGAGCAAGGCAGGAGGTGATGCACATTCCCTTTTCACTTTAACAAGATGTCGTTAAAACACCAGATGGGGGGGGGGCAGAGGACCCGACCTCCCTTGGCCAACCCCAACCTCCCCTCTCTTCCCAGGATTCACGCCAGTATTTCGCCATTAGCGAAACCAGAGAAGAACAGGGCCACATGCATGCCATGTCTTTAAACAGCTAGGGTGCTTCCTTTAGCAGTAATGACTCCCCCACGAATAATTTTGCAAAACGTAGTTAAGGGTGTCAAATGATGTTAGAAGACCCCTGTCCCCGCTGCTCCCAGGGCTACAATTTCCCAAGTTACCTGCTAAACCCTTCTGGGAATTGTAGGTGTGGGAGAAGGGAATAAGGGTTACCTAACCACTCTCAGCACCCTTCACAAATGGCAGCTTTCAGGATTCTTCAGGAGGGAGCCATGACTGTTTGAAGTGGCATGATCCTGCTTCAAATGTATGGCATGGCTGTGGCCTGGACAGGGCTGCATGGGGCTAAGTCCTTTCTCAGAGCAAGGGATGGAAGGATCTGTCAATTTCCGTTCTCTCAGTTTCTCATTTCTCCAATCTTAAATTCTGTTCTCCAAAATTCGCAGCCATTTCCAATGTTTTGATTTTTTTTTTAAACTCCGCATGAAGATTCATTAGCATTTTGGTGTGATTTTTTTTTTTACACAGTTTTGACAAATGTACCCATCTGTGCAATCAATTTCCCTTAGTATAATGCATTTTATATGCTATTTTCACTAATATCTTCATGTGTGCATTTCTTTGTACACAAGCTGAAGAACTGCAATGAAATTTTTTGATAAGAGCATAATTTTAATGGTAGCTTTTTTTTTGGTTCATCGATTGTTTCAGAAATTGAAGATAATGTTAGATTCTGTTTTAAATGCATACTGAAAATCTCCTCTATTCTTACTCAGAGTAGACCCATTGGAATCAATAAACCCAAGTTCATTAACTCCAGTGCGTCTATTCTGAGTAGAACATGCATTGACTGCAACCCAAAGCAATTCTTGTGTAAGAAACAAAATCGAGATTATATTACGAGCGGAAGAGATGGGGGAATCTGTCAATTTCAGTCGTCTCCCCCACAAATCTTGAATTCAGGTCTCCACATTTCTACATCAGTTTCAGTTTTATTTATTTAAGTCCTCATGAATATTTGTCAGAATTTTAGTGCATAGTTCTTCTAATACACACATTTCTGTATGCACTTTTGCCTAATATACACATTTCACACTGCATCTTTTGTATGTTATTTTCAATAATACTTTAGCCTGATGTGTACATTTCTTTACACATTATTTGGTTGGAGAACCACATCACAAAATTTGGAGAAGTGCAGATTTTGAAGGATAGCTGCGCTTTCAGTTCACTTACAATTTCAGGAAGTGCAAAAAAGGTAGATTTGTCTTTAAATGTGGGCTGAATCACTCTACCCTCCACTAAATGACCGGTGACATTTCTGGGGGAATAATCTGCAGATCACTGACATGTTACTAGGGGTGTCTGAGTAATTTAATATCTGCAAATTCTAAAGCACACAGACACAATCTGAGCTTCCCAGGCCAATGAACAGATTGGAAGGTAATGGTTGTTCAGATTTCGAATGTCTCCAAACTGTTTGATATAGTCTGCAGCTCAAAAAGAAGGAACAAAATGGTTTGGAGCCCCCATACATTAGGAAAAAAAGATGCTATGAAAAATCAAGGCAAATATTTTGTGATAAAATCAATACATAATGAAGTATACGGTTTTTGTGTGCAGATTTCTCTTAAAAAAAATTCAGGTCAATGTTGAAATGGATTTATGGACAAACATGTACACAATTGGAATAAATGGATCTGTCCATCTCTAGCTGCCACTAGATTTTGCCCAGAGTGAGCTTTGGAGTCAAAGTTGAACCAAACATCAATAAATAGAAATCTGAAAATAGTGTACAGAGGCAAGCAGTATTTCTCAGGATGCAGGTTTGCTTTGCCTAAGGTAGAGCGCAGTGTTCTCTGCAGAATACTTTCAGCTGCAATCTTGGGGTGCTAGGTGAAAAGGGAATCCCCTACAATGGGGGCACACCCCAGTGAGAGTTATTGGGGAGCAAACACTTTGCAGTGTGATGGGACTTTAACTGCAATGTTGCTCCAGGGGATTCTGGGAATGGCGGCTGCAAAATGGTGGCCATCAGAGGGAGCCTACTGATCTGTACTGACAAACAATGTTTTCTAGAGCATTTAAAGTATCATTGAATCCAGCGGCTGAGTATATGCCCATGCTTCCCAGGCAGGGGGTGCTTTGGGGGTGTGTGTGTGCAGGATGTGGAGGGTGCCGGGGCAGAGCAACCCATCCACAGGGGTGGAGTGGGCCGCCGATGGTGGACATTTGGCATGCCGCCCGCCTGCAACTCCCAAGCCTCCCCAAGCTGTCAAAAGGAAAGGAGAAGAGGGGAATACCACCAGCAAAGTGGCGTGGCTGACCCCTTCCCCTGACGGCTCGGGGTAGACTTGGGAGTCGTGGGCGGGCGACACGCCAAATGTCACTCCCTTCAGTGAAGACACCCGGGGCGGTCTGCCCCCACCACACCCAACTTCCTCCGCCTCTGATTGAATCACAGAATTGTAGAGTTGGAAGGGGACCAAGTGTTAACTAGTTCATCTAGATCAGCGCTTCTCAACCTGTGGGACCCCAGATGTTGTTGGACTACAACTCCCAGCATCCCTGAGCTCTGGCCTTGCTAGCTAGGGGTGATGGGAGTTTTAATTCAACAACATCTGGGGACCCATAGTTTGAGAACCGCTGATCTAGATGCTGTTGGTAGGTGTCATCCGCAGATAGATGGGAATTGATGGGTTGAAGATTCCCCATTCCTGCTGCAACATTTCTCCAATGAAAATAGGGACATCTTATTCAAACAACAACAACAACAACAACAACAATTTTACTATTTACCCCCTGCACATTGGACTGTGTTGCTGCAGCCACTCTGGGTGGCTTCTGACATATATAAAAAAAGATTATATATTAAAGCAAAACTTCCCTATACAAGGATACTTTCAATTGTCTTCCAAAGGTTGTGCAGTGGTACCTCGGGTTACAGACGCTTTGGGTTACAGACGCTTTGGGTTACAAACTCCATTAACCAGGAAGTGGTTGCTCCAGGTTAAGAACTTTGCCCCAGGATAAGAACAGAAATCACGGCCAGCGGTGCAGCAGCAGCAGGAGGCCCCATTAGCTAAAGTGGTACCTCAGGTTAAGAACTGTTTCAGGTTAAGAACGGACCTCTGGAACGAATTAAGTTCTTAACCCGAGGTACCACTGTATAGTTACTTATCTCCTTGGCTTGGGGGGGGGGTTACATAACTCCATTCCGTCCAATGAAAATAGAGATGTCCTACCATACTCTCCAACATTTCTCCAATGAAAATAGGGACAGCCTAAGGAAAAGTGGGAAATTCTGGGATCAAATCAGAAACTGAGATGGAGTCTGTGTATCTGGGACTGTCCATGGAAAATAGGGACACTTGGAGGGTCTGCTGCTCTAGGAACATAGGAAACTACCATCTATAGAGTGAGAGGTTTGAGCCATTCTAGATCAGTCTTGTCTGCTTATTGTTTAAAATCTCTGGAAGGCATCATGCCTACCATCCAATCCACATTCGGCAAGTTCCCTATCTTTAGGAAATACTTTTCAACATGGGCATGTTTACACCCACACCAACATAGAGGATTCTGGGGCACACATCAGAAGGTACTAATGGGAGTTGTAGTCCAAAACAGCTGGAGGGCACAAGGTTGGAGAAGACTGTTTGCCATGAATCAGCTCATAGAATGTAGAGAGATCGCATTTCGAGCAGGAGAGACAGAAAGGAGAGAAAGCCCAATTTTGGCAGAGGAGAGAGAGAGAGAGAGAGAGAGAGAGAGAGAGAAGGAAGAAGTTTATAGGAGGATTGGGGTGGGGTGGGGGAGAGCAGGAGACATGGTAAGTTAAGCAAATTTCCAGTTCTTTCCCCAAGAATTTGCTTCAAAGGCTCTTTCTGCCCTCAGCAAACGTTGGCTGTCAGAGCCCGTCTCCACTCTTAGGCCAGAACAAAACCAACCCTGTGTTCCTGTCCCAGTGGCCAAGGTGAACGGAGGGTCACTGCCAAGCCGCTACGGTGCTCTCCACCTGAGGCGCTCTCTGTGCGTGCGGAAGAGCAGGCTGCCTGGCGCGGGGCCACCATGGATGGCTGTCTTGGGCCCCCTCTGTGCTGCTGATTGTAGCTGCAGATCGAGGATAATCTCACCTCTCTTTGGAAAGGCTTCCTTTAACTCCTCCTGCAGTCAGCTGCATGCATCAAGCTCCCTTGCAGAGGTGCGGGTGCATTGACACAAACACACACACACATCACAATGGTGTAACTATATCTCCACTGCCAACCAGGTGATGGATCACACACACACACACACACACCTCCTTAAATTAGGCCCCAGTGAAAGGGCTTTCAGCACCAGGGAAGGCCAAATTATTTTTACCCTTAGCCTAACCTCATTCATCCCCTGCGCAACATGGAGGAGATATGCTCAGGCTTATCAGCACTACAACAAACCTATTGTCTGGGCAGGGCAGGAGGTTTTTTTTTTTATAAAAAGGACAATGAGATGCATTGTTGATGCTTCATTGCCAAAACGTTTTCATAAAGGATGCCCAGCCCAGGTTTGAGGGAGGGCATCTGGGCATCTGCAAAATCCCCATTTTCCATCTCCAGTATTTGCTCATCTCCTATCTCCCTATAGTTTCATGACGTGCTGTTGAATATATAGATAATAACTGTCATTTCCTGTTATCAGCTGATTGATGCAACGGTCAAGTCCCATGATCAGAAGTAATTCAGGCACAGAACCCTATATATTCTCTTGAGAATCTCAGCTTTCAGCTGTTGGTTTTCTTCACAAGTTTCTAGCCCTTATGGAGTCAGATATGGTTGCATGTTGGAAGATTCAGACCAGACCACAGGAAGAACATCTTTACATTGTTTAGTCGTTTAGTTGTGTCCAACTCTTCGTGACCCTATGGACCAGAGCACGCCAGGCACTCCTGTCTTCCACTGCCTCCCGCAGTTTGCTCAAACTCATGCTGGTAGCTTCGAGAACACTGTCCAACCATCTCGTCCTCTGTCGTCCCCTTCTCCTTGTGCCCTCAATCTCTCCCAACATCAGGCTCTTTTCCAGGGAGTCTTTACATAGTGCATAGATAAAACTATAGGATTTGCTCTAACAAGCGGTAAGGATGGCCACCAACTTCGACTGGACCAGATCAGTGTTTCCCAAACTTGGGTCCCCAGTTGTTTTTAGACTACAACTCCAATCATCCCTAGCTAGCAAACCCAGTGGTCGGAGATGATGGGAATTGTAGTCCAACGATAGCTGGAGACCTAAGTTTGGGGAACACTGGACCTATAAGCCTGATCGAGGAGGACCCTTCTTATGCTCTTATGGCTGTGTTTGTGTCTCATGAATGGAGTCCATTTAAACAGCTGTTCATTTAGAACCATGAGGACGGGAAACTTGCTTTATCCTAGAGGGGGGCCAGCAGCTCAGAAGTAGAGTAGCTTCCTTTGTAGCATAAAGGGCTTGTTTGGGGAGAGCAGAGCTGGTGTTTGATTGGAAGGGGCCCTGGGCTGTGCTTGCTAGAGGGCAGGACAGCTGGGTGGGCAGTGGCTGGCACCAGAGTGATTCAGCAGCAGTGGGGTCAAGCAGCAGCAAGCAGCCCAGGCATCTGAAAATGCCAGGAGAGGTAGCTGCAGTCTTTGCCACCTTAATTTCCCAAGAATGCCTCTGAATGTAAGAAGAGCCCTGCTGGAGAAAGCCAAGGACCGCTACCACTTGCTGGAAACTGCAAGAGAGAAGAGGGCTGTTGGAGTAGGCTTGCGAAGATGTATGAGACTGAATCAGATAAGTGCTGGAGATGCAATGAGGTTGAGGGTACATTCTTTCATATGTGGTGGAACTGTAAAAGGGTAAAAGAGCATTGGGAAATAATTTATAATGAACTAGAAAAAAAATGTTTAAAAGCACTTTTCTTAAAAAAACAACAACCCCAAAACAGAGTCCTTTTTGTTGGGAATAATTCAGATGGAAATTCCCAGGTGTCAAAAAAAGGTTATTTATGTATGCCATGACGGCGGCCTGTGTTTTTTTAGCCCAAAAATGGAAAACGGCGGAAGAAGATTGGAAGAAATTTAAAGTTTATCTTAAGAAATATTGTAAAATTAATGAGTGCTAAAATGTCGAGATTTGAGGGAAAAAAGGGGTTTACAGCTGAAAAAGATTAAGTAAAAGGAAAGAATAAGGGATAAATCTGAAGAAATTAAGTGTTAGAATTTGCTGAAATAATTTTGGGAATTGGGATGCAGAAAGGGGAGGTTTGGGGAAGTCTACGAAGTAAGGTTTATGAAAAAAAGGATATGAAATTATACATGTTTGTTTCTTTATTTGTTTGTATGTGTCTATAAAATTTTTTGTAAAACCAATAAAAATTTTATATATATATAAAAAGGAAAACAAGCGAGGTCCCAACCAAAGAAGAATGGCAACTTAAACTGATAGAATATGTGCAGCTTGTGGATCTAATTTATAGAATAAGAGAACAAGAAGAACATTCGTTTAAAGAAGATTGGAAAATGTTTATTGAATATACGGGGGGGTTGTCTAAACTTGAAAACGTTGGCAGCATTAAGATAAATTCAACAGGGTAAATAAGTTTTGAAGGAAGTAATAATGGAATACGGAATGGCTTAGTTTATATAAAATATGCAGGGATTTATGCTGTGCAAAATGAACCGTGGAAAGAGAAGAAAGGAAGCCATTGATATTTTAAGGTTGTTTAAATGAATATTCTAAATTGTGAAAGAGAAAATTTAATCAAAATTATATAGAAGAAGAAGAGAGAAGAGGGCTATTGCACTCAGGTCTTGCTGGTGGGCTTCTCAGGGGCATGTGAGAAGAGGGTGTGCTGGACAAGGAGGGCCACTGGCCTGATCCAGCGCCCAAGCCCATCTTACTTTCTTAATTGGTCTCTTGATGTAAAAACTCCATGAAGCTTCGTTGCAGAGCATTTTCTGCAGAGTAACTTTCTGTCAAGTTCCCTCCATGTAGTGATGGCCACTGACTTGGGTGGTTTTAAAAGAGGACTGGGCAAATTCATGGAGGAGAAGTCCATCAATGGCTGCTAGCCACCGTGGCTATGCTGTACCCTGGCAGCTGGAGGCAATAATACTGGGAACAGCAGGTATGGAAAGCGCAGTGGTAGAGCTTCTCCTTTGTACGCAGAAGGTCCCAGGTTCAGTCTCAAACGTCTCCAGGTAGGGAGAGCCAGGAGAACCACTGCCTGTTCATAATACTGAGCTAGATGGATGTCATGTCAGGCAGCTTCCTACATTTGCTTGGCCACTATGAGAACTAGGTGCTGGACTAGATGGGTCTCTTCTGGCTTGACCCAGCAGGGCTCTTCTTACTTAAAAATCTGTGGACACTGCATAGTGGAGCAACAGAAGGCTTGGGAAAAAAGGTGGCTTTAATTCTTAACCGTTTTCCTTTACAAATGCAAACATAATGATGCAAATCCAACTCACTAGTTTGCATATGTTATGCAGGTTGCAGAGTCCAACTTTTGGGAAACTCCACCCCCCCCCGGGCTATGTAGAGCCCTCAAGGGGTGTGCACTTTCTGATATACCCGTGACCCTTTTCAAATTTCTTTTAAGATGCCTTCTCATTAGTCAGCGCCAGAGCCAGCCCAGCTCCTAAGTGCAGCTGCTCTCAGCAAGATGCAGAGGTTCCAGCAGCAAGCTGAAAAAGTTACAGTCACCCGACAACATCTTTTGCCTGCCTGCTGTTTGAGCAGCCAACAAAAGCTGGGGCTCGCATTTGAATACAGCACTGTCCCTGGTTAAGCAAGGGAGGGAAACTTTTGAAAGCATGGAGCTAGAGCATGGGTACGCAAACTAAGGCCCGGGGGCCGGATCTGGCCCAATTGTCTTCTCAATCCAGCCCACGGACAGTCCGGGAATCAGCATGTTTTTGCATGAGTAGAATGTGTCCTTTTATTTAAAATGCATCTCTGGGTTATTTGTGGGGCCTGCCTGGTGTTTTTACATGAGTAGAATGTGTGCTTTTATTTAAAACGCATCTCTGGGTTATTTGTGGGGCATAGGAATTAGTTCATTTCCCCCCTTCCAAAATATAGTCCAGCCCCCCACAAGGTCTCAGGGACAGTGGACTGACCCCCTGCTGAAAACGTTTGCTGACCCCTGAGCAAGAGCAAAAGGAGAGCAGGGAATTTTGGAGTCCATAATTTAATCCCTGTAGCCAAAACTTTTTTGAATGCTGGAAAGAAGGGGGGGGGAATGTCCAGAAGTGCTACTTTTCTTAGATACATTTATTAGGGGGGGGGGATTACATCTTGTCCTGAGAAAAGTGACTGTCTAAAGTACTATGGAAAACATCAAACAACACCCTGGAGTTGTGATCAGTGCTGACAGTGCTCCAAAATCCTGATGTGTTGAACCAAGAGAGGGATGGGGAACCTTTCACCCTCCAGAAGTTGGCAAGGACACAACACCCATCAGCCCCAGTCAGCATGGGCCAATGGTGAGGGATTATGGGAAATGTAGTCCAACAGCATTGGGAGAGCTGCAATCTGCTAATGCCATTCAATCATGCTCCATTCCCATATTGCCGGTAGGGAAACTCATGCTTGGGAGGCTGAATGTTATCATCTGGGTCTCTCTATCTTGGACCCCGGTAATGCTACTTGCTTGCATGGATGGAGGATAGAACCAAGGGATTCAAATTACAAGAAATGAGATTCCAACTAATCATTAGGAAAAACCTTCTGAATGTAAGAGCTGTTTGACAGTGGAAAGGACTCCCTTGGAAGGTGGTGGATTCCCCTTCCTTGGAGGTTTATAAACAGAGGTTGGATGGCTATCTGTCAGGGATTTTCAAGCTGTGATTTCTGCAATGCAGGCGGTTGCACTAGATTACCTTTGGGGTTCCTTCCAACTCTTTGTTGTTGTTTAGTCATTTAGTCTTGTTCGACTCTTCAAATAAGTGCATCCGTTGGGAAAGGGCTGTAGCTGAGTATAAGAACATCGGTTTTGTACGTTGAAATCCCTGGGACCTCCAGGTGGGGCTGGGAAAGACTCCCATCTCAAACTCTGGAGAGGTGCTGCCATAGAATACTGAGTGAGATGGATCAGTGGTCTGACTAACTAATTTAGCCTGGACCAATCCATTGATTCCATCTTAGCAGTCAATAGCCTTGGATAACTGTGAGCTAGTGCAGCAGTTGTTGTTGTTTAGTCGTTTAGTCGTGTCCGACTCTTCGTGACCCCATGGACCAGAGCACGCCAGGCACTCCTGTCTTCCACTGCCTCCCGCAGTTTGGTCAGACTCATGTTGGTAGCTTCAAGAACACTGTCCAATCATCTCGTCCTCTGTCATCCCCTTCTCCTTGCACCCTCCATCTTTCCCAATATCAGGGTCTTTTCCAGGGAGTCTTCTCTTCTCATGAGGTGGCCAGAGTACTGGAGCCTTAGCTTCAGAATCTGTCCTTCCAGTGAGCACTCAGGGCTGATTTCCTTCAGAATGGAGAGGTTTGATCTTCTTGCAGTCCATGGGACCGTTAGTTCATCAAGCTCAGTATTGTCTGCAATGAGTGGCAGTGGCTGTCCAGGTTTCTGAAGACAGGAGTGCGTCCCAGCCTAGCCCTACTTGAAGATGCCCGGGATTGAACTTGGGACCTTCTGCATGCAAAGCAGATGCTCTGCCACTGAATTATCCCTTCCCCGGATTTACAATTCCTCATTCTCTCGCATATCAATTTCCTTTTACTATAGGTAGCTCAATGTCACCACTTGAGAACCCAAAGATACAGATACTTTTTTTTAAAAAAGGATTTGGGGAAACTTCCTGAAGAAATAAAAGATAGTTTCTCCACTTTTCATTCCAGATCTCCTCCCACACACCCTTGGTCTTGTTATGTTACTTTGGTGATAAGTTGTCGTAATAACCCAAAGATAGGTCATCGCTCACCATTGTGGAAATTCATGAAGAGCATAAATCTGAAATGAGGGCCATTTGTTTGGTTTGGAGAATCCAACCTCTCATACACTGGACAGATTCATTTCCCTTATCCCTGTCAGTTAATCATTCACCAAGTTCACATAAATCAAGGGAAGGCCTCTGCTCAGCTTGCCCGGGGAAGTAACGCCATGCTAGGAGATTCAGACCTCTTCCCAGCTGCCTACAGAGGCAGTCAAGGTGATCTGCTTATCTGAGGTATTTGCATCCAGGAGGAGAAAAGTAGAAGAGACTGCAAAATGCCCTTATGCCCTACAGCAGGGATGGGGGATCTATGGCCCTCCAGATGTTGCTGGACTCAATCTCTTGCCTCAATCTTAAACATGTCTACTCATAAGACACTCTTGTTTAGTTCAGTGGGTCTCACTCCTAAGTAAGTGTACATTTAGCAGGGGTAGGGGGCCTGTGGCCCTCCAGATGTTGGTGAATTACAACTCCCATATTCCACGTTTTCAGGAGTTGATGGGAGTTGGTTGTTTGCCAACACTTGGATGAACCATGCAGCCTAAATGAATGAAGCAGCCTAAATGACTGAAGGACAGCAGCCTAAATGAATGAAGCAAATACTATTCCAGTTAAAATATGAAGCATACAAAATAGGTTCTGATCTTCTTTTTCTAATTAAGTATTTGCATCACTCAGGTGCCCTCTGGCCTTATGGCGAAAGGTGAGGTATCAATCCAATAAATATCAAATGGACCTTGGGTGTGTGTGTGTGTGGGGGGGATACATACTCTGTCTCAAGGCAAATCTTAAAAAATGTAGTATATACACACTGACAACTGGGAAACACTGGAATTGAAGAACAGCCTTTACCAAAGGTGTCATGGGCTTTGAAGACACCCAAACTCAGGATGCAAGGGAGAAACGTGCTAAGAGGAAGGCACGCTTGGCAAATCCACACCATGATCAACTCCGGCCCGGAAACCAATGTCCCCACTGTGGAAGGATGTGTGGATCCAGAATTGGCCTCCACAGTCACTTACGGACTCACTGTTAAAACTGTGTTTATGGAAGACAATCTTACTCAGCTATAAGTGATCGCCGAAGAGGACACACTCCAAGTGCAGAATCAGTTATGGGTGCTGGCAGGACACTTGTGGCCCTCAGAACTTAATAAGCGCCCTCTTGGATGAAGCCAAGTGCCCATCTAGTCCACTATCCTGTTCTCACATGTGGTCAAGCCAGGTGCCTCAGGGGAACCTACATGCAAGACCTGACTGCAACAACCCGCTCCCCGCTTGTGATTCCCAGTGACCATCATTCAGAGGACTACTGCCTTCGACAGTGGAGACAGAGCATAGCCATTGTGGCTCGTGATGACCTGATCCTCTATGCATTTTTGTAATCCTCTTTTAAAGACATCCAAGCTGTTGCCTGTCACTACCTCTTGTAGGTGCAACTTCCACTGTTTTCACTAAGCACTGTGTGAAGTAGTACTTTCTTTTGTCTGTCCCTGAGTCTTCCAATAGTCAATTTCATTGACTGTTCTTGAGTTCTGGTATTATGAGAGAAGGAGAAAAACTTCCTCTTGATGCTTTGTCTCTCTTGGCAAGCCAAGTTGATCTCATTTTCAGTTTGCTTTGCCAACATCTAATGCAGAATTTAAGAGTGAACCACAACAGACCTGGAGTTCGGGCTACCATGATCGTCTTCCTCCCGCTTCAAGGCTTCGTCAATTAGGTTTGTTATGGGAAAGTCCACTTCAAGTCAAAATATGGGGCAGCTTTATTAGAAGCGAGTACCTGGGGTTAGAGTTTTGGCTGCATCATTCTTCATTTCCCTGAAGGCTTGGTGTGGATTTTCACAGAGTGCCAGAGGTCTGGCGAGCGTCATGCGCATTGTCTCTCTTAAGCAGCAAAGCATTCATTCCACCCAGAAAGATGGGGGGGAGGAGGAGAGAAACCCTGTGTCTATTTGGGCTATGTTTCAGTTATGACTCTGATATGAAAACTAAGACTATTTCAAACTTCTGCTTGGGAAACTCATGGGTAATTATACCTCCCTGATACAATCTCAGGCCTGTGTTATTGTGGCTTCTGTGGATCTCTGATCTCATCGTTCTCACAACTCTCCTGGGGCACACTTTGGAGCTCTTTCAGAAACTTTCGGTGTTGAAGCGGAGAGCATTTCTACAACTATCATTTCTATGACTAGCACATGACCTGGAAAGGGACCCAGGTCTTGATCTTCCGTACAAGTTGTAACACAGAGCTTATGAACCACTGGACCAAAGTGCTAGGTGGCTTTGCTGAAGGAGAGAGCATGTTTCTGACAGTTGTCTTAGACTAATAGAATCATAGAATTGGAAGGGATCCTGAGGCCCATCTAGTCCAGCCCCCTGAAAAGCAGGAATCTCAACGAAAGCATCCATGACAGATGGCCATCCAACCTCTGCTTAGAAACCTCCAAGGGAAGAGAGTTTGCCACCTTCTGAGGAAGTCCATTCCACTGTCGAACAGCTCTTACTGTCAGAAAGTTCTTCTTAATGTTTTGTTGGAATCTCCTTGTATTTTAAATCCATTGGTTCGGGTCCTACCCTACGGAGCCAGAGAAAAGCAGCTTGCTCCATTTTCCTTGTGACAGCCCTTTATAGATATTTGAAGATGGCGATCATATCTCCTCTTAGGCTCCTCTTCTTCAGGTTAAACATACCCAACTCCCTCAACCATTCCTCATAAGGCTTGGTTTCCAGAACCTTGATCATCTTGGTCACCTTCCTCTGCCCGTGTTCCGACTTGTCAATATCCTTCTTCAACCCATGGCCTGGGAACGAACGTTAAGCTTCTGACCCACTTGCCCAGAGCAGTGGATGGCCTTGCTAGAGGAGAGAGCATTCCAACAGATGGCCAATCCTAGAGTACAGCCTGTTGGTTCTGTGGCATTGAGTATCACAAGATGAGTTGTTGTGCACCAATGTGGATTGCTTTAAGAGGCTCTTAGGCAGAATCATGGAATATGGGGGTTTCAATGGCTAATAGTCAATGGCGAACTATCTCCAGGATGAGAGCCGGCATGCCTCTGATTACCTGGGATTCTTTATCTGTGATTCCTGCATTGTAAGGGGTTGGACTAGATGACGCTTGGGTACCTCCCAACAGTACAGTTCTATGATTCTGTACACAACTAATATGGTCCAGCACATTCTTTTTGTAAAGCCATTTCAGATGGTTTCCCCCCCCCTTTTTTAAAAAAAAAAACACCAATGAAGTGGTAAGTTAATTTCATGAAATAAATAAATAAATGTGTACATTCACACACACACAAGCAAGCACCATGTTTCTGGTGTTCCCAACAAAATGCAAGCCAAAAACAAGAACAACAACAACAATATCCTGTATGTATGAGTGTGTGTTTGATGGACTGATATAAATGCTGGTGTGTGTGTGTGTGTGTGTGTGTGTGTGTTCCTAGTCAGAGCAGGTAGGGAGCAGAGCAGCTGTGCAGATTTATCACACCCCTGTGACCAAAGGGGTTCCAATTCCCAGGCACACAATCACACTTCAGCTGCAGTGAGGCCTGTCACCACTTGGATCATCGCAGCTTAAGCTGACCCATAAAAATCAGGGTGTAAGGTTCTTCTAACCAGACCAATTCAACCCCCTGCCCCGGGCTTGCTTTGCTCTCATCATGACCATTTTAATTTCACTATGCAGGGTGGGGGGTTTTCTCTCTGCAACAGTTCTCACAACTCTAGGTAGCTCATTACTGAGTTTTGCAGTGGGTATTTCTAGAGAGCTGACGGATCTCCGTCTCTGACAGAGGCATCATGTTCTTAAAGAACATTCCTTAAGGGATCCTTATAAGCCTTCCCTAATTTTTAGCTTTTGCCATCTTGCAAATATTCAGACGAGGGATGGGCATTGTCAGATCCATCGTGAACTCATTTCGACTGGGTTTTTGGGTGGGAGGGGTTGGTGGGAGGGTGGCAATGTTTTGTGGCTTTTCTCAGGGCCATGCAAGAGTGAGGTTGAAGAGCCGAATGTATTCCGAGCAACAGACGTCTTGATTGATTTATGCGCCCAGCTCTCGAGCAGAAACGATATAAGCAAGCAATAAATCACGGGCTTTGCAGAAGGCAAAACGATTGCCCGAGACTTGTTTAAGCAAAGCACTCAAAGGATATATTTTTTTTATAAAAAAAGAAAAAAAACTTAGAAAGAGAGAGGCGGAAAGTGTCTATTTTGAATTAACTAGAAATGGGCAACCCTCCCCACCATACCTATTTCTCTGATTCATAATTGATCGGTGGTGTGGGATCGGGGGGGGGGGGATGATTAATTCAGCCCTTGTTTAGACTAAAACTGTGTCTGGGCTGCAGTACTTTAAATGAGGACCGCTATCACTGGCATGCTCCTATGCACACACCAAGAAGAAATATAATAAAGTTAAGAATCCCCACACATAGACATCTAGCATGTTAGAGGAAGAGGCTTGAACCCTTCTTCCTATACAACCAAGTTTTCCTTGTGCAGAAGACTCAGCACCGAGCACCATAACTTGCTCTTTGAAGTGCTGCTGTCCAAGTCTGCCACCTCAGTGAGAAGCAGGCTGCAGAAGTTTCCCACTGGATGTCTGAGCATTAATCTGTTTGCTAGTTTCTGGATCAGTTAACAACTTGGAATGCTTCTCCAAGCATCCAACAGTATCCTTTGAAACCAGGATATAAATTTAAATAAACAAATACCATACTTTTTGTGTATAAGACGCCCCCTATTTTGAGGGACTGAAATTTCAGAAAATGGGGGGAGATGTCAAAAAGTTGTTGGTGTTTTTTGGGTGGGATTAATAAGGGTTGTTGATCTTTTTTTAGGGGGGAATGCCGAAGATCGCTTACCCGAATGTGTCGCAAAATCCACTCCCATCTGTACCCTCGCTGGCAGAAGCTGCCTATCGCCTGCCCAATTGCCCAAGCATAAAACAACCCCCACTTTTTAGCATGATTTTAAAGGGGGGAAGGGGACGCGGGTGGCGCTGTGGGCTAAAGCCTCAGCGCCTAGGGCTTGCCGATCGAAAGGTCGGCGGTTCGAATCCCCGCGGCGGGGTGCGCTCCCGCTGCTCGGTCCCAGCGCCTGCCAACCTAGCAGTTCGAAAGCACCCCCGGGGGCAAGTAGATAAATAGGTACCGCTTACCAGCGGGAAGGTAAACGGCGTTCCGTGTGCGGCTCTGGCTCGCCAGAGCAGCGTTGTCACGCTGGCCACGTGACCCGGAAGTGTCTCCGGACAGCGCTGGCCCCCGGCCAATAGATGTGAGATGGGCGCACAAACCCCAGAGTCTGTCAAGACTGGCCCGTTCGGGCAGGGGTACCTTTACCTTTACCTTTAAAGGGGGGGAACCTAGTCTTATACATTGAAAAGTACGGTAAGTAGCATCGCCAGCTACTTGAAAGGACTTTAGAGTACACCCTGCACATTAATATTTATTTAAGACATTTATAAACTGCTTAATATATCACTGCTTAACTCAATGAGCATTACTCCCAAATATGTGTGCTTAAGATGGAGTTTCCATTTTGCACAGATTAGTGTAGGTGCTTCTGCTCCTCTTTTTTGTCCAAAGAAGCTTATGCTATGTGTATATTAAATATTTTGTAAAAGCACAATTAAAATGCATGAAGCCACCAAGAGATAGAAGTCCAGAAAATTATCATAAAGATAAATATCACAGTGTCTGGAACAAGACCAGTGGCTCCTGAACTTTTCCCCGCATGAACCGCTTGAAAATTTCTGAGGGTCTTGGTGGACCACATAATGACTCCCACCCCTCTGCCTCCTGTACAAATGCAACGTTCACTTCTGCATCTGGCCCTGTCCAGCACTGGCATGTGGCCCCCAGAAAGTTGCCCAGAATGGCATGAGGCTCTAAGCGTGAAAAAGGTTCCCTTCCTCTGATCTTGTTCCCCAGAGTGTCGTAGCAGATGCCTCTGGAGATGCATGGAGCAACCCCCTCCTACTTCTGCTGCAGGGCAGCTGGTGTTCAGAGGAATGCCGTCTCCAATTATTTCAGACAATGGTCTGAAATAGTCCAGAAATTAAAACAAAACAGAAAAAATGGCAAAATGCTGACACATTGATGCAACTGTGGATGCTTGATAAGATGATTCAGAAGCCATAATTCAACAGAAACATTAAGATGGGGTTGTTGGTTAAGGATCCCTCATCCTTCCTGTGAATTTATAAGGGGATCTTGGCTGCATCTGTGGAAATATTGTGTCCAAAGTTCAAGAAATAATGGTAGCGCTCTGTTCTGTTTTGGGCTGACCTCCTGTGGAGTCCTGTGTCCAGTTCTGCGCAATGTAGTTTAAGATGGATATCGAGGTGCTAGAACATATCAGCAAAGATGGTGAAAGACCTGGAGCCCAGATATGATTATGAAAAGTTGAAGGAGTTTGGATATGTTTAGTCTGGCGAAGAGAAGATTAAGAGATGATAGGATCATCATTTTCAGATATTCGGTGAGCTGTTTTACAGAAGACGGAATATGCCCGAGACCATATCTGACCATTAGTTCATCTAGTTCAGTACTGCCTACTCTGACTGGCAGTAGTTCTCCAAGGTTTCAGGAAAGGGTTTTTTCCAGCCTTACCTAGAGATGTTGGGGTTCGGAGCAGGGGCCTTCTACATGCAAGGAAGATTCTCTACCAATGAACTATGGCCCTTCCGCATAGACCCTATGCATGTCCCGTGTCTATGAAATACTGAATTTCTGCTGGATGGGTTTGCATTCTTTGGTTGGACAATAACAATGCAATATTCAGGAAAATTGAGAATTTCAAGAATGGTGTTTTGGTTCACATACTGTTTCAGGAAGTGAAAATTTGAGAAGTAAGCTAAATGAAATAAATGAATTCATCCCACCATCCCAAATGGGAGACCACAGAAAATTGAAAGAATGGAATGGGGGAAGATTGCTCTCCTCTGGGTCTGATCCAGAAGGCGATGCTCATGTTCCAACTTCTCCAGATCCTTCCTCTTGCTGAGGCCTCTTTGTGAAGCTCTTCTGTGGTATGGTAGCTGTGCCTTCTTAGCTTATATTGTCTCCTGCCTTCAGGTATATGCTTAAGTCCAAGATAAACACTTCCTCAGCCCCCTCATTTATTGCTGATCTAAACGCCCATAAAGCTCACCACTATGCTTGCTATCATGCCCTCTATCGCCTTTTTGCAAAATGTAATCCATAAAATGCTTTCATGGTAACCCAAGACATCAGCGGACAGCGATAAGATCTCCAGGCCCCCGTGACAGGCAGGAACTTGCAAGGATGGAGTTAATAACGCAAACTTTTGAAAAAAATGAAACTGGCAGAAGGAGATGGGGAAGGGAATAAAAAGGGCCGGTGTGGTTCTAATTGGGACCATGTGAGTCTCCTTAGAGAAGGATTAGAGGAAAGAGACAGGCCTCGCCCGGGAAGATTAGTTTCAATTAGATGGGCTGGAGGCGAAAGTCAGGACTTGGTGAAAGATTAAAACAAGGAGGGAGAAAGTTTGCATAGCTTTCGCTTGGGGCCTGCAAAGGAGGGTTCATTGAGATTCGGATAATTGAAGGCAAAAAGCTAGGAAGAAGTCACATTAATTGATTTGATACTGCCTTTTTTTGCTCCCCTAACCCACTTTGCAATTTTGTTCCTTAGCTTCCCCCAACCATATGTGCCCCTGGGATTTTATAAACCCTCTCCTTTTGGAAATTGGAAATATGGTGCCTGGAATATTCGCGGGATATTGCACACGAGATGTGCTACTTACCAAAGGCGGTTTGCTGCTTTGAAATTGTTGCAGATGGTGGATTGGACCCATCATGCAAATCAGCAAGGTGGCCAACTGACTGCCAGCATAGCTTCTGTAGGGCTGCTGCACTGGGGCTGAACCTGATTTTCCTGAAAATGGTTCCAAGTTCAATTCCCAGCAGATAGAAGTCTTATCAAGCTCTGCCGGAAACCCTGGATAGCTGCTGCCAGACAGCAAAGACCAGGTGTGGTGTCCCCAGATGCTGTGGGACTACAACTCTCATCAGCCAACATGGCCAATGGCTAAGGATGATGGGAGTTGTAGTCCAGCAACATCTAGAGGGCAACACCCAGACTATTCCTGGCACAGACAGCCCTGAGTGAGATGGGCCAACAGGCTGACTCGGTACAAGGTAATTCTCTATGTTCTATCCAATTGTTGACTGGACAACTCATAGTTTTTATGGTCATCTTTCAGCTTTGCATCAAGTATCCTGAACTAAATCAATGCTGTCACTGTTACTACCATACAGCTAAACTCCCCTGTAATCACATGTTACAAGGGCAGCTGTCTCAGCGGGTTGGTTTTCCTTCGAGGAGATCTTAAGTTAGGATTTGGTTCCACTGTGGTCTTTACAAAACTACAGTATGGGAGCTTTTCCTTCCAGCTGTTAAAACACTTATAAACATCCCGTTGCTGTACTCTCCCCATAATCACAAATCTGCCCAAGCAGTCCAGGAGGGATGAGCAGTGATGTAAAAATTCACTTTCCAACATGTTGAAGGGTTAGGCAGGGTTTTTTGTTTTCTTTTTTCTTTTGACGGGGTGTGTGGAAGTGGCAGATATCCAATTTGGGGAGAAAGATTTTCAGGTGATCCATTACTACACTCAGCTATGCCCCTTGGGAACAGGATATGCATTAAAAATTGAGAAAACATTTTTTTCAATCTATCAACAGATAGTTTTAACACTAAAAGCAGGAACGATATACAATGGTCATGGTGGTAAGGACATTGTCATATAACCTCCTGAATTTTGACTACAAAGCCCATGATGCAGTGCGACTATGATCACAGCATACATGTTCAGAAAAATCTGTATCCCATAAGATATCCATTCATTTTCAAAATGTCTGTGTGCACCACTCATCAGATAAAGAGTCACTAGCAAAGTGAATATTACAATGCAATATTCATAATAAAAATGTTATTGATATGATTAGTGCTGTCCAAGCACGCCCCCAAAGTGCAAGTAGATAAATAGATACTGCTCCAGTGGGAAGGTAAATGGCGTTTCCATGCGCTGCTCCGGTTTCGCCAAAAGCGGCTTAGTCATGCAGGCCACATGACCCAGAAAAACTGTCTGCGGACCAATGCTGGCTCCTTCGGCCTGTAAATGAGCGCCGCAACCCCGGAGTTTTCTGAAACTGGACTTAACTGTCAAGGGTTCTTTACCTTTACCTTTATTTTCCTCCCCAAGGTGACTTAACAATATCAGGAAACAAAATTCCTGACATAATCGAGGACTTCCGGTTCGGCGCCAGCGCTAATGGCTGCTCCCTCTCCGAGCTCCGGAGAGAGGACGGCTCTGCGAGTTCGGGTCTGACCCGCTACGGCAAGCGGGGGACCCCTAAAATCACAGGAACGGAGCCTGTGAACAAGGAGATTCGGTGGGCACCTGAAGCGCCCCCCTTTACCGCAGAAAGAGCCTTTTTAAAGGCTCCGGAACGACAACGGGGAGCGCGGTGCTGAGAATCGCTACCCAGCCCGCAGGGTGAAGCCGCGTCGCCATTAGTGGAGAGCGCCGATTCCCTTCCTGAATAATTTGGACAAAAAAGACCCGTGAGTAAGATTGAACCTCTATTCGTGTCAAAACTACTTGAAATTAGGCTGAAAACGGGAAAGGCGAAAATTAAGGAAGTCTGCCTTCCCCCGACTGCATGACAATTAAAGCAACGAAAGTTACTAAGCTGCATCCGTATGGGATATTGTCTTTAACTGCTTGAATCCGACATTTGGACTTTGACTATCCCCTCTAGCTTGCAGGGCAGAGGGGAGGAAAAAGTGATTTTATAAGCTGCATGACCAACTTAAAGGAAAAGGAAACTCTCTGCAGCCTTCAACCTGGCACAAACTGCCTATAAAACAAAGGAACACTGAACTGACTTTAGACTCCTGTGAAAGTAACAAAGTGGAAGTCTCATTGCTTACTTGTTACAAAGTTTTGGGACTCTGTGGACACAATATATCAGGGAAGGCTGGGACTCTATCTATTGGGAAAGTGTTGCAATATACATATAGAAGCCTCCTGATAAATTTGCTTTTTAAATACTCCTTGCCTTTGTTTGCGGACATTTTGATTTGCTCCCTCTAGAGGGTAAATTAAAAGTTGCTACGCCTTGGGACAGTGGAATTTTCCTTTAGGAGAAGGCTCTCGTGGGAAACGACCTTGGGATATGAGTGGCCCAGCAGATGAGATAAGCACGAGAGCCAAGACAAGGCAATATCAACAACAGCTACAGCAACACAAGAAAAGAGGCTCGATCTCAGGCATAACCCCTACAGTGACAACAGGACAAGAAAAAGGTACAGCAGTCTCCATGGATGCAGTGTCGCAAGCCCTTCTTAAGATAAACCAATCTCTGGAGAATCTAACAAAGCAGACGGCAGAAAATACCAAGAAATTGACAGAGAATTCACAGAAATTGACAGACTTAACAACAAGACTTGACCTGAATACAGAATCTATAAACAGGCTTACGCAAGAAAATTCTGCCACACGCCAAATTGCGGAGGAAGCTAGAACTATTGCTGGAGAGACCCAGGAAAAATTAGAACCGATTGCCAGGAAGGTCTATGACCACGACGCAACTCTGGCATTGTGGGAACTACAAAGAAAAGAAAGGAATTTGAAATTACGATCAATTCCAGAGGACGAAGGAGACAATCTTACGGACTTTTTAACGAAAGAGTTTGCTGATGCCTGGGAAGATCTAGAGGAAGACGAATTTAAAATCACAACAGCATTTAGACTGGGCAGAAGACAGAACAGAAAGGCACCGAGAGACTGTCTGATTACCTTGAGATCGAAGGAGGAAAGAGACAAAATTTTAAGACTGCATTTTGAAAAGGCCTTACAAATTGGGAACTCACCGATACAGATCTTTAAAGATATTCCTAAACATATTTTGGACTTGAGAGCTTCTTATAAGGATTTGGTCTACCTGTTGAAGAAGAACACCATTCTCTTCAGGTGGGAATTTCCACAGGGACTGTCTTTTGACTATAGGGGGAAGAAGGTGAAAATAAAGACGATACAGGATAAAGACAGGTTCCTGCAAAGAAACCAAGAAGATTTACAGAAAGGAACTGTAGACCCAATTGCTGAGCAAAAGAGTGTAATAGACATCTTGAACCTTTCGTTTGGACAGAACCTTCCACCACCAACAGAGGAGGAACAACAATTGGGAGCTGTTGGAGGAATACCAGAAAAATAACAAGATGGCCCTGCAATTCCTTAGCTGGAATTGTAATGGGATGAACATGCCTTTGAAGAGACGACAAGTATTCCATATTTTGTACAGAGAACAACTGGACTTGATTTGCTTACAGGAAACTCATATAACTAGAGCACACAGGAGACTGCTTATGAATAAAAAATTGGGACAAGAATTTATTTCGTCGGACAAAGTGAAAAAAAGAGGAGTTGTGATTTATGTAAAAGAGAAGTGGGCCCCAAAAATGATGTTTAAAGATGAACAAGGAAGATATTTAGCGGTGGAGATTCAGGTACAAGGAGAAAAATTTTTGATAATTGGGATCTATGCACCAAATGAAGGCAAAGCAGAATTCTTCAAAAAACTTCATGAAACTTTGACGGATTATTTGGAATATAATATGATAATCATGGGAGATATGAATGGTGTAGTTTCTACAAACATGGACAAGACACAAAGACTGACACTTACTAAAGAAGGGAGACTCCCGAAGACTTTCTTCGAAATGACTGAAAATATGGACTTAATAGACATTTGGAGAACAAGGAACCCTCTTGAAAGAGAGGGAACCTTTTTCTCCCAAGCAAAGATGACCTGGACCAGAATCGACCAAATATGGGTTACTAGTGGAATGGCTCCGAAGATTAAGAAGGTAGAAATCTGCCCCAAAACCTGTTCCGACCATAACGCCGTGAAGATGGAAATGAAATTTATAACAACTGGTCAGTTTAGATGGAGAATGAATGACACCCTGTTTCGAGATAGAGAGATCCACATGAAGGCCCAAAAAACTCTAAAGGACTATTTTGAAATCAATCTAAAGGGCGATGTGGAAAAAAGAGTGATCTGGGACGCAAGTAAAGCTGTGATGCGAGGGTTTTTGATTCAACAAAATTCAATAAAGAAGAGAAAGCAGAATGAGAAAAAGGAAAAATTTTTGGAAAAGATAAAAGAAGGAGAGAAAAAATTAAGATCAAAACCAAAGTCCCAGGAGATTTTGAGGGAGATTAAGTTGTATCAAACACAATATATGGAATTGATGAACCAAGAGATAGAGTGGAAAATAAAGCAAATGAAACAAAAGACATTTGAGTCGGCAGACAAATGTGGTAAACTTCTGGCATGGCAACTTAAGAAAAGACAGAAATTAAATACAGTCACAAGTTTAGAAGTGGATGGAAAGATTATATCTAAACCCAATGAGATAAGAAATTGTTTTGTGAGCTATTTTAAAAAACTTTATTCCCAAGGACTACAAAATGAAGAGGACACAGATAAATTCCTTAATAAATATGGATTACAAAAAATCTCTCATCAAAGCAAGGTGGATCTAAACCAGAGAATAACAGAACAAGAGATAGAGGGTGCCATTCAGGACATGCAACTGGGCAAATCTCCAGGGCCAGACGGACTGACTTCCAGATATTACAAATCTTTAAAGGAATGGTTGATACAACCGTTAAAGGACGTCTGTAATGAGATCTTAGAGGGAAAAAAGGCACCCGAATCGTGGAAAGAAGCATATATTTCACTCATACCAAAGACAGAGACTGAAAAGACTCAACTGAAGAACTACCGCCCAATTTCGTTACTTAATGTGGATTACAAAATTTTTGCAGACATTTTAGCAAAAAGATTTAAAAGAGTACTGATGGAGAAGATTCACAGAGACCAAGCAGGCTTTCTCCCAAAGAGACACCTCTCAGACAATGTTAGGAATATAATAGACATTTTGGAAAAGTTAGAGGTGAACATAAATACTAAAGCAGTTTTGATATTTGTGGATGCGGAGAAAGCCTTTGACAATATTTCGTGGAGTTTTATGAAAAAGAATCTTCATGGGATGGGGGTAGGACAAGGATTTGAGAATGGTGTGGGTGCAATATATTCCGAACAAAAAGCTAAGTTGATTGTAAACAATGTAATAACTGAGGAACTTAAGATAGAAAAAGGAACACGACAGGGGTGCCCAATTTCTCCATTGCTTTTTATTTCGGTCCTGGAGGTGTTGCTGAACATGATTAGAGAGGACCAGCAAGTTAAAGGTGTAAAGGTCGGAACCAAACATTATAAGTTAAGAGCGTTCGCACATGACCTTGTATTGACCTTGCAAGAGCCAAACACTAGTACAAAAAGAGTGTTGGAAATAATCCAACAATTTGGACAGGTAGCTGGATTTAAATTGAATAAACAAAAAACTAAAGTCTTAGGGAAAAACCTAACAGATATGGAGAAGAATAAGTTTCAAGAAGAGACAGGTTTGACGGTGGTTAAGAAGGTGAAATATCTAGGGGTTAATTTAACATCTAAAAACTTGAACTTGTATAAGGACAACTATGAAAAATGTTGGTCAGAAATCAAAAAAGATCTAGAAATATGGTCAAATTTGAGATTGTCAATGTTAGGCCAAATTGCAGTGATTAAGATGAATGTATTGCCTAGAATGTTATTTTTATTTCAAACTTTGCAGATTATTGACAAGATGGACTGTTTCAAGAGGTGGCAGAAAGACATTGCGAAATTTGTCTGGCAGGGCAAAAAGCCCAGAATAAAATATAAAATATAAAAATATAAAAATATAAAATATTAACAGATGCAAAAGAAAGAGGGGGATTTGCCCTGCCGGACTTAAAATTGTATTATGAAGCAGCAGCATTCTGCTGGCTGAAAGAGTGGATGCTCCTCGAGAATACAGATATCTTGGATTTAGAAGGTTTCAATAATGCATTTGGCTGGCATGCATATCTATGGTATGACAAAATCAAAGTGCATAGTGCCTTTAAAAATCATATTGTAAGGAAAGCGTTGTTTAATGTTTGGATGAGATATAAAGATCTGTTGGAAAACAAAACCCCTAGATGGTTGTCACCCTTAGAGGCTAAGGCCCACAAGAAAGTCAATATGGAGGTCGGATGGCCAAAGTATTGTGAGATTTTAGAACAGGATGGAGAGAAACTGAAATTAAAGAGCCATGAAAAACTAAAACCCAAAGTACAAGATTGGCTCCACTATTATCAAATAATGGAGGTTTTTAAACAAGACAGGAAAATTGGCTTCCAGGTGGAAAAATCAAAACTTGAGACAGAATTGTTAGAACCCAATACTAAGAATCTATCAAGAATGTATAACTTGCTGTTGAAATGGAATACACAAGATGAAACAGTTAAATTTGTTATAAAAACTTTTGTAAAACCAATAAAAAATTTATAAAAAAAACAACAACAAAATTCCTGACATAATCAAAGGCCAGAGTAAATGATGTCTTCACTTGATGCTCAAAAGACAACAGACCCAGGACACCGCTCTCTCTGATCACTACCTGGCATAATGACCACACTCAAGACTCTATATGGCACAATGGCCTCTCAGGAGAGTCTCAGTCAGGTAGGTTGAGTGAGGCTAGAAGAGCAAACCATTGATACCTCCAGGACAACTACTTGAACAGAGTCTGTTCCTCAGACTGCGATGGCGTTGCAAAACTATAAGGAGGCCCTAGTGAAACCACCTACTAGCTGCAATGTCATTACTTCTCAATTGCAGTGGCTCATAAAATTTTGCATCTCACCAGAACTCATATAAAATCGAAAGTACTGACCAGCAAAGTTTTTTGTTCTGAAAGTCAGGCCCTGAAGACAAGTATATAATGCCCAAGTCATCAAGCTCATGAGGAAAGGCTCCTTTTTGATCCCTGTACAGGCAGCAACCAATTTGCATGGGAGTTACATGTTAGATCCCCGTCACACATTGGTAGGGCCCATGTAAGCCCGCCCTGCCCTGTTCTGTCCCTTTTTGTGACATTTTTGTGACCTTTTTGGTAACTTACGGGTTCAGTGTGATGCACACCCGCATGGTACTGCACATATCAGACACGCAGAAAACAGTCGCTGCCTGCATCTCAGACAACTCCATATTGCATGGTCCACTGTTTCCTCCATGCCAGAAACTTCACAAAGGTGAGTGGCAGTTCTTCCAACTTTAAACAAATTACCCCACAGAATATACACTGTGCTATCAAAACCCTACACATCAACTATGTGTTTCATCCATCCCCATTGATTAAAAATCTGAAAACCTTCAAGAAATGGGCAAGTAGAAAATACTTCCTACCTGTGAGACCTTTTTCTCACTTTCCTTACAATCCAGTCATGAGCTTCTGCTTAGCTTAGCACTTTCCTTCCAGGAAGGACAATGGTGATGCAATGGCAATGCCCTGCTGTCGCAACCCAACGTGATCCACCATCTCACAAGCGACACCAGAGTATTTGTGGATTTCAGTGGCTTTGCAAAGCCAGAGGAAAGGCCTTGTTACTGCCACCTGCTGGCCACAGTGCTATTGCACTTGGCTTACGATCAGTCACAGAGACTTTTATGCCTCAAAAACTCCCCAAGCTCCTACATCTGCACTATACATTTAAAGCAGTATCATGCCACTTTAAACAGTCACAGCTTCTCTCACAGCTGTAGTTTGTTGAGGGTGCTGAAAAATAGGAGGCTCCTATTCTCCCTGAGTTACAATTCTCAGATGAGTTTTAACAACCAATCCCCTCTTCCCAGGGGATTCTGGAAATTATACATCCATGATGGGAAAGGGGGTCTCTTAACAACTCTCACCACCCTTAACCTTCAAAAGGGGAACTGTTTAAGGAAGTGGACGGTAAGAAGTTAATGGGACCCTCACCCCATTTTCAGGGGATCATCCAACCAGAACAAAATGGTGGGAAATTTTGGGGTGTTGGGTTGAATTTTTGGGGGGCAGGGCTTGTCTTAGCTGTTGTAAGTGATGGGAGGGCAGTGAGGACCTTTTCATTTGCCTAATAGGTATCTAAAGCCATTTGCACATAATAAAATATGTATTTTATCAAAGTAATTGTTGAACTGAAATACAATTAAGAAGTATATTAATAGTGAAATTTTGGGGGGTCCCCAAGAGAGTGGAGCCCTAAGCTATAGCTTGTTTAGCTATATATACACTTTAGGTTATGTACGCTTCAGGTTACAGACTCTGCTAACCCAGAAATAGTACCTCGGGTTAAGAACTTTGCTTCAGGATGAGAACAGAAATCGTGCTCCGGCGGTGTGGCGGCAGCAGGAGGCCCCTTTAGCTAAAGTGGTGCTTCAGGTTAAGAACAGTTTCAGGTTAAGAACGGACCTCTGGAACGAATTAAGTACTTAACCTGAGGTACCACTGTACGTAAATCCAGCATTGTTCCCATCTGATCATCTATCTTTGGCTTGTTGGATTTTCGAAGGAAGATATAACTGCTGCAGGTAGGAGCCTCTTCCATCCAAACTGGGCCCAGAGTGCATAGTCAGGGTTTGATTCTCCCACTTGTGCCATTTCCCCTCCCAAAATTGCTTTGAAACTGCTACGTATCCCCTGGAGGGTACATTTTCAGGGCAGATAGAAGTTCAGGAGGATAGTGTTTTCTTTGTGTCTCTCCAGCTCTTAGTCTGGGGATTGGGGGCTGGGAGTCCTCTCTCCCCATCCCTGCTCCCCATCCATCAGATGATCTTGGCTGAAGGTCACTATCTGAGAGGTCACTATCAGATGGACAGGGGGAAATGTTGGCTCACAGCCCCAAATCGGATCAGAGCTGCATTGCACAGGGCTCCCTGCCTCCCCTGTCAAAACTCTGAAATATGGCCGGGAAACATACATCCAATTGATCCATATTAGATCAATCTTCTGTATTTGCCTTCTTTCCTTTACAGATTTCATCGGAAGATTGCAAAAGCACAGGAATTAACAATGCTGAGTCAATTACGCTTAAATGCGTTTTCACAGCAGGGCCAAAGAAACATTAGTACTAATCAAAACCACCACATCAACAGGAATTCCCAAGCAGATTTCCCCCTCCCCTTCTCCCTCCTGCCCGCCCCCTTTTATGAGAATGTTCTTTCTCGGGGAACATCAGTAAAGTATTTAGCGAACAGGCAGAAGCATGAGCTGTGAAAATGTGATAAAATAATTCATTTCCTCGTTGCAGTGGGGAAGAAAATCTGTTCTCTTGTATAGATTACGGTGGACCCAAACATTTGCATTTAAGCTAATATCCATCACCAGCAGGAGGGGGCGTGAGCGGTACGAAAAATGATCGGGCCATCAAGCTAACTACAAGGCCACATCTTTCACGCTCTTGGGAATGAACCAGAAGGGAACAGCCTTACTGAACTTAAGAACATAAGAAGAGCTCTGTTGCAGGATCAGGCCAATGGCCCATCTAGTCCAGCACCCTGTTCTCAGCCAGATGCCTCAATGGGAAGCCCACAAGTAGAAAAGGGAAAAGAGAAAAGCACTCTCACCAGAGAAAAGCACTCTCCTATCCGGTGGTCTCCAGCAACTCCATTGCTGCCTTTGATCATGGAGGCAGAGCATAGTCATCATAGCTAGTAGACATTGTTAGCCCTCTCTATGAATTTGTCAAGTCTTCTTTAAAAGGCATCCAAGTTGGGGACCATAACCGCCCCCTGTGACAGTGAGTTCCATAGTTTAACTATGCATACCCTCCAACATTTCTCAGATGAAAATAGGGGTGTCTCATAATAATAATAATAATAATAATAATAATGCCGTTTACCTTCCCGCTGGAGCGGTACCTATTTGTCTACTTGCACTTTGATGAGCTTTGGAACTGCTAGGTTGGAAGGAGCTGGGACTGAGCAACGGGAGCTCACCCCATCACGGGGATTCGAACCGCTGACCTTCTGATCGGCAAGTCCTAGGCTCTGTGGTTTAACCCACAGCGCCACCTTCGTCCCTTTCCAACATATATAGAAACATAATAAAACACAAAACATTTTTTTTAAACTTCCATATACAGGGCTGTCTTCAGATGTCTTCTAAAGGTTGCATAGTTAATAATCTCCTTGGCTCAGGGGTCACATAACTCCACACCCTCCAACATTTCTCCAATGAAAATAGGGACAACCTAAGGAAAAGCGAGACATTCTAGGATCAATTCAGAAAGTTGGGTGGTTTCTGTTAATCCAGGGCTGTCCCTGGAAAATAGGGGCACTTAGAGGGTCTGACTCTGTACTGACCCCTTCAAACTGAATATGGTGATGATATCATCCAATGGTCTCCAGTGCCCATTGGTAAGTGGTAGGGTGGAAGGCAAGGAACTCAACAGTAGGTGGCGCCAGAGCCAATGACAGGGAGAGCTGATCAATTTGACTTTTGTGCACTTGGCTGAGTGGCACAAGGGCAGAACTGAGACTAAGGAGGAAGAACCAACCTGCCAGTGCCACCTCTTGGACAGGTGAAGGCTGGCTGAAGACAGACCAAAGCTGGTAGGGCCTCCAGTGATATTGCCTCTTAATCAGCTCTTCTCCACTCATTCTTCCAGGTGTGAAAGGAGCCCGGTTTTGTGCCTTAAAGCTATGCCGAGATGAAGGAAAGGCAGCTTCAATTTCAGTTTATTATATAACACATATTGATATTGCCAATCTGACATTCTCTGCTTGAGATTTACTCAATGGTATCGATCATCTTCCCTCAAGGAAACCTGGAGGCAAACAAAACCTGTGCATATAGATCAATGCAGTCCCTGGACCTTGTCTGGAACAATAGGGAGGCTCCATAAAACACACTCTTATTGGTGACTATTTGTTCAGGGCAGGAAAAGGGAAGGGAAGGGAAGAGAAGAGAAGAGGCAGTAAAATTACCCTTTCTTTTATTTCCAGTACTATGGCAAAAAACAACCCAATGATAGCTACCACCAGTGGATAAAGCCAAAATTGCAATGACTTCAGGCTGCGAATATTCTGCCCTGGGGAATTTTTTAGAAGCCCCAAAATATGATTATTTCTAAAAGGATTGTGTCTTTTTTTTTAGGTTGGAGCTGTCGTGGCAAAAATCTGGTGAAGTCATGCCAAGTTCCTATTTCAATCTGCCATCTTGATTCAAAATGGCGCCTGCCATTCCAACACCTAGAAAAATCTGCCTCCCGCAACTTGGGAACCGTTGTGACAAATCTGGCAGTGATATTTTGAGAGGTGGCCGAACCTGTAGAGAACTGACAGATTAAAAGTATTGCACATTCTACCACATGTGGTGGATGTGCAAGATAACAAAAGCTTTATGGGAAATGATTTATAATGAGTTGAAGAAAATTCTTAAAATAATGTTTGTGGAGAAAAACCAGAGGCTTTTTTATTAGGTATTTTAGGTGCAGAGATACCGAAGGAGCAGAAACGATTATTTATGTATGCAGCGATACTACTGGCCCAGAGATGGAAAGAAAATGAAGTCCCAACCAGAGATGAATGGTTGATGAAGATGATGGACTACACCGAAATGGCAAAACTCACCGGGAAAATCAGAAACCAGGAAGAGAAGAACTTTAAGAAGGAATGGGAAAAATTCACAATGCACTTAAGAGAACACCACAAACAACTAAAAACTTTGGCAGGATTTGAGTAATGCTTGTAATGTATGATGGTAAAAATGGATTATGGAGAAAATAAGGGAAGCAGCTGAAAAAAAAAGATTGAAAATGGTAACTATGGAAGGGAGGACGGGAGTCAAAGGATTCAGCGAATCCTAAATGATGATGTTGATGTTTACTGTTTGAATTTAAATTTGCAATGTAAAAATCAATAAAAATGTTTGACAAAAAGAAAAGAAAAGAAAGTACAGTGGTCGCTCAGGTTAAGTACTTAATTTGTTCTGGAGGTCCATTCTTAACCTGAAACTGTTCTTCACCTGAGGTACCACTTTGGCTAATGGGGCCTCCTGCTGCCACCGCGCCGCCGGAGCACGATTTCTGTTCTGATCCTGAAGCAAAGTTCTTAACCTGAGGTACTATTTCTGGGTTAGCAGAGTCTGTAACCTGAAACGTATGTAACCTGAAGCATATGTAACCCAAGGTACCACTGTATATAGTGGATCTACCAGAATAATCTTGTATAATCTGTGACACCCATCTTGGATCTTGCAGGAGGGGAAGGGCTGTAGCTCAGTGAGAAAATATATGCTTTGCATCTGGAAGATGCTGGGTCAAAACCCGGCAGGTCCAGATCAGATTCTGAAAGATCCCTATCCGAAACCCTGGAGAGCTGCTGCCAGTCAGTGTGAACAATATTGAGCTAGATGGATCAAGGGTCTGCCTTGGTACATTCCTCTTCATGGATTTCACATTAATTTTGGCCCCTCTCTACTTCTCCTGTTAAACTTTTAGTCCAATTATTCCAATAGCTGGCTATTTAGTTTAACTGAATTAAAACTTCCTCTAAGGGCTTCCAGACAAGTTCAAGGGACATTGACAAACAAACAGGCCTTATAGAACCCACATGGGCATGTGTGTGCAAAATCTTCTCCCTTCCATGTTTAAATTAGGGGTGGCAACCTCCTCTTCACGGAGCTCCCAGCCACCCGGGTTGCCAACCGAAATGCGGGGAAAATGTGCTGACAGTTACCACTTTGCAAATTTCAAAAATGATGTATCATTAGGCTCATAAGCTAAAGGCATTAAATTAAAAAGCGGCGTGTTGGAAGGGAAGAGAGAGAGCGAGAGAGCGCAGAGCTTAGCTAATTTTTCCTGGTGGAACATGCAGGTTCACACTGTATTTCATTCAAGATCATTCCCATTGGGGACATGTTAAAAAAACAAAATCTTTCCATAGGAAATGCTAGATATAAGCAGAATGTTAACCTGAGACTGGCTTTTAGGAAAAACTGGACAGCCCTTCTTGAATGCTGGGGATATGCTCCAGAGGACATGCACTTCTTGAGTTGACTTAGCTCTGATTTGTAGAGAAAACAGCTTGACAGATGCAAAGTATTAAAAGAAAGGGGAACAGAGGAAGATGCCTATTTGTTCAGGTAACCCTACTCTGAGGCCACATGTGCCCCATACATTTAAAGCACTATGGCAGGACTTTGACAGCCGTGGTTTCCCCTCAAGGAACCCTGGGAACTCCAGTTTTTGAAGTGGGCCAAGAGTTGTTATGAGACCCTTAAAGAGCTACTGTTAAGTGATTTAACATTCAACCAATCTTCCCAGGGAACTGTAGTTCTGTGCGGAAGAAGAAGAAGAAGAAGAAGAAGAAGAAGAAGAAGAAGAAGAAGAAGAGTAGTAGTTTGGATTTCACTACCCGAAGGAGTCTCAAAGTGGCTAACATTCTCCTTTCCCTTCCTCCCCCACAACAAACACTCTGTGAGGTGAGTGGGGCTGAGAGACTTTAGAGAAGTGCGACTAGCCCAAGGTCACCCAGCAGCTGCATGTGGAAGAGCGGAGACACGAACCCGGTTCACCAGATTACGAGTCTACCGCTCCTAACCACTACACCACACTGGCTCTCCAGTGGGAGGCGGAATGGTGGTCTCAGTGCCCTTAAGAAACCACAGTTCCCATTATTTGTTGGGTGGTGGGGAAGTCAAAACTGTTTAAAGGTGTATGTTACTGGTTTAAATGTGCAGTAGAGATGGGGCCTGGCAGTCCCCTGTCTGAAAATATTTCAGAGTCCCCTGTTTGAGTGAAGCAACAGGCCTTTTGATAAGACAAGTGAATTGTTTTCAGCTGGGTCTTCACATCTAATGACTGTTCAACTCTGTTTTGCAGGAATAGCTGCTAGAACATTAAAGGATACTGGGTTTTCTCATGTTTCCTCTCAAGCTTGCAACAAGAGGAATCTGATTTCATTATCAAAGATCACAGTGAACTGGGGTGGAATCTTCATACCTACGAAAAATCGCTTTTAAAATGTTTTGAAAAATATATTGAATTTGTCATAGCTCACCAGCACCATCTAGTGTCACATTTGTATATGGCACCTTACAACACACTTTATTTGCAGCTGTATCGCTGAGTCCTGGATAATGGCTCAGAACGAAATTAGACACAATGATGCCATCAAATGCCTGCCAATAAAATCACAACCAATCAAAAATGGCTGCACAATGGTGTCCCTGAAAGCAATGGAAAGCAAAAGCAAGGGATGACAATGTGATGTCAGGGACTGGTTAGACACAGAGGGATAGTGAGAGGAACCAATAGGGAACCCCCAAGAGAAGAAGGCTCAGAGCCTGGGGAGTGGTGGTGGGACGGCAATGAGTGGTCAGAAGGAGAAGAGGGAGAAGACTGGGAGGAGATGTCAGAAGCTGAAGAGGTAACAGGGCTTTGTGAGCTGGGAGAGTCAGTGGCAGAGAGAAGTCCAGAAGCAGAAGCAGGAGAGAAGGAAGGCCAAGAGATGAGTCCAGCTGGTGAAGCGTCACAGGTGTCTCCCCCTTCTGCTGTGACAAGCTCCCCTCACAGCTGGTCTCCCAGAACCAGGAGAGGTATGAAGAGAGTGGAGGAGAAATTAGCACAACACAGTCTCAGATTGCTTGGGGAACACCCTTGAGAGGAGGGGACTTAGACAGTTGTGGGAGGGCAGGGACCTTCAGTCTTTGCAACTGCTTTATAGGGCTAAGATCTACTGAAGAAGAGTCACTGTGCTTACTCTTGTGCAGATCCTGCTTTTTATAATAAAGAGTTAACTCCACTTCCTTCCAGTGATTTACTGCTGGCTCGCTGCTGACATGCGAAGACATTTTTGTAAAACCTGAAGCAAACCACAAACACACAAACATAGAAACCTATTGTGTGTGGGGTTGGTTTTTGTTTTTTTTTACGCTGTGGAAAATGTCCATGAACAACAGTGAATTGTTTTGGCGTTCTCCTGCTAAATACCATCTGTATCCATTGACGTTTTCAACACAACGTTTGGATTTGTTGTCTCTTTTCAAGAATGCAGCCTATGTGTTTTTCAGCACAGCCAGTGTATCCTCCCAAGTATTCAGTTCCAGGCCTCAGCCAAGATGGGTATGTGAGCAACAGCTGGTAGCCATCTCCTAACAAGAGCTAGGTAACTGGTAAACAAACTAACCCTGTGAAATAAAGGGGAAAGAGTCAGATTTACAAAACCCATATTCATTTTCCCAGCAATGGAAGAGTAATGAAGAGCACGTGCGCGAGAGAGAGAGGGAGAGAGAGAGAGATGACAAATTAAATCATTTCTCATTTGACGCCCCTTTAAGTGTAACAGATCTGCCCTTGTGCTATCTGACAGGCGTGATTGATACGCTGAAGCCCTCCTCAGATTTTAAGCACACAAATGGAACAAAGACTCACTTCATGCCGGCTCCATGTAATTTACAGGCAGGTCTGGGCTGTACTTGGTAAGGGCACCCCCCAACACTCAGCCTGCTCCGTGTTTTCCTTGGCAAACCTCTCCGTTTTGGTGTTTGGACAACTACCTTGGGTTTTTTTTAAACAAGCCTTACTACCATAAGTAAACCACTCGGCTCGTCAGTTATTCCAGGGACTCCCTGGTCTTTGCTGCATTGGCTGTAATCCTTCTCTCCTCTGTGATAGTCTGCAAGGATTCAGGTTCAGCAGAAGGCTGGTCAGGAAGGGTGAGTGGGGCATCGCCCACCAACCTCCATCTGCACCCAGCCAGCCCTCACCTGCTTCCGGGCAGACCTGAAGGTGGTCCTGGCTGCCACCTTCCCTCTCCGTCTCAGCTTTTGTAGAACCAGTTTCAGGGGCTCAGATTGGATGACCCTTTGAATCCCTTTCAACTCTACTGTTCCACGATGCAGCAGGGAGGACGATGGGGACCAAACAAGAGTCTAGGCTTCCTGCCCTCCACCCTATTGGTCCCAGCGGGTACCAGCTATCAGGATGTTTGCCTATGTCTTTAGGCATATCCACTGTTAAACTTCACAGTGTGATATAGATCAGCTTCCGGGTGGTACACGTGGCTTGTGGGTGCGATAGGAAGAAGGCTAATGTCCATGCATTTAGATCTTGCCTTGTTTCTGACCTAGGTTACCCATTATCTACCTCTGCCTTCTCTCGCCTCACACATTGGAAGCTTCACATTGCAATCCTTTGCATTGCATTGCATTGCGAGCTACTGTGTTGTAAAACAAACGCTGTAAGCACTTCATGCATTCGAAACCTGTCCCCCTTCCTTGGTGGTCTTCCTGTCTCTCTGCCTGGCAACACATTTAGCAGCGGGGAACCTGCAACGCTCCAAATGTTTTTGCAAGCAATGTCCTCTTAATGCATTCTTGGATGCTATTTTATTGTTTCTGTTAGGGTGGAGAAGTGCAGTGTGAAATTCACAGTAGTGTGAATTTTGGAGGACAGCTGCATCTTGTTTTGCACATTGGTGTAAATTGGGTAGTTTCTCATTAATATGAAAGCAGAAGCTATTTTTTAGCAGAAGAGCACTGAAAGCACCAACAAAATACCCCCCCCAGCATAGCAATCCATCAAACAAAAAATTGGAGGGGGGGGGAACAATAGCAGAAGGTTCTTAATGCACCATTTCCCCTGATGATAACAAGTCAGAACTCTGCAGCCCAAAGGATAATTCAGGTGAGGGGAATTTTGAAAGTGTCGCTACACATAATTTACTTCCATGATAACACAATTGTAGTTATGTATATTCCTATAATCTTAAAGCATCTCTGTGGTCTTGCACATGATCTTTGTCTTCAGAAGTTTGCAGGTGAACTTCATGCAGCCATTGTAGCTTTGTTAGTAGAGGAAGTTGAAAATGGGAGGGGGGGGACCCAACAAGTTCAAACCAGTCTCAAGTTCACTGAAAATTTCAGGAGATGTGGAAGATGAACATTCCTGCAACATTTTATCAGTAGGTCAAGTAGATCTTGTCTCTTTCAAGGAGCATTTCAGCCACTGTTACCTCCCCAGTCCGATCTGTGTCTCAGACAGTTATCTACATGTCTACACAGGAATAAGTCCCATTGATTTCAACAGCTCTGGCTCCCTGATAAGTGAGTATAGGATTGCAGTCCTAGCCTCTTAACTCCATTCCGGGTGGATGACAAACTTTGTTTATTTAGGCTACGAAGAAAGGAGGGAGGGAGAGAAAACCTGACAGCTCCAATCAAGTTAATTCACCTGAAAGAGACCAACACCCCAGTTTATTTATTTTAAAATATTTTATGGAGGTAACCCAATCCAGACCATCTCCACATCTTGTTTACAAGGGCAGCCTTGGTGACAACATCTGCCCCTTGTAGCCCCCCAAAAGTGTGTGTGTGTGTGTGTGTGTGTGTGTGTTTAAATGAACAGCACCCAGAGACATATGCCAGCCTGGTTTTCACCCATACTCACATAATGTACAGCTCCCATATGGAGGTGCTGGGATATATATTATTTAGTACATTATAGCTACTACATATTTTGGAAGGTGGATTGTTTGTTTGTTTGTCTGTCGGTTCTCTACAGGTTTGGGTTCCTCTCAAGATATTGTTGCCAAAATTGGCATGAGCATTCCCGAAGCAGAGGAATTCGTCTACATTTGGGTGCTGGGCACCATTTTGAATCAAGATGGCAGACCAAATTCATCCTCATTAAATATTAGCTTCCCCCCACCCCACAAATTGATTCAGGGCTAGGTCAGGTTGGAGCCCTGGGTTGGTTTATGCACGAGTGCTGTAAAACGCAGAAATTATACCAAGCATTTAAGAATCACATTATTTCCATCACAATCTTTGGAACTCTCTCCTGCTGCACATCAAAAAAGTGCCTTGCATATCTATTATTGTCCATGCTGGGTCGCTCAACCATTGCTACAGTCAGGGGCGGAGGAAGGGGGTGCGGTGGGGGTGATCTGCCCTGGGTGTCTTCGCTGAGGGGGGTGACATTTGATGTGCTGCCTACCCCAAGCTGTCAGGGGGAGGGGGAGCTGAGCTGCTTTGCTGGTGGCATCCCCCCTTCCCCCTTCGTTTTGACAGCTTGGGGGAGGCTTCGGAGTCGCAGGCGGGTGGCCTACCAAATGTCCACCATTGGCGGCTTGCTCCACCCCCAGCTGCAGGGTGCGCTTGCCGCTCCATGCACCCAAGCAGTGCGCGTGCCTGAAAGGGCACCTCCGTGCCCCACCCCCTCGGGAACATGCTCCGCCCCCCCTTGGGACAGCACCTGCCCTGGGCAGCATGGGAATATGCTCTGCCGCTGGCTACAGTGTCCTTTATTTTGGCAGATCAGGATCAACAGGTGACAGTAAAAACTGCAAGGTTTTTAGCAGGGACAAATAGAATAAGAGCTATCATTTGACTATTGACCTAAACCCAGAAAATGTAATTCATATAGTTAGGTTTTTACCTTTATCTACTGTACATTTTATTTTATTGCTATGGCTGGTGGCTGATGCAAATAAAGATTATTCTGATTCTCATTCAAAAAAGTGCCATCTCTGCGCCTACAAAAGACCTCCCTTTTTGAACAAGCCTTTTAAGAGGATAGTGTTATCTTAGTCTGTATCTGTATTGCATTTGAAATTGTTTTTACAAAATAATTCTTTTTATTAAGAAACCAGAGGCCTTTCTCCTGGGCATGGTCGGCCAATTGGTGCTAAAGAAGGATAGAACTTTTTTTATGTATGGAACAACAGCAGCAAGAATACTCATCGTGAAGTATTGGAAGACATAAGATTTACCCACCAGGGAAGAATGGCAGATGAAGTTGATGGACTACATGGAATTGGCGGAAATGACTGGCAGAATCCGAGACCAGGGAGAAGAGTCGGTGGAAGAAGACTGGAAAAAGTTTAAAGACTATTTACAGAAATATTGTAAAATTAAGGAATGCTAGAAGAATGTTGGAACGAAGTGATATGGCTTTAGTAGAAAGGTTATAAGGAATTAAGTACAAATAGATTAATAGAGTATTAAAGGAAAAATAAGGTTGAAATGTGTTAAGATAATTATAGGATAGGAAACAGGGGAAGATGGAAAGGAATTGCTGAAATAATTAATAGAAGTGGAATACAAAAAAGGAGGTGTGAGGAGGTCGTGGAAATATGTGAAAGAAAGATAAGATAGTGAATTTTCTTTTCTTTTCTTTGTTGATGTGTTTTTAAATTGTTTTTGTTTTGTCTTGTTAGTTTAATGTTTTAGTGTAAGGTAGTGTCTTTGTATTGTAATGTATTGTTTTTTCTTTGTTTTTTTGTGTGTTGTGTTTAAATTGTCGTAAAAGCAATAAATATTATTAAAAAACCCCCACAAAATAATTCTTTTTTATCCTGGTGTTTTTATGGTGACGGGATTCATAAGTCAGATCAAACAAATAAAAATGCATTACATTAAGGAAAATTGCTTGCAAAAATGTGTATGGCAAAATGTGTATGGCAAAATGTGTAAGGCAAAACTGCAGAATCCTGGGTTGGTGTGAATCAGCCCAATTTAGGACTAATCTACACTGGTCATTTAAAATGTTATAAATGTGTTATAAAAATGTGACACCAGAGGGTGCTATAGAGCAGTGTTTCCCAACCTTTTTTGGGCAAAGGCACACTTGTTTCATGAAAAAAATCTCGAGGCACACCACCATTACAGCCCCGTGACGTCAGCGCGCAGCGTCACGCCGGGAGGGACATGAATTGCTAGCAAATTACATAATCACCTCCTTGAGGGCTGGCTCATCTTCTCCGAAGGCAGAACCCCATTAATTAACAGCACAGACTCACACCATAGCCAAGACGAGGGGGGAAAACCTCAGTCATGCACAGTCATGCACATGTGGGGGCTAAATGAGGACGAAGACCGGGCAGAGAGCAGGGTTCAAATCACCCCACCTGGCCAGGACAATCCCTGGGTGCTCCCTTGGGCCACTCGCCTGACCCACCTCGCAGGACTGTTGTTGCGAGGATAACACGGGGAGAACCACGCGCGCCCCCGGGAGCTCCTTGGAGGAGAAAGCGGGCGATGAATGCAATGCACGAAATATATGAGAGGCGACCAGGTTTTGCAGGTGAGGGGCCCCCGCCAGCCTCCGCTTCCAACACCCGGCGCAACGACGCCGAAGTTTCCCCCCGGGCTCGGCTCGGGGAGCAGCGCTGCTCCCCCCCGGCTCCCCTTCGCCCTCCCGGCTCTCTCTGCCGCCCACTGGGGACCCCCCTCACCTGCCAAGTCCGGAGCGGCGGTGGAAGTTGCATGCATGCATGCATGCAGGGTGCCGCGTTGCCATTGCATTGCACTGCACTCCATGCAACGCCTGCACGCATGCATTGCCTTGCACGCCCGCCAAGGGGTCTCCCCGCGGTCCGATGCGTCCCCTCCGGCGCGGATGCAGCATTGCAAAAATAAAACCCCCCTGACGCAGCCCTACCTGGGGGGCAGCCTCCGCCACTCCGCCTCCGCGGGGATCCCCGGGCTCCATCCTGCCGCCCGATCTCCGCGGGGGCGCAGGCAGGCTGCGCGGGGTCTGCGCGGAAGAGCCCCTGCCCGCCCGGCCGCCGCCACTGCGCTCATTCCATGGCCGGGTGAAGAGCGCTTCAAACAAAACGCCCGGCCCGCCAGGCCACGCTGGGAAACGTAGTTCGTGCACCCCGCGCGGGTGCGGAGCCCAAGGGCGAGGGGACTACGGATCCCGGCAGCCCCCGCGCCGGGGACGGAGAGGGAGAGGCCGGGTGCAGGGATGGAGGGACGGGTGGGCGAGCGAGTGAGTGAGTGGCAGCCACCAAGCCTTGGCCGAGAGCCAGGAAGGGCCTCCCCGGAGGAGGAGGAGGGAGGCACAGAGCGGGAGGGAGGGAGGGAACCCCAGGGGTCATCTAGTGACGGCGCCCCAATCAAAAATTTGACTTAAAAAAAAAAACACTTTCAAATTTCTTAATTTTTCCCGCGGCACACCAGGCAACATCTCGCGGCACACTAGTGTGCCGCGGAACAGTGGTTGGGAAACACTGCTATAGAGCAGTGATCTGTGGTCAATGTAAAATAGCACTGAAGTTTTTATAGCGTTTTCCAGTTCAGTGTAGATCCAGTCTTAGTTTGGCATCTGGGATTTGGCCAGATCTGGTGTACAACCCTACGTCTCATCAATAGTCCTCACCCTAATCAAGGAAGAAGTCAGATAGAAAAGTCTCATTTGATTTTTAAAAAAGGAGGGGGGATAACATGAACTGAAATAATAAGTTCAGGCTGGTGGCTAAAGTCCATTGCTTCCTTCAACGAAACTAAAATAACATCAAGCAATGATTAAAATCAGATCACCAACAGTGCCAGACCATCTCCACTTCATTCATGGGTAGAGAGAAGTTGTTGGTGGGCATTTCAGCAAAGAATATCCAGTGTGAAATTCTCCCAACAGTTTGGAATGTGCTTCTCAAATAAGAGAAAAATCAGAAAGTTATAAGAAAATCCCCCTCCGTCTTCTATATTAACTGTAGCTCTGAGGATCCTAGACCCCATTGCTTAGAAGACATTCTAGGAGAATAATTTGGCTTAATCCTGCACTGGTGTGAAATGTACAGGAACCTGCATGTGAATTTGCTACCCACCTGGAAAAAAAAGAGCTACACACTGATGCATGGGGATATAATAATAATAATAATAATAATAATAATAATAATAATAATAATAATAGTTTGACCTGTCATGTGTAATATTTGTTGGTGTTTGTTTGTTTGGCTGTTGTGTTTGATCATCGTCATTTTCATTTATTTGTTTTAAAGTAAAAGGAAATTTTAGCTTAGTCCTAAATCCAAACATGCTTTTGGTAGGATCAGGTGGTAGATCTTTCCTTGGGGAAGGGCTGTAGATCAGTGGTAGAGCATCCACTTTGCCTGCAGAAGGTCTACTAGGTTCAATCCTCAGCATCTCCAGGTAGGGCTGGGAAGGAGTCCTGCCTGAAACCCCAGGCAGCTGCTGCTAGTCAGTGTTGACAATACTGACCTAGATGGATCAATGGTCTGAACTGGTATAATGTAGCTTCCTAGGTTTCTTTCATTTCTCCATATGCCCTGTTTGCTTTCTTTTTCTGAAAAATTAAAGGCCCTCCCTTCTGACACTACTAAGCCAGAGCGTCCAGAAAGTGCCACAGCAGATCAGAAGGATTACTACCTGGGTGATGATGATGAGGAAACGCCCCTGAGTGACTCAGGTGCCTCCACGGGCTACTTCTCCTGCTATGGGACCGACAAGGAGTTTCCCCGCTACCAGCCCCCTGGGTGCCCCCAGGACAAAGAGAGTTGGGGCCCCTGGCCGGGCAGGAAGAAGACCCCCCTACAAAGGAGCAGGGACCCCAGCATAGGCCTCCGTCCTCTCTGCCAGTGGCCAGCGTGGGCAGGAAGTGTGGCCAAAAGAGGAAGAATTGAGTGGTTGGTGACTTAGACTTTTCTCTCTTGGGTAGCCAAAGCCTTCAGAACTGGATGGATATACCTGGAGAAGGCAAGAAGGGGGAAAAAAGGGACCCCAAATAGTTGTGGCTCCAATACTTCATGGTCCTGCATCCTGGAGTCGGCCAAAGCAGGTGTTTGTGACATTGAGCAATTGCTGTAGCATATTCAAGGCCATTCAAGATGCAAGCCGAGAGCTCCTCGCCTCACTTTTTGCCTTTGGATTTTAATTGCATAGGCCTGGAACAAATCACAATGGAGTGGACATGCTGGCATCCCCACAGCCACCTGACATTGCAGAGCCCCTGAGCCCCTTCTAGCATTCTACTTGTTTGTGAAATGTGTGTGTTTAATGGATGAGAGCAACTCCATCAATTGTGTGGATTTCCACACCAGTCTAATGGAGCAAATGCAGTCCAGTGTGGTGTAGTGGTCAGGGTGTTGGATTAGGTTCTGGGAGAGAGTAGGGTTCAAGACCTCACTTGGCCATGACGCCCACTGGACGACCTTGGGTCGGTCACTGCCTCACAGTTTTTTTGTGGGGGTTAAATGATGAGAAAGAGAACAGTGTAAACCACCTCAAGCTCCTTGGAGGAAAGGATGGGATATAAATGCAGTAGTAGTAGTAGTAGTTATAATAATAATAATAATAATAATAATAATAATAATAATAATAATAATAATTTATTTATATCCCACCCATCTGGCTGAGTTTCCCCAGCCACTCTGGGTGGCTCCCAATTGCGTGTTAAAAACAATACAGCATTAAATATTAAAAACTTCCCTAAACAGGGCTGCCTTCAGATGTCTTTTCAAAATAGGATAGCTGCTTATTTCCTTGACATCTGAAGGGAGGGCGTTCCACAGGGCAGGTGCCACTACCGAGAAGGCCCTCTGCGTGGTTCCCTGTAACCTCACTTCTCGCAATGAGGGAACTGCCAGAAGGCCCTCGGCGCTGGATCTCAGTAAAACAACAATAACAACAATAGACTTAAATTAGCCATGTCCATTGATTTCAGTGGGTCTGCCCTGAGTAGGCTGAACATAGGCTACAACCCTTTGGTTTTGGATTCAACAGCTCAGATTTGGAGCTGGCTCCAAGTGAAATGTCGCCACATGGGTGAGTCTTGATGGACTTAGCTGACTTTAGCAGCAGGAGCACTCTGACCATCGGCTGGTGGCTGTGAGTTGACGTTCTAATTTCCCACAATGCCCTTGGTGGGATGTCACTCCTATACACTGTGGGGAAATAAAATGATGGCTCACAGACCCAGCAGTCCAGTGCTGATTAGACTGTCAAGGGGGGAGGGAATAAAGAGGTGTCTAGTATAGGCAGTGCCGGATTTACATAGAAGCTAAACAAGCTATTGCAGGAGTCCCCAAACTTTTTCAGCAGGGGGCCACTCCACTGTATCTCAGACCTTATGGGGGGCCAGACTATATTTTTTTGTGTTTTGAGGGGGGGTGAACGAATTCCTATGCCCCACAAATAACCAAGAGATGCATTTTAAATAAAAGCACACATTCTGCTCATGTAAAAACACGCTGATTCACAGACTGTCTGTGGGACGGATTTAGAAGGCGATTGGGCCTGCCTGAGCTATAGCTTAGGGCCCTACTCTCTTGGGAGCCCCGAAAAAAAAATTAAAGGAAAAAAACCTGGATGTACTTTTCCAAAATATAAGATAAAAAACAAATAAAATAAAACCTACATACAGCAACAGTGTTTTGTGTTGTGTAGGCTCCTATGATGTAAGTAATGGCCCCCGCCTGCTAGCCTGCTCCCTAAAATATCACTGGTTTGCTCATTTCTATATACAGGGTGCCTACATTCTGCATGAACTGGTTGCATGGCAACATGTAGCGTGTAGCTGCAGACTGCAGTGCAGCACAGTTGAATGTAGGTCAAGCTGTTGTACCTGTTACCTGTAGACTGACAATCAGGCAGCATGGACTAAGGGTATGAGTCTTATGCCTACTGACTGATTTCATGTAATACATTATTTATTTATTTATTTTGATCCCATTATGGTTTTAGATACCTATTAGGTCCATAAATTACCATATAGCATATATCCAACACAAAAAAACAGTGACAATTTGTTGTTGACAAAGGACAGCTGGACATATAAAGGGCCCCATTGCCTTCAGTAGCTTAGGGCCTCATCAAACCTAAATCCGGCCCCTAGTGGGGGGGGGTCCTCTCAGGGTACTGGACTGCTAGCATCTGCCTAAAGGACGTTCTGTGGCATCTCCCTCCCAGCTATCATTCAGTGGTGTTGGTGCTGCACTGTAGGAACATAGGAAGCTGCCTTTGACTGAGTCAGACCCATTGGCTCATAGCTCAGTAGTGTCCATACTGACTGACAGTGGCTGTCCTGGGTTTCAGATGGGAGAACATTCATATATACAATTTCTATATGTAGAAATCAAAGAATCCATTGTTCTTGTGTCACCCCTCAGTGAATTCTAGCATGGTCATCAATGCACCCAGTGCCAGGGTGGCTTAATGGTTAAGATTGTTGGGGTGGGACCTTGGAGACCAGAGTTCAAATCAATGCTCAGCCATGAATTTCACTGGGTGACCTTGGGCCGATCAAGATCTCGCAGTCGAACTTACTTCACAGGCTTGTTGTGAGGGCAAAATGGAAAGGGGGAAAGAATCATGTACACCAACTGCTGGAGATGTGGGAGTAAAAATGCGAACTTAGTACATATGATGATTAACTGCCCGATGATAAGATCATTTTGGTGCGAGGTGAGGATATCTATAGCAAGAGTAATAAAAAGAAATTGTTATTTAGGGGATTTGAATTTAATTCTAAATTATATACCGAAAACGTGGGAGATTACAAGGGGTAAAAAATAATAATGGATGTACCGTGCCATATTAGAAGCAAAGAAACTTGTTTTGATGAATTGGAAGAGCCGCAAAAAGATTCCATTGAGCACATGGATTGATAATATGGACAGATTGCATGTAGACACAAATTAAGAATGGATAAATATGAAGAAATCTGGAATGAATATTTAAGCGATAAGGCAGATAGTGGGGGGAAGTGGGAGGAGGAGAGAGAGGTGGGAAAACATTGTTAAAAGGATGCAGTCATAGGTATATCAGTGTATTTAAATCTGAATTGTCAAATTGTGTTATTATTGTTATTATGGTTTTTGTTGTACTATCTTTTGTGGTTGTTGTTTGTATCGAAAAAATGATTAAATAAATTTAAAAAAGACAAGAATCATGTACACCTTCATGAGGAAAGGTGATAAAAATGTAATAATAAATGAATCCAATACAATCCAATACAGTATGCACCCAACAACGAACACAGAGGCACTCCGAAACATTTCCTGAACCAGGGATTCAACTTCTATCCAACGTTGCTTGGAAAGGCCACCCGAGAGGTGGGGTGGTTTTAGGTAGCTGAAGTTGGATTAGCCTTCATGAAAGACTCAGGGGATACTTTTTCTCAGTGAAAGTTTACAATAATATTTGAAAGACTCTCCATCGACACCAGCCTTTAAGCTCTGAAAACAGATAGTGCATTTTTAATGGGATTGCTCATCTGACAAGGAATTTGGCTAATTCCTCCAATAGCAGACAGCTTCCGCTCTCCAGCTCGTCTGCGGAAAGGAACAGAGGAGGGTGGGGGAATTAAAACACCCACCCACCCTTGCCATCCCTTGGTTGGACCGCCTGGAAAAGATCAGTGGAGTCCCTCCACTTCTTGCAGACACAGAAGGAAGGCTGACCTTTCCTTGATCTATCCTAGGGAAACAGGAACTTCTACAAAGAAAGCCGAGAAAAGGGGGAGCCCCAAGTGGAGAGGTGTAATTCAATGGAAATGCCAATTACGAACTGATTGAGAGACTTCCTGCATTTTCCACAGAGGTATGTCTTTGGGACTAAAAAGCTTTTCCTCGAGGAAGGTTAAAAAGAGGGATCAAAAGTTCTGAAAAGCCCTGCCATGCTTTGTAAAAGATGTGCACAGTTTTTATTTATTTAAGGTCAAAACCAAGAACAATGGCTGGTAGGCACAATGGCTATGCTCTCCTTCCATCCACTCTCAAAGACAGCAAAGCATCTGAATACCAGTTTCTGGGAATTGCAACTGGGGGAGAGTTATCTTGTGCTTGGTTTTTGCTCACAGCCTTCCCATGGGCATCTGGTTGGCCACTGTGGGAACAAGATGCTAGGCTAGATAGACCACTGGCCTGGCGCAGCAGGCTCTTCTTATGTTATTATCTCACCTGTTCCCATGGTGGGAATTGCCCTCCTCTGCTCCCCTCTCCCAATTAACCTCCGTCTCCAGAACCCCTTGGGGCTGCCCCAAGGTATCTAGTTTGGATCCTGAAATATCAGGCTCTGGGATGCTCCTAACCTGGCAACCCTAACCAGAAAGCAGGGTCAGAAGAGAGCAGCTGGGGTCACCTGGTGTGCTCATGTCACACAACCCTTCCCCTATGACCATTTATTTGGTCTATCTTTCTCAGTAGAGAATCATAGGACCGTAGAGTCAGAGTGGACCCAAAGGCTCATTTCCCCGTGCAACGTGGGAATCACTACTATTGTCTACAGCTGAGTGGCTGTCCAGGGGTTTCTCCAGGTCCTACCTGGAGATGCCAGGGATTATGTCTGGGACCTTCTTCATGCAAAGGAGCTTTTTTACCACTGAGCTATGGACCTTTCCTTTTAAAGACGAGTGTAGCTAATGAAACTTCTGGTCCTGGTGCACCAACCACACACACACACACACCTCCTCTCATCCCACCCACCCACCCAGATTTAATTCAGTCTGGGCCTCTTTCTAAGGTCTCCCTCTTTGCATCTGAGGAAAAGCAGCCTGCGCTTGCTTCTTCCCCTCAGGAAGAGATGCCAGGGACTGCAGCCTACCCATACATCTCTGTCAAAATCTCTATGAATAAATTAACCTTTTTAAAGATTAGTGCACCCTCATACCGCAGGGTTTTTGGTTGTGCTCCCACCGCCCCTCCTTCCCCCGCCAAACGCAAAACAAATGCTAAAAACGCTTTGACAGGCGATGCCAGCCTCTCGGGCGTGCGGATTGCCAACAAAGAGATGGAAGCAATTTAAAGGTACAGCTGTAAAAAAACAGAACAAAAACTGAGCTTGGAAGTGGCCAGACCAGGATTCTTCATGATGGGGGTGGCGTGGGGGCAGGGGCTTTAGAAGGGCACCCACCTTCCAAAACAAAAACCAAATAACAGTCAGAGAGCCAATTATTGGAAAGGAGTGATGAGCCTGAAGAAGAGGGCTGAGGAGCCTTTGGCTCTCCAGATGTTGCTGGACTACGTCTCCCATCCTCCTTAGGTGTTTGTCTCATGGGAACTGGACTCCAACAGTATCTGAAGGGCCAAAGGTTCCCCAGCCTTGCTTTTGAGCAAGGAACCTCAGACATTTCAAACATAAGAATGTGTGCAGAGTCTACTGCAGGGTTTCCCAAACGTGGGTCTACAGCTGTTTTTGGACTACAACTCCCATCATCCATAGCTAGTAGGACCAGTGGTCAGGGGTAATGGGAATTGTAGATGAAAAACAGCTGGAAAACCAAGTTTGGGAAACTGTGGTTGACTGGATCAGGCCAATGGCCATCTACCCCAGCATCCTGCTCTAACAGAGGTTGAAGGGATGCCTGTGGCAAGCCTTTTAGCACGACGTGAGTGCAAAAGCACTCAGCCTTCCTCCGATTTCCAGCAACTTGTATCCAGAGCCATGATTCCTCTGTCAGTGGAGGTAAAAACAGAGCCAGAGGAGTCATCTTGCACCCAAGGCTGCGGGGGGCAGTGGGTGTTGCGCATGCATGACATCATATGCGTGGTGCGAATGTGCGTGTGACATCGTATGTGTGATGCATGCACAATGTTGCATTGTTGGGAGACGTCTGAGCAGGGAGCCCAGCCCAGCCCAGTTCAATAGCTGGCTCCTCCCGTATGTGAGAGAAGAAGCCACACCACACTGGCCTCCCCGCTCAGCTTCCTTCTGACAATATGATGTCGTGCATGCGGTGCTCGTGCAACACGCATCATCAAGAGAAGGGATGTGTATACCTGTGAAGAGATCCAAGATTTAGAACCTCAAAGCCAAAGTGAGAGCATTTGGGTCAAAATTAAGGGAGAGAAGAATAACAGAGACCTCATTGTGGGAGTTTACTATAGATCCCCAAGCCAAACGGAGGACATAGATGATGCCTTCCTGGAACAGATGGCCAAGCATGCAAAAGGAAGGGAGATAGTAGTAATGGGGGACTTCAATTACCCGGATATTTGTTGGATGTCAAACTCAGCCAAGAACATAAGGTCAAACAGATTCCTCACTGGCCTTGCAGACAACTCCCAGAAAGTGGGAGAAGCAACAAGAGGAACAGCCATTTTAGATTTGGTCCTAACCAATGTTGATGACCTGGTTAGTGGGGTAGAAGTGGAAGGATCATTAGGCGCGAGTGATCATGCTCTTCTGAAGTTTACTATACAGCGGAAAGGAACAGCCAAGCATACTAGGACTCAATTTCTTGACTTTAAGAAAGCCGACTTCATAAAACTTAGGGAAGTGCTGGGTGAGATCCCATGGACAGTAATACTAAAAGGAAAGGGAGTTCATGATGGCTGGGAGTTTGTTAAGAGGGAGATAGTAAAAGCACAACTTCAGGCAATACCAATGAGACGGAAACATGGAAGGTGCCTAAAGAAGCCAGGGTGGCTATCTAAAGAACTTTTAACTGAGTTAAGATTAAAAAAGGATGTGTACAAAAAAATGGAAAAGGGGGGAAACCACCAAAGAGGAATTCAAACAAATAGCCAGCACATATAGACACAAAGTCAGAAAAGCTAAAGCACAGAATGAACTCAGGCTTGCTAGAGAGGTTAAAAGCAACAAAAAAGGCTTTTATGGGTATGTCCGTAGCAAAAGGAAGAACAAAGAAACAGTGGGGTCACTCAGAGGAGATGATGGTGAAATGCAAACAGAGGACACAGAAAGGGCTGAACTCCTCAATGCCTTCTTTGCCTCAGTCTTCTCCGATAAAGAAAACAATGCCCGACCTGAAGAATTTGGAGCAAATGATTCAGCAGAGGAAACACAGCCCAGAATAACCAAGGAGATAGTACAAGAATACTTGGCTAGTTTAGATGTATTTAAGTCTCCAGGGCCAGATGAACTGCATCCAAGAGTATTAAAAGAACTGGCAGATGTGATCTCAGAACCACTGGCAGTCATCTTTGAGAATTCCTGGAGAACAGGCGAAGTCCCGGAAGACTGGAGGAGGGCAAATGTTGTCCCTATTTTCAAAAAGGGGGAAAGAGAGGACCCAAATAATTACCGCCCAGTCAGTCTGACATCAATACCAGGGAAGATTCTGGAGCAGATCATTAAGCAAACAGTCTGTGAGCACCTAGAAAGGAATGCTGTGATCACCAATAGTCAGCATGGATTTCTGAAAAATAAGTCATGTCAGACTAACCTGATCTCGTTTTTTGACAGAATTACAAGCCTGGTAGATGAAGGGAATGCAGTGGATGTAGCCTACCTTGATTTCTGCAAGGCATTTGACAAGGTGCCCCATGATATTCTTGTAAAGAAGCTGGTAAAATGCGGTCTTGACTATGCTACCACTCAGTGGATTTGTAACTGGCTGACTGACCGAACCCAAAGGGTGCTCATCAATGGTTCCTCTTCATCCTGGAGAAGAGTGACTAGTGGGGTGCCACAGGGTTCTGTCTTGGGCCCGGTCTTATTCAACATCTTTATCAACGACTTGGATGATGGACTCAAGGGCATCCTGATCAAATTTGCAGATGACACCAAACTGGGAGGGGTGGCTAACACCCCAGAGGACAGGATCACACTTCAAAACGACCTTGACAGATTAGAGAACTGGGCCTAAACAAACAAGATGAACTTTAACAGGGAGAAATGTAAAGTATTGCACTTGGGGGAAAAAAAATGAGAAGCACAAATACAAGATGGGTGACACCTGGCTTGAGAGCAGTACATGTGAAAAGGATCTAGGAGTCTTGGTTGACCACAAACTTGACATGAGCCAACAGTGTGACGCTGCAGCTAAAAAAGCCAATGCAATTCTGGGCTGCATCAATAGGAGTATAGCATCTAGATCAAGGGAAGTAATAGTGCCACTGTATTCTGCTCTGGTCAGACCTCACCTGGAGTACTGTGTCCAGTTCTGGGCACCACAGTTCAAGAAGGACACTGACAAACTGGAACGTGTCCAGAGGAGGGCAACCAAAATGGTCAAAGGCCTGGAAACGATGCCTTATGAGGAACGGCTAAGGGAGCTGGGCATGTTTAGCCTGGAGAAGAGGAGGTTAAGGGGTGATATGATAGCCATGTTCAAATATATAAAAGGATGTCATAGAGAGGAGGGAGAAAGGTTGTTTTCTGCTGCTCCAGAGAAGCGGACACGGAGCAATGGATCCAAACTACAAGAAAGAAGATTCCACCTAAACATTAGGAAGAACTTCCTGACAGTAAGAGCTGTTCGACAGTGGAATTTGCTGCCAAGGAGTGTGGTGGAGTCTCCTACTTTGGAGGTCTTTAAGCAGAGGCTTGACAACCATATGTCAGGAGTGCTCTGATGGTGTTTCCTGCTTGGCAGGGGGTTGGACTCGATGGCCCTTGTGGTCTCTTCCAACTCTATGATTCTATGATTCTATGATTCTAAGGCCAAGCAGGGAGCCCAGCATGGTGCAGTTTTCCTCAGTCATGCTCAGAAGGAGCCAACCATTGAACAATACCATGCTTGGCCCCCTCTTCCCCCTCAATATCAAGCGGGCCCAGCTCCCTGCCGGCAAATATTGAGGGATCTGAACACTCCACCATCGTTAGGAGTTGGTGCGCCTGAATATAACCATCAGGGCGAGTAGGTGTAACCCACCCCAAAGTACCTACTGATGTGCTACAGAGGGGGTGCTGTTTCTCACAACACTGCTGGAGATTACTGTATTTTCCCATGTATAAGATGCCCCCATGTATAAGACGACGCCTATATTTTTGAACCCCAAATCAAAGAAATCAATATTTTTAACATCAAACAGAACAAGTTTGAGCTTTTTTGGGGGGGGGGGAGGAGGTCTGCCAAAGTTAAAGGTAAAGGTAAAGGGACCCCTGACCATTAAGTCCAGTCGTGAACGACTCTGGGGTTGCGGTGCTCATCTCGCTTTACTGGCTGAGGGAGCCGGCGTACAGCTTCCAAGCCATGTGGCCAGCATGACTAAGCAGCTTCTGGCGAACCAGAGCAGCGCACAGAAACACCGTTTACCTTCCTGCCAGAGCGGTACCTATTTATCTACTTGCACTTTGATGTGCTTTCGAACTGCTAGGTTGGCAGCAGCAGGGACCAAGCAATGGGAGCTCACCCCGTCGTGGGGATTCGAACCGCCAACCTTCTGATTGGCAAGCCCTAGGCTCTGTGGATTAGACCACAGTGCCAACCGCGTCCCTTCTGACAAAGTTAGGGTTGCCATATTTCAAGAGCCTGAGCCCGAGGCCTGGCTGCCTGTCCCAAAGCCAGAGCCCGAACCCTTGTGCATTCACCATCCGTGTATAAGACAACCCCCAATTTTTGGCTATCTCCCCTCCAGCAAAAAAAATCGTCTTATGCACAGAAGAATACGGTACCTCCAGCATCAAAAGCAGGAGGATGCTAGTTGAGGGGGATCATTGTAAGCATAGAAGTGCTATTGTGGGTTTCCTGGAGGCATCTAGATGGCAAACTGAGAGAGTAGAACATTGGGTCAAGGATAGTGAACAGTCTTGAATGGTCTCTGTAGTTTAAACATTTGTGATGCCCTAACTTTTGATCAGGACCATTGAGGAAAGGTCAACAGGTACCTGCGTGGTGGGTCCAGAATGATCTTTTGTTTCTGGAAAATAAGCAAAGGGGATAGCTGGCTTTGTAGGCCACATATCATTGAGTCCTGAAGATATCTATTGCCACTAAAACATTTTTGTTTAGGCAAGCCTACCCAGATGTGGAATTTTAGCAAGCAGTTTTGGCATAGGGCTTTATTATGTCTGTTTGTTTTAAGACCACTGCTTTTATTGATATTTTGATGAATGTTGTGTCAATCTGCTTTTAATATTTGATTTTATCACTATTTTTTAAATTGGACAGGATCTTGCGCAAAATTGCTTAGGGGCTTTTGCCGATTTACGCTAGCGTCAAGCAAAAAGTAAAACAAAACAAAACACAAAAATGAAATGCTTATTAATTTTTCACAAGGCCTTTTTAAAAAAATGCAAAGTGTTGTGTAAATATGGTGAACTAAAGTTCAGATTGGAGAAAAAGTGAGAAGCTGAGGCCACATCCATATGCCATACATTTAAAGCACTTTTATACCACTTTAACAGCCATGGCTTCCACTAAAGGATCCTGGGAACCATAGTTTGTTATTCCCAGTACCATGAACAAACTACGGTTCTCCCAGGGTTCTTTGGGGGAAGCCATGCCTTTTAAAATGGTATAAAAATGCTTTGCTTGTACACCTAAAACTGACAGATTTGTCCATCTTTATTTGAAAACCTCTTTGTTTTCCAAAACAATTTCCCATGCTGCATGGGCTCTTGAAGACTTGAAAGACCAAGGTTTCATTCACATGGCAGTTTATTCCGTTTCCCTGATGCTTTCCTAACTGTTCTTTCCTTTATTATACAGTCAAACCTCAGTTGTCAAACGTAATCCATTCCAGAAGCCCGTTCGGCTTCCAAAATATTTGACAACTGAAGCGCAGCTTCCGATTGGCTGTAGGAGCTTCCTGCACTCAAGCGGAAGTTGCACTGGACGTTCGGCTTCCGAAAAATGTTTGAAAACCAGAGCATTTACTTCTGGGTTTTCGATGTTCAGGAGCCAAAACGTTCCAAAACAGAGGCATTCAGGAGCTGAGGTTTGACTGTATATGGGCGCTTGCACAATGTAAAAGCCACTTCCAGAAACCTAGTGGAATCCAGTAGAAGTTCAGCGCTTATTTCTGTGCTTATTGGTCCCAGAAATAAACATGTTTGTGACCCCATGAACCCAGAAAACCATGGAAGGCCTTTGGGGTGGCAAACATTCCATCCCTGCTGTTTTCACAGGAGAACAAAAGTATGTATATGCAGAAAGCACAGGAGCCAACTCCTAGGGGCCAAGAGTTCTTCAGCCCCTCCTCCATAAAATATTTGAGGGGGCCGCCCCCACCAAAGTTGATGGGCATGCCCTTCAAATAGTGTGTGCACACTGTGTCATGTGATCAGTTATGTGGGGCGGGGCTTACTCCCCCCCATTTTTTTTTATTCTAGTTGGCACCTCTGGCAGAAAGTATGAGGGAGTAGTGGCATTGTCCAATGACACTCGTAGCTGTGCCACACCAAACCCCACAGCTATGAATAAAATTTAGTGCAGTATGTCAGTACAGTGGTACCTCGGGTTACAGACGCTTCAGGTTACAGACTCCGCTAACCCAGAAATAGTACCTCGGGTTAAGAACTTTGCTTCAGGATGAGAACAGAAATCGTGCTCTGGCAGCGCGGCAGCAGCGGGAGGCCCCATTAGCTAAAGTGGTACCTCAGGTTAAGAACAGTTTCAGGTTAAGAACAGACCTCCAGAACGAATTAAGTTCTTAACCTGTATAGCATTCAAAAAGCCACAGAACCACAATGTAACAGGTACTGTAGCATAGAAAGAAATGTTGGAAAATGGGAAATAAGAGCTGGCATTATAATCAAGGAAAACCAACGGAGACTTCCCTGCGTCTGAATGCACCCAAAGACCTTCTCTGAGCTTGCAGAACTGGCTGCACTGTCCTGCGGATCAGGGCCACGGTGATCTCACTTGTCAAAAGGGCTTTTCCTAAAACCTGCTTGTCCACCTCCCCCCCCCCCCGCCCTAAATCCACAGGATGAAAACACTGCAAGGCTTAAGAAAGTCAAGCTGGAGTTTATTTTCTTCCGTGAGATTCATTTTTAAGCATTCGCTTTTTCAGCTGCTTTGCAGTCCCTCAGGAGCCGGGCTGTAGTTAAAAGGCGAAATTGGGAGTGTGTTAAAGCATGCTTGAAACAGAACATGTTGCACCCACCCTCCCTCCTCCAATATTTATGGCTTTTAATAGGCAATTTTAAGACACTGCCGTTTGAATATATAATTAACAGGTGGAGAGCTCAGAGTTTCCTTTGGGGGCTTGAACCTACAACTTTACGGGGATTTCAAGAGATAGCATAAGTAGTGTGTTATGTTTTATTTGCCTACTGTGATGCAGAGTTGTTATAGAAACCAGCAACACTGCCAGAGGGTCACTCAGGAAAAATATGGTTATTGGCTGGTGCCGGGATATGGAGCCAAATTCTTTCTTTGCATTTATTTATTTTTCTGCCAATTTGCTCACTGCTTGCTGACAACTCGCAAGAACCCAGCACACGCCCCCTTGGTGCTTGTGTTCCACTAGCCGGGACAGAAAGAGAGATTTCTATTCTTGCTTTCAAAATAAATAAAAAACACAATTGTTTCATTGATTTCATTAACTAGAAGAAGTCATTTTTGAAGCAGGCATAGGGGAAGCAATTCTGGGTGGGACAAGGGCTGGTTTTTGACTCCTGGCTGGCTGCAAGTTGCTGGCTTCTGCTCTAGAAAATCAACCAGTCCTCTTTTTCTGGACACTTTCTGGGACACTCTCCATCCCTTCTGCCCAAGGCCACACCTCTTACAGCTCCTGTATTTTTGCTTGGCTGGAATGTGTTATCATTATTAGGTTGCAGCCTACCAAGCCCTACTGAGACCAGACCTATTGGTCCAGATTCAGCTAAGACGTTTTGCTAGCAGAAACCCATGCAAGGACTTCTGCTCACACAACGGGGCTATTCTTTTTCACCTCTGCCCTCATGCCCCTTATATGATTTCAGGCAGTCCAGAGAACCCCCAGAACAGCACATGGTCCTGAAAGACCTACATTGGCTCCCAGTACATTTCTGGGCTTAATTCAAAGTGTTGGTGCTGACCTTTAAAGCCCTAAAAGGCCTCGGCCCAGTATACCGGAAGGAGCATCTCTACCTCCATCATCCGGCCTGCACACTAAAGTCCAGCTCTGAGGGCCTTCTGGTGGTTCCCTCACTGTGAGAAGTGAGGTTACATGGAACCAGGCAGAGGGCCTTCTCGGTTGTGGTGCCCACCCTGTAGAATGCCGTCCCACCAGATGTCAAGGAAATAAACAACTATCTGACTTTTAGAAGACATCTGAAGGCAGCCCTGTTTAGGGAAGTTTTTAATGTTTAATGCTTATCGTGTTTTTAATATTCTGTTGGGAGCTTCCCAGAGTGGCTAGGGAGGCCCAGCCAGATGGGTGGGGTATATATCATCATCATCATGGTGGTGGTAAGGGGTGTCATTCTGTCTGCCAAGCTGAAGTGCTTGTACTGTCGCAACCATTTCCATTGCGCTACATTGAAATCCTCCCAGTGAAATTCATGGACTTAAGTTAGTCATGTTCATTAACTTTAATGAATCTATTCTGAGTAGGACTACCATTGGACAGTGGCATAGCGTGAGAGGGGCAGAGAAGAGGTGGCCCCAGGCACCTTAGAGAGGTGCAACCAGGGTTTGTCTGAGCTCCTGCGGCCTTTCAGAGCCATGGGGAGCCTTCGGAGCTGTGGTACATGTCTCTACCCCAACTGCCCAGTCCACCAGAGGGGCTCACCCTTTGCCCCACCCCTGGCACCAGCAACCCATGATATGCCACCGCCATTGGATGCAACCCATCACCATCACATTTTTATATGACTTACTTGCCAAAATAGCTTCCAGTCCACTGATTCTCTGAACTCTGATAGTGCCTCTTGCTTGTGTGGGTGGCAGATAGAGAAGCATGTGTGAGTATGAAGAAGCTAGCTGACTGTACAAAGCTAAAATTCACATTTGCTGTTCAGCTCACTGTGTCCTGTCCACCAAAGGCATGTGTCCCTCAAGAGATTGCTCAGATGAGAATTCAGCCCTTGGGCTAAAAGAGGTTCCCCCATGCCTGATCCATAGCCCATCGTGACTAGTACCTATTGACAGCCACATCTGAATGGATGGGGCTGTTGTTGTGTGAAATCACCCATATGATTTCAATTGTAACATGTGGAAGGAAGTAGCAGGGGGAATCGCGAACCAGTTTCCATAACAAAAGGCACCTGTAAATCATCAGCAAATTGTGTGCGACTAGGTGCCAATGCACAGTGGCGCAGGAAGCCCGCAGTTGCGCACACAAGCAAATGTTCAGCCGCCAGCGAGGTGATAACAGAGAAGAAATGAGCCTATGCACAGACTTGCATTCCTTGGAGAGAGTGCTCTGGGGAGAGAGGAGCACTCAGAAGATGGAGGGGAGGCTCCTCATTCTTGGGGACAGAGGAGGAAGGGAGAAGGAGACAGTGGAATTGGTAGGTGTCTGGAGATCTGTCACAGCCTCTGGCTCCTCCTCCTCCTCAGCTGCCTCACTCTCACTTAAACCTATTGCTTGCTCAGCCTCCAACCCATCTGCCCCATATTCCTCCTCTTGACTTCTCTTCTGAATCTCACCAGTGGTGTAGTGGTTAAGAGCGGTAGTCTCGTAATCTGGGGAACCGGGTTCGCGTCTCCGCTCCTCCACATGCAGCTGCTGGGTGACCTTGGGCTAGTCACACTTCTTTGAAGTCTCTCAGCCCCACTCACCTCACAGAGTGTTTGTTGTGGGGGAGGAAGGGGAGGAAGGGAAAGGAGAATGTTAGCCGCTTTGAGACTCCTTAAAAGGGAGTGAAAGGCGGGATATCAAATCCAAACTCTTCTTCTTCTTCTTCTTCTTCTCCTGGCTTGGAGCCTTCCACATCTTATATTTCCCCTGGCTGTAGCTTCCCACCATTCCTCTTGATAGGCAGTCCCTGACACTTACTGTGCAAAGGTATAATTTACACCCATTGCTCCTCCCACTTTTGCTGCTGCTCCGCCTACTACCGGCCCCTGGAAAGTTGCCCAGACAGGAATGTGGCCCTGAGAAAGTGTTCTCCTTCAAAGACAGCTTCAAGTACGTACATCCTCAATATCCAGACTAATAAGGCTATGCTGAAATTTCACGTACACTTTCCTAAATTCCCTAGCATATTCTCCCTACTCCTTAAAAAAGAAAATGAAAACAGGAGCTTCTTCCCTTACTGAGTCTCCCCAGGGAATGCTTCCTGTCTGCCACACATACTTCTTAGAATGTGTTGGGAGCATCACTCCCAGATAGCAGTGGATGATAAATTTGATCCGGGATGCATTTAAAGCCGAATCAATCAAATATGCAATTTCCAAAACTATATCCAAACCTAAACACCGCTATCCTTTGAAATTCTCAAAAAAATGCATTAAAATGAAGATCTTATTGAAAACAAACATACAAAAATGCATTATATTAGGGGGAATTGCTTGCAAAAAGGCATACATTATTCAAAACTCCATATAAAGTTGTGTTTATTGGGATAAATTCACATTTAAATGCCAATAAATTCTCATGAGGATTTTAAAACAAAAAACAAAAACGCAAATTGCGGCAAAAATTGGAGATTGCATTCAGGATTGGGAAATATGAGAAGCTGAGGGAACCAAAATTGGCAGATCCATCCCTAATGCTACGGCAATCCAAAATTCATGGGCAGTTATAGACAGAGCCCCACACCTCAGTAAATTGTGTGGAGCTTTCATTTTAAAAAGTGGCTGACTCAAAAGCAGGGGTCAGCAAACTTTTTCAGCATAGGGCTGCTGTCCCTCAGACCTTGTGGGGGGCCAGATTATATATTTTTTTTTGGGGGGTGAACGAATTCCTATGTCCCACAAATAACCCAGAGATGCATTTTAAATCAAAGCACACATTCTACTCATATAAAAACACCAGGCAGGCTCCACAAATAACCCAGAGATGTGTTTTAAATAAATTCTACTCATGTAAAAACACGCTGATTCCCGGACCATCCGCGGGCTGGATTTAGAAGGTAATTGGGCCAGATCCAGCCCCTGGGCTTTAGTTTGCCTACCCATGCTCAAAAGGTTAAGTAGGGTAAGGGAAAACCATCTGTAAAATGTCTCCCTCCCTTCTTCCTTTCATTTCACTCCCTCCAATAATTAAAAAAGAAATATTCAGCATTCCTCTAATTTCAGTTATTGTCACCATTCCATTTCTGTCCCATTTTCCCCTCCAAGGAGCTCAATTGGTGTACATGGATCTTTCCCCTCTCCGTTTTCTCCACACAACACCCCTGTGAGGGAGGTTAGGAAGAGAGATGGTGACTGGAACTAGGTCACACAGTGATACTCAGGGCTGAGTGGGGATCGGAACACTTGTCCCAGCCCAGCACTCTAACCACTACACAACACTGCCTCTCACAGTTACCACACTGTGGGGAACAACTGTGGCTAGGCTATCTCTGCCTAGTAAGGGCTGCAGCCATCATTCATCTCCAAACTATGTTTGTCTGCTAGTTCAAAGGTGCCATGAAACGAAGGTCCCTCCAGTCTTCCCACTGATTTTCTTCTATAACCATCTTGGCCAGTAGGTGGGGTTCCAGTCCTATTTTACCCAAACACCCTGGGAATCCACTTTTCTCGCCTACATGTTTCTTGCTCCCGATTCCCCATCTCTCACTAATATGCCCAAGCTGGCCACATCTGGAAATGTTTGATTTGATATAGTGTCGTTTTACATTGCAGAAATGAGCGTAAGCGGTTTTTTAACCCACCAAGTGAGAAATGTGATCTGGGTTTTACTACCGACCCTTTAAATAAAAACCAGAGTGCTTTATTAAACCATTATCTATCAAGGATGTATGGAGAGAGTTAGAAAGATCCCAGGATCATAATCAATATTGAAATTGACACTTATCTGTCTACTGTCTGGGTCAAACAGCATGCTTTCCCCCCTTTATTTTCAGAGCTGGAGACAGAAAAAAAGAATTCTACCACTCTCTTGAAATTTATTTGTGAACACAGTGCAAACTAAAAACTAGGGCAGTCAACAAATGAAATGATTTCAGTTTATTAATCACCTGTCTTTTAAAGTAGTTAATCAATCCTTTAACTGAGTAAATTGGGATTGTACAAAAAAACAGAATATAAATTTCTTTCCCACCATGTTTCAGAAGTGGGAGATCATTTACAAGTCAATAAACAAAACTACTAGTCATTTTTAGAAGGTGAAGCCATGTCTTTTCATTTTGCCACTAAAATTTAATCCAGATAAAGACTAGAAACAAGTTCAGAGGGTTCCTCCTCAAGCAAATTGTATGAGGATTTCTGGGGGCTAACAAAAAGATTTCGGTAAGACTTTCCTCCCTTTCCAGAGCATCTTATTAGTATCAAAGTTCCCTTTTAAAAAAAAGTATGGGTTTGCATCTAATGAAGTCTGATTCAGACTAGTCCCAATAAAATTAATGAACCCAAGTTAGTTGCAATGTGTCTACTCTGGCTAGGACTAACAATGGACCTATGGTCTAAGGGTCCATCAATGCAGCCACCTTAGAGCATAGGTCCAATGCTATGTAGTCCTACCAAAGTAGATCCAGATGTCAGGAAGCAGCTTATCTATGAATGCCCTAAGCACATTGCCTTGAGTTCAGCCATGGAAGAAAGGTAAGATATAAATGTTCCCTCCTCCTTGCTGTATTGTCCCTTGATGAACTCCCTGTGACAGTGACCTTGGACTGTTTGTTGACCTTGATTCTGAAATATATTTTGACCTAGACTGATTTCCCTGTGCTTGATTTTGGTTTGTTGGGACAGTGCTGTACTAGCAATAATGTCTGCACTGGTGAATACTATGGAAAGGGTCTAGCAACAACAACAACAACTCCTGGCAGCCAACCTCTGAAGACGGTAGTTGACAGCTACTGGCAACACACCATTCCTTTCTTAAAAGAGATGCTCTGGTTGTCCATTTGCCCCAGGGCTGGGTTCAAAGGTCATGTGTTAATGCCCACAGTCCAAACAACTTGGGCCCTAAGAACTGCCTGACTCCTTGTGCTTCACCTTGACAAGTGAGACACAGGATCATAGAATTGTGATCTAGTACAACTCCCTGCAATGCAGCAATCACAGCTAAAGAATCCCTGACAGATGGCCACTCAACCTCTGCTTTAAAACCTTTAAGGAGGAAGAGTCTGCCACCTTCTACAGTTGTCCTTTTCACCACTGAACAGTTCCTGTCAGAAAGTTCTTCCTAATGTTTAGCTGGAATGTCTTTCCATGCCCTTTGAAGCAATTGGTTCAGATCTTACCCTTTTATTAATAACATTGGTTCAGGTGCTATCTTCTGGAGCAGCAGAAAACAGTCTTGCTCCATCTTCCATGGAACTGCTCCAGATATATGAAGACAGTTATCACATCACATTTCCTCTTATTTATACTAAACATACCCAATTCCCTCAACCATTCCTCATCAGGCTTCTTTTCCAGACCCTTTCCAGATCTTTGATTATCTTGGTCATTATCTCTCTGCACATGTTCCAGCTTGTCAATATCCTTCTTAAATGGTGCTACCTAGACACAAGCCTCTAGGTGAGGTTAGACTAAGCAACAGGTCTTGCAGGACTCACAGGTGCGATGGTAAGACTCCCTTCCTGAAATAATATGGGGACTGGATTTCTCAGAAATTTGCACTTTTTGAAATTTTATGATGGAGCTTCTCCAGCCAAATAAAGTGTACATAAAATGCATACCTAAAGGGGAAGTGTGCCTAGAAAGGCATATATTAATGGAAACTGTGTGCAAAAATATCATCTCACCCCTTACACACTGAATTGATCAGTGTGCTCTGCAGGCCTTCTGCAAATACCATCTTATAAGGAGGTCAGTTCTGTATGATACAATAACTGGGCCTTTAGTGTGGTGGCACCCAGTGTTTGGAACTCTTTTCTTTTCCATATCAAGCAGGTGCTGTCTCTGTTGACTACAGGAGACCTTCCTTTTTTTCATCAATCCCTTTAAGTGGAGAACTTTTCCCCACTCTGTATCATATTTGAAAACGTTTTTACACTTGGAATTGTTTTTAATCTTGATGTTTTTACCGTGAAGTTATTCATAAATTGAATCAAACAAATAAAAAGGCATTATATTAAGGAAAACTGCTTGCAAAAACTACATTTTAAGGCACATTTTTATATTAGGAGAAAGTTTCCCTGAAATGCTGACAAACTTTGGGTGCAGCAAAACTGCAACCTGGTGTGCAAATGTGAAGAACTGAACTTCGGGTTGAAAAAAAAAGGGAAACCAAGAGAAACTGACATTGACAAATTTGTCCATCCCTGTTGCACTCTGGTAAAACACCATACATAAATGTGATGCTGACGTAACCATGTGTACAGTTACATCACAGGAGACTTTTCTTTCTTTTTTCGCCAGTGCTTATCAATGTGCTTTGGCAAACTAGAAAGATCTCAAGAAACCAGGTTGTGTCCGGAGAGAGCAACAAAGGTGTTGAAAGACCTGGAGACCAAGCCCTATGACAAGGGTGGGGACCTTGTGAGCCACCAGATGTTGGGCTCCAACTTCCATTGGCCCAAGCCAATATGACCAATGGGAGGAGAGGATGGGAGCTGAGGTCCAGCAATCTCTGGAGGACCACAGGTTCCCTGCCTCTGGGTAAGAAGAAGCCCACCACAACCCGGTCCTCTCCAGGTGCTGTTCAACTCCAACTCCCATCAACCCCAGGCAGCATGGCCAGTGGTCAGGGATGATGGGAGTTGTAGTCCAGCAACATCTATGAAGATCCACAGATTTCCCACCCCAACATAATGGAATTTTCAGTTTGCACATGCAATTTCCTTTAGGTTAGGGAACCCTACTGGCCATACTGACTGGAGCCTGTACTTGAAGGCTTCAAAAACCTCTGAGGCTGCCACTTCTTCCTTTATTTTGAAATGAAGCCAATACTTGAGGTCAGCAAACCTACCACCAGATGTTGTTGGACTCCAACACCCATCAGCCATCAAGAACAGCAGTGAGATGAAGGAGAAGGAAACAAACCGGCAGTGCTACCGTCTGAATTGCTTGTAAGTCAGAAGCAATGGTGTGGTGGTCTGAGGCCATGGAGAAGGTCAAAGACCCAGCAGGGTCCATGCCTCCAGTGTACTAGAGCCCAGCAATTGACATGAAAGGAGGGTTTTTCTAATCAAGGAGAAGAAGACTTCTCACACTTTGCATTGATTGGAGTCAATTAGAGTGAAAGGAAGTGAGTCCACCACTGAGAATTGGCTCCTAGGGTCACTCTGGAGAAGGTGTAAGGGGAGACCATCAAGGAGTTGTTCTACATGCTCTAAAGCGAAGCGTTTGGGGATGCTGAAAAAAACACAAACTTTCAAGTTTCAAGAGAATGGTTTTCAAGTTCTGTTACATACAATGGACCTTTAAAGAAAACACAACTTAAGTTCCTTTGAAAGAAGGTATTGGAGCTCTCAAAATCATTTCCTCCTGTTTGTGCATCTAGTACATCTAGCTAAAATTTAACACACGGAGCTCTGCATTGCTCACTGCAGTGCATCATAATTATTCTAAAATTATAGAATTCTGATTACACAATGAGTGTGTCGTTAAGGGAGTGTGGCTACGACTATCATAGAGGGACCCTGCACTTCTGAATTTGCTACTACACTGCTGGTCAGAAGGCAGGCAAGTAGGGTCTGGATGAGGGCAGACTGAGGTTGGTGGGGCAGAAACCCACTTTCTCTAACAACAGTGTCCATTGGGCTGGCTGGATTTCTGACATGTTTTCCAGGAGGTACACTACCTGAATTGCAAGACTCTCCTTTCTTGCTCTTTCAAAGAAAGTAAACAAGCAACTCTGATCACAGACACTGTGTGAATTATGGTCAAGAAAGGCAGTGGGCTGCGGGCGGTAGGGTTGGAGGAGCAACCCAATTTGACATGCATTTTTGCCCTGATGTTGCATTTCCAAGTTCATATTACTCTAGTCCGATTAAATTGCACCGCTCTTAATAAAGCTGAGATGCCATACGGCTCTTGATGTAACTGTACCTTCCAGAAGCCTCAGAACAGGGATTTCATATAAGCTAGGGCTAATATCTTGTTTTAAATCTGTGAAAAATTGGTATGTCCAATTTGTGCCCTTAGGCTGGTCGATAATCAATTGTTCCCGATATTGTTATTACAAGCGTTGTTAAATATATAAAAAAGCAGAAAAATAATCCAGAAATGGCTAACACCGGTATCCTAAAGGATCTTAAACAAACAGTGCATAATACCACAAATAAAATGGTTTAATATATATATATTAGTTGCAGCAGGACACTACTTAGGTCAGGAGCATCCACGCTGGTGTCTTCCAGATATTTCGGACTACAACTCCCATCATCTTTGGCCATTGGTCATGCTGGCAAGGAGTGATGGGAGTTATAGTCCCAAACATCTAGAGAACATCAGGTTGACCCATTTACCAAAAAAATAAGAATATAAGAAGAGCACTGCTGCATCATGCCAATGGCCCATTAAATCCATCATCAAGTACTCATCGTGGCCAACCAGATGCCTGCTGGAAACCATAAAGAAGGATTCAAGCACAAGAGCTCTCTCCTCACCTGTGGCTTCCAGCAACTGGTATTTCATTGGAGGGTGGGGGCAGGACAAAGACTGCTTGGCCCCTAGGCGTTGGCACCTATGATTTGGGAGTTTGATTTTCAATTCCTTTCCTAATGATCCCTAGCACGGAATTTGCCTTTTTCATGGCTGCCTCACACAATGACTTCACTCATTGCCTCCCAAAGTTTAGAAGAAGGAAGGAAGAAGAGCCAAACTGATGAGCTACTGTTGTTTCCCCCCCCCAAAAAAAGAGTTCTTTGGTTTAGGGGCCCTGACTGAAAAGGCCCTGTCCACTGACCAGGTAAAGAAGAGGTATCAGTCCATAAACAAGACACTTAGGATGGAGATGGCCAAGTGTAGTGCTGGAAAGCCATAGCTTAGATGAGCAGGAAGATAGAATTATCCCTCCCTCGATGAAACAGCCATCCAGCCTTCCAAACAGCTCACTAACTTGTATTTCACAAATTCTACGCAAAACAAACAAGCAAAACAGCTCAGCTTCTCAAACGGAGGCAACACTTCGCCTTATCCTTGCCTCCTCCTGCTACACAAAAGCTCAGCCCCTTTCTCTGGTACAAACCACTCTGACCTTTCCCAATAGTGATAAGTGAAATAACATTTCGCCATATTGTAAAATTAGTGGCACGACAAGCGCTACAAACTGAAACCATCGTGAGCTTCGCTTTCATCAAGTCAGGAGGAGGGGGAGTTTGCTGATCTCTGAGGTACACAATCCTTGATTGGCTGTCAACTCTTCTTGACATGCCCTGCTGCCTGCAGTGGATTGGCCGGGGGGAAATTTATATCACCCTGTCACAGCCAATAGAAACCTGGTGTTTCTTGAGTCATTGTTTAGTTACAGTGACAGAACCCTGATAGGCTGAAGTCGTATGATTTATGGGGTTTTGCTGAAGAATAACTGAGTTTTATCAGAACATAATGATGTGGTACTAATGCTCATTGCCAGGCAACTTGGCTGACCAGTTTTAAAAAGGTCGGCATTTGACCTTGCCAGAATTTAAGTAGAACTCATTGTGGAGGAGGCAAAGCAGAGCTTGGGTATTCATCAGGAATAAAATCCAAAGCATATTTCTCTACCCCCATCTCAGCAATGATCACCAATGAAGGATCCCCCCCCCCCATATTTATAGAAGGGTTTGTGTGTGTTTTTGCAAAGTATACAAACAGATACAACGTATAAGTGAAGAAGAATGAACACAGGGGACTCACCAAAAGGAAACGTAGGCTGAGTGTTTATTCACAAACTCTAGCATTACAATGAATTTTTGCACATTCACAATTAAAATGGAAAGGACTTTATAATCCTCATATGCTGTTTTTGTTTTAGCATCTGTAGTCTCAATCCAGCAACCAATACTGCATGGGAATTGTATTCAGCCACATAAAATTTTGATATGCAGGTGGAGGAAGCTGGGCCTCTTGTTGGATTACATAAATTGGGAGAAGGTTTGACTCCTCTGCAGAGGACTAGCCCAAGACATTGTGGCACCCAAGGCAAACCACAAAACGGTGCCTCCACCCTGCCAGGGTAGAAGGGATGAGTGAAGATATCATACCCTCCAACATTTCTCTGATGAATATAGGGAAGTCCCATTCCATAATGACAATTTTAGTATTCATACCCCACACATCTTACTGGGTTACAGCCACTCTGGGAAGCTTTCAATATATATACAGTCAAACCTCGGTTCCCAAATGCATCCGTTATCATATGTTTTGGCTCCAAAAATCCAGAAGTAAGTGTTCTGGTTTTTGAACTTTTTTCGGAAGCCAAACATCTGACGCAGTTTCCGCTGGAGTGCAAGAAGCTCTTGCAGCTAATCAGAAGCTGCACCTCAGTTGTCAAACGTTTCGGAAGCTGAACAGGCTTCCAGAAAGGATTACGTTCGACAACCGATGTTTGACTGTAAAAACATAAGTCAACATTAAAAAAACCAAAACCCTTCCCTATACAGGATTGCCTTCAGATGCATAGCTGTCAACTTTTCCCTTTTCTTGCAAGGAATCCTATTCGGAATAAGGGAATTTCCCTTTAAAAAAGGGAAACATTGACAGCTATGTTCAGATGGCTTGGGGGTCGGATAACTCCATATCCTCCAACATTTTTCCAGTGAAAATAGGGACATCCTAAGGAAAAGTGGGACATTCCAGGATCAAATCAGAAACCGGGACGGCTTCTCTAAATCAGGGATGTCCCTGGAAAACAGGGACACTTGGAGGATCTGAGATCTATATCAGAAACAAGGAAGGATTAATATATCCATCCAGATCAAGTGAGTGAGTAAAAATCTACATTGGGAAGAAGGGGTGAGGGAATCAAAGTGATTGTTGAAGTGGGAATCAAATACCACTTGGAGTGTGTGCTCCAAATCTTGCTGAGGAGGAGACAGATCTGGCTGCAGCTGCAGCTGTCTCTGCCACTAGCAGCAGCAGCCAGTGATGCATTCCAGATCTTCTGCCCCTGTGAATTCTGCCACCTGAGGCAGTTGCCTCACCTTGTTGCACAGATGGGCCAGGCCTGTCCCTCAGACATCTCTCCTACCCCATTAACTTTTCTGCTTCAGCCAACCTCCAAGCTCTGGTCCTCCAGCCTTTGAAAGAAAGTTCATAGAATCCTGTGGTCTCCTGGAAGATTATTTAGATCTTCAGGCTGAAAAATGTTCCCCAAAGTTTGCCCAGGGTGAATGTGTGACAAGCAGTGATACAGCCATTTGTGATGAGCACACACACACCCTGACACACTCAAAACTATTGTAAAATATATCCTCACCCCCTAGTGAAGTTCAGTGAAATGGCCCCGATTTCTCAGGTCATGAAGAGGGCAGAGAATTATGATAGGCTGTTTGCGCACAGCTCTGATTTTAACACAGGGTTTTCAATTTTTGAAACCTTTTCAAAATACCTTTCACTTCAAGTGCTTAGGAAGTTGTGTGTGTTGAACTTTAACACTCACGATCTTCGGTTGTATCCAAAGCTAGGCCTATTCAAGAGAAGACGTTTTGAAATGAATCGATATGACAAACGTAGATCTTTTAATGTCAGTGGATCTACTGTGAGTAAAATGTAATTGGCTGCAACTCACTAACACTGATAATAAATAATGTGATTTTTGTTTCTATACTTCATATTGCATAGCTACTACCCGAAGACATTTGTCCTCTAAAACTTTATCAGTATGTGAAATCTTTTAGGCTCACCATATGCCTGTTTCCAACATAGGTTTCGGCTTGTATCTCCTAGTGATGACCCGCTTCACATTTAACACATATCATGAAGCAATACCCCAAAGCTTTTGATATTGTTGCAACGTTTCCTCTCTCTGATGGGCAGGGGCACCGACTTCTAGGGGCTGAACCCCTTTGGGCTATATTTGTTAGTGGGTGAATGTGGCCTCCCTCAATGGCGTCACATGTGACATCACAACATCATACATGACTCCTGGATGCAACGCTGTAGAACAAGCCAGCAATGGGGCAGCTCCTCCTCCTCCTCCTTCTCCTGCCATAGAGGGGAAGCAGCTCCCAGGAGCAACAGTAGGTTGCCAGGAATGGATGAGACAAGGAAAGTTCTTACCAATGTCTTTTATTCAATATTCATCACAGAGAGAGGCTTAGAACTGCAGCCTCTTGGAGCAATGGTGTTGCTCTGAGTAATCTCCACCCCTCTTATCTCCTCAATCGTCAACAGCACCACCCACCTTACGGTTGCTGCTTAGAGCCATTGTACTGGCTTGGGTCTCCCCCACACATGTGAGACGACTCCGGAAATTAATTATTTCAGATTTATTAGCCAAATAACAAAGCCCCAGGTCAGAGCTCAGCTAATCTTCATCATCCTAAATGGCCTTGGTCCTGTATACCTGAAGGAGCGTCTCCACCCCCATCATTCAGCCCGGACACTGAGGTCCAGCGCCGAGGGCCTTCTGGCGGTTCTCTCATTGCGAGAAGTGAGGTTACAGGGAACCAGACAGAGGGCCTTCTTGGTAGTGGTGCCCACCCTGTGGAATGCCCTCCCAGCAAATGTGAAGGAAATAAACAGCTATCTTATCTTTAAAAGACATCTAAAGGCAGCCCTGTTTAGGGAAGTTTTTAATATTTAATTCTGTGTTGTTTTTAACACTCGATTGGGAGCCGCCCAGAGTGGCTGGGGAAACTCAGCCAGATGGGCGGGGTATAAATAATATATTATTATTATTATTATTATTATTATTATTATTATTATTATTATTATATCCTCAGATAGCACAGTTGCCGAAACTAAGCTCCGCCTCCTTTTTCCCCAACAGGAAAACCCCCACTTCGCTTCCTGTTAGTTTCACGCTTCTCATTTAATCTCGTGAGACTACGAGATCGGAGAGATTGTACTCCAACTATTTCTCTGTCTGTTTCACTATTTGAGCTCTGCAGCTGCTTTTCGGCTCTCTGTGTCTCTGTGTGTACAAAGGTCAAATTCCTGTGGCTGACTGCTTCTCCCCCCTCTTCCACTGTATCTGTCTCGTCTCTGCCTGTCAGAGAGTCCAGTTCTATGACAGTCATCTATCTCTGAGCACTTTGCTCTCCTACTTTCAATGCTTGCTGGGTTCTGGGAGAAGGGGGGGGGGGTCTGGAATGCTTTCTAGTGATAACCTGTCAGCCAGCTCTGCCTCCTTGTCCTCCTCTACTCCCATCATTTCCCAACTATTCCCCCCTCCTCTGCCTCTGAGCTGTGACCTTCCGCAAACCACTGTTGTAAACCTATGCAGTCTTCCTCTTCTCTGGAAGGGTCAGGCTGGGGAGGCGGTCTCCACCATTCCTCCTCTGTCCAGTCCCTGACAATCTGGGAGTTGTGTCCAGTGTCCAGGCGCCATACACAACCTTGTGATGTCACTCACAATGCCCAGACACGTCGGCGTGACGTCTCACATGACGTCAGCACCCCTACCCCCTGTTCGGATGCGTCCAAGGAGGTGGGGGCAATTGGCAGGCCCCCAGCTAGCTCCAGCCCACCGGCCGGCAGCCGGGTGATCTCCGGTCCTTGGATCAGCATGTAACTGTGACTCGAGCTTCAGAAACCTTCAGCAGAGATAAGAACTCTTCGCAACAGAAGGGCAGGTAGAGGCTGTGTAAAGCGTATTTATAGGCATTTTATTCAGCATCAGGACAAAGGAAAAACATGTCTTCTCCCCTTCGTGTCCAAGCAAGCAGCATAAGCAAAAGATATACACACAACGGACGTTCCCAGCAAGCTGTGCTGGAATGTAAACAGACATGTGACATACAACAATTCCACATATCTGTTAAGGTGGAATATTGTAACACTCCCACCCCGCAAAAAGCTTTCCCGAGTCGGTGAGCCTGCTGATTCATTACATGGGTATAGTTGAGACTGATGCAAGCCAGAAGGCAACACTAAGAACTTATGAAGAGCCTGCTGGGTCAGTCCAATGGCCCATGTGGTCCAGAATTCTGTTCTCACAGAGAAGCCCATAAGCAGGGCCTGCGTGCAACAGCCAATCTCCCCATTTGTGATTCCCAACAACTGGTATTCAGCATCAGACTGCCTCCAGCAGTGGATGTGGAATATAGTCCTTGTGGCTGGTAACCTTTGGTTGTCTTATCCTCACATCTTGTGGGGGGTGAATTCCATAGGCTAACAATGTTTTATGTGAAGAAGTCCCTTCGCTTGCTTGTCAAGTTTCATTGGATGTTCAGGGTTCAGGTGGGTAACCATCTTGAGCCTGAGGGTGGCATAGTTTAATTAATTAATTTATTTTGTATATCGTCCTATACCTGAAGGTCTCAGGGCGGTTCACAGAAAAGATGACAATATGTAAAATCAAAATAAGAGCAATAACCCAATAACACCCCCCCCCCCTAAAAAGAGTCACATTTTAAAAGGTTATAGGATGTCAATCAGGTCAACCAAAGGCCTGGTTACAAAGGAACCTTTTTGCCTGGTGCCTTCATTATGCACCTTTAAGTGAACTTCCCTGGGGAGAGCATTCCACAGGCGGGGAGCCACTGCAGAGAAGGCCCCGTTCTCGTGTTGCCACCCTCCAGACCTCTCAAGGAGGAGGCACATGAAGGAGGGTCTCAGAAGATGATCTCATATATGTGTGTGTTTTAACATATCATTTTCAACAATTATTAAACATACTTTTATATCTTATTCAATTTTTTGACTTCCATCAATCACATCTGAAAATTTTCCAATCTTTTCCACTTAATTTACATTTCATACTTTCACTATTACATTTATATATCATAACTAATATCTCTCTTCTTTCTCTCCTTTGCAATATTTCATATATTCCTCCTTACAAAACTTCTTGTAGTTATACTAGCATAATTTGTTGATTACAGTTGCTCTTCAAATAATTCATATATTTCTTCCAATTTTCTGTGAATCTCATTTTGTCCAATTCTGCGCAGTCCATTAATTTCGTCTGCCATTCTTCTTTCATTGGTATTTCTTCTTGCTTCCATTTCTGGGCCACCAATACTCTTGCTGTTGTTGTTGTGTATAAAAACAGTTAAATGTCCTGTCTATTAATGTCCTCACTTAAAACAGAAGATGATTTCAGGGTCCAGGTTGATTCATATAGAAAGAGGCAGTCCTTGAAGTATTGCGATCCTGAGCCGTTTAAGTTCAACCTCTGTTCTACCCAGGGAACCCAGAGCTACAGGTTGGGTGGTCATCTGCCATGTATGATCTCGTTGGGATTCCTGCATTGCAGGTGTTTGGACTAGATGACCCTTGGCATCCCTTCCAACTCTACAATTCTGTTATTCTATGTTCCTCAGCAACTGGTATTCAAAGGCATACAGCCTCTCAGAGTGGAGGTAAAGCATGGCCAACATAGCTAGTAACCATTGATAGCCTCATCAGCTATTAATCCTTTTTAAAAAGGAGTCCAACTTGGTGACCATGGCTATGTCTTGTGGCAGTGAGTTCCATAGTTTAATTACGTGCTATGCCTAATCTTAAACCAATGGATTTTCTTGCATGTTCAAGCCACTGGCTTTTTAAAAGCATAGATGCACATTGTGCAGATGGAGATTTAAACCATTCCACAGATACCTGTGCCTCCCTTTCAAACAAAATCAGTGTAGTTTTGAAATCAGTGGTTAAAATCAGTGCAGTTTTGAAAGGTTCCGTCTGCCACATTGATTCAAATTGGCATCTAACTGTATCCAAGCATAAATGAAAAACCGTTTCTTGATTACAGGAACCACCCTGCACCATTTGGTTGCAACATCTTTTGTTGTTGTTGTTGTTTAGTCATGTCTGACTCTTCGTGACCCCATGGACCAGAACACACCAGGCACTCCTGTCTTCCACTGCCTCCCGCAGTTTGGTCAAACTCATGCTGGTAGCTTCGAGAACACTGTCCAACCATCTCGTCCTCTGTCGTCCCCTTCTCCTTGTGCCCTCAATCTTTCCCAGCATCAGGGTCTTTTCTGGGGAGTCTTCTCTTCTCATGAGGTGGCCAAAGTATTGGAGCCTCAGCTTCAGGATCAGTCCTTCCAGTGAGTACTCAGGTCTGATTTCCTTCAGAATGGATAGGTTTGATCTTCTTGCAGTCCATGGGACTCTCAAGAGTCTCCTCCAGCACCATATTTCAAAAGCATCAATTCTTCGACGATCAGCCTTCTTTATGGTCCAGCTCTCACTTCCATACATCACTACTGGGAAAACCATAGCTTTAACTATTCGGACCTTTGTTGGCAAGGTGATGTCTCTGCTTTTTAAGATGCTTTAGAGATGTCCAAATGGGCAAACAACTATCCTTAATATATATAGTAAATTATTATTACTTATTTCATTTATCAATCCCTTCCCACGAGGCACTTTAAAGTGATTTACAATATAACAAACACAGAATAATCACACACACACACACACACACACAAACACACACACACACACACACACACACACACACAAACACCTCTTTGTTTGCAGGCATAATAACTAAATTTGTTATGTAAACGAAAACAGCAGCAGCACGCATATAAAATCAATCCAGATCCAATACGGTTATCTGCTGGAATAAAGATCACCATTGGGAAAGCTTATTGAAAGGGGAATGCATTTAGCAGGTACTAAAGGAATAGCAGGGAAGGTTCCTGTCTGACATATAGTGGGAGAAAGCTCCAAAGTGCAGGCAGCGCCACAGTGAAGGCCTGATTCCATCATTGTGCAGAATGGTACCTCCAGCATGCCCTCTCCTACAGCCTGCAGCGATTGGCTGTGAATGTAAGAAATGAGATGATTTTTTAAAAAGGGAACCTTTGCACACCACAACGAAGTCAGTTTTTATCCCGTTGCTTCCTATTTCTTGGTGTCCTAACCTTTTCTAGATAGCACAAAGAAATCTTGTGCGGCATCGGAGGAGCAGCCAGACAACCTGGTGCTGATTACGAGTGAAACTCCTGGATAAAGATTGCAAATTCAACCCATCCTGGTGATGTGATCGTATCAGGGCACAAGTACATCTAAAAAGTTGTTTCCGATTTTCAGAGCATTCATCTGTTTTCCATACAGCCCCCAGCTGTCCGCAGAGAGCATTCGTGAAGGCCTTTATAATCCGGGCCAGGCTCGTGCAGGAGCCGCTCTCCGTGGCTGTTATTGTTGAATTACTGTATTAGGGAAATGGATAGAAGTTATTTGAACAAGGTGGCCATTTCTGAAAGGCGGGAGGCAGCGGCGGGGCAGGGAGGAGGGAGAGGACTAGCTCTGCCAATGAGATAACCATGAAGACTGAACACAGGAGAACAGAGTTTGGTTACCTTTGAATCAAATTCACTCCGGGTTCAACCCCATCGATGGTGAAGAAATTGTGCTATGGATAAGAACTTATTAAAAGTTACAAAACTCTCTTTTCTAAGGAAGGGGGGGATGTGTCTATATTCAGAGATAATGGATTTTCTCCCGTGTTACTCCTACTCAGAGTAGGCCTATTGAACTTAAAGGCCATTAGGTTAGACCAGCAGTAACGGGTGGTGGGGTTACCTAGAGGTGGCAGTAAGAGGCAAGGGATTGGCAGGAGGAGGTGTCAATCAATATCAGACTTTGAAAAGCTGGCACTGTGTGGACTTGTAAGAAAGCAAGGGGATTTGGGGAAATGATATATGATGAGATAAAAAAGATGTTTAAAGTGGTTATACAAAAACAACAACAACAACAACCCTGAAGCTTTTCTTTTAGGGATTATAGTTACAGAAGTTCCAATAAGGATGATTAAGCTGTTTATGTATGTAACTACAGCAGCTAGGATTCTTTATTCACGAAAATGGAAGGAAGAAGAAGTTCTTACCAAAGAAGAGTGGATAAATAAAGTGATGGACTGTGAAGAATTGGCAAAGCTAACAGCTAAAATAAGGGAACTTAATGATGATTGCTTTATGGAAGAAGGCAAACCCTTTTTGGACTCCTTAAAGAAATATTATAGCATGACAAATTCACGAGCAGGATTTGAACTATGAGCAGCAGATGGTATTAGAGAACATTGTATTATTGTTATGATATAAGAGAGAGAAGACAGAGTGCAGAATGAGGAAGATTTTTTTAAAAAAAAACCACCATGGAAAATAGGATGAGAAGTCGACGAAACAAAACAAAAATATATTATGTATTGGAATGTATATGTGGAATTTCTGGAAATGCAATAAAATATATCTGAAAAATGAAAAGCTGGCGTCGCTGGATCAAGTTGCTGAATTCATTAAACTAAATATTTTAAATTGGATTTTGAATAAATCTGCCATTTATTGCGACCGTTTTGAGTTTTACTATGCTGCTATCTTCCTTTGTGGGCCGTGCAAAATGCTCTTCTGCATTATGCTTTTTACCGAGTTAGGATGAGTTTATGGAACCAAGGGAACGGTAGCCTGAAAATGTCTGGGATCTGCCAGGTGAGATTCATTCATTCATTTCAATGGATCTGTGCTGAGTGAAACTTAGGTGCAAATCACTATCGGTTATTGGCCTGTCCCATGGTTTTACAGTGGTATCTTGGGTTACATACGCTTCAGGTTACAGACTCCGCTAACCCAGAAATAGTGCTTCAGGTTAAGAACTTTGCTTCAGGATGAGAACAGAAATCGTGCAGTGGCGGCGCAGCAGCAGCGGGAGGCCCCATTAGCTAAAGTGGTGCTTCAGGTTAAGAACGGTTTCAGGTTAAGAACCGACCTCCAGAACGAATTAAGTACTTAACCCGAGGTACCACTGTATTCATTTCTGTTCTACTGCATTTATAGCCCACCTTTCTCTCCAAAGAGCTGAAGGTGGTACCTTTTAGCCTTGCCTCCCTCACTGTCCTCTCTGACTGGCAGAGGCTGTTCGGGGTTTCAGGCAGGCAGAGGAGGATTTAGGAGAGCATAACTGGTTCACCTGCACTGGGTGCCGAGACTTGGACCTATGAGACAATGTGGCCCCTGGGCTGAAAAAGCCTCTCCACCCCCCAGAAGCATTTTGTCAAAAGATTTCTTCCCCCATTCCTAGATAAAGAACATAAGACAAGCCTGACGGATCACACCAGTGGCCTAGTCTAGTCTAGCATCCTGTTCTCACAGTGGCCAACCAGAGAAAGGGAGGGAGGAATGGATGGATTATTTTGTCAAAGAAAAGACTAAAAACTTCCCTCCAGTACTATCATGCTTCCCTTGGGGGCGGGGGGGACGGCAACGATTGCTTAGGGAAGGGGGGGTGAGAAGCAGCGAGAGGAAAAAGCTATATCCCATTTTAGTAGCAATAGGTCAGTGCTAGCAATGATGTTCCCCAAACACCTATGTTTTCCAAAGGCTTATGTGCTATCATTTACCTTTTTAATATATCTATATCTATATACCTACGCTGTAACTCTGGGCAGCTTCTTTCCCCTTAGTGACAGTGGCTTATGGGCGCATTGCAGGGATATTTTTATTTTATTTTATGCTCTCTGCCTTACCAGACTCCTGGCTTCCCTCCTTCCATCCCCACACCCCTATGGAGCACGGTGATTTAATGTTACTGTTCCTTTAACAGCCGCATCACCAGAGTGCTACGCGGTAGTTGTCTCCTGTGTGACCGTGCTTGGGAAAAATCCATTACAGGACTGTCATTAATCTGAGCCTGCAGCCTCTGGCAGTTTCTGACTCTTCTATTTAATGGGCGCCTGCTTCCTGAGCTCTGGAGACACGTTGTTTTCCTCTCTTGATCAGCTTTGTTTAATTATCAAAATATTTGATGCAGAAAATTGACATTATTTGTGAAGGGTTTGGGCCTGCGCCCCCCCAACGCTCCCCCCCCACCGCCCCACGCTCGCTCTCTCCTACCCTGCCACGCCGTGACATTGAGATTCTCCACATGCACCTACCTTTGCCTTAAAATAGCAAAACCGCTGGCTAGGACAATCAAAAGCGCAAGGCTGCATTAGCGAGCCACAGGTAGGAAGTACAACTTCCCCACCTCCCAGACAGTCTGCAGTGTGGAAAAGGGGGTGGTGGGTGGGTGATTTCACAGTGGACACTCCAAGACATGCTCCCCCTGCCTGTGAACGCAGTCAGAAATCTCACCATCTCCTTCCTAGTAGTCTATGGAATTTGCTTCTCCTAAGATTCTGGGTGCTATTTCTGTTGGGTTGTTTTTGAAGGTGGTGTTGTTGTTGTTGTTAGGGATGCCGGAGAAATCTGGTTCAGTTTTCATTTTCACATGAACCTACCTAATCTTCTTCTTCTTTGACGATCACTGAGTAAGATTGCCTTCCATGAACAGGGTCTTAACAGTGAGTCCGTAAGTGGCTGTGGAGGCCAATTCTGGATCCACACGTCCTTCCACAGTGGGGACATAGGTTTCTGGGCAGGAGTTGATCATGGTCAGGGTTTGCCAAGTGTGCCTTCCTCTCCCTTTCATCTTGAGTTTGAGCATCTTCAAAACCTATGGATGGCAACTTGGACAAAATATTGTGGTGGTGGTGGGAGCCCTGCCCCACATAATCCATCACATGACGTGGTGCATGCACATGATTTCAATGGCAATACCCATCAACATGGGGGGGGGGAGGTCCGTCCCCCTCAAATATTTTATTTGGGGTGACGAAGACCCCACAGCCCCTGAAGTTGGCTCCTATGTAACGAACACTTTATGGGGTGGGGGGAAATGTGTGAACCAAAATGCAGCCATCCTCCAAAATTCGCACTCCTATGAAATTGGAAGTGCAGGCCTATGGCCAAATAAAGCAGGTAAAAAAGAAAATGCATACCTTAAAAGTGTGCGTGGAAATGCATATATTCGTGAAAACAACACACAAACATTTCATTATATAGAGGGAAATTGCCTGGGGAAAAAATGTGTGTGAGACAACAAATATTACATACACAAAGTTGTTTATAGGGGGAAATGTACACTCAGGCTGCATTCATACGATAGTTTATTCCATTTTGCCAATGTTTCCCTAACTGTTATGTTCTGTGTTGTGTATGACCTTCCCGCCACTTCTGGAAACTTAATGGAATATAGCCGTCATTTCTGTGTTATTTGATTCTGGGGGTGGGGATCTGTTTGCAGCCCCCTAAAAGTCCAAATGTGGAGCTACAGTGCAGAGCTTCTGAGGCACCGTGGTGGGCACCATAACTATGGCATCCAATGAAAGGTGAGAGCTGGGGGGCCAGATTTTCATGTCACACAGGACACTGCTTAAATTTCAGGCAAACTAAGGCCCGGGGGGCGGATCTGGCCCAATTGCCTTCTAAATCTTGCCCGCGGGCAGTCCGGGAATCAGTGTGTTTTTACATGAGTAGAATGTGTGATTTTATTTAAAATGCATCTCTGGATTATTTGTGGGGCCTGCCTGGTGTTTTTACATGAGTAGAATGTGTGCTTTTATTTAAAATGAATCTCTGGGTTATTTGTGGGGCATAGGAATTCGTTCATTTTCTCTCTCTTCAAAATATAGTCTGGCCCCCCACAAGGTCTGTGGACCGGCCCCCTGCTGAAAAAGTTTGCTGACCCCTGGTAAGTCTGCCTCTGTACAGTCTTTCCTGCTGCTTTCACAGGAGAGTCATGGGGAAACAGAAGCATACATGTGAAGAACAGGTATGGCACCCGGGACGGGGAGCAGGCATGGGCGTCGGTGACATGCATCCAGAGGTGAGTGGTGTATGTCCCGGGGGCATAGCACGCTCCCCCGCCCCTCCATTCCTTCACCAGTGCATGCGTTGCACCGCATCCACAGGCAGGAATGAAATTTAGTGCAACATGCTGGCAGATTGGTCAAAAAGATGCTATTCCATAAGACCGCCAGTACTGCAGTGTGAAAGGAACATTGGAAACTGGGACAGAAGTGCTAGAACTGTAAACAATTCAACTAATATGTCTACATTCTCCCTCAAAGTGATTAACCATGAGGACCTTTTCTAAAATACAGTATTTTTGGCTCTATAAGACTCAATTTTTCCCTCCTAAAAAGTAAGGGGAAATGTGTGCGCGTCTTATGGAGTGAATGCAGGCTGCACAGCTATCCCAGAAGCCAGAACAGCAAGAGGGATTGCTACTTTCACTGCGCAGCGATCCCTCTTGCTCTTCTGGCTTCTGAGATTCAGAATATTTTTTCTTGTTTTCCTCCTCCCAAAACTAGGTGGATCTTGTGGTCTGGTGCATCTTATAGAGCAAAAAATACGGTAAATAGATACGCTGCAAATGGGGGGGGGGAATCTGGAGAACTGCACTTAAAAAACCAAGGAGAAACAGAAATAGGCAAATTCATTCATCCTTGCTTGTTGTGGGGGGAAAGGAAGTATAATAACTATTTACCATCTGTGACATCCCTTCTATGTCCCGCATGTGCTACGTAACATGGTCCAAGAAAGTTTGAGTTGGTCAGTGCTCAAAAGAAAAAAGGGGAATCATCACATTTTGCTGCAGAGAGTGGGCTGCTGTTGTGTGTTTTTTAAAGGCCCTTGTATTCATTGTGATTGGACAGCTTCATGCAGGGGGCTAGTGCTGGATTTGAAAGTAGGAAATGTGATTGTATCGCTGACCATCCATGAAGTTACCAATCCAGTTCAAAGCAGCCACTCTTTTCTCAGTCTCAGATGTGCCTTGGCAAAATGGGACAATGCCAACTTTTCTCCCAACTCTGTTTTAAGACAAAATATGAAATTTAATTAAAGAGTGCATAAAATATATCTAGTGATCCATTTTCTAGGAGGGCTAGTGAAAATGACAAAGAATCCCGGGAAGTGTAATTTATTAAAGTTGCTGAGCTACAATTATCAGAGTTCTTTGTGAAAAGGGACTGGAAGTTAAACCACTCTGAGGGAATTGTAGCTCTGGGAGGGGAATAAGGGCCTCTTAAAAACTTTCAGCACCCTGAAGAAGCTACACTTCCCAGGGTTCTTTGGGGGAAGCCATGATTGTTTGATGTGGCATCAGGATATAGTGGGAATGTGGCCTTAAGGGAAAGGTAAAGGGACCCCTGACCATTAGGTCCAGTCGTGACCGACTCTGGGGTTGGGGCTCTCATCTCGCTTTATTGGCCGAGGGAACCGGCGTACAGCTTCTGGGTCATGTGGCCAGCATGACTAAGCCGCTTCTGGCGAACCAGAGCAGCGCACAGAAATGCCGTTTACCTTCCCGCTGGAGCGGTACCTATTTATCTACTTGCACTTTGAAGTGCTTTCGAACGGCTAGGTTGGCAGGAGCAGGGACCGAGCAACGGGAGCTCACCCTGTTGCGGGGATTTGAACCGCCGACCTTCTGATTGGCATATGCTAGGCTCTGAGGTTTAACCCACAGCGCCACCCATGTCCCTGAATGTGGCCTTAGTCCTGTCTAATAATTCCAGTGGGTCTACTCAGAGTAGATCTAGCATTGGATGCTACTCATATACCATAATACAGGGTGAGTCCTTTAAAAGAGTACACATGTTCCACTGGGCCTCTTTTAAAAGACTCACCCTGTATAATGCTTGTATTTTTGTTTGTTCTTAAAAAAAGGTGGATGCAGAGATTTCCAATGCACCAGTTTTGCAAAGATGACAAGTAGCCTGGGCTCCCAATATTCAGGGAGAGATTTCAGAAGTGCCCCTGTGTATAAAAGAAAGAAGAATAGGCATCGAAAGTATTACTGATGCAATGCACCAGGAGCTACTTCAGCAGAAAGAGAGAGGTCCATTTGTTTGGCTCAACAAGCACAAACAGAGCTTAGTGGATTGTGCCCCAATGAGCTTTCAGCTTCGCAAGCATAATCCACCACTATGAGATTTTTCTCTTAAAAAAAAAAAAAAATCCTCTTTGGATTCTCCAGCTAGGGCCTCGGGCGATAGTTTTCATATATATTTCTCAGTGGTCAGAAGTCAGGTCAGCCCGGTGCTATCAAAAGACCTTGACTTTTTTCCCTGACAGTTACAATTATTACAGCCCCGGGGACTCATTTTCCTCAGACTGGCCACCCGCTGACCTAAGCCAGCAGCCAGAATGTGCTTTCCAAACAACAAACATCAGCAAAGGCTCCTTTGCTTCCTTCATCCGTGGCATATTTGTGTACACACACACACACACACACACACACAGCCAATTGCCAAAAAGGACGGGAGGCATTAGCGCTGAAGGAAGGCTTTCCTTCCACACTGCCGTTTTCTGCCTCCCCCCCCTTCCCATCCACTCCCCCCTTCCATCCCAAGATAAATTTTTTATATCGCTATTTTCTTTACCTCTCCTCTTTGGCATTCAAGAGTTGGGTGATAAACGGCAGAGCGGCTATTAAATGGGACCCCGAACAAACTTAATAAATATCTAAACATCCTGCCTGCACGATCTCGCTCGCTCCGCAGTCCTGAAGTGGCAGGCGCAGATTTCCCTCCATAAATTTGTTCCTGAATGAGACGAAGGTGCTAATTGGTGGAGGAGGAGGGGGGGTAGGGAAGTGGAAGCAGGATTTCAGCTGAAATGACATTTTGGCCCCCTGGCAAAATTTTGGAGGGTTCCAATAAACTTCCAAAATTCTATAGAAGGAGAGGCATGGAATCCTTAATAATAATAATAATAATAATAATAATAATAATAATAATAATAATAATAGCATAACTATTCAATAATAAGGTTTTTTTTTTTGGTTATTGCTGCCATTATTCTCACCATCCTCCAGTACCAGATTTACGTATAAGCTAAACAAGCTGCAGCTTAGAGCCCCACTCTCTTGGGGCCCCCCCAAAAAAACAAAGGGGGAAAAACTGGATACTTCTTCTTAATTGTAGTTCAGTTCAAGAATTACTTTGATAAAATACATATTTTGCTATGTGCAAATGGCTTTAGATACCTATTAGGTCCATAAGTTACCATATAGCATATATTCAACACACACAAAACAGCGACAATTTGTTGTTGACAAAGGACAGCTGGTCATATAAAGGGCCCCATTACCTTCAGTAGCTTAGGGCCTCATCAAACCTAAATCCAGCCCTGCCATCCTCTATTAGTGGTTTCCCACTCCTCTCTCACATATCTCAGTGCTGGGGAAGCTCAGGCCTGGCGTCATATCATAGATCAAGGATGGATGCCTCACAGCCCAGGAAAAAACTAAAACTAAAACAAAACAAACACCACACACCTGGAGTGTAGAGCAGGGTGAAGGGTGTGGTGTGAGGAGAATCTGAAGGACCTGATGGAGAGGCCTAGGCAGTCCCATTTGCCCCATGGGGCCTGCAGTTCCCCAGCTCTCCACGACAACATTGACTTGGGTTCATGGAGGATGAGTCCTGAGCACGTGCAGTTGGGTCTCAATATCCATCAAATGGACCTACAGACGAAAACAGGCTGTGCTTCCACATCTCCAGGTTTCCCCAGCTGCAACTGAAGGCTCCCTGTCATGTCTCTGGCACCGCCATGCAGCACCCTCGACAGCCACCATATATTTCCAGAAGATGTTGCCGTGGTTTTGTTACGGTACACTTTGACATACGGCTCCGCGCCGCCTCTGAAAGGGGCACATTATCTCAATTAATGTTTCACGGCAAACACGGCCCTGATCGTATTCATGGGACTCCAGCCTATTACCATTTGCATGGCGACTAGCATAAGAATTATGACTATGTTTGCCCGTTGCAGCAAAATTTGCCCTCGGGCGCTCTTTTTACTTGTGACAACGTTCCTTTTTCTCCCTTCCCGCCCCCTCCCCTCCCACCTCCCCCTGTTTTGATTTCTACTTAAAGTTTTATGGCTGTGTCCCCTCCAGGGGGCTATTATCTGGTATGCTAATAGGGCTATGCATATTCTATTAGTGTTGTCAGTGTGAGATAAGAGGTGCACTCCACACAAAGCACTCAGGAGGTAATGATTGCAGCGAGGGGGCGCCAGCGTCGCTGCACTATTCGTCATCTTCACATTTCGCCAGCGCCCGTTTATACGTGTCCTCGGTCCGTGCGGTCCTTAAAACGCCCCAGATTGCAGAATGTTTACAGGGGCAATCTAATGGCTTCATGCCTGATTTGATAAAGGAGATGTCTCTCTTGATTCTCTTAGATACGAGGGCTTCGTAGCGGGGGTGCGTGTGTGCGTGTGTGCGTGGTGTCGGCAGCGACGGTGGGGAGACAAAGACATGGTTGACGTGGTTAGAAAGCAGCTAGCAGTTCAGGCCTGCTGCATGAATAAGAAATAAATCCAACTCGCACTTGATTTAGGAGGAAATTGCAACATGGGCACTTCCAGAGAGAGCGCTCACTCTTCCTCTCCTCCCTGCTCTCCGTTTTATGCTCACACCGTGAAGTAATAACTCAGTAGTAACTACTTTAGAAGGTGATGGACTCTCCTTCATTGGAGGTTTTTAAGCAGAGATCAGATAGCCATCCACCTGGGATTCTTCAGCTGTGATTTCTGCATTACAGGGGGTTTGGGTAGATGAGTTGGGTCCCTCCCAATTTTGCAATTCTGTGATTCAGCACAGTAGGTTTCCAGTTTAAGAACATAAGAAGAACCTGCTGGCTCGAGCCCATGGTCTATCTAGTCAGCATCCTGTTCTCACAGTGGCCACCCAGCTAACCCAATGGGAAGTCTGCAAGCAGGATTCGAACACAGTAGTGCTCTCCCTTCCTGTCACTTCCCTGGTTGATGATCTCCACCGGTCTAGGGACAAAGGTGAGAGCTGTTTCCTAGTTCTGCTGGATCTCTCAGCGGCGTTTGATACCATCGACCATAACATCCTTCTGGACCGTCTTGAGGGGCTGGGAGCTGGGGGCACTGTTATACGGTGGTTCCGCTCCTTCCTCCTGGGACGTGTTCAGAAAGTGGTGTGGGGGATGAGTGTTCAGACCCCTGGGCCCTCACCTGTGGGGTGCCTCAGGGTTCTGTCCTCTCCCCCATGCTTTTCAACATCTATATGAAGCCGCTGGGAGAGATCATCATGGGATTTGGGCTGGGTGTTCACCAGTATGTGGATGATACCCAGCTCTACCTCTCTTTCAAATCAGAACCAGTGAAGGCAGTGAAGGTCCTGTGTGAGTGCCTGGAGGCGGTTGGAGGTTGGATGGCGGCTAACAAATTGAGGTTGAATCCTGACAAGACAGAAGTACTGTTTTTGGGGGACAGGAGGCGGGCAGGTGTGGAGGATTCCCTGGTCCTGAATGGGGTAACTGTGCCCCTGAAGGACCAGGTGCACAGCCTGGGAGTCATTTTGGACTCACAGATGTCCATGGAGGCACAGGTCAAATCTGTGTCCAGGGCAGCTGTTTACCAGCTCCATTTGGTACGCAGGCTGAGACCCTATATGCCTGCGGACTGTCTCGCCAGAGTGGTGCATGCTCTGGTTATCTCCCGCTTGGATTACTGCAATGCGCTCTACGTGGGGCTATCTTTGAAGGTGACCCAGAAACTACAACTAATCCAGAACACGGCAGCCAGACTGGTGACTGGGAGCGGCTGCAGAGACCACATAACACCGGTCTTGAAAGACCTACATTGGCTCCCAGTACGTTTCCGAGCACAATTCAAAGTGTTGGTGCTGACCTTTAAAGCCCTAAACAGCCTTGATCCAGTATATCTGAAGGAGCGTCTCCACCCCCATTGTTCTACCCGGACACTGAGGTCCAGCACTGAGGGCCTTCTGGTGGTTCCCTCACTGCGAGAAGCCAAGTTACAGGGAACCAGGCAGAGGGCCTTCTCGGTAGTGGCGCCTTCCCTGTGGAACGCCCTCCCACCAGATGTCAAAGAGAATAACAACTACCAGGCTTTTAGAAGACATCTGAAGGCAGCCCTGTTTCGGGAAGCTTTTAATGTTTGATGTATTATAGTATTTTAATATTTTTTTGGAAGCTGCCCAGAGTGGCTGGGGAAGCCCAGCCAGATGGGTGGGGTATAAATAATAAATAATAATAATTATTATATTATAGTGCTGGAAGACCCAGGGGAAGGTCCCAGTGAGTTGAAGGCTGTCAAATTAGAGCCACAGGAGGTGCCTGATCCCAAGGAAATGGACCAAGAAGGTTAGGGAGTGGAGATCTGGACCCCAGTGAAGGCCAAAGTGGGATAACAGAGGAATGTCTTTTGGAAGCCGCCCAGAGTGGCTGGGCAAGCCCAGCCAGATGGGCGGGGTATAAATAATAAATTGTTGTTGTTGTTGTTGTTGTTGTTGTTGTTGTTGTTGTTGTTGTTGTTGTTATAATTTGCATGGGCCCCTGCATAAGGCCAAGGGAGCAGAATATGGGGCAGGCAAAGTAGGGAGTTGTCCAACAGCGTCTGGATGGCATTGTGTTGGCTGCCTCTGCTGAAGCCCTTCATCGGGTGCCAGGGTACAGCTGCCATCAGCAGTGGAGGCTGGTCCGTGTGGGGGAATGGGCCATTGTCCAATCAACCTCAGTCAGCCAGCCTCAATTTGCCTCCTTTCTTACAAACATTCCAGTGTGTGGTTGCCAGCTCCCTTCTCTTTATCCCCAGGGCTGCTTTTGCAGGACTCATTGAGGAAGAGGACGGGTGGGCGAGAAGTAGAATGAGTTGGCTCTGCCTGTCATTGGCTCTGGCTCCACCTACTGTTGACCTTCCTCTACCTTCTGCCCTGCCCAGCCCATTGGGGACCATTACTGACCATCTGCACCATCCAGGATGGTGATAGTGGGAATGGCAAGTTGTAGTTAGGGCCGGCCGAAGACATTTTGCTGCCTGGGGCAAGGTGCAAGAGAGTGCTCCCCCATTCCATGTACGGAAGCAGCTGGATAGTACTTCTACCCTGGCAATGGGATAGCATCCTATACCACTCTTGAGGGCAGCAGGCTAGCTTAAGAGATGCACACAGTAATAGCTTCTCACAGAAAGAAACAGCTGTGAGGCTGATGTGGCTGCGCTCCAAACCCCCATGGGAGTTGTGAGGAGGAACTGTTGTGAGAAGTTGCCTTATCCCAAGTCAGACCACTGGGTGAGTCATCTAGCTTGGATGGTCTACACCAGTGATGGCCAGACTTGGCCCTCCAGCTGTTTTGGGACTACAATGCCCATCATCCCTAGCTAACAGGACCAGTGGTCAGGGATGATGGGAACTGTAGTCCCAAAACAGCTGGAGGGCTAAGTTTGGCCATCACTGCCTTTGCACAGAGGAAGAGGAGCAGTTCACACTCACTGGTGGATTTAGAACTTATAATAAACTTTGATTCCATGCATTGGGGTTTGAATAGAGGCGGCTCTGAAGTCTGGTCCATGAGGGCATATAGAACACTGCTCCACCAACCTCAGCCTGTCCTCAGCCAACCTCTACCTGCATGACTTACAACCAGCCCAAGCCATTAGCTTCCTCTTCCTTAGTCTCAGTGTTACCCTTGTAGAAGTGGGACGTGGGTGGCGCTGTGGGTTAAACCACAGAGCCTAGGACTTGCCGATCAGAAGGTCGGCGGTTCGAATCCCTGCGATGGTGTGAGCTCCCGTTGCTCTGTCTCTGCTCCTGCCAACCTAGCAGTTCGAAAGCACGTCAAGGTGCAAGTAGATAAATAGGTGGGAAGGTAAACGGTGTTTCCGTGTGCTGCTCTGGTTCGCCAGAAGTGGCTTAGTCATGTTGGCCACATGACCCGGAAGCTGTATGCCGGTTCCCTCGGCCAATAAAGTGAGATGAGCGCCGCAACCCCAGAGTCGGTCACGACTGGACCTAATGGTCAGGGGTCCTTTTACCTTTACCTTACCCTTGTAGAACTCAGCAGGGAGGAGAAGGAGGATGGAGGCAATGTAGAATCAGCTTCTCAGCCTGCCATTGGCTCTGGATCCACCTACTGCAGACCCTCAACATTTCCTTATTTTCCAGGGACAGTCCCGGATTTACAGAAGCCGTCCCAGTTTCTGATTTGATCCCAGAATGTCCTGTTTTTCCTTAGGATGTCCCTATTTTCATCAGAGAAATGTTGGATTATGTGGACACCCCCCCCCCGAGCCTAGGAGATAAGTAACTTTACAACCTTTAGAAGACACCTGAAGGCAGTTTTAATATGTTTTTATATAGGTTAGAGCAACCCAGTCAGATGGGTGGGGTATAGATAATAAAATTATGATGATGGTGAAACAGGACATCCCTATTTTCATCGGATAAATGTTGGAGCGTATACTACTCTGGGCCTACTCTCCTTTCAGCTCACCAGTTCAGTTGGTCACCAACCACCACTGCCAAAGAGCAATGTTTGTTTTGAGTTCTGAAGACTCTTTTTCCAGCTCAAAAACTTCATTGGCTTCACTAATATGTCTCTCTCTGTGTGCATGACATTTTCCAGCCTAAGACCCCTGTCAAACGTTTTCCTCTGCATCTCCTGAGGGTCTGGAGATTAAAAGTTTCAAACCCTGGCTTCCTCACCTAGTGATCTGGCATTAAGATAGGATTGAGTGGGGCTGGGCAGGAGGGAGAGGAGGGAAATGATTGATAGGTGACTGACATCCTTCTAGATGTGCGAGATGGTGGCATTAATGAAGGCCAGAGTGGAAAGCGAAGGGTCAGTTTGGAAATGGGTTCTGTTGTCAGAAACTGGACAGTTTGGAAACAGAGGTCCATGTTTCCTTACCTTTCACGCTTTCCACTTGTTACATTGATGTGTGTGTGTGGTGGTGGGATGTTTTAGAGAAATTGAGCAATCAAGAAATAATGTACCACCTGCAGAATGGACAGGGAATGCTGCTGCAGAAAAATTGCTCCCCCCCACCCCACTTTCTCTCTCACACAAATCTGTAACATATTTTTGGAAGTTGTTTGTTTGCTATGCATTTGGACACCCCTTAAGAAATTTTGCATGGTGGTTTATGAGATCAAGGAGCAAGAGTTTTGTCTGTTTTTGGATACAATTACACACCAAATTGTGCATCACGGTCCTCAAGATGTAAGAACAGGTTTTTGTGTATGCTTGGATTGAAATGGGCGCCATTTTGAATCAAGATGGAGGACTGAAACTTTCAAGGCTGCACCAATTTTAATCAATGATTTCAACATTGCACTATTGGGGGTGGGCAGAGGGTTCTTAGAATTCCCAAGCAATGTCAGGTAGTGAAGCTAAAACCAACCAAAAGGATTAAAGTTATGCCAGTTGTATCTTTATGGCCACAAACATGAGATAAGCAGAACAGGGTACTGATATTTCAGTGCACATTTACAGGTGAACCTACCTAACTCACTCTTCCTGAAACAAGTTGTGCATTGAAAGCGACTCATCCTTTGAATTTTGAAGTGCCATTTCCCAGGTAGGCAAGGTGTACAAAAAAGCATGTGCTAGTGTAAATTTTGCATATGAAAGCATAAACCTGTGAAAATGTAAGGATGTGGTACATTAGGGAAATTGGTTTTGCAAAAGTGTTACGTTAGGGAAAATTGCATACAAATTGCCTGTGCAAGAAGAAATGAGCACTAAAATGCTGGTGAATTTTCACGAGGGTGATTATTCATTTATTTTTATTTACCAGCTGATGTGGAGATGTGGGGCACTGAACTCAAGACTGGAGAAACTGAGAGAAAACAACAACAAAAAGAGCAGTTTCTTATATCCCCATTGGGGACATCAACTCCCAACATCCCTGACATTTTTCCTCCCTAGTTTATCTTGAACCCCAAAGCCAAATGCCCTCTTCATTTTTATACCAGCAAAGGGTAGCCTTTTGCAGAATGAATGCAGCACATGATAGCCTTCTGCAGTTAGTAATTATGTATACCAAGGGAAAGAGGTAGTAATCATTGGCATGAGAATAAAGTTGTTAACAAATGCACAACCGCCTGGGCAGATGGTTAAGGTTGCAGAAAATAAGTCTGCTTCTTGAAAAAAAATACTGTATTGTAACTGTGCATGCCCTAAACTAAGTGAACAGCAAACTCTTGGGTCCTCCCTGGCCTTTTCTCCTTGACTCCTTCCTTCTCTCTCAGCTGTATAGTGTCTTTATTACAGCCTTCCCCACCCCCCACTAGAAGTCTCCCTAATTATCGGTAACCTTCTGTTCGAAGATGGTTGTCCCAGTCTGATAAAATCCAGTAACTTTGAAAGTAAAGTGGGTCTTAATTTTCCTTGACAGCTGTTCTTAAAACATACGGGCCGAAGCCCAGCCTTAATTAAATGCACATTCGTATTCCAAACAAATTAAGTACAATTAAGGACTCTGAGTTATGGGTATCTATCACTCGGCGATGTTTTTGTAAAAATTACCACATTTAGATCAAAGGCAGAGGACCTTTGCTTAATTGTTTCATTAGGGCCCAATACAACTGGCTTCATAAATACAGGGTCCGCCGTCTCTATGGGAATTTCCCCCAAAGACAGCTCTTAAGCTAATTGCTACCATATTTCTCTCTGTGCGAGCTTCACGTATCCAATGGATGAAAAAAATGAGCTTGCTTTTCAGGAAATAAAGACAGCACAGTAACCTTCAGAGATGGGCCAAGATGGAGACTGGGGGCTAGATGCAGACTAAGTTAGCTGAATTTAGCTGCCATTGAAAGCAACGGCACAAGTTCATCTTGACTTAGGTTCAGTTCCATTTATTTAAAGAGAAACTAAATGCAACTAAGTGCATCTGTTGGGAAAGGGCTGTAGCTGAGTATTAGAACATCGGTTTTGTATGTTGAAATCCCTGGCACCTCCAGGTGGGGCTGGGAAAGACTCCCATCTCAAAATCTGGAGAGGTGCTGCCATAGAATACTGAGTGAGATGGATCAATGGTCTGGCTAATTAAGCCTGGACCAATCCATTGATTCCATCTTAGCAGTCAATAGCCTTGGATAACTGTGAGCAAGTGCAGTGGTTGTTGTTGTCAATTAGTTGTGTCCGACTCTTCGTGACCCCATGGACCAGAGCACGCCAGGCATTCCTGTTTTCCACTGCCTCCTGCAGTTTGGTCAGACTCATGTTTGTAGCTTCGAGAACACTGTCCAACCATCTCGTCCTCTGTCTTCCCCTTCTCCTTTTGCCCTCAATCTTTCTCAACATCAGGGTCTTTTCTGGGGAGTCTTCTATTCTCATGAGGTGGCCAAAGTACTGGAGCCTCAGCTTCAGGATCTGTCCTTCCAGTGAGCACTCAGGGCTGATTTCCTTCAGAATGGATAGGTTTGATCTTCTTGCAGTCCATGGGATTCTCAAGAGTCTCTTCCAGCACCATAATTCAAAAACATCAATTCTTCGGTGATCAGCCTTCTTTATTGTCCAGCTCTCACTTCCATACATCACTATTGGGAAAACCATAGCTTTAACTATACGGACCTTTGTTGGCAAGGTGATGTCTCTGCTTTTTAAGATGCTGTCTTGGTTTGTGATTGTTTCCTCCCAAGAAGCAGGAGTCTTTTAATTTCGTGACTGCTGTCACTACCTGCAGTGATCATGGAACCTAAGAAAGCAAAATCTCTCACTGCCTCCATTTCTTCCCCTTCTATTTGCCAGGAGGTGATGGGACCACTGGCCATGATCTTAGTTTTTTTGATGTTGAGATTCAGGCCATATTTTGTGCTCTCCTCTTTCACCCTCATTAAAAGGTTCTTTAATTCCTCCTCACTTTCTGCCATCAAGGTTGTGTCATCAGCATTTCTGAGGTTGTTGATATTTCTTCTGGCAATCTTAATTCCGGCTTGGGATTCATCCAGTCTAGCCTTTTGCATGATGAATTCTGCATATAAGTTAAATAAGCAGGGAGACAATACACAGCCTTGTCGTACTCCTTTCCCAATTTTGAACCAATCAGTTGTTCCATATCCAGTTCTAACTGTAGCTTCTTGTCCCACATAGAGATTTCTCAGGAGACAGATGAGGTGATCAGGCACTCCCATTTCTTTAAGAACTTGCCATAGTTTGCTGTGGTCGACACACTCAAATGATTTTGCGTAGTCAATGAAGCAGAAGTAGATGTTTTTCTGGAAGTCTCTAGCTTTCTCCATAATCCAGCGCATGTTTGCAATTTGGTCTCTGGTTCCTCTGCCCTTCGAAATCCAGCTTGCACTTCTGGGAGTTCTTGGTCCACATACTGCTTAAGCCTGCCTTGTAGAATTTTAAGCATAACTTTGCTACCATGTGAAATGAGCGCAATTGTGCGGTAGTTGGAGCATTCTTTGGCACTGCCCTTCTTTGGGATTGGGATGTAGACTGATCTTCTCCAATCCTCTGGCCACTGCTGAGTTTTCCAAACTTGCTGACATATTGAGTGTAGCACCTTAACAACATCATCTTTTAAAATTTTAAATAGTTTAGCTGGAATATCATCACTTCCACTGGCCTTGTTATTAGCAGTGCTTTCTAAAGCTCATTTTACTTCACTCTCCAGGATGTCTGGTTCAAGGTCAGCAACCACACTACCTGGGGTGTACGAGACCTCCATATCTTTCTGGTATAATTCCTCTGTGTATTCTTGCCACCTCTTGATGTCTTCTGCTTCTATTAGGTCCTTTCTACATTTGTCTTTTATTATGGTAATATTTGTACAAAATGTTCCTTTCATATCTCCAATTTTCTTGAACAGATCTCTGGTTTTTCCCATTCTGTTGTTTTCCTCTATTTCTTTGCATTCCTCATTTAAGAAGGCCCTCTTGTCTCCCATTGCTATTTTTTTGGAAATCTGCATTCAATTTCCTGAAAGGCGGGATATCAAATCCAAACTCTTCTTCTTCTTCTTCTTCTTCTTCTGTATCTTTCACTATCTCCTTCGCATTTTGCTTGCCTTCTCTCCCCCGCTATTTGTAAGGCCTCATTGGACAGCCACTTTGCTTTCTAGCATTTCTTTTTCATTGGGATGGTTTTCATTGCTGCCTCCTATATAATGTTATGAGACTCCATCCATAGTTCTTCAGGCACTCAGTCCACCAAATCTAAATCTTTAAACCTGTTCCTCACTTCTACTGTGTATTCATAAGGGATTTGATTTAGATTGTGTCTTACTGGCCCAGTGGTTTTTCCTACTTTCTTCAGTTTAAGCTGGAATTTTGCTATAAGAAGCTGATGATCTGAGCCACAGTCAGCTCCAGGTCTTGTTTTTGCTGACTGTATAGAGCTTCTCCATCTTTGGCTGCAGAGAATATAATTAATCTGATTTTGATGCTGCCCATCTGATAATGTCCATGTGTAGAGTCATCTCTTTTGTTGCTGGAAAAGAGTGTTTGTGATGACCAGCTTGTTCTCTTGACAGAACTCTATTAGCCTTTGCCCTGCTTCATTTTGAACTCCAAAGCCAAACTTGCCAGTTATTCCTTTTATCTCTTGACTCCCTACTGTAGCATTCCAATCCTCTATAATGAGAAGAACATCCTTCTTTGGTGTCATTTCTAGAAGGTGTTGTAAGTCTTCATAGAATTGATGTAAATGCTCCCCCCCTGCATTTATGGGATGGATTATGGAGGCAACACCTTTGTGGCCCTGTTTCTTTTTCTCTGCTCTTTCCATTGTGACAGCCATTTTATGTTATGCTGCAACCCCACTGCAACCATTTGGATTTATGCCATGCCACAAGGCATCCATTTTGGGTTCTGTTGCACCCTCTGCGGCAGCCATTTTTGGACTGGCACCCGTGACACTCCCTCCCACACCCTCAAAACTCCATGCATGCCCACTGGCCCAAATAGGCCAGTGTTCCTTTCAGTGCAGGTGGCTATCAAATGCCTTCACCAAAGGTGAGCCCTGAGGTCGTTGGTTCCCTTCTGGCACAGTTCTCACCATGAGGGTGCTTAAGACAAAATTCACTCCCCTGAAATTTCCATTTGTTGCTTCTCACCCTGCCCTCTGGAAAAACAGAGAGCATGTCTGGTAGCACAGACGACTCAACCTTTTATGACATTAGGCAGACAAACATTTGTAATGACAGAGGGATTGTATGTCAGATCCATATGCCTTTGCTTGTGCAAGTCCCGGGGACATCTGAGGTTCCTTAGAGAGGTGAAAGAAAAGCCATTGCTGCTCATGCATTACATGAGAAGTCTCTGCTGCATTAGTCTAGCTGTTCATTTATTTATTTTGCCAACTCAACTGAGAGTTGGACGGCAACCTGCATAATTCTGTGCTGTCCCCTTTTAAAACAAAATGAATGTTTTGCATGTGGCAGGAATTTCTCTACAAAAGACTGTGCTGATAGTATCCACACACACACTCTCTGGTCATATTTTACATTGTAGGAAAGGTGACCAATAGCTACCAGCCACAATGGCTATGTTCTACCTCCAGTGAATGCCTCTGAAAATTGGGGGTGGATGGGTGGGATTCAACTCACAGTATGCAGATGGGAAATTGAGATAAAACGATGATAGAGGGCTATATAGATATAAGTAATTGTATTTTATAAGGATTGTGAATATTGTATTTTATATTTTCTTTTTCTGTATTATTCTTTTCTTGTGATATGTTGCCTTTTATTATCTTTCTATAAAAGAGTTTGGGTTTTATTGCTTAATATGTTAAAAACCTCTAATAAAATTCTCTATTTTTTAAAATAATGAAAACCAGTTGCTAGGAACTACAAGCAGGGACAACTGCTGTGATCAGACCCTGCCTACTGGTTTCCCACATGCACCTGGTCGGCCAGTGTGATAACGGGATGCTGGACTAAATGGGCTATCGATTAGGCACAGTAGAGCTTTTCTTATGTTCTTATTCTTTCTCCAAGCCTCCTGTCCCCCACCTGAATTGGTACACACGTAATGGAACAAGTACAGTATTTTTTGCCCTATAGGATGCACCGTCCCATAGGACGCACCTAGATTTGGGGGGGGGGATAAAGGGGAAAAAATTACCCCCCCATGCGCGGGGCTGGGGCGGGGGAAGCCCGAACTTCCCCAGCCCCCAGAACGGGTCCCAGAGTGATGCCGAAGCTGCGGGCAGCTTCGGCATTGCTCTGGGAGCTTGTGCGGCTGGGGGAGGGGGAAGCCCAAGCTTCCCCCAACCCCAGCCCCCAGAACAGGAGCCAGAGCGATGCTGAAGCTGCGTGCAGCTTCAGCATCGCTCTGGGAGCTTGCGCGGCTGGGGGAGGGGGAAGCCCTCCGCCAGCCTCCAAACCACGTCGGGAGACAGCGGGATGGCGCGCTGCGACTCCCCGCTGTCTCCCGAGCTTGTGGGGTTGGCGGTGGGGCTCTCCTGAAGCCTGCATTTGCCCCATAGGATGCACACACATTTCCCCTTCATTTTTGGAGGGGGAAAAGTGTGTCCTATAGGGCGAAAAATATGGTAAATGATGCCAATAAGATCAGACTGTGTGATTAGGTCAGCAAAGCAACCATGTGACAGTATGTGAGGATAATTTAAATAAACAAGCAAACACTTCTTCCTTGGTGTGCTGCCTTTTTTTTTTAAATGTATGCATTTATATATTTTTCCAGAATATCATGAGGGCCAATCAGATATGGGAGCTTCTTAATCTGATAAATGTAAAGTAAAAAGGTAAAGGTAAAGGATCCCTGGACAGTTAAGTCTGGTCAAAGGTGACTATGGGATTGCAGAACTCATCTCGCTTTAAGGCCGAGGGAGCCTGCGTTTGTCCACAGACAGCTTTCCGGGTCATGTGGCCAGTATGACTAAACCACTTCTGGTGCAATGGAACACCGTGATAGAAACCAGAGCACACGGAAACACTGTTGACCTTCCCACCGCAGCAATACCTATTTATCCACTTGCACTGGCATGCTTTCAAACTGCTAGGTTGGCAGGAGCTGGGACAGAGCAAAGGGAGCTCACTATGTCGCAGGGATTCAAATGTATATATGTATCAAAAGCCCAGCGTTCAAGAGATTAGAAGTGTGTGTGTGTAGAAACTAGCCCAGCAAAGGTAACATTCACATTAGTCTCTCTGGCTCCACCCACCAATGCTGTGTGGCCCCTGAAACGTTGTCAATGTGGCCCTTGGGCTGAAAAAGTTCCCCCAACCCTTACATAGTGTGAATGCCTTCAGTCCTCCCGATGCTGCAAAATGCTGCACTGGCCTCACCATTCCACACTCCTCAAACGACTTTCAGCTGAATTGAAGTTGTTTTCTCACCAACCTTACCTTCTCTGCCTGGGTGGTGCAATTCTAATTTTGGCAAAATGCTCAAGGCCCACATCACCCTTAATTTGGTATGAAATTAGTTGACTTAAAGTAAACACCATAAAACAAAATCCTCTGGTATTAAACTCGGCTTGGCGGAGGAATGAGTGCAGAGTTGAGATTTATAATGGGCCACCTTCTGAAGTGTCAGAAGGCAGCGTGCCAGGGGGAACTACCAAACCTCCACCCCATGCTTTCTAAAATTAGGTTCTACTGAGTCTTTCCCAGTGAAGGCTGGTCAATTGGGGTGAAAGGGACACGGCCTTACCAACCTCACTCTGCCCCTCTGCTAGCCTCCCCACCTGCCTTCTTACCATCAGTCCTAGAGTTGCCCTTGTAGAACACAGCAGAGAAGAGGTTGGGGAGAAAGCTGCCTGTCATTGGCTCTGGCTCCCCCTACTGTTGGTCTCCCTGTTTTCCTTTTTACCAGTCCCAGTAGGCACCAGTTACCACTGGTCTTTGCCATCATGCTGTTTTGGGGCTCTGATCAGGGGATCAGCAGAGAGTACAGTGCAAAGGCTCGCAATAAGTTTCCAGAGTTGGGGTGTGTGTGTGTGTGTGATACTCAGAAAGACATCCTATTCTTTCCTCATGGACTCCTTTGCTTTTACTAACTACCTGAAGTTCACCGTCTGGTCTCAGTGACACCTGCGCTGGCTTGGTCATGTCTACAGAATGGAAGATGGCAGGATTCCCTAAGAACGTGCTCCCTAGGGAGCTGGCTTCAGGTCTGCTGCATGCTGTAGCTGGGCAGGTCCCCATCTACGAAGGTGGAAGCTGGTTTTGGAGAGAAGACTGTGTCTGCCCTGTGCCTCCAGCTCCTCCACCACCACCTCTTGTTTAGCACCTCATTCTTGCTGGTCAAAGACCTCTCCCTACTCCATTTCTATGGACACTTTCTCCACTATATGCATTTATGTACACATTACTTGGCTGGAGAACCGAATTGCAAAATTCGGAGAAGTGCAAATTTTGAACGGCGGCTGTGTTTTGTTTCTCCTACTATTATAGGAAGTGCAGATTGAGTGGGTTTGCCTTTAAATGCAAACTGAATCAAATTTCCTCCCGTCTTGTGCCTTTTAAAATGAGAGCATAAGCAATTCCATGAACAGTCAGGCATGTTCAAAAATATAGGCAATTTCGACTCGAGACTCATCTTTCCTCTAATCATAGTGACCTGGTTTTGGTGACTACAGTGCAGAATTGACTATACTTTCCGTGAGCTTAGGACTGGGATCTGCCATTAAAATTGAAACACGGGATTCAGCAGCATTCTCAAAGTGTAGAGAAGCTACTGAGTAGATAAATTTCAAAAGTCCATCAGAGGAAGATGTTTATCCCATGGGACAGCTGTGACAGACATGCTGCCTACCACAGATGTCATCTTTAATCGACTGGAAACTGAAGAAGCACCAACAAAGAGACAATTGTGAACATCCGCCTGTCTCTGAGAGCCCTTTCTCATACCCGCAGAGTGAAAAAGAAACCATCCAGGCTAGACAACAACACCCATTTAAAAATGCATATCCACAACCTGTTGGCACTCAGAGAAAAAACTGCTTTAGGATACGAGCTATTTCCAGAGCCTTTTTGTAGGTTTCCTGTCTACCCTTCCTTAATAGTTGGAGAACCCTATCCCTAATCTTAGCAAGGAATCCATTGTGGTAAATCCCTCAATTGCATTTGCACTCTCTTCTTTCCTTTCTTGGGATAACATGCATGGCCCACCGTGGTGGGATGTTTCTACAGATGTGGCCTTGTGGAATAGTTTCTCCAAAGGAGGTATGAAATGGTATGAGACGAATGAAGATGAATTTTGGAAGATTCAGGACAGGTGAAAGAAAATCCTTCTTTACACAATATTGAATTATTGAATTTGCTCCCACAAAGCCACTTCTGACGTAGAAAGGTTGTGGGCTTCACCCTCCCACCATGCACGCGGGGACTGGCTCTCAGCCCCCACGCAATTGAGGGAATCCCTGATCACATCGTTCCCTGGCCGGCCAATCAGCTGGCCCGGGGGGGGGCATGGCCTGCTCCATTTAATGCAGGGGCAGCATGGGGTCTCCCTCTTTGCCGAGTGGCGGTTAGGCATTGGTATTGGTATTGTTATGTAGATGGAAGGGGGGGAGGAAGTGCCATCACCTCCCCCACATATTGAAGGGTAGTCCGATAAAGGATTCCGGGGGGGTGTGGCCCTGTCCGAAGCCTACGGAGGTGAGGGCCTAAGGCACGCCCCCGAGCGGTGACCCCGGGGGAGTTCCTAGTTGATGTGCATCAGCAGGACTCCCCCTACTGGTGGTTAACCCTTCCTGGACTTCAAGCGAACAGGCTGAAGCCAGATAGTCAGTTAGGACCAATGCCTAAGCCAATGCCGCTCATCACCTGTAACCAATAAAGTTGTGGCCACATTTAGCCCATTAACCTTACATATCTGTGTCACATGTCTTTATTTCCACTGGGGGGAGACGGGAACTCGCCACGCAAGATGTAGTTATGGCCACCAACCTGGGTAGCTTCAAAAGAAGGCTAGACAAATTCATGGAGGAGAAGGCTACCAGTGGTTGCTAGCCATGATGACTATGCTCTGCCTCCACTCAGGTCCTCCTAGTAGGTTTCCCACTGGGGCTTTGGTTTGACCAGAAGTGCTGGACTTACATGGGCTCTTTTTATGTTCTTCTTGGACCTCTGGTTTGCTGTGGATAGACATATTAGCTTCACCAAAGCTTTGTTGCAGATTGTTTTCTGAAGAGCAACTTTCTGTTGAGCCACTTGTAACACAATATTTATATATAACAGTTTATTGAAAGCAAGTATTCTCCTGCGGTAATATCATATCAGGAACAAGCTCCCCGGTTTCCTTACTCCAGAATCCCCCTGTCTCTTTCTTTCATGTCAGTTTTTAATACAACTTGTTACCATTTAGCATCTGATATTCTGATAATTATCTTCCCGAGGCTAATCCTTCTGCAACGCAGGAACGCTACATGGGAGTCTTCAAATAGTCATTATTTATAGTAGGTTCCTCCTTTCAACTCCAAGCCATTGTTATTTATAATTCATGGAGGGAAGAAGCCGGATCAGTGATTTTTCAAGTATAATCCATTAGGCTCTTCTACATTTCCGTCTGATAGGACCTTGCTAATTATACTCTGTGGTTTTGATAGACATCTAGGCAGGGGGTCATTTTTTATTATTAAATAAATCAAGTGGAGTTGCCACCAAACTTCTCCTTCAGCAAAATCCCAAGAACTAACTTGGAGATTCATGCCTGGAAGAAGCATCTGTGCCATATCAAGAGAAAGAAAAGAAAAGAAAAGAAAAGAAAAGAAAAGAAAAGAAAAGAAAAGAAAAGAAAAGAAAAGAAAAGAAAAGATTAGATTTGTGTTTGGCAACATTTCCCCTTGGTGGTGGGACTGAGGGTTCTGTTCATCTCCAATGAAAGAACACAGCAGCACTTCTGCCAGATCAGATAAATATTTATAATCCTGGTTCCCACAATGTCCAACCAAGTTTCTACAGGAAGCCCATAACATGAACATAAACATGATAAGCATCTCCCATTGCTGTTCCCCATTGACTGGTATTGAGAGGCATACTGACTGTTCCTGGAGATAGCATATAACCATCACAACCAATAGTCATTTTGACCCAACCAGAAAGTTGTCTAACGTTGTGGCGGTCCTCCTCACCTCATAGAATCACCTCCGCATCTCATAGAATTGAATCCCACAGTTGAGCAGACCAGGAGAGATCAACAGTTTGGGGAAGGCCTGTGGCTCAGTGATACAACATCTGTTTTGCATGCAGAAGGTCCCAGGTTCAATCTGTGTCATCTCCTAGTAGGGTTGGGAAGGATCCTGGCTCAAAACCCTGAAAGGCCACTGTCAGTCAGTGCAGGCAATACTGAACGAGGTGGACCAAAGGGCTCAACTGGTACAAGAGATCTTCTTATGTTCCTGATCGTTTAAGGATGGGTGAATCTCTTGTATCACAGTTCGGTCGCTGAGATCTTTGGGGCAAACTGTATTAGCAGCCCCCCTCATAGTTCAGATACAAAACTCATGTCTGCCAGAAGGCAGAAGCCATGCATTGTGGACCCAAATACTTTAAATACTTTTCTTTTTCGATTGGCATTTTAAGGGAGTTTTCTGCATTCATGGTTGGTTTTAATTGATTCTATACACTGCATGTACCCACTTAGGGATGTCAGTAAGTTGGCAATATGTAACTATCTTAAATAAAATGAATGAATAAAGTGAAAGAAAATAACCAACTAACTAGGTCAGCTGCCTATGGGAGACTTTCTAGCTGTGTAGACTGAGGATGGTGGGGCAGTGCCACCATTTGCCCAAATGGACAAGCCTGAAGAAGAAGGAGAAGAAGAATTTGGATTTGATATCCCATTTTATCACTACCCAAAGGTGTCTCAAAACGGCTAACACTCTCCTTTCCCTTTCTCCCCCACAACAAACACTCTGTGAGGCGAGTGGGGCTGAGAGACTTCAAAGAAGTGTGACTGGCCCAAGGTCACCCAGCAGCTGCATGTGGAGGAGTGGAGACACGAACCCGGTTCACCAGATTACGAGTCTACTGCTCTTAACCACTACACCACACTGGCTCTGGAAGAGCACCAGAGCAAGGAGAAGAACAGCATGGCCTCATCTATTGGCCAGAGCAAGAGCAGCTGAAGGGAACTCCTTCTGAGTCAGAAATAACACTTAGTTCCACCTGCCAATTGCCTTGGGACAGGATGCTCTGGCCTCACCCAATAGTCAAAAGAATATAAGCCACCACCAGTCAAAGGGTCTCAGGAAGGGAAAACCAACCTGGTCTGAACTGGGTATCATTGTCCACATGAAGCTTATCTCTTTGCCTTGGCCTTGAAGAATTTATATTCCTCCTCTACTTTTTTGCTTCCATTCTCCTTTCCTTTTGAGGTTTTTTGTTTTGTTTTGTTTTAAATGTCTTAAAGGAGGGACTGCTCTCTTTTTTTAAAAAATGATATGAGCTGCTTTGATAACATTAATTGTCTGAAAAGCAAGCTAAAATAGAATACATAAATATCTATGAAACACCTGCAAGCATGACAGTGAAGTCGTAAATAAGAAATTGGCAGTAAGCTTAAGTTTTGTAAGCGTCAATTTCCAATTAAGAATGTCTATTTTCTAGCAGCCTCATAACAGATGTTGCTTAGGAATTCTAAGAAGCCCTCCACACCATCGTAGTTTTGAAATCAGTTGTTAAATTCAGTGCATTTTTGAAAGGTTCAGTCTGCCATCTTGATTCGAAATATCAGCTAATTGTATCTAAACATAGACAGAAAAAAAGTTCCTTGATATCAGGAACCATCATGATATGTTTGGTTAAACTCAGTGTAGTTTTGAAATCAGTTAAAATCAGATCTGTTTCAAAAGAGTCAGTCCACCATCTTGATTCAAAATGGTGTCCAAACATGGACAAAATCCCTTTTCCTTGATCTCAGAAACCATTGTGCAAAATTTGCCTGTAATACTTTAAGAGGAATCTAAGTGCATAGCAAACATGCAATTTTCCAAAATATATTGCAGATGATTATCATTATTAAAATTATTAAATGAGTTTATGAATTGCTTCCTAGGAAGCAAACGGGATTTCACAATGCAAAACAAAAAACCAAAAAGCCCACGATTGCACACACACAATTCCGTATATAGCCAATAGAAGTCTTATCATTTCTATAGCAGTCCACTGTCCAGTGCTCTCAATCTTGCTAAAATATGTTGCTGTGTCAGCAAATCATTCCACCCAGAGTCACCCTGATGACAGCACCACTTCTTGCTATGAGCATTCAATAACCACTTGAGATGCAAAAATCTCCCAAAGTTTTCCCGGAATGCACGAGTCCGCAATGTGGAAGGGGGAAAATGCTAGCAAGGCAGTTTGTGGAGGCTATGGGGTTGGAAAGGAGTTGCAGAGCACAACCTAATATGTAGGGGGTGGGAAAGCAAATACACACAGCCCCCTCGCTACGCAGCGAGCATGAATTTATTGAACCATATGGCCTTGAATAATTGCCCTTTCTTCTCCACATGGAGGTGAAAAGGGTACGTTAGACATTTGCAACTTCCAAATGGCACCTGACATCTCTTATAAGTGAAAGTCTGTTTGGGTTTTTCTTTTTTTAAATGGCGGAGCATAAATCTTTTAAATTATAAATCAATAAATAGTTAATTCCACAATAGAAATCCTCTAAATATTTAATGTGTCATATGCAGAGTGGCTACCGTCAGGCTGATGGCACGGAGTCAAATGCATGCTGGTGCCAATTTGGGCCCTAACTCTCAAATAACTATCGATTTGAACTTGAAGCCTCTCAACACCTTGGAAAAGAAAAGTGTAAAGGTAACAGTATGTGTGTGTGAGAGAGAGAAAGAGAGAGAAAGAGAGCATGCCAAATAGGGTGATGGAATAGGGCTTTGACTCCTTTCCGCAGTTGCATTCCTGCTTTTGCCCGAGTGGCAAATATGCCTCCAACTCTCCCCCCCCCCCAGGAATAGAAACTCATGGTGGCCTCCTCCTCTGCAACAGGACCTGGTAACACCCGGGACTTAGGGTCTCATGGGAGGGGCAGGCTAGCCTGGTAGGCAAGGATGCTCCACCGACTTTTCTCACGCCATTTGTCAATTGCAGCATCTGCCCTCCCTTCCCTCTACAGTGTGAGTATCAGTAGCCTGTCATAGTGCTTTGATCGGCAGAACTGGCACTGTTCAGATGCCACATAATACCATTTTCCACATTTGCGAAAGATCAATCTTTTAGCATCTACACTTTGGAACTCCCTGCCTATTGATATCAGGCCTTCACTGTACTCTTTTCAGCACCTGCCGAAGACCCCTGACCATTAGGTCCAGTCGTGGCTGACTCTGGGGTTGCTGCGCTCGTTTCGCTTTATTGGCCGAGGGAGCCGGCGTACAGCTTCCGGGTCATGTGGCCAGCATGACTAAGCTGCTTCTGGCGAACCAGAGCAGCGCAGGGAAACACCGTTTACCTTCCCCGCTGGAGCAGTTCCTGTTTATCTACTAGCACTTTGACATGCTTTCGAACTGCTAGGTTGGCAGGACAGGGACCGAGCAATGGGAGTTCAACCCGTCATGGGGACTCGAACCACCGACCTTCTGATCAGCAAGTCCTAGGCTCTGTAGTTTAACCCACAGCGCCACTTTGGAATAGGCCAATTTCTTCCCAGGCCAGGTTCCAGACTACTCTAGATTTGCATTTCCCGCATTGAAGGTGGGAGGAAATAGATGCCCTTCAAGGCACCACCCACCAGTATGAGTCTAGGCCTGTACTGGGCTGATGACCCCTCCCTGCTAGCCGTGTGTCTCTTTTGGCAGGTTCACCCACCCATCTCCTGGCAGTGCCCCCAGAATCCTTTGCAATGTCACAGGGCCTGAAACTCTACAATGGACACTCAAGTCCCCTTCCTTTGCTCTGACCCCTGCCTTCAACTCATTTAACTGGTCCTGTACAGACTCCCCGCTCCGCAATGCCATCTGCTTGCAGCATGAGGAGCAGAACTGATTGTCCGTTTTCACCGTGTCCTCATTTCCAGCATGGTAAAGCGTACATTAATATTCGTCGCTTTCCTCCTCCTCCTCCTCTGTGGCTCTGCGGAAGAGTTTTCTCTGCTGTATCCCCAGTTGAGCTCCCTCCAATGACAGATATTGTAATAATGACAGTAGATTAATATCTCTTTAATCAGCCCAAATGAACATGACACACGCGGGTGACAGTTCAATTTTCACATAACAGATTGTGGCTATCAAAACCCGACCATTTCGCCCGTCTCTCTTTTTATTATTATTATTTCTGGCAGAGATAATAGGGCTCTGGGAGGACCCAGGGTCCCATCAGATACCTATTAAATAAATCTTGTAACACATCAGCGTTACTCACCCACCTGTCTGGGCTCACGCTGCTCGGAGAATTAAATGAGGGTTGACACACAGAACGCGCAAGTATTGTCACTCTGCCGGTGGCCTCTGCCAAAATGCATTCCAGCCTGTGCAGAACACCCCAGGCTTCTCGACTTGGTGACTTCTTGGGTATGAAATATCTTATTCAAGCAGCTCTCAGGTCACATTTGGAAGATGGCTTTGCTCCTTTTCTGGAGCTGAGCAAAAATGTTGGGGTGCAGAAAGGGAAAAGGAGTGGGGGTGGGATTTCTCAAACAAGTGTCCCAAGCACGCCATGTAGGAATGCGGTGGGATTAATGCCGGGATGTCAGGTTTGACTGGTCAATGTTGAACTCAAAGCCATCCTTGTCATGATATAAAGAGAAGAGAGCTGTTTCTGGGATCACTAGGGAGGGACGACAGATGAAGGATCTTCACTGACATTTGTAGATCTAAGTCAGCCATGTCAATGGGTCTACTCTGAGTAGGACTAGCATTGCGTGCAATCCAAGAACTTGTGGCTGAATAATGCATGGAGATCTCTTAGCATGTAGAGGAGATGTGATTTGGAGCTTGCTTCATGCATCCATATACCTTGATCTGGTCCTAGGCTGGGTGTAGGGAAGAAATGGAGTTCAGTTTGTAATTTAATTTGAACTCATCATTATTATTTATGATTTTTATTTTATTTTTATTATTAAGGGAACCTGCTTAATTCCCACTTCCCAAAACTGCTAACAAAGGGGAATGCACCCATTCTTCGAAATCTGCACTTTTCCAAATGTTCTGATGAAGTTCTCTAACAAAATGATGATGTTGTTTTTAAATGCGTATATTGGGTTGCAGTGTTTTTCCACCCTAAAAAAATGTTTAGGGGTACTCTCATTTTCCTACTCATATCGAAATACTGCCCCTCAATGAGGCCAAAATGTTTAGGGGTATGTGCACCCCTGCATACCCCCAGAAAAAAGCACTGGTTGTAGTGCAACTCCAGACTCGTTCTACTAAAATTGAAATTTCTGGCAGTAAGAGCTGTTTGACAATAGAATTGACTCCCTCAGAAGTTGATGGACCTTCACTGGAAGCTTTTAAACAGAGGTTGGATGGTCAGGGATTCCAGCCTTGCATAACTAATCCAGAATGCGGCAGCTAGACAGGTGACTGGAGGTGGCCGCCGAGACCACATAACACCGGTCTTGAAAGACCTACATTGGCTCCCAGTACATTTCCGAGCACAATTCAAAGTGCTGGTGTTGACCTTTAAAGCACTAAACGGCCTTGGCCCAGTATACCTGAAGGAGCGTCTCCACCCCCATCGTTCTGCCTGGACGCTGAGGTCCAGCGCCGAAGGCCTTCTGGCGGTTCCCTCATTGTGAGAAGCAAAGCTACAGGGAACCAGGCAGAGGGCCTTCTCGGTAGTGGCGCCCGCCCTGTGGAACGCCCTCCCGTCAGATGTCAAAGCGATAAATAACTACCTGACATTCAGAAGACATCTTAAGGCAGCCCTGTTTAGGGAAGTTTTTAATCTGTGATATTTTAGTGTATTTTTGGTTTCTATGGAAGCCGCCCAGAGTGGCTGGGGAAACCCAGCCAAATGGGCGGGGTACAAATAATAAATTATTATTATTATTATTATTATTGCAGGGCCCAGTCAGATGGGTGGCTAATAATAATAATAGTAATAGTAGTAATAAAAATAAATAAAGAAAGAAATATGACCCTCAGGAGTCCCTTCCAACTCTACAATTATATGATGGGTACGAATAACTTAGGCCCATTACTTTCAATTAGTGTGCTCTAAGTATAATTTAGTAGGGTACAACCCATTATAAAAATGAATATATTAGTGAAACTTTGATGTTAACAAATGCATTGATTAAGGTAAAACTGCTTGCAAGAATGTAGATTAAAATGCTGACAAATTTCCACAATGACTTTAAGAAAAAGTAAAAAGTAAACCGATGTAGAAATGCAGGGAGCTAAACTTGAAATTGGAAAAAGGAGAAAGTGAGATGAACTGAAATTGACAGATCCGTCCATCCCTAGCTGGCACAGGGGGGTGGGATGTTTGAATATTCAATAAATAATTAGCACTTAAAGTCATTGCAAAGAGGCTGTGGCAAAGGGACAATTTGCGAGTGTGCGTTGTATATATTTTATACTTGGTACAAGTTTAGTACTGAAGTTTAGTACTAAAAAAAAAAGGTTTTCTTTTCCATGGGTTCCTGGCTCTTCCTTCGGCAAGAAAGCATGTTTATTTTTAAAAGGCCTAGTGTGAGTCTTTTTAATGGAAATGTTCCCGAGAGAAAATGAGCAATAAATGACCCCAATGAAGACATTAAAAGTTATCCATATGATTGTAATTATGAAGTCAAATTCGTTCAGCCGAGCATTCTGTCATTCCCCATTCTCGTTACAACTCCTGCCATAGGAGCCGGCTCATTTTCCACTTCTTATTACAGCCTTTGTCATAAAAATAAGTCATCCCAGTTTCAAGCGAGTAATAAATTCTCCAAATTACAGGCTAAGGATGCATGGTGTTAATTTTTGTGTGTGTCCTACCCCCCTTGCTTAATAGGGGCTGGTTAGTTCCTACCGCTCCCCACTCTTAGAAAGACATGTTGGCTTAAGGGGGTGGTGGTGGGGAGCTGGGCAGAATTTACTAGCTGAGAGAGAGTCTACCCAGAACCCACTTATCTGTTGGACAATGTCTCTATGAGCGTCACACTAGTTTCTGGGTGATTCAGTGCTGAAGTGGAGAGGGATGGTATTCAGGGACATCAGGACCATACAGAATACAGTGGTACCTCGGGTTAAGAACTTAATTCATTCTGGAGGTCTGTTCTTAACCTGAAACTGTTCTTAAGCTGAGGTACCACTTTAGCTAATGGGGCGTCCCACTGCCACTGCGCCGCCTCCACACAATTTCTGTTCTCATCCTGAAGCAAAGTTCTTAACCCGAGGTACTATTTCTGGGTTAGCGGAGTCTGTAACCTGAAGCGTCTGTAACCCGAGGTACTACTGTATGGTTACCTTTGCATGATGCAGGGCTAGGTGAACCTCAAGCCTGGGGGCCAAATATGGCCCTTCAGCCCTCTGAATCTGGCCCTTGGAAGTCTTCCCAAGCCACAACCCTCACTAGCCCTTTAGCCTGCCTGGGATGTGCCTTCAGGTGTGTGAGAATGTGTGGAGAAACCAGCTTTCTACACCAAGGTAAAAGATACATTAGTTGCTTGGCCTACTTTTGCCTCAGGCCCCAGCCACCACTGATCTTCGGCCCTCGAATCCAAACCATCTTCTGAAACTCACACTTATCTGAATATTGCGAGGCAGTCCTCCATTCAAACGGCATGTGCTTAAACACATGTGTTAGGGGAATGTGTGCATCAAAAGGCATAGTACCTGAGAAAAAAATGTACCAAAAATGCATTTGATTAGGGAAAATTCCTTTTTTAAAAAATGGATTTGTCGGGAGAAAGGCACAATATCACGAAGGTGAATTTTTGCGAAGATTTCTTCGTTGTTGGCACTCATCTGCCTCAGGAAACAATGGAAGAGTGCCCTTTCGGGGCTGAAGTCAAAGTGTTGAGAGTTACAGTGCCTGCTGTGGCTGTAGAGACTGATATGGGAGAGACAGTTTTTATTGCAGCTGGGGCAGATGAAGGCATCTGGTTTCATTGCTACAGATGCACCATGGGATTCCTTTTCTCTGCGCTTCTTTCAGCAGTCATTCCTCCTCTGGTCACTGCTATAGATCTGACCGACGGTCTCCAGGCACTGTGAGCATTTGCAAAGGATTCCCATAAGGCAGGGTTAATGTTGCCAGCCTTGATGTCATGTTTGCAGAAATTTTTGTAACACAAAGTTGGTCTGCCATTGGGCCTGGTACCAGAAGCTAGGTCCCTGTTGAGCACATCCTTGGGGGTTCTGCCATCTTCCTTGGGGGGGGGGGATTATAGTTGTACCTTGGTTTTCAAACAGCTTAGTTCCTAAATGTTTTGGCTCCCGAATGTCGCAAACCCAGAAGTGACTGTTACAGTTTGCAAACTATTTTTGAAGCTTCCTGCAGCCCAATCAGAAGCCACGATTTGGTTTTCGAATGTTTTGGAAGTCGAACGGACTTCCGGAATGGATTCCGCTCGACTTCCAAGGTACGACTGTATATACATATCTGAAATGTGGTAAGCTGAACTTAAAACTGGAAGAATAAGAAATGGAGAGAAATGAAAATTGAAAAAAAAGTTGCCTATTCCTATATATATAGCTCTCAGGCATCTCACATCTAGTGTGCAATTTCCCTCTAAGTCTGCCCAAACTCTGCTTTGTGAAACATGAGTGTGGGGCATTTTGGTGATATGGGGCAGGACTGGGAAAGGCTGGCAAAACATGATGGCTTTACCAGCAACAGGAAAGCACACTTCTTGGGGGCTTCTGGCTGCTGTTTGTTCCATAAGTCACAGGAACGTAGGAAAATGTCTTATACTGAGCTAGACCAATAGTTCATCTTGTTCAGTATTCTCTTCATTTACCAGCAGAGGCTGCCCAGGGTTTCCAGCAAGGAATCTTTCCAAGCCTTACCTGCAGGTGCTGGGTATTGAACCTGCGCCCTTCTGCATGCAAAATAGATGCTCTGCCAATGAGTTATACCCCTTCCCAGCAGGAATCATAATTTGTGATGCCATAGTCTTGATCCCAGGGACTTATGAGGGAAAGAAGTGGTGGCTGCCCACAGCTTGGATACTACTAGTCAGTGTGGACAGGTAAAAGGTAAAGGACACCTGGATGGTTAAGTCCAGTCAAAGGGGACTATGGGGTTGTGGTGCTCATCTCGCTTTCAGGCCAAGGGAGCCAGTGTTTGTCCACAGACAGCTTTCTGGGTCATGTGGCCAGCATGACTAAACCACTTCTGGTGCGACGGAACACCGTGACGGAAACCAGAGCAAACAGAATCACCGTTTACCTTCCTGCCATAGTGGTACCTATTTATCTACTCACGCTGGTGTGCTTTCAAACTGCTAGGTAGGCAGGAGCTGGGACAGAGCAACAGGAGCTCACCCCGTCATGGGGATTTGAACCACCAACCTTCTGCTTGGCAAGCCCAAGAGGCTCAGTGGTTTAGACCACAGTGCCACCTGCATCCCTTCAGTGTGGACAATGCTGAGCTAGATGGACCAATGACCTGAGGTTCCTACATGCTGACGTGCAGCACCATTGACACGCATGTGCTAACATTACAAGCTGGGAGGAAATTTTCTGAAAACAGCCCCATCCTCATCCTCAACTCAAAAAATTGCAAATTGCTGAATGAATTCCGAATCAAGAGGAACATAGCATGTGAACGGAATCCTGGTTCCACCACCAGAACGAAGGTGTGGGGCTCCATGATCTTCCACCGCTAGTAGGAGGAAGCAAAGCCCAGATGACTCAATGTGTGGGCAAATGCGAGGACTCCAGCATTATCCGCCTTGCTGGTTGTTCCAACAGCTCCCGCGTCTCTCCTTGTGGCCTTTTGAACCCTAATGGAAGCTCAAGGGGGTGTGAATATCATGAAAGATCCCATTCAATATACTTCCTAACCTGTCTTTGCCAAATCAAGTGGTACAGAAAAGTTCTGGGACGAATTAGGCAGCCAGATGTGAGGAGCTCAACTCACCAGCCAGTTAGCAGTCGGTGCCAGCAGACGCAGGAAGCAGCCAAAACGTTTGGGTGCCAACAAACCCTCTAGAGGGAGCCAGAGAGCTTTTCCTGCCTTACAGTGAGAGATGAGAGAGAGAGAGCTTGAAAGTGCTACTTAATCTAAAACCGGGATGGCCAATTGTGGAAGTCGTGGTAAAGGAGACTTGACCGATCCCACAGATCTTGGCATGTTCCAAAGAGTGGTACATAGGCTAGGGTTGAAGACAAAGTATCTGTCTGAAGGAAATGGGAGACAGAATTCTAAACTGGTTGCCCAGGGAAACATCATCTTGAATGAGGGGTGGTGAATGAACATCATCTAGAGCAAGCATAGGCAAACTCAGCCCTCCAGGTGTTTGGGGACTACAATTCCCATCATCCCTGACCACTGGTCCTGTTAGCTAGGGATCATGGGAGTTGTAGTCCCAAAACATCTGGAGGGCTGAGTTTGCCTGTGCGTGATCTAGAGGAGGGGTGGTGACCCTCGAGCCCTGGAGCCAAATGTGTCTCTATATGTCTCCTTGGACCCACCACAGGCCACACCCCTTTCCTACACCACACCTCCCACTTGACCAGCCCTGTGCCTTTACAGAGTGCTTTTGCCTGACTGGAATACCTCCTTGTACTGTAGTGAAGCCTCTTGCTTGCCTAGATGGTGAATGGGGAGGTTTTAGGTGCCTCCAGAAACCTCTGGCTTTTTGCTTTTTTTGTGAGGCCTACAACACAGCCACATCTCTTGTCCTGCCTACTTTTGCCTAAATCCTACTGGGCATGGAGTCCCAGGAAGGTTGCCCATGTGCCTCTTAGGCTGAAATGGGTCTCTCATCCCGATCTAGAACCTTGCAACAGGACTCCACCCTGTGCTCCTCATTGGCTCTTGTGAGCCTGACTTTTCTTCAAGGCACTAGAAGCAAGTCAGGTTCAGGAAAGCCAATGAGGGGGAAGTAGGGTAGCCATGTTGGAAGTCAGCACTGCCTCCCTGCCTCCCTGAAACATCTCACGGTGGCCTTTTTAGCAGCTTCAGGGGTAGTCAATGTGGACTACAACTCCCATCACCCCCCTGTTCTTAACCATACTGGCTGGAGCTGGTGGGAGCTATGGTCCACAACATCTGGGTGGCACCATGTTGTCTACCCTAGAGCTACTGTTTTAGGAGGTTACAGCAGACATAATTTGGCTTCCCTGCTTCTATCCTCTGGCCTGGAATGGTCAACCATATATCTCTGTGGTTATGCACCTAGCTGAAGAGAGCAGTCTGGTCCACATCGCTGTGTTGCTTTGCTTACCTAGGCTGCCTACCCATTGCCACGAATGCCCAGTGCATGAGCTGCAGAAGGGATGTTACAAAGGGCGCGCCTCCTTGCTCTTTTTGGTGATGCCCTTAGCTACTCTTGGAAGGTTATGAAGGGACACAACACTGTCTTAAAACTGGAAACAGTCAGAGAAGGGATCTGTGGCTTTTGTTTGGTTTGGTCTTTTGGTAGAAAAGGGCAACCAAAAAGATGAAAGGTCTGGAACAACTCCCCTAATATGAAATGTTACAGAATTTAGGACTATTTAGGGCTTTGGGGGTGGGGGGTGGGGGGTGGGAGGAGGTAAGTAATGGTAGGATGTGACAGAGGTACCGTATTTTTTCACCTATAAGACACCCCCATGTATAAGACGCCCCCTGGTTTGGACAGATCTGTGCATCCCCAGTTTCAGATACCTCATGGGAACTGGCAATTCAGATGATCAGAAGACATTCCTGATTTCACCATAAAGCTAAAATGGGTGTGTTGTATGTGGCTTTTTTAAAAAATAAGTACCCTGTAATTCTCCTGTGTGGTTCATTTTCCAGTGCCTGGAGAAAATCAGTCAAGTTGTCTATCTACAGCATTGACCACAGGAGGAATAATCTTTGGAATGAGTGCAGGAAAAAAGGGGTGCCATGGTGCATCTGGTAGCAGCGAAAGCAGACACATTCTTCTGCCCCAGCAGCAACAAAACGTTTCTCTCCTGTATCAGTCTCTACAGCCACAGCAGGCGCTGTGATTCTCCAACCTCAAAGGTGCACTCTGCTATTGACTCCCAAGAAAGACAGATGCCAGCAATAAAACAACAGGTCCACTCTCTATTACAAGGTAGCAAAGATTGGAGACTTTTGATTCCAGTAATCTGTGTGCTTAAATAACTACCGTTTCAGATCTGGGCAAAACACAAAGTGATTTTCCCACCAAGCATTCCAGCATGGAACACATTAGGAGCAAGCTATCTTTGAACAGTACCTGCCTATTCCCCTTTTCATAGCCAACAGGATGCTGAAACATTCCAGAATCTTCCATCCTTTGTACATGTGCCAGCAGCTGTCTCGCTCCTTCTCTTACACTCTGCAATATATACACCATGTGCAATGAATGAAACACCGTTTTGCAGTCATGGAAGTTTTATACATGCAATAGGCAAAGATCTCTAGCCATGGAACGGCAGTGTTGCTACAACAGAATGTTCATGAACATCCCTCTTGCTTGGGATGGAATGGGGAGACCTCAGAAAGCATGTTCTCCCTAGCAGAGAGCACGTGTTGCGGTTGGGAACAGGCCACCCTCCAGTGACTAGGCAAATTTAGTTGAATCCCGACCATTTAAATGGTTAAACTGGGTTACTGGGGTGTTTTGATTGTTGCCAATTCGGAGGAGGGGTCAGAGTCTATATATACAGGGGCCAGACGTTGGCACGGCCTCTTGGCCGTTTTGCATCGGATCACCCGCCCTCCCTCCCTTGTTTAAGGGGGGTATTGAAGGATTGCTTGACCTTGCTATGCCTGTCATGGGGTCGTTCGCCTTGGTGCGAGGGCCTGGTAGGAATTTTGCCATCTGGCTGATTGGCTGGTGCCATTTGGTTTTTGCCTACTGCGTAGCAAATCGTCACAACTTGTAAGGTTGGCGGTTAGGCATTGGTTAAATTGGTGCTTGGAGGGGTAAGTGCCTATCCCTCCAAATGATGCGAATGGGAATTCCGTTAAAGGAAATCCAGGGGCTTGCCATTCTTTCGTCCTTGTCCCCGGAGTCGGACTTGGGCCGTGCAAGCCCCAACGGAACATGAGGGTGAGAGGTGTGGGTCTGTGTCCCAGCTTCATCTCTCACCCAATATTTGTTTCCCACGCTGGCTTCCGCTGGTGTCCGGAAGGCCAGCCCTGTCCCTGAGGGCATGGACAGATAGTCATAACCAATGCCTAAGCAACCACTCACATTTTTGTATTTGAATAAAGTTGTGGCCAAAATTATGCCAAAAACCTTAAACAAAAATTGATGTGTGAAGTGTGAATTATTGGGGGGCTACTGTGACTCAACACGCAAATGTGAAGTTGCCAAAGTCTGAAGCTTCCACAAGGAAAATGAAATAGCAGCTTGAGATGGGTGGGGAGAATCAATAGTATTTAAGGCCATGAGCAATTTTCCCACTATAATGTTTCATGGGCCCTTCTGCAACTCTGTGTGTCCTGAGTTTCCTTGTCCTCTTACATGATCCAAAAGTCACCTGCCAGTCCTAATATGCGCCAGTCACTACTAGGGCATAGGCCTATCTGAAAGGCTAATGGAAGCCCCATCCTAACTACACATTTAAAACAGCATCATTCCACTTTAAACAGTTGTGGCTTCCCCCCAAATCATTTGGGAACTCTAGTTTGTTAGGGGTGCAGGGAGTTGTTAGGAGAGCCCTGTTCTGTTCACAGTACTACAAATTCCAGAGTTCCCTTTGAAGAGAGATGGAGAACTCAGATGCACAGCTACAAATGAAACATTTTAAGTGTGTTTTAAGTGCAATGTAAAACATGACACTAGATGGTGATGGTAAGCCTTATGGGAAATCCAATGTATTTTTAAAAACACTTAATAAAAAAGAATTTTCAGAATGGTTTTTATATGTGTGTAGATTGCACCTGACTGTTAATCCGCATTGAGAATTGCAGCTCAGGATGAGGGGTGGGTGGGAATAGGGGTCTCCCAACAGCTCTCAGCGCTCTAATCAGTCTATAGTTTCCAAGTTTCTATGGGGAAAGTCATGGCTGTTTGCAGTGGTATGATACTGCTTTAAATACAGTCATACCTCGGGTTAAAGTAGCTTCAGGTTGAGCATTTTCAGGTTGCGTTCCACAGCGACCTGGAAGTAATGGAATAGGTTCCTTCTGGTTTTGCCGCATGTGCAGACGCTCAAAATGACATCACACGCATGCGCAGAAGCTGCGAATCGCAACCTGCGCACGCACAGACGTGCAGACACAGGTTGTGTTCTGCTCAGGATGCGAACGGGGCTCTGGAATGGGTCCTGTTCGCATCCAGAGGTACCACTGTATATGGTGTAGATGGGGCCAGGGTGATGTGATGAGGTCAATTTGGATCAGAATTTATGAAGTTCAAAACCTTCAAGCATTCCTAAAGCTATCCAGTGGATCACACTTTAACATCTGCAAACCAATCCTTATGAGGAATGGTTGAGGTCGTTGGGCATGTTCAGCATGATTAAAGAGAAGAGAGGGGGGGTGATAGGATAGCCATATCCAGGTGACTGAAGGTAGAGCAAGCATGTTTTCTGCTGCTTCAGAGAGTAGGGCCTGAACCAATGGATTTGAATCGCAAGAAAGGCATTTCCAACTAAACCATTGGGATGAATCTTCAGACAGTGATGTTCAACAGTGTCTCTCCTTCATTGGTGATTAAATAGCCATCTGTCAGGGATCCTTTACCTGCGATTCCTACATTGCAGAGGGTTGGACTGGAGGACACCTGGTAGACCCTTCCAACAATTCTATGATCAACATACACAAAATGGTCCTATATAGTGGGATTCTACTCCGAGAGAAGGAAAAATCTCCCCAAATCTTGCAGCTGGAATATGCCGCCTGCGGCGAGAGAATTCCATCCTACAATTTGTGTTTTATATCATGGAAGGTCAACCACCACCCCAAACACACACACACACACACACAAATCTGGCAATGCCATGAGGTCATCCCCACCAACAGAAATCTATAAAAACTCACCGGGGTTGAGAGTTCGAACAGCTGCAGGCTTTTCTCATTATGGAACAGATATAACTCTGTGAAATGATTATAATCATCATCATAATAACATTGCTTATTTTAGCACTAAGCATCTTTATGAGGGTGTTTTATATGGTGCATGTGTGCTATAAATATTTCTATAAAGCTGTATGTAACAAAAAAAAAAAATGCAATGTAGAGTTGGCAGAAATAAATCAAAGGCCAGAATTTAGGGGTGTGGGCGGGAATTGTACCCACACCCAGAATAATGAGATGAGACAAGTCTCATTGGGCAAACTAGGGCCACAACTTCGTTATGTTTAAGTTAATAAAGACCTGCAGTGGATCTTATTGCTGTGCAGGATACTGTAACGCTGAAGGGGCTGCAGTGTGGTGATTCCCGTTTTAAATTAGGGCAAAACTAACCCAGCCATGAGCCAGAGGTTTTGTGCTGCCTGCCTCTCCTCCTCATCTGGTCTTACCATTACAGGTGTTGAGAGAGAGCGTCCCCCCCCCCAGACGCTGTGGCTCAGACTGCACGAGCCAGAGTCTCAAAGGGGTTCCTTTCTCGGCTCCTGAGTCACAATGGTAGGAGGCTACTGGTAAAAGTCATTTCCTCTGATTATAAACTAGATGTGTCAATCAAGGGGTGAGGGTTCTTCCTCTATGCCCCTGCTCGCTTTGGTGTTTGCTGTCCCTCTTTTCCACATCATCACACCCTGGTGTTATATCATCATTGTAAGCTTAAAGAATAAAGCCTACTTTGAGTAGACTCATTGGTGGACCTAAGTTAGCCATGCCCATTAATTTCAATGGGTCTGTTCTGTATAGGACTAACAGTGAATATAATCCATTGCTTTCGCTTTCAGCAGATACTTGTCTGCAGCATTTTTTAATATCTGGATTTCCAAAGTGCTATGGAGCACTTCTGGGGTCCCTGGTTCAACTCATGCCATGTGATGTAGAGATCCTGCATCATATCTGGCAAGTCAAAAATATGTCTGAGGCATTCTGCTTCACCTCAAGGTTAAGCCGAATCCAATTTCATGCACATCTCTAGTTCTTAAGCTGGGCATCTGTCAGGGATGCCAAGGATGAGCCAGTGGTTGGCTCAGTTGACCTTTAAGGTACCTTCTATGATTCTATAATAACCAGCACCATCTGGTATGCTGGCTGAGACCCTACCTGCCTCCACACCGTCTCGCCAGAGTGGTACATGCACTGGATATCTCCCGCTTGGACTACAGCAATGGGCTCTATGTGGGGCTACCTTTGAAGGTGACTCGGAAACTACAACTAATCCAGAATGTGACTGCTGGGCTGGTGGCTGGGAGCAGCCGCTGAGACCACATAACACTGGTCCTGAAAGACCTACATTGGCTCCCAGTGCATTTCTGAGCACAATTCAAAGTGTTGGTGCTGACGTTTAAAGCCCGAAATGGCCTTGTCCCTGTATACTTGAAGAAGTATCTCCACCCCCATTGTTCAGGTCCAGCACCGAGGGCCTTCTGGTGGTTCCCACACTGCGAGAAGTGAAGCTACAGGGAACCAGGCCGAGGGCCTTCTCAGTAGTGGCACCCACCCTGTGGAATGCCCTCCCATCAGAAGTTAAGGAGATGAGTAATTATATGTCATTTAGGGAAGCTTTTTAAGGTTTTAATATTTTATTATGTTTTTATATATGCTGGAAGCCACCCAGAGAGGCTGGGGCAACCCAGTCAGATGGGCCGGGTAGAAATAAATTGTTGTTGTTGTTGATAGGTATGTTGTTGGGCACTCTCAGTATGCATGGTGTCCCTGCAGAATGTCCCTCAGAGTCTTGCTCAGCACCCCATATGAACTGACCAGGTATTGTTATTGGGCGGTTATTGGGTTGCTGTTTTCATTTTGACTTTATATTTGGTGGTTTTATGTTCTGATTTTGTTCTGTGAACTGCCCTGAGACCTCCGGGTATAGGGCAGTATATAAATTCAAATAATAATAATAATAATAATAATAATAATAATAATAATAATAATAAAATAATAATAATGCAAAGTATGAGGAAAAAAAATGAAGCCCAAGGGCCGCATTCCCTTCTATGCAATCTTCCAAGGGCCACATGTCGGCAGTGGGTGGGGCTAGAGGCAAAACTGGCCTGTGCTATTAATATATCTGAAGTATCTAGTCTAGTATATCTGAAGGAGCGTTTCCACCCCCATCGTTCTACCCGGACACTGAGGTCCAGCACCGAGGGCCTACTGGCAGTTTCCTAACTGCGAGAAGCCAAGTTACAGGGAACCAGGCAGAGGGCCTTCTCGGTAGTGGTGCCCTCCCTGTGAAACGCCCTCCCACCAGATGTCAAAGAGAATAACTACTACCAGATTTTTAGAAGACATCGGAAGGCAGCCCTGTTTAGGGAAGATTTTAATGTTTGATGTATTACAGTATTTTAATATTTTTTTGGAAGCCGCCCAGAGTGGCTGGGGAAGCCCAGCCAGATGGGTGGGGTATAAATAAATTATTATTATTATTATTATTATTATTATTATTATTATTATTATTATTATTATTATATAACTCTGACCTTTCATACAGTAGACAAGTTTCTACATAAAGCCCTCACTATCCCCCATCAAGAAGACAAGCAAGAAACTTTCCCAGCTGAACGAATAGGTCCCCGGCATGGGGGTCTCCTGTTAATGTTTTTCAGTTCATTTGCTGTTATTTTCTGTCCTGTTTTTATCTGACTTTTTAAAAGCGATTTTGATTATATTGCGCACATTGTCTTGAGACATCTACGTGGAAGGCGATTAAATCACCATCATCGTTTTGGGTCGCCAATGTCACCTCAAGAAGAAACAAATTCTCTTTCCCCTCTCTTCACCCCGCAGAGGAACCCAGGCACGGCTCTTGAGTAACAAAGCTGTTTTAAAACTTTAACAAGAGACTAATGGAAATTGGGGAGATGGAGGAGGAGAAAGGAGCAGGATTGTGGAAGGGATGTAGTTTGGTGGTGTTAGAGGGGGACGTGTTCTCTAAATAATAAATCAAAGTGTGTGTGTTTTAAGGGCCCTTTTCAATATGCGTGAATATTTAAAACATGTCCAAATGGGTTGAAGGAGCAAAAAAAAAAAAGGGTGTTTTTTTGTTTTGTTTTTTAAATCTTTTATTATAGAAAAGGCTGGGGAAAGGTATATGGATGGCAAGATTTGTGTTTAATGGCTTGTCATCTTGCATATGGAGAGAGGGGTTTTTAAGCGCGGACGTATTTGTGGACAAACCGTTCTGACAAGATGGATTCGATAAGAGGCACTTAAAAACGGAACAGGTTCCAAGGAGATGGAATCCTTGTAAGTGGTGGTGTTTTGGCGCTTCTTCTTGCTAACTTCTCTTCATTTGGGGCTGATTTGAGATGGGTTTTGTACAGTCGAGGGAGGCCTTGACGCAGCGAGAGTGAAAGTTGCCATTTCAGCTGTTCGTCCATTTGCAACATCAGTCAGTTTCGAAGTTTCTACCTTCCAAGAATCGCTCCCCACATCATTTTGTCTGCTAAGAATGCCTCTCTCACTCTCAGGTTGGGTGGTTTGGTGTAGTGTAGTGGTTAAGAGTGGTAGACTTGTAATCCGGGGAACTGGGTTCGCTTCCCTGCTCCTCCACATGCAGCTGCTGGGTTACCTTGGGCTAGTTACACTTCTTTGAAGTCTCTCAGCCCCACTTACCTCACAGAGTGTTTGTTGTGGGGGAGGAAGGGAAAGGAGAATGTTAGCCACTTTGAGACTCCTTCAGGTAGTGATAAAGTGGGATATCAAATCCAAACTCTTCTTCTTCTTCGGGTGGTTTGTCCCAAAAGAGGACCAAGGATAAGCACATCCGTTTTCTTTGAATAGCCTAGCCATGGTGATCAATGGCCTTTGTAACCTCAAGATTTGATTATTGCAATGTGCTCTTGGGCCTTCTCTGGAGGCTCCAGCTGGTGCCAATGACTGTGGCTGTTGATGGGGACAGACCACCACAGAACTCCAGTGCTCAAAAGTCTGCACTGACTGCCCATACACTAACAGACCAGGTTCAAGTTTCATCTATGAAAGCCCTTAAGAAGAAGACTTCAATGACTGCCTGATCCCTTATATCCTTCCCCAATCATGGAGAGCTTCAGGAGAGACATTGTTGTTGGTCTTCCATGGTGCAGATGCATGGCTCATATTCAACAGAAGCTGTAAATTTAGTACTGTGGGTCCAATGTTATGGAACCTTTATATATATAATAATGCCTCTATATAATACCTGGTTGCTAATCTTTTGTGGAAGTTGCCAAAGAGAAGAGATGGTTCTGCAAATTCCCCTGAATTCTTCAAATATCTGAAGGCACTCTTCAAAATCCTTAAGGGATCACACAGAAGAGGGCAAAGGTGTCTTCTCAGGTTCCACAAAGGGCAGGAGTTGATCTAATAGACTTGGGTTATAGAAGAAGATAGCATTATCTAAAGATCTTAATCAGTGGGCAAAGTAGAGCGAAATTTGAGAAAGATAGAGGGAGGTATTCTGGGGCATACTGCCCCCAACAGTGGAGGTAGAATATAGCCATCATTTTGAGTTTTTTTAAAAAGGAAATTATGTCCAGCTATCAGGGATACCATGGCCATGGATTTCCTGCATTGTCAAGATTTGGACTAGAGGACCATTGAAGGACCTTCCAAATCACAGGATTATTTGATTCCAGTACAGTAGTACCTCAGGTTAAGTACTTAATTCGTTCCGGAGGTCCGTACTTAACCTGGAACTGTTCTTAACCTGAAGCACCACTTTAGCTAATGGGGCCTCCTGCTGCTGCTGTGCCACTGGAGCACGATTTCTGTTCTCATCCTGAAGCAAAGTTCTTAACCTGTGGTACTATTTCTGGGTTAGCAGAGTATGTAACCTGAAGCGTATGTAACCTGAAGTGTATGTAACACAAGGTACCACTGTATTGGATTATCAAGCTCACCCTTCCTATAAGCAGAATATAAAGAGTATCTGAAACCTTACGAGATAATTGAAACTTGAACCTATTTATCCAACTCGCAACTAACTCTGAGAAAGCTACCACTGCATGATTAGAATATCTCAAGACTGCCATGGCATGAGCCATGCACAAGCAAATTAACTTGCAGAGCTCCTTCTCCCTTTTATAGGATTTTTCCCGCCTGGTAAAAATAATAGTCTCAAAACATGTTTGCCATTTGTGTTGTAGCAAAAATAGTTCATACTGGCATTGACCTCAGTTTTTCATGATAATATTCTGGACTGTCATATATACCCAAACTGGCTTTTTTGCCCCTGCTCTGTGTATGTGTGTGTGAGTGAGTGAGTGAGTGAGAGAGAGAGAGAGAGAGAGAGAGAAATCAGGGCAACATGCAAATGTTTGTGCATTCTCTGGAATGAGGCCCTATGAGCAATGGGATCCATAAAATGTTTATAAGTTCTACTTTATAAAGTAGAGCAAGTTGAACAAACAGCTTAATTCTCTCTCTTTCCATGAAAACGAAGGTTCTTTGGAATACAACTGGTTCATGTGAACCCTTTTGACCACAATCCTCAGGATCCTTTGTAAATACACCCCAAGCAAATCTGGAAATCTCAATGGAATAGCAGAGTCTTGCATTCCACCCTCCAACCTCCTCTGCAACCCTCCATATAAATAGGGCTGACCTTCCTTTGCCCTGCCAACCACTACCTCTCTTGGTGGTACAGTCATCAAGGTTTGGCCAATGAGATCCCTGATTGCATCTTGTAGGTTCCAAGGGTTTCCTGTAAGGGTGTCCCATAAAATATTTTTGGGAGCCTTCAGGGTTGTTGCTCTTGAAGTAGCTCATGAGCATGGTTTCCAAATATTTTGAACTTCCCCCCTTCCCCTTCTATTTTCCGTCATCTGAAGAAGCAGCTATGCTTTGAAATTTCTACTACTTTCTCCGTTCAAATAATTTGTGCATAAATGCACATATAATGAGAAAATGTACGCAAAAATGCATATGTGAGTGAGAACAACACATGAAATGTATTTTCCAAGGGGAAATTGCTTGCCAAATCTGTATACTATTACTGGGGAAAACATACACTAATGATTGGATTGATGATATGTACAAACTCACTACACATGAACAAGTTGTGTTCAAACGTAGACTTGTCATAGACAAATTTAATGGTATTTGAAATTCATTTTTATGAATGCCATATTAGGTTAAGGTCTGGTTAACTACAATGACATTTTCCCCTTTATTGAAATGTATACAATATCTTTTATTTTTGTTTTGTTTTCTATATGGATACTATTTCTTCTTTTTTGTGTCTTGCTCTGGGCACTTGTAATTTTGCCTTTTTTATTTTTCAGTACATTAAAAGGATGGCCAATTTTATGAGGGGTTTTTTAAAAAGCAAACTGAAGATTGGAAAAATTAAGAGTGGAGAGAAAGTGACAGATTTCTTCGATCCTTATTCGGCAACTATAAAACAGTGCTGTGTAATTCATTGGTGGTGGTGGTGAGGACAAAATCTAAAGCCACCTAAAATAACAGAAGTTGTAAAGAAGATCTCCTGATATAAAGTTTGAGTAATACTGTACTGGGCATTTGCGATGAGGAGAGCAGGTAAACTGCTGGATATGATGTCCTACTGTCCTGAGAAATAAACTTTTGGGGTGTTGGGTGTGTATTCCTCTTTCAGATATTACAATACTCAGATTGTGTTAAAATTACGGTGGGGTGCTTCTTGCTGGAAACATTTTGCAAAACAACCATTCATTATACCCTCAGATCTTTATGGTTTGGGAAGAGGGGGGAATGTGTCTCAACACAGTGAAGCCAAACTCATGTTTTGAATTCATAGTGAAAAGGCCCATCCGTGTTTTCAACCAGGAGAGAACATCCTGGATCTTTAGTCAAATCAATCCAAGATGTTCTTATGAGTGTATTTTTCTCTCTCTTACTGCAGATATGTATGTGTCTGTGTGTCTCAACCCACATGATTCCTGGCATGTGTTCTGAAAGCATAGAAGAAAGAAATTTCATAATTTGATTTAAACACTGAGAAAATAATACGTGGTATAGTCATCTCCTTGAAAAGCTACGAAGGCTCTTGCAGACCAGGTGTTGTATCCAACTAACTTCTACTCAGAATAGACACACTGAAAGTAATGGACTTAAGTTAGTCACGTGCATTAATTTCAATGTGTCTTATACTTTGAGACTGGGAGGATAAATAGCGATTGTCTATTACACAATAGCTTGAAGATGTCACTTCCCCTGCTACATTTGAACATGTAAGAATCAACGTTTTGTGGATATCTATCTGGGCATTTGCATGGCTTATATTAAGATGGATATATTCAGAGCTTCTTTTGTGAAAGTACTCACTGGTACAGAGTGCCATCACCTATAGTTTTGCTGCCTAGGGCCACCATTTTGTGATGCTACCCATGACGCTTTACAAGAAAGGAATACTGTCGCCTCGTTTTTTTCTCAAGAGAAAAGAAAAGCAGTTGACGCAGTGATGGCTATTGTCTTTGCACTGTAAGCTGGTGGGTTTTCTTCCCCACCCACTTTTATCTCCTTCAGTTTTCCACCTCTCTTTCTTCTTTGTTAAATGTGTATGTCATTATCATCAACATCAGCAGCAAAAATGCAGTGGATCTACTCTGAATAGGGCCACATTCACATCATACATTTTAAGTGCCATGATACCACTTTAAGCAATCATGACTCCCCACAAATAATTATGGGGGCTGTAGTTTGCTAATGGTGCTAGTAGGAGACCCTTATTCCCCTTGTGGAGTTACAATTCCCAGAGCGGTTTAGCTATGCGTAAACAAGCCACTGCAGTTGTAATACGGCATGCCATCTTAGATAGTGGCTTGTGCTGTTTTAAGTTCTACTCAGAGTAGACCCATTGCCATTAATGGATGCAAATTAATCATGCTCAATGGGTCTACTCTGAGTAGGATTCGTGTTGGATACAAACCAAGCTTTCTCAGTGGAAAGGAGTCTACATGGTCACGCTCTTATGATGGTGAAGGAGAGATCTGAGAGTTGTCCTTCACCCCCACACCCACCCCAAATCCTTCACTTACAAGGACTGCAAGTAATGTGAAAGTTATCCTCCCTTCCATTAGAGGAGGAGAGTGAAAATATAATACCACTTTACCACCACCTTTGTAGCAATACAGTTTGTGCGTTGCGTTTGACCCTCTGAATCGAGGTTAAATCGCAGGAATCCCCGTGAGCATTTGCCATTCATCTTTTATAGGTGAAGATTTTCAGGTATAAAAGGAGGGATAAAGTTAATACAGAGTTTAATGGAGGAAAAAATTATGACACCAGCATCACATCTGTGTTTGCTATTTGGGCCTGCTTCTACCCCACCCATGCACCCTCCCCCAGCGCTGTATTTCTCTTTATAATATGTGTATAATTTAATATCAGCCTCAAGGCTTGCGGTTTCATATGTCATCAACTTCCAGGAAACCAGATCCTTGGCCTAAGTATCAGATGAGTTGCTAATGTTTTGGAGGTGGGGGAGGCATGTTTTACATCTCCTTTTTTATTACCATTCTTGAAGTATGAATTTGTGATTGTAACCTGACGCTCACTTCGCTGACACGGTGAGGATAATTGAAAGTCCAGGAGCATTTGGGTGTTGCGGAGTGCGGACCCTCTTTAGTATTCAAGACAGGCTTAAGTGATTAGGGGGTTCGAAATATAAGTTTCTGCATCTTGCAGTTCCAGGAAGGCTTGAGGTACTGTTTTAACAAACACAATTTCTGCTCCATTTGCCTCTCAACTACGACAGATAAAAGGTAATACTTCATCATGAGGCACTATAGTTAAACGATGGGGCTCGCTAACGCACGAGGTAACTTTGAAGGTAACATTAGGCTTGTCCGCACATTACACCAAACACAGATGCAAGCTATCTCTGCACTTATGGAAGTGCTTTTGTGAATGAGTGCACACTTCTTGACTTTGTACAGCTCAGCTGTTGTGTCCTCAGACTATACGTTATTTGGACATTAAATGTGAATGGTCATTAAATCTGACCATACAGCTCAACTATTTGTGTTGACCCAGATTGTACACTCGTTGAGTGTTACATGGAAACACCCCTGTCATTTAAAAACAAAATAACTTTGTTTTTATGGAACGTACCAAGACACGGGAAATTTAAAATGACATTGAATTCATAGCAAACCGTTTCCAATAATGTCCTTCTAGTGACTATTGGGATGGTAATCTGATACCACTGATAAGGCTGAGCTCTACCTGGCAAGGACTGGGAGGGCCTGCTCTCAGCTGATATAAACAGAGCTTAAGTATGTGATGGTTGACTTCCATCAATTGGATCATTGTGACTTCTAAGATGGCTTAAGGCCTGGCATATCTCACTTTTGACACTAAACTCTCCCTACTTAAGATTATTGGCAGTATGAGCCACTGCTTTCGCTGCCGAACCTCCCAAAGTAAAACATAACAACAGAGGAAGAGTTTGGCTTCTGGATGAGGCCCATCTAGTTCAACATCCTTTTCTGACCATGGCCCAACCAGATGCCTCTTGGGAAGTCCACAAGCAGGACCTGAGTGCAACAGCAGCTCTCCACACTTGTGAATTCCAGCAGCTGGTATTGAGAGGTACAGTGCCTCTGAGAGTGGAAAGAGAACATTTTGTTCTGTTTTTCATGTGTGTGTGTGTCATTAAATTTGTTAGTCGATTTATCTTGCCCAAGGTGACCTAAAGCAACATACTGTTGTATACTACCCTGACATCTACTGAGATGGTGGTATATAAATAAACATAGCCATCGTGGTTATTAGTCACTGATAGTCCAATCCTCCATTTACTTGTCTATTCCTATTTTAACATTTCTGTTGGAAGGAGGTTTCAATAGCACCATCTCAATATCACACTGCATCGTGTCGTATGGTCATGAACTCCCCCAGGATGTTTTCCTAGGGAAGGAGGAAAGGTCAGGGGTAGAGCACTTGCTTGCTAATCCTACTCTGAGTAGACCTATAGATATCAATGCACACGATGAACTTGAGTCCATTCATTTCAGTGGGTCTACTCTGACTAAAATGTAGTTGGAGACAACCCTGGCTGCTCTTTCCCAGGAGAAACATCTAGAGAAGTTTGAAGAGCTTTACTAAGATGAAAAAGGAAAATCCTTTCGGGGACACATCGTTAGTTGGAGTGGCAGCACAGTGGGTGGGACAGGCCATTGATTCAACCACCCACCCTGAATGCAAAGTCAAGCAAGTCCATGATGACAAGAGGGTGACTTGACCCATCACTGCCCAGAACGTTGCAGTTCCATGGATAAATAGATGACTTCATCCCCATCCCAGCTGTGTCCTCACTTCATTTGCTAAAAATGGCTCTCTCTCTCTCTCTCTCAAACACACGGTGAGGCAGGAGAAGGTAAATGACGTTTTCCAGCTAATCCTTATTAACTGGGCTTAGCTGGAGGAAAAAAACATTAAAGCAAATGGAAGTGGAATGTGCTGGATTTATTATTAAATAAATAACCATGCAAACAGACATGCACACACATATCCTTGCCTCCTCTTGCCCAGATTTTCAACCCTTATTTGGGAGGACTTGATGGTGGCAGCATAGGGGAGAGGGAAGGACCACGCGGCAGGGTCTTGTTTTCTCAGCATCAGTTAATCATGAATTAATCTTTGTGCCGGAGGGGTAGGTGGTCACTTAGTTGTGCAATATCCCCACCCCACCCCTGGGAAGTGAAGTGAAATGCAAAGCAATACTCTCCCAAAAGTGGGAGGGGGGAGAGAAGAGTAGTTCATAGCTAACTTGCTCAGGGTTTGTTTTTCAAAAAATAAAACCAACACAACAGAAAACACCTTTAAACAATTGGCACAAAGGCTGAGCACAGTGCATTGGCGTTCGGCAAGGAATTAATTACCGACCTGAACCTTGCCCACATACCAGTCACTGCACCCATAAATCTACCAAGCGGCAGGCATCCACCAAAGACCTCGCCAGTCCCCTCTTCTGAATTGAGGTCTTTATGTTCATCTTGACCGGCTTGTGAAAGATTCATGGCCTGGGCCACTTTAAGTATTTTTTCTTATGAATAGGGGCCCTTGAAACATTTCCTTCTCATTTAATTTATCATTATTATTATTATTTTTCCCCTCGCAGGCTTTCAGCACTGTGGACGAGCTAATAAGAATGGGAGGCACCGTAGGTTCCTTGAGCAAAAAAAGAGGAAAACTGGGGTTGGTGGTAGGAAGGTAGGAGAATGCAGGATCGGACTGCAAAGAGACTGCAGGTACTAAACAAATATCCCAAACAACTTCAAGGAGGAAGCCTTCCAAAGTTAACCTATGCTGAGTGGTTCAGCCAGCTTAGTAAGAAGATAATGACATAAAAAGACCCTATTGGATCAAGCCAGTGGCCATCTAGACCAGCATTCTGTTCTTACAGTGGCTGACCAGATGCATATTGGAAATGGGCAAGAGCTGTGAACCTCCAGTTGCTAGACTACAACTCTTGGTGTGTGTTTTTCAAAAAATAATAATATTGATTTTCCACATTTATAACAAAAATAAAAAGGGGGGAGAGACACATTACAATACCATAAACTAAACACAAAGAAAATTTGTTTCTTCCAATATCTAATTCTTGTTCCATTGATAACTGACTTCCTTGAATCCCCTCTAAGTGATTTTCACCTGTGTAACAGTTCTCCAAAATCATATTTCTAGTAAAATTAACTCCTTTAATTTACTATCCTCTTCTCTTTTATTAATAGTCTAATCCTTAATCTTTACTACCACATATTCTTATTCTACCCCTAAGCCTATTTATTGCTTCCAAGAATTTTCTATTTATCTTATATTACAATATTTAGCTAAATATTCTTTAAATTTCTTCCAATCCTCTTGTATATCATCTTCTTTCTGGTCGTAGGCTACAACTCTTGTTATGCTTGATCATTCGCTGACTGCAGTTGGGAGTCCAGCAACATCTGATGGGACAACTGTTCCCCTTCCCTAGGATAGGGATGGCATTGTTATTGTTTTAATGCATAAATTTAATAGGAAAATGAGAAAGGGGAGATGTGAATTAAAATTGCAAAGAAAGGAAAGAGATGATGATATACTATTAAATAGAATCATAGAATTGCAATGATCATCTATAGTCCAACCCCCTGCAATACAGGAATTTATTTATTTATTGTCCATTGTGGGGCTTGAACTCATAGATCAAGAGTCTCATGCTCTACTGACAGAGCTATCTCAGCCACAAGAACAGCAACAATGAACCACCATCAGGTCACATCTCTGATACAGTGACGTGGGTCTTAAATTAATCATACAAGTTAATATAAGCCCTCCAGACGTCCAAATAGGTATCCACATGAAATTTATGCCTATATGAAATGTGTTCCGGTGTTTCCAAGACGCTATATCCTCAGAACATTGTATAATAGGCAGTGGGTGTTTCTGCTTCTAAGCTTGAAGTATAACTCTCTTGGCCACCTTAAGGGCTCACAAGTTTTGTTCTCCAGCTGATGGTCCTCCTACAATGGGTAGTGGTACATAGCTTAAAAGTACAACAACTTCTGCAAGTAGCAGCTTTGGACCAAAGGGACTGTACCACTGGGCATTTAGCCTCATATGCCTCCAAAAGGCATTCTGAGCACTGCACCTCCAAACATCTATCTGCATTAGACAGTGCTTTCTTTTACAAATGTTATGGAGTCCAATATAGTCATAAGGTTAATTTTTCCTGATTCAACTTCACTTTCAGGTCTAAGGAAATAGTTGATAAAGATTCTAAAGCTTTTTTTCAATTTTACTATACAATATACCATGGCCATCATCATATAGCTGCTGGTGGTGAGCTGCCAAGTACATTTTTGAACCCCAGTCACCGAGCATGCAAAGATCCATGTATTTCCCCCCATTCAGTGGTGTGAAAGGTACGGATTGGGTGGAGTTTAACTGGTTCACATTTCTTCCAAGTTCTCTCTTCCCCAAACAATACATGGCCCTAAATACAGTGATTGCAAAATTTGCACTTCTCCAAATTTTGTGATGTACAATGGTACCTTGGGTTAAGAACTTAATTCGTTCTGGAGGTCCGTTCTTAACCTGAAGCACCACTTTAGCTAATGGGAACTCCTGTTGCCGCCATGCTACTGCTGCATGATTTCTGTTCTCACCCTGAAGCAAAGTTCTTAACCTGAGGTGCTATTTCTGGGTTAGCGCAGTCTGTAACCTGAAGCATCTGTAACCCGAGGGACCACTGTACTTCTCCCACCAAAAATGGTGATCAAAAAATGAATTTTGGGTTTGGGGTGGGGGTGGGGGGGGAGAGTGCATTAAAAATGCATCTATTAGTGAAAACAACCTAAAAAACATGATTTGTTTTAGGGATACCTGCATGAATAAATGTGAGCATTTGACAAAAATAAAGATATTGAAGAAGAAATGTGCACTAAAGTGTTGATGGATTTTCATAAGACTTTTTTTTTTCTTAATGCAAAATAATTCAAAAATTTGGTGTATTGAAGCCTGGAAAAATGGGAAACAGAAGTGATTGAAGGAGGCTGATTTCTTCATCCTTCAGCCTGACCTGCTGTACATCAACCTCGGCCTACAGAGGTTTTGTCTGTTTTTTAAATCACCACCTCTGCCCCCCCGCCCTTTCTGTGTTAATCAGATCACCAAGGAGACTGCTACATGGGCAAAACTTGCCCCTCTGCTATGTTCTATGTACAGCCCCTGTCAGAACCGACTGCAAAATTCAACCAATTTGCATGGAATCTTTTGCTCATCGAAGGAAGATCGGAGCCCACCACTGACCGATCTTAGATTATATGAGACTAAACACGATGCGGTGATTTCTCTTCTCTTCGGAGAAGCAGTTTATTATTGCTAAAATACACAGATCTCCCCCTACTCCCCTCTCCACCATGCTTCATTCCAGCGCAGCTCAAGATGTTTAGTCTTTCCTAAGAGTTCCCCCGAAGCGATAGGAAGGATACATGAAGCGAATCTGGCACTTGCAATGGCTTATCGGGAAAGCAATCTAAAACTTTGGGCCTCAGAAGAACAGAAGGATGAAATCTGATAACATGGCTTTGCTCAAAAACTTAATACCGTCGTAAAAGACTTTATTTTCTCTTTTAATGTTTGAAATGTATTTTGTTATGAAAATCGGGTGTCGCGTTACCCACGGCACACAAAAGGATTTTGCGAGCAAAGCCCCCTATAAAGTTTCACGGCTACTGTAGATGCAAGGTCAATGGTGTAGGTAGAGTAAAAGTATGTCACTACATTAAAAACTTAGTCCAGAAGGATCCATTAGGCATGTGTGTGTTTTAAGTGCTGTGTCATGGTTGTTAATATCTCCTTGCTTGCATGTATCCAAAAACAGTGCAAAAAGTACCACTTTCAGCACTCAGAGAAAATGGATGCAAATAAAATATAATTTATTTATCAATTTCCCTTTTTTAAAAAGAAGAACTGTTAATCAATTAGGATTTCAGCGCAGTCTGCACTATGTGTCATTAAAACAATAAAACTCATTTTAACAAAAATAAGAGTGTGCATGGACGTGATAAATAATCCAACGAACAAAATCAGAACCATTGTATCAGTACTGCAGCAGTCATCTAACTACCGCAGCTGGCCTTGAGCATATCAGTTAGCCTCCAAAGTCTCAGCTGAACCGAAGCATCCTTAAACAAGGCCAGAAGCCCAATAGTGAGGGTGCCAGATTAATTTCCAGGGGGAATTCCATAAACAGAATTTCAAAGACAATCCTATCCCATATCATTACATAATGGACTACACCCAATGGCAGGACCATGAGAATCATCTCGCCAGCAGATCTCAGTGGCTGATAGAATCATAGAACTGTAGAGTTGGAAGGGACCCTGATATGAAGATATATTTGGGTCTTTACCTATTTGGGTCCTAAGTCAAGTACGGTCTTTATAAATGCACATCACTGCCTTGAAATGGGCCTGGCAGCATATAGGCAGCCAGAACAGATCCTGCAGAATTCTTGTCGTGATTCTGAATAGATGCTCAATTCATAACTCTTATGCTGTGTTCTGTAGAAGCTGAATCTCCCAGACCATTTAAAAGGGTACTCCTATGTAGAGCAAACTACAGTAATTTAATTGTGAGGCAACCAAAGTGTGAGTCACTGTGAAAAGGCTACCCTGGTCCAGTCATCATGGTCATAGCTGGCATACCAGCCAGAGCTAGAAATAGGTGCTCCTTGCTACTGATGCTATCTGAGCTTCCAGTGACAATGCAATACAAGAGTACTCACAAGCTACATACCTGATCTTTCAGGGGATGTGTGACTTAATCTATATCAGGCCATCTCTCCCAATTACCAGATGGGAGAACCACCAACTAACAGCACCCCGGTCTTGGTAGGATTCAATCTCAGTTTATTGGCCCATATCCAAGCCATGATTGTCTCCAGGAAGTGGTCCAGAGCCTCACCTGATTCTCTGATGATATGGAGAAAGAGAGCTGGGTAACATCCACACATTAACATCCGTACAGCTGAGTGGAGATTTGAGTCATGTGGGTGCATCCAATGTTCAGCCTACTCAGAGCATGCTTGTTGAAATTTATGGGCATGACTGACATATGCATTTATTTCAGGGTGTCTACTCTGCGTAGAACTTAGTTGGCTCCAACCCTTGGCCTTGCAGGTCCTAGTCCAGCACTCTAACCACCACACCTCAGAAGGTGGTCCACTCTCCACCATTGGATGTTTTTAAACAGGTTGGATGGCATGAGCTTAAGACAGGCTTTGGGAAGAAGGAGTGGGGCTCTGGCAGGGTCCTAGAGCCTTGCCCAGCTTTGAGAAGGAAGCAGGAGGATTCTGGGACCCTGTCGAAACCCTCACACCACCTCCTTGAGGCCAGGCAAACACTTACTAGGCTTTGAAAAGGTGCCCTTGTTGGCTGTGTGCCCGGTGCAACCGCTGGCTCTCACTGCCCTAAATCTGCCACTGATGACACTTGGGGATCCATCCCAAGTCTACAATTTTATGATTCTATGATCATACAGGCTGTGTGAGCTGGAACGAGGCTGGGGGTGGGAGGGTCTCCCTCCTTCCCCACAGAGTGGCCAGATCTTTTGCCTCCTTGAGAGTAATTTCATTTCCCTCATGCACCAGTACACTTGCAGCTTCGTCCACAAGACGTGGAGAAAAGAGCGATATTTTAATACAAAGGAAGGAAGGCTGGCTCCGTAAGAGGAGCTTAATAGCCTGCACTGTTTGGCACTCTTTTCTTTTAATAAAGTGTAATGTAGTGTGAAGGCAACATTTAATTAAAGCCTGTCATAATTCACTTCCATATTTCTCGAAAGTTAGGATCCTTCTTCTTGAGCAATGGGGAGGTAGCTCCTACCCCACCGCAACCCCAGTTTGACTCTCGCAGTCAAAACAGAACCGCCATTTAATTTACAGTGTACACATGCATAACAGGCTGGCTTCATAGGAAAACACACGCACACACAAACACTGTCATGTGCTAAACATGCCTATTATGGAGAGCTAAGGCTAGCATTATTTTATTATTGCTAATAATAAGATATGCTATAGCTTAGGGAGAAAATAAGCTGGTGAGGCATAGCAGTTAAGATTGGTTGCTGAATCCTGTTTCTAGGTGGCCTTAGAGAAGTTACTCTTAGCTTCAGAAACACCTCTCACCCTTTTGACATAACTTGCAGGGCTGTTGCAGGGAGGGCAAGATCATGCATGACTAACAACATGCTATATGAATACATAGCATAACGATAGTTTAGGGAATATTTGTAACACTGACATGCAATTAATTTTAACATGGACCTTATTTTGAACTAAACAAAGGCTGAAGGACATTAGTCCACCTAGGGGTGAACAAATCTTGGGGAAATGAGCCATGGGCATATGAGTATATACATGTACATATATTTGCTTTCGTAGATTTTCACGGGTACAGGAATGCAGGTTTTGGTGTCTTCGGGTGTCTTCCCGTGTAAGAGTCAGGGTGTCTGTGCGACGTTTCGACGAGGTCTCACTCGTCATCTTCAGGCTGGTGCTTTCGGCTTCTTGTTACTGGAACAGGGCTCTGTTCCAGTAACAAGAAGCCGAAAGCACCAGCCTGAAGATGACGAGTGAGACCTCGTCGAAACGTCGCACAGACACCCTGACTCTTACACGGGAAGACACCCGAAGACACCAAAACCTGCATGTACATATATGTATACATATACAAATACATATACATATCTATGGCAGGCAGACAATCTAGTGCCCTCCATATGTTTTTGGCTCTGAATTCCCATCAGCCTCAGCTAGCATGACTGATGGCCAGGCATGATTTGGAATTGTAGGTAACAGCATCTGGAGGACACCATTTTGGCTAACACTGATCTATGGAATTGAGACAGCTGTAGATTTCATAGATCTGTGGGCTTGGTCATTCCATTTTGGGTAATTTAAGATGGCAGGTGGCCACTATGCATGAGAGCTGAGCTTTGATCCCATTCAGCAGCACTGCCACCCTTCCATGATGAAGCAGTCCAGAAGTCTAGTGAAGGGCAGTGGGTGATGGAAAAGGGGTCTGGGGGTCTTAGTAGACGACAATCTTAACATGAGTCAACAGTGTGATGCATCAGTACTACATAATACATAATTGAATAAACAAATGCTGATGCTAATCTGATATTGTAGCCTGCATCAACAGAAGTATAGTGTCCAGATCAAGGAGAGTAATAATACTGCTCTATTCTGTCTTGGTCAGACCACACCTGGAATACTGTGTCCAGTTCTACATGCCACAAGTTAAGAAGGACATTGAAAAGCTTGACCATGTGCAGAGGAGGGCAACCAAGATCCTCAAGGGTTTGGAAAGCAAGCCTTACGTGGAATGGTTGAGGGAGTTGGGTATGTTTCGCCTGGAGAAGAGGAGACCAAGAGGAGATGTGATAGCCATCGTCTAATACAAGAAGGAGATTCTAATTAAGGAAGCACTTTTTGAGGGTAAGAGCTGTTTGGCAGTGAAGCAGACAGCCTTGGAGGGTGGTGGACTCTGCTTCCTTGGAGATGTTTAAGCAGAGGTTGGATGGCCATCTGTCATGGCTGCTTTAGGTGAGATTTATGCATTGCAGGGCATTGGACTAGACGACATTCAGGGTCGCTTCCAACTCTACAATTCTATGGTTCTATGACTGATATTACAAGCAGGACTGGGTCCTGACCTGGTTGGCAGGGGTAGTGAGGGCATTGCTGGGACTGTGAAATGTCTCCTCTCGGCACCATCCCAGATGTGGCAGGCACTATTCTGTCCCACAAAACCGACTCTGAAAGCCACAGCAGGATAATAAGCCATCATATAGAGGGAGAACTATATAGGGAAAATGTGAACCTCTGAGATGACAAAGAAGCTGGTGTTGCTCCCCATTTTGTACCCCAACCCCCAAATAAAGCCAAATGTGCTCAAGACACATGGCTAATAGTCAGTGATGCAACCTATGCCCTCCCATTCTCAAGCCCTGTAAGGGAGTAGTCATCACCACACCTTGTGGAAGAGAATGCCATGAGTTCATGATGCACGCTCTGAAGGAGAGCTGCTCACATTCCTCTAATACAATATGAGATAGGAATTGTGGAGCAATAGCTCCCTTCTGGCAAAATGGCATAGCTTAGTGGCAAAGCATCCCAAGTTCAATCCTTGGCATCTCCAGGTAGAGCTGGGAGAGACCCCTGCCTGAGACCCTGGAGAACTGCTTCCAGCCAGAGTAGACAATACTGAGTTTGATAGGCCAGTGTTCTGACTTGGCATAGGCCCACTTTCTAGGTCTCCCATGTTTTCTAGCAGCTTCTGTTTTTGATAGACGCCCTTTTGTAGGGAGATTTAATGGATTAGCTAAGAAGATGTGAAAAACTGGATCTCTGATTTATTATGTGCAGTCTTTCACGTATTGCAGCACACGCGCGCGCGCACACACACACACACACACACACACACACGTGTGTTTTCCACCCCATTAAAATCTTGTGTGAATAAAGTGTTGTGTTATGTTTCTGGATTTTGCCCTAAGGGCTCATCAGATGACTCCTCTCTTTTCAGCCCTCACCAGGCCTTTTAAACAGGAAGTTTAATTTTATAGTATTTAAAAGAGAAAGAGAGGGTGGGCGGGGGGGGGGGGAGAGAATGGTACTTAATTATCTGGCCGTGAAACAGCCCTACTCTTTCTTAATTTTAGTAGCTAATAAAATGCTGATCCTGCAATTAACTACTTCTGGTCTAAATGGGCACCAACCTTGGCTATTTGAATAGAATATTTTATGAACTGTTAGATACCACACTACAAGTTTTAAGCACTGCCATGACATATTTCACTCAAGATTTATTAACGTTTTTTATTTAAAACAATATATTAAAGCGAGGAGAGAGAGAGAGTAACCCTAGGTAAAATTCAAGTAGGAATTATAATAAAGCCCTAACAGAGTGAGCCTTTTATTTTGGAAGCTCCCCTGTCCCCCCACCCCAACTTTCTCTGCTTTCTACCACCATTGTGAATAAAGTTTGATTTCTAAGGGACAACCTCATGTGAATTTAACATGTCTTCTAACAGGACCTGAACAGACATATCAGTTTCAGGCTTTGATGGCTACTTAAATGACTGGATGAAAACCAAACCGTGGGTCTATCCAACACAAGACTTTTATTGCCTTCAGATACTTTCCAGGATCTGGAAGGCCATCACACAAAAGGTGGAGCAGCCTTGGCCTCTGCAGTTTTGGAGGGGAGGGCTAAAGAAGCCAATGGTGGAAATGGCAAGAAAGCAGTTTTCAGATGGACATTTGGAGTAACTCCCTAATCACAAGAGCTGCTCAGTGATGGAGCAGAGTGCCCAGGGAAGTTATGGGCTCACCTTCTCTGGAAGTATTTAAGCAGAGACTCTGCAGCTATCCTGCATTGCAGATCCTGTGCTGAATGGCGTGTTTGACTAGATGACCTCCAAGTAGGGATAGTCTGGTCCATGCCAGTTCTCCAAGGGGACAGGAGGAAGACAATGAAGTCAACAAAGACTGGACATAAAATTGCAGCCAATCAGGTCTTTCTCAGAGTAGACCCATTGAAATTAATGGATCCAAGTTAATGATCATCAATTCCTTTTTTTAAATGTGAAATCTTTATTGCTATTTTGCAGCTGTGTTATATAATTAAAGTCAACAAAACTAGAAAACTAGAACGTCCCACTCTGGATATATCTTCAACCTTGTGATAATAACAGTTCCCACACAATAATGGTAGACATTTCCTGGATCCCAAGTTTGTGCTTCTTTCCATTTAGGTTGCAGATGCCAAGGATGTCTCATTAAAAGACCGCATCACCTACCAAATGATAGCCACAAGACTTGTGATCACTAAATTCTTGAGATCCTTCAGCACAGATCTGCTAGAGGTTTGGTTTATACTGCTTTGGGACATAAAAGAAGTGGACTGGTGAAATGACCAAAGGAATAACTGGAAGTTGGATGGTTCTTATGCAACTTGGTTCAGTTTTATTTTATCTGAATCTCAGGCAGATGGCCAATGAAGAAGAGCCTACCACCTTCATATATAGTCTGTTTCTTCGTTGAACAGCACTTAACATCATAAAGTTCTTCTGAATATTTTGTTGGAACATTTTGTTAGAACAACAGAAAATATACTAGCTTCAACATCCATGAGACAGCCCTTCAGATATTGAAAATGGCTATCATATCTCATCTCAGTCTTCTGCCATCCAGCCTAAACATACCCAACTCATTCAAATATTTCTCATAAGGCTTGGCTTCCAAACTTTTCTCATAAGGCTTGGCTTCCATAATCTTGGTTGTTCTCCTCTGCACACATTCCAACTTGCCAATATCCTTCATAAACTGTGGTACCCAAAACTGGACACAGTGCTCCAGGTAGCATCTGACCAAGGCAGAATAGAGTGGTGATTTTATTTCCCTTGATTGGGACACTATACTTCTGTTGATGCAGCCTAGAATAGCATTAGCTCTTTTTGCTGCTGCATTAGGCTGTTAATTCATGTTAAGCTTGTGGCCTACTAAGTCCCCTAGATCTTTTTCGTATGTGCTACTGTCAATGATGGTGCTCCCATCCTACTTTGTGTATCTATTTATTCTTGCCTAAAGATGGAAGGGCCTTCAACACTAGTTCAATGTGCAATCAGGCTTTCCACCATCACCAATTCTGTCATTGTTAGGACTTGACAGTTGGCATGTGCACCCCTGAAGAAAGACTCACAGGAAAGAATGTAACAGTTAAAAATAACCTTTGGGTCCCATAGTGACTACTCAACGCCAAGTCAACATTCTCCAGCACTTTTTAATTGATGCAGTCCTGTTTCATTTTCCCTTACTTGTAGAAGCCATTTGAAACAAACACGACTCTCTTTTTTTTGTAATGGACATGGCAGGATTGATTGCTGTTTGTTTCCCGACTGTTTTTGCCGAGGTGAAATGGATACCCAGCAAGATAAACATCTTATGTTTCATACTTCAGTTTTGTTTTTGCTGGGCTGATTGAAACCACGAGGGGATAAGCTTTGTTGATGGGCATCCAGGACCGAGCATCTGAAAATCACTCATCATTCTAGGTACTCAAAGAACATCTAAATATGAAGACAGCATATAAAGCCAAACACACATGGATGGAGAAGGAAGGGGGGGGACACACAATACTGCATAAATCTACTGAGTATCACTTAAGGTGCAGAGCTTTTAAGGAAATGTTTAGGAGTCACCTCTTCCTTGCTGAGGCCTCAAGATGCAGGAGTTGTGTCTATGGTGTGGGAAGAGATGAAGGTTGAGGACTGAGCAAAGAAGAGAACTAAGGAGGAATAAGTAACCCTGCCAACTCTGTGTCTTTCTGGTTGTGCATGTTCACTGGCTCATTAAGGGGCTAGAGCAGCTAAGTTGGCTATTAAATGAGTCTCTTCTTAGACCAGGTTTCAGCTGCATTCAGATAGCATTTTCCTGGCATTCCTTCATCTGACAATTTCCATGTTTTATGTGATCTTTCATGTTACATAAAAACCACTTCTAGAAATCCACACAAAATGATTGCCGCCTGCCCAACTGTGTTCCTGGCAGAAAAGCTCGACCCTATTCTGGAAGCATTGCTAGCTAGGCAAGTTTGGAAGGACAAAAGTTCAAGACATTTTCTAACAATGACTCAAAGCAGACACCACTGGTGAGGGATATATTCTGTTCAGCTTGTATTTGAATGTGAAATTAACCAATCCCCACTTTCTGAAACACTACACGGAATGAAATGCAGCTATCCTCTGAAATCTGCACTTCTTCAAATTTTGAAATACAACCTTTCAACCAAGTGATGTGTACAAAAATGTGTATCTTTTATGCAAGTGTGCCTAAATACAGTCGTACCTTGGTTCTCAAAGGGAATCCATTCCAGAAGTCCGTTTGACTTCCAAAAACATTCGAAAACCAAGGCGTGTCGGATGTTTGGGTTCCAAAGAACGTTTGCAAACCGGAACACTCACTTCCGAGTTTGCGGCATTCGGCAACCAAAACGTTCGACTCACAGGGCGTTCGCAAGCCAAGGTACGACTGTAATATATAGAAATGCATGATATTGAGGGAAATGGCTTGCCAAAGATATGGATATTACAGGAAATGTGCACTTAGAATGCTGATTAATTTCCATGAAGACTTAAGAATAATAACCACAAATTGTTGTGGAGATGTAGAGAACCGAACTTGAGATTGGAAGAATGAGAAAGTGAAATTGACAGATTCAACCATTCCTAGCCATAAGCAACTAGTTTTCTTGCTGGCTGATCAGGGCAACTATAGAAAGAAACTAACAGACCTGTCCTGGTTGCTGAGTGGCTTTAGTGGATCTAGACCAGTAGTGCTCCTGGGAGGTGGGGGGGATTAACTAGTGGGGTGCTAAGAGGCCTAAGAGGCAAGGGGCAGAGGCGAAGCTAGCTGCTCCAGCACCTGGAGTGGCTTGCACCCGGGTGGCAGGGCTAGCCACCCGCGGGGGCAGGGTCAGCATCCCAGGGAGCGGGGCAAGTGTCCCAGGGGGTGTGCTGCCCGCTGTGAGCATCCTGGGGGCGGGGCGGCGATGTCACCCCCCCCAGGGATGGCACCTGGGGCGGATCGCACTCAGTGCCCCCCCTTCCTATGCCCCTAGCAAGGAAGCAGCAGTGTGGCGCTGGAGGTGTAAAGGACTATCATCTTTTTGAAAAGATGACATCACTGGATCAAGTTGTTGTTGAATTAATTAAACTAAATAGCTTTAATTGGATTTTTTGAGTTGCTGTTTTGAGTTTTATTGTGTTGTTATCTGCCTTAGTGGGTCATGCAAACATTCTGAAGAATGCTTTTATAGGGTAGGGGGCATAATAATAATAATAATAATAATAATAATAATAATAATAATAATTTATTATTTATACCCCGCCCATCTGGCTGGGTTTCCCCAGCCACTCTGGGCGGCTTCCAAAAGAATATTAAAATACTATGATACATCAAACACTAGGTATGAGTTTATGGAAACAAGGTGGTGGTGCCTTGAAAAAGTTTGGTAATCACTAAATTCTATACTGTCTTAATTCATCAGAGGCAAGAAAGGGGCAAGGATAACCTTTCAGAACAGCATTATTATTTGGGTTCCCAATAGTAGACTTTTAAGAGGTTTCTTAGCTTTCATTATGAGGGCCTCATTTTGTAAACTGCTTTGAGGATGTGCAAAAAGGTTGTGTGAAGGGGATAAAATTCAAATAAATAAGTAAACATTTGGAACAGCACACCCAATTGTTGCCTGCTGGTGTCTAACTTCTATATAATTTCTCATTATGAGCAGGTCTCCTGGTTATTACCCCTTGTTTACAGAAAGGGTAATACACCGGCAAACATCTGCTGGATATCGGCTGTCACTTAGCGATGAGTCACGTACTATTCACACTCTTTCGTGGCGTACCGAAGGGTGGCCAATTAGATAGGAAGCCTGTTGTCACTGATTTCATGAATCAATGCTTTCCCGAGCTTGTCCTTCATCATGATGTTGCTCAAGCCATTTAGCTGTGTGTGGTTACTTAATCTGTGAGCACTAAGCAGTTTAGGCAAGTTATCAATATGATCATCCTCAGCTGTCTGTGTTTATGATGTTAAATTAGTTCACCATAATACTGTACGATAATGCATTCGGCAACATACTGTGTGGAAGACTTCCCAGCACAGATACACACACAACATCTCAATGTATCTGTGACAAGCCATCAAGTCTATGAGCTCTCTTTCAACTCTGTGATTCTATGTTGTAGATTTTCTACAGAACAGCTGACTGAATTACATGATGTTTGAGTTTCAGGCAGTGGGCAGAAAATAGGCTTGCCATATCCCCAAAAGTGAAAATTTGGACAGAGTTGTTGATCTTGCCATATGTACAGATTTTCCTGGACATTTTAATCAATTTCATGAAAATCCACCCGGACACCAAAATGCTGCCTGATTCCCGCACATGTCCGGGAAAGTCTGGACGTATGGCAGCCCTAGCAGAAAACATTGGATGTGACCCCCCCCCCCCCGAGTTCCAGATACTGCACAGCTAGTGACCAGCTCGGTTCTAAGCAGAGCACAGAGAAATGCCTGGCTCATCATCTGCCAGGGAAACTGATGGACCCTCCTTGCTTTGGTAACTGAATGATGTCATAATGAGGCTTTCAGATTAGCATAGATGAAATCGAAGAAAGAGGGGAATAATGAAGCAGAGAAGCTAGAGAATTCTTTTTTCTTTGATGAGCTTCCAACTTCCTGTTAGCTGATGACACTTATTTGCAAGGTTGTTTGCCTTTCTAATTAAAATTGGAAGGTTGCATTTCAGACAGCTGAAGATCTTTGGATAAAGCTCAGGGTGTTTACAGGGTCCTGTATACCTGAAGGAGCGTCTCCACCCCCATCGTTCAGCCCAGACACTGAGATCCAACGCCGAGGGCCTTCTGGCGGTTCCCTCATTGCGAGAAGTGAGGCTACAGGGAACCAGACAGAGGGCCTTCTCGGTAGTGGCGCCCGCCCTGTGGAATGCCCTCCCATCAGGTGTCAAAGAGATAAATAATTACCTGACATTCAGAAGACATCTTAAGGCAGCCCTGTTCCAGGAAGTTTTTAATATGTAACGCTGTACTATTTTTAACACTGATTGGGAGACGCCCAGAATGGCTGGGGAAACTCAGCCAGATGGGCGGGGTATAAATAATAAATTATTATTATTATTATTATTATTATTACACATTAAACCTATGCCACCAGAGAGAAGGACCATTGAGTTCAGTAGCACTTTCTCCCCCCAAAAAACTATGCATGGGACTACTACTACGACTACTCTAATTAACCAATACAGGTTGCTTCTTCTTCTTTTTAACCAAAGGAACTCTAAGCAACCTACAGTAAAAACAAGCAAGCAAACAAACAGATGCATTAAAACTGGGATCAGAGAACACAAAGAAAAATCTTAAAGATGGCTGTATTTTTTAAAAGCCAGATCAAAGTGGCCCACCCACTCACAGAGGTCATGGATAATTAAAAACCAAAGATATGTAATGATGGCACCAGGTGAGCCTCTCTGGACAGAGCATTCCATAAGTGGGGTGCCGCCACTGAAAAGACCCATTCTTGTGTGGAGTGGGGCACACAAAGAAGAGCCTCCGGTGACAATTATGGTTAGATGATCCTCAGGGACCCTTTCAACTCTACAGTTCTATGATTCAAAGGGCTGCTGGTGGAGCAAATAGAGCAGTGTCTCACCAACTTCAGTCTGCCTTCTACCAGACCCTACTTCCCTGCTTTCTAAATTACAGCTAGCCCAGGGAGTTGCCCTGGTTTTCCTCTTCCATTTCCTTAGAGAGCCAGTGTGGTGTAGTGGTTAAGAGCAGTAGACTCGTAATCTGGGGAGCCGGGTTCGTGTCTCCGCTCCTCCATATGCAGCTGCTGGGTGACCTCGGGCTAATCACACTTCTTTGAGGTCTCTCAGCCCCACTCACCTCACAGAGTGTTTGTTGTGGGGGAGGAAGGGAAAGGAGAATGTTAGCCGCTTTGAGACTCCTTCTGGTAGTGATAAAGCAGGATATCAAATCCAAACTCTTCTTCTCTTCTTAGTCTGCCTTACCTTTGTAGGACTCAACAGGAAGAAGGATGTAGGCAAAACTAGAATTAGCTGGCTCCGCCTTTCATTGGCTCTGGATCCACCAAGTGTTGGCCTTCCTGCTTCCTGCTAGCTGCAATGGATACCAGCTGCTTCACTTCTGACAAAAGCAAGAAATAAAATGTGGTGAAATAGCCCTCTAAGGCACCCCACTTCATCTCAGGATTCATCTGAATCTGATGCAAAATGATTTGGGGGGAAATCAATGAATAGCATACTGTCTACTCAGTAAATCCTGTAGAGTTCAATATACTGATGCATATGTGTGTGCATCTATATATCTTAAATGGGGTGAGGGAAGTACATTTATGAGGTTGCATCCAGTGTTAGTCCTACTCAGATAATATCAACAGAAACCAGTGGGACTCAGTTATTCATGTCCATTAATTTCAATGGGTCTTCCTTGGGTCAGACTTGCATGGGATGCAACCCACAGAGATGGAAACACATGAGATAGAGCAGGGCAGCCATGTTTATTATACTTTCTCCTTCATTAACCACCCCCAAGTTTACTTTGTTTTGTTTTCCATGTGGTCAAGACTAAAAGATGGACATCTTGTCAGCTGCAGGAACCCCCAGGGAAGAGAACATGTCAACAATGGGGAAGACCACAGACCACCCATCCAAGCATCTGGCTGTGCTGATAGGCTTGTGGCATGTTGAAAACTCTGGTTCCGCCTCTTAGCATCACTGGAGTGTTTGCCCTTCTGTGTCTTATCACCAGGTGCACTTAGTAAACTGGCTTCATTTGCCATTATGTGGATTTCTTGCCATTCGTTTTCGCACATTCTTTAAACACAGCCCTGCCAAACGAACCCATAATAGCCCTGGGCTCCTCAATGACCTCCGCTAAGCAGATTGTTTGAGCTTCAAATTTGCTCAATTGGTCCTTTTCCATTATTCAAGCTGGGCAATGCCAGCCCTGTCCAGTGCATTAAATGTCTATTACACTGTTTACTAGAGTCATGTTAAATGGCAGCTTATGAATGTCAATTTGCTCTCTAATTAGCCATGCTTTATTGACTTCCCCTCAGCCATTCAAACACCAGCTTTACTCAAGTGCCTGTCACGGGGAAATCCTTCCTAGACTAGCAAGGCTGCTTTCTCTTTTTTAAAAAAAAAAGGACACAGAACAGGAGGAAGTTCTTACATTACTTTCACACATTAGAAGATCCATCCAATCCAAGAAGTTTAAAAGCACATGGCAACTGAATGGGGGTAATTTTTAGCTGCTGTTTCCTCCTATCAAATCACCCACTCCTTCATGAGAAATGCAAAGCTTTGCATGAGCCACAGCTCACCAGGCTTGTGCTTTTGAGCTAGAGTTGAATACAATGCGTAATTTCAGTTTGGATCTGTGAAGAGCATCTCTTGCTGAAATATTGCATCCTTTCTCATTTGATGGCACCAATGTTCAAAACTGGGAAAAGTAGGTTTTCCCCCAGGAGCAGCTCCTCAAATCAGAAAACCCTGAAATAGTATGAACTGAATCCAAACCCTCTCAGAAGTCCAATCGTGGTTCAAAATGGCCTCATCGCACGCTCGCAGACCTCCAGGCTACTAGTTTCCTCTTTCTCTTTGCAAACCTAAGTTTTGGGAGAAAAAGGGAACAGAGGATTAGAGATGCTAGCAATAGTGACAGAGGCCTCATTCTGAAGCCTTAGCTCCTTGTGCAGATCACCCATTGCCTCAGCGTGGCATGAAAATTTATACAGTACCTCTGTGCTCAACTTGTTGAACCAAGAGGCACTGGAAACTACATCCCTTATGCTCCCCAGTCACGATGGACTCTTCTGGCAACACTGCAGAGCATCAATGGAGCATCCTGACCTTAACGAAGCTTCTACCACTCCCTCTCTGCTGAACTCAGCGGAGGTTCTCAACCCTCTCCCACTTCCCTTCACAAGCAAACACCTGAGTAAGTGATAAAACTGACAGAAGAAAGTTTCTAGAGAGCCCCCTCTAGGCTGGTATTACAAGTCTGAAGAGAATTGACCCTTTCTGTGGGCAACTGATTCTTCTGGGGGGAAATGGCACTGTCTGAAAAAGACAGTGGAGATGCAAACAAGGCATGCAAAAATCAGGACCTTGGACAGCTCTGAAGAGACCTCTTGGCTCCCTCCTCCCAAAGCAGCTGCAGGGAGATGTTGTCTCAGCAGGGAGCTGTTGCCAGCTTTTGCAGGCTGGAGTGTGCTAGGCTCCATGTTCCTGAAAGGCTGTGTGGTTAAAGGGACCTCACCTGATAAACATGATGTAAGGTATGAGTTTCATTTAATTATAAAATGAAGGACATATTATAATAAATATTGTTTCATTTAAAGAATCTTTTCCTATGGATCATCTTTAAGCGCGATATACATATATATGACTATCTATATGACTTCAGCTCTTGGACTTGACAGTCCTTAAAGGGGGCACATAGCTAATCAGGCCTGGCAAGAAGGTTTGCATGTCTACCCTCACTTGAAATTTATGGCAATCCAGAAGAGGAGTAAATGTCAAAGACACCCTGAAAAGGAAGTTAAGGGCATGTTCACAGATGTACAGGGCTGTGACATTCACAGTATGAGAAAGATGCAATAGGGTCTGATGGATCTCATATGCATGAGAAGATAAGAATACCAGATGCCTCTGGGATGCTTGCGATCAGGACCAGTGTGCAACAGTACTTTCCCCACCTGTGATTCCCAGCAACTGCTCTTCAGAGGCATATTGCCTTCAACAGTGGAGGGAGAATGCTGCTGCCTCATTCTTCTGTGTGCACGGACCTCACCCAAAGTTTCACATTAAAGTCTCATCAAATAAGATTCAGTTTCATAGTAGCTTTAGCTGGCACATCAGCTGTATGGACTCTTCACTCTACATGGCTGATCTTCTGCTGTCAGCATAAAGCTGTCCCAATGGAGAAAGTACTTGCCATTCCCCGAAGCCCCCCATGCAATCCCAAATATGGTGTTCTGTCACCCAAACAAGCACTCAGAAAGGCTGTTCTCCGAATGCACCGTTTGAGATCAATCATACCTCTGAAAGCCTGCTGTGCTGTAGGAGAGAGATCCACAACATCTAACCCTTTAAATGTCAAGATCTTTGTGTTGTGATCCCAGGTATCTAGATGTAGCCTTGGTGGGGTGCGTAATCACTCTTTTTGGAGAGAATTTTTAAAAAGTTTTATTATCCCCCTTATGCCCCCTTCCATGCTCCCACAGCGAACATTATCCTTTAACTACATGAAAGACACAATTTAAGTCCTGTGGCGTTTTACCAAAATAATGCTCATTAAAAGGTCAAGCAGACTCATTCAGGTGCCACTCTCCTTAATTAATAAGCTCAGCTCCTGGACCAAGATCAGTATCAGGACTGCGAGGAAGCAACAGCTGATCGAGGGAGGAACAAATGGGAATGGCACAATGGACCCAGTAAGTACTTTGTGGATACATTTGGTTTCCAGGTAACAAATTGAAATCTCCAAAGGAGTTTGCAAAACAACAAAAAAGTCCATTTCTTTTAACCTTTGAGACATTCTCAAAATGGACTGTGAGCTTAAGTGGGTTTCCAAATGTAAACGACATGTACAGGTGGCCTCACCCCTTCTCTGCAATCAAGCCTCATTAACACTGGAGCTGATAATTACAAATTACTGTAATTTGCAAAGGAGTCAACATTTGCCAAGGGTGCTATTTCGACTGTCAGGGGGCTAATGAACAGGGTTTTGAAATCTACTGTAAAAGTTCTGACGTGCGTTTCTTTATTCTCCCGACTCAGAAAACAAGTGTGGATGCCACTGTCATTAAGAACCGGGAGCACCGAAGGCTTAGCTATTAACAAATTATTATTTAGCTAAGAACAGAGAGATTATTTTTAAAAAAATAAAAATAAATAGGGAGGGAACCCTTCAAATTCCTATATATTTATGGTATTAAAAACATTTTAAATGTTATTGTAAGAACAAGCTTTGTTTGCAAAGGTTATGTTGAGCTGTAGGTTGGAAAAGAGGAGGGAACTTTGGCAAACGAGCAGAGGGTGGATATGTATGGATCAGAGGCATGATTTCACATTTCAAGATGGCGAGTGTTCAGTTCGGCGGGGATGGGGAAGTTCAGAGCCAGAGCCCAAATGTCATGTCCCAGGACTCTCTATCTTGCCCCTGGGACTCTTCCCTAGGTCACACTGCCTTTCCAGGCCACAGCCCTCATGGGCCCTTCTCCAGTTTGTTTGTTTTTCATAACATGGCTTGAATGCCTCTTGCTTTTCTGGATGGAAAGATGTCCCTGTGGAAACCTCTGACTTGCATGGTGGAACTGTCGTTTACTGCACCAAGAAAAGAGTCACCTTTTGCCCTGCCCACTTTAAGGATATAAGCAAGAGGACATCAAGGTCCAAAAGAAATATTAAAAGCAAAAAGGAACATGATGACTCCCAAATCTGTTGTTGTTGTTGTTTAGTCGTGTCCAACTCTTTGTGACCCCATGGACCAGAGCACTCCTGGTCTTCCACTGCCTGCCGCAGTTTGGTCAAACTCATGCTGGTAGCTTGGAGAACACTATCCAACCAGCTCGTCCTCTGTCGTCCCCTTCTCCTTGTGCCCTCCATCTTTCCCAACATCAGGGTCTTTTCCAGGGAGTCTTCTCTTCTCATGAGGTGGCCAAAATATTGGAGCCTTAGCTTCAGGATCTGTCCTTCCAGTGAGCACTCAGGGCTGATTTCCTTAAGAATTTGATCTTCTTGCAGTCCATGGGACTCTCAAGAGTCTCCTCCAGCACCATAATTGAAAAGCATCAATTCTTCGGCGATCTTTATGGTCCAGCTCTCACTTCCATACATCACTACTGGGAAAACCATAGCTTTAACTATACGGACCTTTGTTGGCAACTCCAAAACCTACTTGTGTCCTAAGTACTAACAACACAGTAATCTCAGTCGACTTACAATGAAGCAGTGAAGCTGGTCAGCTTCCCATGATGGAAAGAGGGGACATAGTTCTAATGGCAGCTCAGCTTTTATAGCCTCTCCTTCCATTTAATGGAGATTGTTCCCCTAGCTCCTTCTGACAAATTACTCCTTTCGAATTAATCTACCCATTAACCTGCCTTTTCCGTCTCCTGCTCTTCAGGGCAGTGAAGAAGCTGCAAAATGCTTCTGGTGACCCACTTTGACTCATGATGCCTTCTGTGGACCCCACTTCATTTCATAATAACCCAGAATATCCTACTGAGGCACCCTGCTTTGGCTGGAGATTCAGGATTCCACATTCCTCCACCCCCATTGTTCAGCCCCGACACTGAGATCTAGCGCCGAGGGCCTTCTGGCAGTTCCCTCACTGCGAGAAGTGAGGTTACAGGGAACCAGGCAGAGGGCCTTCTCGGTAGTGGCGCCCTCCCTTCAGATGTCAAGTAAATAAGCAACCATCCTACTTTTAAAAGACATTTGAAGGCAGCCCTGTTTAGGAAAGCTTTTAATGTTTAATGGTGTATTGTGTTTGTAATATACGATTGGAAGCCACCCAGAGTGGCTGGGGAAGCCCAGCCAGATGGGCGGGGTATAAATAATAAATAATAATCATCATCATCATTATAATATACTGTGTGTGTGTGTGTGTGTGTGTGTGTGTGTGTGTGTGTGTACATACATACATACACACACTGTGATTATCTATCTACTGTGCATGGCCCTGAAATCCACTTTTCTTCCTGTATTTGCATGTTTTTTAAAAAATCTGATCTTTTCCCTAGTCATTCCATTCTCTCTCCACTTCGGTCTATGCACTGGGTTCCAAGCAACTCTGTATAGACCAAATCCCAATATTCCCCATTCAGTGTAAGTGGAATCTGAAAATGACTGTTTCCTCTTCAGGCCAAAGTAGATAAAATTTGCAGGTTCACACTGCTCTCCAGAGTGGATCAAGCCTGCAGATAAATTGGTTCAAGGTCTTTGGGAGGGCAATGCCTTTATTAGGCCAAGAAAAACTCTAAAATCCACATTTTCAGAATGAAATGGAATGGTGGGGGCCTTTTTCCAGCTCTTCCTTACCTTAAAATCGTTGTGAGGTGGTTGAGTGGTACATATTCTTGCATACACATTAAAAATAAGTAAATCCTGTTATGCATTGCTTTTTTTTTCCCTAGAAAGAGGTGCCTGTACCCACCATGAAATTGTTACAGTAAGTATCAGACTTTTTAACCATAAAAGAGGTGCCAGTACTGGGTACCCTTGAGTACCCCCTGAGGAAAGCACAGTTCTTAGGTAGGACTTCAAGTCCTCCAATATGGACCTTAATGGCTTCTGATAAGCCTTAAAACATAAGGATTCTCTAGAATGCTGCCTGCAAAATTCTTAAGAGCTGATGGCTATTGGTGCTATGAATGCAGAACAATACAGAGCTTTTTTAAAAGAAAAAAAGAAAAAAAACCACAACCCTGAAATTTAGCTTTTAACTTTTTGGAAATATATAATCAATCATTTGTGTCTAATGGCACATGTGTGGAGAATTCCTGCCTTAGCGGACAGTAGGTAGGAAACCAATATATTTGCGAAGGAAATGTTACCTAAGGCAAACAGACAATTGCTGAAATGTGCATTTAGAAATAATTTTGCAAAGACCTTGATAACTTTATGCCAGTTTTGCATGAGCTAAAGGAATGACTAATATCCTAACTCAATGGATGCATTATACTTGTAGGCTTAAATAGGTAAACTTTTCTTTTGCAAAAAAAAAACAAAAACCCCAAAATGGGAATCTATTCTACCTTTTATTTGTGAGTCACAAAACCTTAAAACGCAGGACTTCCTCCAGCTGGCTGAACTGCTAAACACTTTATCAAATCAAAAGCTGTCCTATTGCTTTTTTCCATGAAATGAACTGAGGTTATGATTAGCAGATACCTATGAATGGGCAATCGCCAAGGGGTGCCCTATGCTATGCTTATCTTTAAATCCTATATACTTATGCTTATTAAAATCAATAGACTCCATTAGCCCACATTGGTCCTATTTTTTTTTAATAATCTATTGATATATTGCTTGGACTTTTACAGGACTAAACAAATTTCCTCTTTATGTGCCCTGTAATAGTCCAAGGTCAGACTGGTTGAGAGCAGTTGCCGTATATAAATGTTTATTTAGTGCCTGACTACTGATTGAGAACATATCTGGTCTGCAGGCATCAGATGGCTTTTAAACTAGAGATTTATTACTTACTTCCTGTTTTCCAGACACAGTACACCATTTTTTTAAAAGGAAAGTAATGAATGCATGGTATTGTGAGAGAAATGGTTGTTGTTTCACCGAATCAGAACTTTGGTGTGTGTGTGTGTGTGTGTGTGTGTGTGTGTGTGCTCGCACTCGCGGAATACTAGATTCTTTGGTAGGCTGGCTATATACTATATGGTTGCAAGTTTTGATAGAGTTGGAACTGAATAGAAGAATAGATTTAGGAACACAGGAAGCTGCCTTTTATCAAGGCAGACCGCTGGTTCATCTAGAGCAGAATGGTCTATCCTGACTAGCAGTGGCCCCTCAGGGTTTCAGAGAGGAGTCAGTCCTAGTCTTATCTAGAGATGACAGGGATTGAACCTAGGACTTTCTGCACACAGAGGCTCTAAACTCTTGATAACTCTTCCCCTTTAGCCACATCCCTATGGTGTTAGAAAGGCTCAACAGCAGATTCCCTGCTTTGCATGCAGAGAGACTAAGGTTCAACCACCAACATCAGAAGGTCAAGCTGAATCAAAGGTCTGTCTGGGTACCATATTGTCTTCACTGGCTGGCAGCAGTGCTTCAGGGGTTCTAGATAGGGCATGAAGCCACCGTGTTGATGACCTTGGCTTAAATTATGACCAAGAGGAAGAACCACAAAGTTCTAAGACAGCATTGCTGGGTGATTTTTCATGCTCAGCTCTTAGATCCTTCTGGTCACTTGATAAGTCAACAAGAAACTGTAGATCTCAAAAGTGAGTAACAAATCAGAAATGACATGTGAGGGAGATGGATTTTGCATCTCATGCCTGCATTGCTCAATGGGACCCTTCTAGAAGGAAATCTCACTGCTTTGTAATTTTTTTTGGCAGCAAATTGGATCTGCGTCGGTAACATGGTTGACCTAAATTGTCCCCTTGGGAGGGAGGATCATTACACTGTTTCAGTACTGCAAATATCACCTCCTGTTGAGGAGTGGAGGAAGGGGGTTGCTGATGTGGTTTGAGAACAATGTTCCAAAAATGTTTTGTGGTCTTGTTTGGAAGTCCGGGTGATTTAAGAGACTGCTTGATTCCAAAAAGGTTGGAAGGTCCACTTTAAATATATATGCAAGAGTGAATATAGCAACAGCAGATGTTCTGACATATACACCCACAAGCATTTAAACCACAAGCATTTAAACCTTCTTCTTCAGAAGCACTTACTTCTTAAAAAGCAGGTCTGTGTTGCATATTTAAACTGGTTTAATAAGCATCCTCTTTCTCCTGGGAATCCCTGTGTGTCTGTGTGCAGGATACCCAACAAAGAAAATAAACAGCCTCGGTCCAGTATATCTGAAGGAGCGTCTCCACCCCCATCGTTCTATCCGGACACTGAGGTCCAGCACCGAGGGCCTTCTGGTGGTTCCCTCACTGCGAGAAGCCAAGTTACAGGGAACTAGGCAGAGGGCCTTCTCAGTAGTGGCACCCGCCCTGTGGAACGCCCTCCCACCAGATGTCAAATAGAAGAACAACTACCAGACTTTTAGAAGACATCTGAAGGCAGCCCTGTTTAGGGAAGCTTTTAATGTTTGATGCATTACAGTATTTTAATATTTTGTTGGAAGCCCCTAAAGTGGAAGGGGAAGCCCAGACAGATGGGTGGGGTATAAATAATAAATTGTTATTGTTATTGTTATTCCAAAAAGCTTCACTGAACTATGCTTCACATAGTGCTCTCTCTCTCTCTTTCTTTTTCTTTCCCTCATTTAATATTATGAAAAGTTTACAAATAACTGAATATTGATGCAAATAATATATAGTACATTATGCAAACTGTTGTGCCCATCTTCTAAAGGTGAGGAGGAAGAATTCACTGGTAACTACTGACCGATGAACTTGATGTCAATACCAGGAAAAGTCCTAGAACAGATAATTAAATAGTTGGTCTGTAAGCACTTAGAAAAGGATGCTGTGATTACTAAGACCCACCATGGGTTTCTCAAAAACAAGGCATGTTAGATGAATCTCATTTCTTATATATATATATATAGAGAGAGAGAGAGACAGAGAGAGAGAGAGAGAGAGAGAGAGAGAGAGAGAGAGAGTGTGAATTAAAGGCTTGGTGGATCAGGGGAATGCTTTGGACATACTATATCTTGATTTCACTAAGGCTTTTGACAAAGTCTTTCATTCTTGTAGAGAAGCTTGTAAAATGTGGGCTCAGCAAGGTTACTGTCAGGTGGATTTGTTGACTGATTGAACCCAAAGAGTCTCTTCATCATCTTGGGGGAAAGTGACAAATGGCAGGGTTCTGTTCTGGGCCTGTTGTTGTTCAACATCTTTATAAATGACTTGGATTGAGGAAGAGAAAGGCTGCTCATCAAATCTGCAGATGACACCAAGCTGGGAGGGATAGTTAATGCTGCAGAAGACGGAATCAGGATTCAAGATGACCTTAACAGATTGTAGAGCTGAGCAAAACCTTGCAAAATGAATTTTAGTAGGAACAAATGTAAGGTTTTGTACTCAGGCAGGAATAAGCAGCTTCACAGATATCTGTGTGCAGAGGTTCTAAGCTTTTGATAATACTAGATATACTACTGGAAAGCTAGATGTCCTCCATATATATGTGAAAAGGCTCTAGGGGTATGAGTAGACCACAAGCCTAATATGTGTCAACACTGTGACGCAGCAGTAAAATAAAGCTAATACTATTCTAGGCTGCAGCAACAGATGTATAGTGTCACAATCAAGCAAAGTAAAAGTTCTAATCTATTTTGCCTTAGTCATACTACACCAGAAGTCCTTTACCAGTTCTGGGCATCACAAGTTAAGAATAGTATTGACAAACTGGAACTTGTACAGAGGAGGGCAACCAAGATGATCAAGGGTCTGGATTCTAAGCCTTATGAAGAATGGTTCAGCCTGGAAAATAGGAGACTGAGAGGAGGTATGATTGCCATCTTCAAATATTTAAAGGGCCGTCACATGGAAGAAGGAGCAACCCGAACCAATGGATTCAAGTTTTAAAAAAGGAGATTCTGACTAAATGTCAGGAATAACTTTCTGTTGGTAAGAGCTGTTTCACAGTAGAACAGACTCCCTCAGAAAGTAATGGACTCTCTTTCATTGGAGATTTTTAAGCAGAGGTTGGATGGCCATCTGTCATAGGTGCTTTAGTTGAGTTTGTTGTTTTTGCTGCTGTTTTGGCATTACGATACGATACGATAATCTTTATTGTCATTGTCCCATACAGAACAATGAAATTGAAAATCTACATCAGACATTCAGAAACCAGCAAGCCTGCTATCCCAGCTATCCCAGCCTGGTTAGCCCCCTAAAAACTCTGATACCCCATAATTAAATACAAGATACACCCATAGAGACTACCTTACACTGTGTTTAAATCCAAAATAGAAACTTTCTCAGGCGGCTAGTCTTTATAGCCCTGTACCTTCTTCCAGCAGGCAGAAGCTGAAAGAGACCATTTCCAGGGTGCGCACTATCCTGCACTATCTCTGCAGCTTTCTTATGGCACCTGGAAGCATAGATTTGATCCAAGGTAGGGAGAGAGGTTTGGGTCTCTCCCAACTCTAAAATTCTACGATACTATATAGCACAATAAGGTCCCTGAAATGTTATTAATAAAAGGATCTAAGTATTTCAATAAATAATTGCATCAACCAACTTTTAATGCTTCTTACTTTTTCAGGTGGAGGATGGAGAGATATGTGTGTGTTTATGTAAAAACTAGCCTACTGGACAAAGGTAAAAGTTACATTTGTTGCTCTGCCCACTATTTCCCCTTTGGCTCCACCCACCACTAGATTCCTGCATTGAAGGGAGGTTGGACTAGATTACCCTTGAGATACCTTCCAGCTCTACAGTTCTGTGATTCTATGTGGTCCCCAAATACTTACCCAGAAGGCAATGCAGTTCTCCTGTTTAGCATGTTGGCCAAACTTGCCAAAATGATTGCTGAGTTGTTGTTGTTGTTTTTTTAAAAAGCAATAATGAAAAGTTTTTTCCCCCAAGTTAAAAAAACAACAACCTGGGAGCAGGAGGACCGTAGGGCAGAGCCAACCCCCCCCCCCAATAATAATAATGGAATGGTCTCATGGCATCTGCTCATCTGAAACAGCCTGTTGCTTGTGAGTAAAGAGTCAGATGTTAGGGTGGCTAATATGGTTTGATGTTACGGGCTGTTTCTGGAGACCGCTTTAAAACGTGTGCTTTTAATCTGTTACTCCATTAAAAGCCCCCCTGGCACAATGCCAGCCATGTGTTGCCTCTAAGACACAGAGTCCCTGTTTGGAGAATGTGCTTGTTAAAAGGGCGAAATGAAATTTCATAGCAATCCTACAACCCCCCACCCCCACCCCACACCACTAAAAAAATATTCTGAAATGCCTTCATTAGCTCTCTAATTATATCAGCTGTTTCTATAATATAAAAACGTGTGGTTCTTTCTCCAATTTTCTAATCAACGTATTTGGCATTGGCAAGAACACACCTGGGAGGGAATATTTCAGAAGGAGAATAAAAGCATCATGCAAGGACGATATTGTCATCTTAGTCACCATCTGTATACTCTGCTCTCAATCTTTAAGGCTCTCCTCCTTTAAACACATGGAACTCATGAGAACAGTGAGAAATTGCCATGCCTAGTCCTGGCCTGGTGCCAGAGATGGAGTCCTTAGGGTATGCTCCTAACAAACTTGTGGAGTGAGCAGGGTCCCCTGGAAACATAGCAGAAGGTCCCCTTGAGGGTCCTCTTTTGTGGAGATTTGCTGAGGAACCCTTGGAGCTATTGGAAAAGATGGTGGAGCCACCCTCCTAGTTCTCACAGATGTTGGCAGCAAAGGTCCAGCAAAATGACACAGCACAAATGTACAAACTCGGGGTAATTGTGCTTTGTGAAGAATAATGAGAGGCTCAGAGTACATTTGGGGCCTGGTCCTGAGGTTTCCATCCCTGTAGTAATGGACGAGGTTCTCTGAGGAAATTCATTTGGGTCTGCTACAGCGGTTGATAACAGCTACGTATTGCTTTGCACCTCAAGGTCCCAAAGAACGAAAATGTGATCCACTTCTTCACTTTTTCTTCTGCTCCAGGCAGCAATGAGGTCAGTGCGTGAGCTTTCCCTTTCCTTTTGATAGGATGCTGGTTTAAATTTTCTAGTCATCAAGGTAATCATTAACACCGCCTTGGAAAATCAGTGCAGACTGGTGGTGTTTTGGAACCCCGGCTGCCGATCTGCAGGCAAAATGCTCAACTGAGTCTTTTTCCGGATCCTCTCCCTTAAGCTCCTTTTCCTCTTTGGAAGCAAAAAAAGAAAAGAAAACTTTTCAGCCGAGGAAGCTGTGCCAGTACAATGTGTAAATTTTCAAAACACTGAACATGTGGTTTGAGTTTCAAAGGCCAGAAAAAATCATCAGCACCATAAACTATCCCGCTGTGGGCCAGCTAAGAGAACGATCCCTTTGTGAGTACCGTATTTTTCGCCCCATAGGACGCACCGGCCCATAGGACGCATCAAGTTTTTTTTTGGGGGGGGGAAATAAAAGAAAAAATGTTTATTTCCCCCCCCCAGGCGCTTGTGGGGCCGGCAGCGGGGAGAAGCGCTCTTCTCCCTGCAGCCCGCCTTAAGATCAGGTCTGGGGACAGTGGGGAGACGCGCTGCGCCTCCCAGCTGTCCCCGGAGCTTGCGAGGCCGGCAGCGGGGAGAAGCGCTCTTCTCCCTGCCGCCCGCCTTCAGATCAGGTCTGGGGACAGAGGGAAGACGCACTGCGCCTCCCAGCTGTCCCGGGAGCTTGCGGGGCAGGCAGCGGGGAGAAGCGCTCTTTTCCCCGCCGCCCGCCTTGAGATCAGGTCCGGGGACAGCGGGGAGACGCGTTCCGCCTCCCTCTGTCCCCCGACCTTGTGGGGCTGGCGCTGGGGCTCTCCTGAAGCCTGGAGCGCGAGAGGGGTCGGTGCGCACCGACCCCTCTCGCTCTCCAGGCTTCAGCGAAAGCCTGCATTCGCCCCATAGGACGCACACACATTTCCCCTTCATTTTTGGAGGGGGAAAAGTGTGTCCTATAGGGCGAAAAATACGGTATATGCATTCAGATTTACCTACGTTCCCTTCGCTAAGTAGTCCCATTCCAAGGGGCCAAATTTGCAGGGCAGAAATGTGTCTGACTGATGTTTCATTGCGCTTGGTGCCCTGTGCTGAAAGGGATTGGGTTGAGGCTGAGACTTGGTAAATACTGAACCTTTTCCTGCCTCCAGTGAGTCTATACAAAACCTCTACAAATTATCTTACCTTGCTGAAACACACACACACAAAGCATTGCATGTTTGGGAGAAGCCATAAATGTGGGCATATAGGGTTATATCCAACTAAGGGTGAGTATTGCATTAGTTTAACTGGTTATAATGCTAGTGTTTCTGCCCGGTTTCTTACAGTCCTTTTACACTGCCTTACCTCTTGCATAGGGACGCAGGTGGCGCTGTGGGTTAAACCACAGAGCCTAGGACTTGCTGATCAGAAGGTTGGCAGTTCGAATCCCCATGACGGGGTGAGGTCCTGTTGCTCGGTCCCTGCTCTTGTCAACCTAGCAGTTCGAAAGCATGTCAAAGTGCAAGTAGATAAATAGGTACCGCTCCAGCGGGAAGGTAAATGGCATTTTTGTGTGCTGTTCTGGTTCACCAGAAGCGGCTTAGTCATGCTGGTCACATGACCCGGAAGCTGTACGCCGGCTCCCTCGGACAATAAAGCAAGATGAGCGCCACAACCCCAGAGTCGTCCACGACTGGACCTAATGGTCAGGGGTCCCTTTACCTTTTACCTCTTGCATCATGGAACTGTGTTGTTGTTGTTGTTGTTGTTTTGCTGAATATACTTCTATGTTGCACTTACTTTTGTTTATACCAGTGAGCATGGATTGAAACAAAAGCAGTCATCATTAACCATGCTGCCACCCTTTCTGCTTATGCCTCCTTTTATTTCCCCATGATTCCCCCATGAAAACAGCAGGGAAGAACTGTGCCAGAACATAGGCCCAAAATTTGTCACATGGGATGATACATAAAAATGGCAGGAAAATTACAGTGCAAAACTCCCACAAACTTCTGGGCTGGTGGGGTTGCAAATGGATTGTTTTCTGGAAGCAAGTAATGTGGAAATGAGTGCTATACTTCTACCTGATTCTGTTAGGTTTCCAGAAGTGTCTGTTGTGTGAAAAATCAGATACAACAAGGAAGCATCAAGAAAACATAATAAGGCACATTCTGAACTAGCTCCAGTCTCTAGACCATCTTCAAGGGAAGCCGAGCAGACACTGTGTTGCAGTAGCCCATGCTGGAGGTCACCAGAACATGGACAACTGAGGCCAGGTTGTCCTGGTCCAGGAACAGCCCAATTAGGCGAATCTGCCTAAGCCAGGCATAAGCACTTCAAGCCACAAGCCATTTGAATGGCAAGCTGGAATCTAGGAATACTCTCAGACTATGAAACTTCTCCTTCAGAGGGAGTGGAACCCCTCCCAGAACATGTCAAACACTTAATTCCCAGACATGGGAACCGCTTCCCCACTAGATGAACCTCAGAGTTACCTTTCAAATCCATGATTCGATAATCAGGATTCAGCCTCAGTTTATCAGCCTCCATCCAATCCAGCGCTTTCACAGCCTCTTCTCCTGATTCCAGTGGAATGGCAAGATAAAGCTTTGTGTCCTCAGCATACTGATGACACAGTTTTCCAAATCCCCAGATGATAGCTCCCACTGGTTTCACAGAGTTGCTGATTGTATAGGAGACAGAACAGACCCATTTCTAACAAGGGTGGGGAGAAGAATCAAGGACAAGTGCAAACACTATTCCTTTCATGGGGGGGTTTAACCAGATTCGCAGCTACATAGAGTGTTTGTTGGTGGGAGTTTGAGTGGGTTGCTTTTCTTAATAGGCTGTGACCTGGAATCCGTTTCCAGTTAAGTGTTAATGAGTAAAGGTTTCACAAGCAATTAAATTAGCGTAAAGCACCATCCCTGAGAGGTACAAGGGTTTGTGTGAGTTTACAATAATAATAATTTTAAAAAACCATACCCATGATCACAGGCCCTGATGCTAAAACCCTCCCCCCATCCTGGTTTCTCCCCAGATTTTGGACCCCCAAATTACCTTGGTTTGGAAGTGGAGCCAGCGTCCTAGGGTTTCTCAATTGTTCTTTCTATGGCGCATGGAGCATCATACTGTTTCTTTATGTCTTGATCAAGGGGCTGGAGTAACTCTCCTATGAAGCAAGATTATGGTGTTTGGGGCTTGTTACTTTATGATGGAAATATGAAGGGATGGGCAGAGATGCACATAATGTTGCATGATGTGAAGAAAGTGGGCAGAAAGAGGTTTTTATCACAAAGCCAGATGGTGGGAGACAAAAGGGAAAGCATCTTCACATTGTGCATAGCTGAACAATGGAATTCGCTAGAACAAGATTTAGTTGCATCCAATGCTAGTCTGACTCAGAGTAAGTCCACTGAAGTTAATGAACGACTGACTTGGACTCATTTATTCCAGTAGGACTACTATTCTGAGTAGGACTGAGTTGGGTACAAACTATGGTCACTGACTTAGTTTAGACAAATTCACGGACAATAAGGCTATCATGGAAGGTATATGCATTACCTCTAGTATCAAAGGTAACATGTATTTGAATACCAGTCACTGAGTAACATTAGTGGGAGGGTTTTATTGTCCCCATCTTCTGCTTCTGGGCTTTTCAATGAACTTTTGTTCTAACCCCTCCCTTTACCCCCATATTATCCGTGGGCACCTACACATGGATGAAACACAGCAAAAACCCAATATTGTTGTGATTGCATGTGCAATTTTTTCCAGATTGTGCTTATCTGGGTTCCTCCCTCCCCCAATGCACGAGAGCCTTTTTACTTTACTGATGCACACATAGACCCATAGAATTGCAGAGCTGGAAGGGGACCCAAGCATTGTCTTGCCCAACCCCTTGCAATGCAGGAATCACAGATAAATAATGCCTGACAAATAGCCACCCAATCTTGGTTTAAAAACGTCCAGTGAGAGAGTCCAACACCTTCCAGGGTAGTCCGTTCCGCTGTCAAACAACTCTTACATAATGTTGATATATGCATGATCTAGCTAGTGTGCTCCATTGAAGATGGTTGGACTTAGAATGCCATGTACATGTCTGATGGCAGAATCCAGGGGGCAATGTGGATTTGCTGTTTCAGGACCACGGATAGCTCCAGCTGAGCAACTTGATCCAGCAAAGTTTGGGAGCAAGCAGACTGAGGCCACATTCATACCATTTTAAACAGCCACAATGTCTCCCAAAGAATTACGGGACCTGTAGTTTGTGAAGGGTGCTGAAAGTTGTTAGGAGACCCCCCCCCCCACACACACACTATTCCCTTTGCCAGAGTGGTTTCACAGTCAATCTCTGTTCACAGGGAACTCTTGAGATTTGTAGCTCTGGGAGCGGAATAGGAGCCTCTTAACTCTCAGCACCCTGAACAAATTCTGGACAGCTCCCAGAATTCTTTGTGGGAAGCCATGATTGTGTAAAAGTGGCATGACATCTATTTAAATGTATGCTGTGAATGTAAGCCTGAGCCTTTGTAACCCTCTGCCCTGGACTTCTTGCCTCTCGCAAGCTCTAGACCTCTTGCCTCTCGCAAGCTCTACACCCTTATGGTTAACAGCAGATTCCTAAAGAGCAAATGCTCTTGACTGAAGACAGACCCCCCTCCATTCCATAGCCTGCCAGCTGGTGTGCTGCTGGACCAATGGTGTCTTGAGCAAGGCATTTGGATCCTCACTCTTAGGGGAAGGTGCTCATGAGCATCTGAGCTCTGCATGTACCAGTACAAGAGGTTCTTCTGGAGCTCATTTCCATTAGCCTTAGCCTCAGTGGTCTTCTGGTCTCCAACATGGCACTCAGAGCCCTGCGCCTGATCTGGCTCCTTGGGATCGTGAGAAAATGCATTAATTCATAATGCACTATTATCCATGCTGGCTGGGCTGATGGAGGCCAACAACATCTGGAGAACTACTGGTCCTCCATCCTTGGTACAGAGGAACACAATAGTCATTTATTCTTTCTTCAGCTTACTTGGACATAAATACTGCTGAAACCATCAATTCAGGGGTCACCTCCCAATAATATCTGTGCATTACCTAGGTGTGAAGCATTCTGCATAAGTAGGGTGCTTTGAAACTCATGTAGGTTCTTCCAATGTAGCTCAGTGCTGATGACGTTTGTGGGATTGTGGAGAGAGATTGAGAAACAGAGGGAGAACCCCTGATGATTCAGAAACGTTAGCATCCTTCTGGGGGCTGCTCAATGATTTATAGTCCCTTTTATACACTGTTTTCATTAACTGGCAGGCCCATTTGGTACGTCTTTAAAAGCCCTGAAGTTGTAAGGGGTGGGGGTGGGAATGCTTAACACTCTCAGCCAATCCAAACACCACGTTGCATGGTCAAAAGCGTAAAACACATTATTATATTTCACGATTCAACGTTATTAGGTATTGACCGAGTGATGCTTGCATTTGTTCCTCAATGCCAAAAGCATGGGGAGTTTTGAACGAAGGCTTCCAGGTGCCCTCTAAGAAATGGGTCAAGAGAATCCATAAATTCCCAGAACTGGCATGGTCATGCTGGAGAATCATAGAACAGCTGGCTTGAAAGCATCAGCAGATGATGAAGGTTCTCCTAGGGTGGTCACTTAGGCATCACAAGAAAAGGAGAAATACATCACACATCAAAAATAAAAAGTAAAAAAGAGGTTGCTAATCTCACAAGCAGGATCTGAGCAGCCTCCTCTCCTGTGGCTTCCAGCATCTGGTATCCAGAGTAGTCATCTTTGTTGTTGTTGTTTAGTCGTTTAGTCGTGTTCGACTCTTCGTGACCCCATGGACCAGAGCACGCCAGGCACTCCTGTCTTCCACTGCCTCCCGCAGTTCGGTCAGACTCATGTTTGTAGCTTCGAGAACACTGTCCAACCATCTCGTCCCCTGTCATCCCCTTCTCCTTGTGCCCTCCATCTTTCCCAACATCAGGGTCTTTTCCAGGGAGTCTTCTCTTCTCATGAGGTGGCCAAAGTATTGGAGCCTCAGCTTCACAATCTGTCCTTCCAGTGAGCACTCAGGGTTGATTTCCTTAAGAATGGATACGTTTGATCTTCTTGCAGTCCATGGGACTCTCAGGAGTCTCCTCCAGCACCATAATTCAAAACTAGCTAGTAGCCAATGAAAGCCTTCTCCTCCATTAATTTGTCTAATGCTCTTTTGAAGTCATCCAAGTTGGTGGCCATCACTGCCTCCTGTGGGAGCGAATCCCCGACTTTTACTATGTCCTTTCTTTTCTCTGCCCTGAATCTTCCATCAATCAGGTTCATTGGATGTCCATGAATTTGGTGTTATGAGAAAGGGAGAAAAATTTCCCTCTGTCCACTTTCTTCTCTGCCTGCTTAATTTCATAAACTTCCATCATATCACCTCTTGCTTTCCTTTTCTCTAAACTGAAAAGACCTATCCAGACGTCGCAACCTTTCTTCGTAGGGAGTCACACTACCTTCTGGATAATTATGGTTGCCTTTAGTTGAGCCTTTTCCAACTCTACAATATCCTCTTGGAGGTGAGTCAACCAGAACAGTATTCCAAATGCAGTTGCACCATAGATTTGAATGGGGGGGGGAATGGAATGAAAAATGAAAGCAGGTGCTGCTTGTCGGGACATAGAAAGGGATTAGAATAAAAAGAAGCAAATAAATCACATGAAAACAAGTGAACTGAGGAAGAGGGAAGGTGAAATGACCCTGTACTGAGCTTTTCGGGGAAATTGCATATGAAGAATCCAAGGAAAACCAGAGGAAAAGGAGGAGGCATACCAGTGAAATGAAAATAATTTTATTAAACATTGATTTTGAATTATTAGGAAACAGAAGGTGTTTGAGAAAGATGCCAACCATTGCCCATTCACCTCAATGCCCCCTGCTTGCAGAAGAACGACCACTTTGAAAACAAATGTTTTGCTTCAACACCAGTGTGATCGGAAAGTCCTGGGGAAATAATTCCCAGTGATGAAAATTTAGGCTTGAGAATCAAAATGGAAGTCCCCACCAGCTGCTCACCCCCACTTGAGCTCAGGTCATTTCCCTAGTTAAAGTAAAGGGACCCCTGACCGTTAGGTTCAGTCGCGGACGACTCTGGGGTTGTGGCGCTCATCTTGCTTTACTGGCCGAGGAAGCCGGCGTTTGTCCACAGACAGTTTTTCCAGGTCATGTGGCCAGCATGACTAAGCCGCTTCTGGCAAAAGAGCAGTGCACAGAAGCACCATTTACCTTCCCGCTGGAGCAGTACCTATTTATCTACTTGCACTTTGACGTGCTTTTGAACTGCTAGGTTGGCAGGAGCAGGGACCGAGCAACGGGAGCTCACCCTGTCGCAGGGATTTGAACCGTCGACTTTCTGATCCACAAGCCCAAGAGGCTGAGTGGTTTAGACCACAGTGCCACCTGCGTCCCACCTTCCCTAGTTAGCTTGGTTTAATTATTTATTTTAATGCAGCAGTCACTATTTCTTAAGTGGCAAACGATAGCATTTGGGGGCACATGACCCTGGATTTTAGGAAGTCCCTGATCTAGTCTGAGATGCTTTGTTAATGGCATAATCCAACTCCAGCATGTGAAAACCTCACTGGGATCACCCACAGCTGAATTCAGGCACACAGCACCAATGCGCACCCTTGCCATTTACACATTACCCAAAATTAGGAAATGCATCAGCCAGAATGTGCATAACAACAACAACAACATAATAGGGTTTCTATAAATTTTGCATGTCCATATTTTATATGTATAGATGCAAATTTAACAATGACTATGATTTAAACAAAAGTACCTCTCTCCACGCTAAGAAAGACTGTGACCAAATGGCTCAGTTTCCTGTCCAGTTGCTGCTAATTGTTGATGGGCAACTTAAGACCCTTCCTGCTCTCCCTTCCTATGGATCTATACCTTTAAACAAGACATAGGGAGGACAGCCCTTCAGACAGAGGATCTTCCTTTGCAAAGTAAATCCAGCAGTGGGAGTGAATTCTACTCATTTTGCACTTGAAGCCAAATTTATCAAATTCACAGTTTCTGAAACAGCGTGAGAACCAAAGCATTGCTGTCCTTTGATATTTGGACTTACCTGAATTTTGCAGTGCAATTCTCCCACCAAACAATGCTTACAAAAATCTATATCTTAGGGTTCGGAAGTGTGCATAAAAATTATCATATCTGTGAAAATAATGTACCCCAAAAAATGCATTATTGTATGGGAAATGGACATCCAATGAAATTTGATTATTTACTTGTTGAATGGTTGATTACAAAGAATTCAAGGTGCTGTACATACCGTACATTTCCGTGTATAACATGGGGGGGGGGACTCAAAATTAAGAAAATGGGGGGTGGGGAGCTTTTTGGGGAGAGGATTGTACAGAGTTGTTGAGCTTTCTTTAGGGGGAAATGCCAAAAAATTGCTCACCCGCCAGACCAACAAACCCACTCACACGCGTCAACAAAGCCACCTATCCTCTGTTCCATTGCCGAAAAAAGCAGGAAATCGCCCGCCCAGTTGCCAAAGTGACAGCCAATCAACAACAGCTCTTGCAGCAGCCACCACAAGGCCATCCAGTAAGTTTCACAGATTTGAACCCTGGTATCCTCATGTCCTTGTCCGACACTATAACCACTACCAAAGGTGCATTGTTAAACTGGGTGCCTCGCTCCCACAGGAGCTAGTGACGGCCATGTTGGAAAAACGCCCGGGAAGGCAGCCACCTTCCCAAGACACCGAGGTCACCCTCTGGCTGTAAATCTTCCTCAGTCCAGAGAGACCCCTCCCTCCTGAGAGGAGCACACTCGTCTTCTGGCATCCCATTGCAGAAGAAAGAGACAATCAGTAGCTCTAAACTACTTTATTCAACAGTCTATATAGAGAGACTCCATCAGCGTGTCTGCTCTCTCTGAACAGCAGTACAGAAGAACACACTTCACACAGAAGTGAAAGTAACTTTTCACAGTACTGAGACTGTGCTGAGACTTCCTGTCTCACGCTCTCAGGCACTCACATGACATAAACAACCATTGTGCTGCTCGCTGAGCAGCTGGTGAGATAAAAATCCTAACATCACTCCCCCATTTTTAGGTAACCTTAGCTGCAAAAGCAAGTGCAGCCTCAAAAGACATAAACAAACAGTTGCTATACACATAGTAAACCCCTGTTGTACCAGTTCCACCTTTGGAACTGCCTGCAACTGGATTGACCAGTTCAAACCTCTGGTTACCTGCCTTCCATGGGACTAGAGCTTTTGCTCTATCTTGGTCTGAGGAAGCAGTGTTGACTCTTGCAACCTTCCATCTGGATGACTTTCAAAGATGATTAGACGATTCGTGGAGGATAATGCTAGCAATGGCTATAAGCCACAGTGTCTGTGTTCCACCTCCACTGGCAGAGGCAAGGTGCTTCTGAATAATAGGTGTTGGAAATTGTAGGAGGGAAAAGTGTAACTGCCCTTAAGTCTTAAGGTTTCCTATGGGCATTTCATTGGCCACCGTGAGAACAGAATGCTGTGTTAGCTGGAGCTAGCGGGATTTTTTCTTATGTACTTCCATATTTAATAAACAATGCTCTTTATGAATTTTGTATAATCATTTTTGAAAATAGATGTCTTTTTTAAAAAAGGGATATGATATAAAGGGTGGTGGAGAGCTGCCTTTTCAGATACTAAAATATAAACATGCCACTTGTGCAAGCTCCTTGTCTGAGCCTGAGCAGCTCTTTGGACCCCGGCCATTTTTTAAAGCGGTTCGTAAGCCTATAAAATGAATTCATTTACAGTGTTTTGCGCGAAAGCTTTGCATCGATGATTACCTACCGTGTACTGTGCCTTTAAGATCCTAATGGGCCCACTAAAAAGCAGGGGAGGGGAGGGGGAGAAATATCACAGCCATGACAATCCACTTGCAACTAGCAAGCTAGCAGGTTCTCATCTGACACCAGTAGGGAATCGAAGATATTTTATTATTTGAAAACACCATATAGGGGAAAAGCTCGCTTTGAATCTGTCATTACTCCTCGAACCACGCCTCCCCTGGGAGTTAATTATTTTCTTAAAATGCAACTTGTTCTGTTGGTTTAAAACATTCCAATGGTGTTCTCACTCTTTAAATCTTCTGTAAAGCTCTGGGTTTAAATCACTTGCAGATAAGAGTAATTCTATTAGAAATTTGTGGGGGGGGGGAGAGAGAAATATACCCATTTTTAAAAAGAGGGCAGAGGGGGAGAGGACAGAGCAATGAAGAAGAAAAGGGGGGCATTGAAGGACATGGCTAGAGGGGTGTCAGGTGACCTCTTCCTTTTGGGCCTGGGCATACACTTGTGAGTGGGAGATAATGCAATGGAAATACCTGGATGCAACATTCAGTAGCCTGCAGTGAACTATCTCACTGGTGAAGGGAGGTTGTTGTTTTTTTGAGGGTACACCTCAAGCCTTTCGCATTGACTGTCAGAGCTCTCCCCAGGCCACACCCCTCACTGGCCCCATTTCGTACCCCAAATGTTTTTGCCTTGTTGGTTTGTGTCCTTGTACTCTGGCTGCTTTCACACCATCCACTTAAACCAGGGGTGTCCAACTTCCAAGAGACAGCAATCTACTCCCACTATAAATAAACTGGCAGTGATCTACCCATTGGATTGACCAGAGTTGTTGAGCTGTTTGGGGGAGGATGAGCCAAAGTTTTGGGGGGAGGGTGACCAGGGGCAACGGGGGACACTCCGCAATTGACCGGTAGATCGTGATCGACCTGTTGGACACCCCTGATTTGAACCACGGAGCATCCCTCAAAGAACCTGAGAATTGTAGTTTACCCCTCGCAGAGCTACACTTTCCATCACTCTTTACAAGCTACAGTTCCCAGGATTCTTTGGGGGGGAGTCATGCACTTTATCGTAGGTGCCATCTTGAATAAATTATTGGGGAGGGAGGGCTCAGGTAAGCCCTGCCCTGCATGATCGATCACATGATGGGGTGCACCCACGCCATTTGAATGGCAATACCCATCAACTTTGGAGGGGGCTAGCTCCCTCACATATTTTATTTGGGGGGGGCAAAAGGACCTCGGACCCTGGGAGTTGGCTCCTATACCATTTATGCATGCAGCTTCTGATAATGGTTGTCTGGACAGAGGAAAGAAAAGTGTATGCATGGAAACCAGCCTACTATACAAATGTAAAATATGCATTCCTTTTTTTGTCCACTTTTGCCTCTGGCTCTGTCCCACCGTTGATGTTGGATCATCGGAGGGTTGCTGAGAAGGGAATGTGGTCCTCAGGAACGGGGAGGGGGCAAGGTTCCCCAGTGCTGGATAATATATTTCTATTGGCACAGCAGATGACTGATAGAAGACAACGCTCTTCCCAGCATTTTCAGTGTTGCCAATAGGACAAGACTTTGGGGCAGAAGTCCAGGGCCCAGCTCGGGAGAATGAGCAAGGTGGCCCTCAAATGCAGCAGAGCTGGCTTGCCACATTTTGTAAAGGAATACACCAGGGGCCAGAGCTTACCTTTGACAGATAGGTGAGGCTGCCGACTTGTCAGTCAACAGTCATTACAACATCAGGTGATGACTTCAAAGGAGATAATCCTTAGGGGCGATCAGCTGATGGACACTAATTCATAGATTTATTGCATTAGCCGTGTGGCCATAGCATAATATACATTGAAATAACAACATAAAAAAAGGGGTGGGGAGGTAAAGGTAAAGGTAAATATCGTCCTGGGCGGTTACTTGATGAAAGAAAAAGAGAGAGGGGGAAAAAAAACTGCTGAGGCTGGAGGAGGACCGTTAAAGGGTCCATCAGCTCCTCAGATATGTCCTAACTCGATTGTCCTTGTACAATAAGGCTACTTGGAACTTCGTTCGGTCGTGCGGCGTATCAACTACAGCTGTGGTGATAAGGAAGAAGTTAGTGCCGCTTTCCTCTTCATCACACTAAGCAGAAAGTTAGCTGTCATCTCGGTAATCCAGCAATCAGAATCCTGCAAAAGGAGGGACACTATCCAAGGCTGAATTGGGAGATGAAGCTTATTCACGAGGGGAGTTAAAAACCGAGATCTTTCATCTGTCCAGTTGGGACAGAAGAGCATTACATGTTCCATAGTCTCCAGGGTCATGCCATTACAGGTGCATGTTCTATTTGCGATGGGAACTCTGGAATAACGACCCGACAGAACTGCTGTAGGAAAACAGTTGAGACGGGCACAGGTAAAGGCCCTACGCTTAGCCTCCGAAGAAATTGTGAAGCAGTATAGAGGGATCCCTTCAGGGGGTGGAATAGCTAGGGCTAGGCCAGAACACGGTCCTCTTGCAAAGGAAACTGTGTTAGAGAAGTCAAGTTGCTGTAGTTTCTTTTTGATTAGAGGTAGGGCCGCCGGGCTGATACACTCTAAGTTAAGAACAGTTTTACAATTCAAATTGAGAAGAGAGCGTAATTTGAGGTTAATTGTTGTTTTCCAAGGGGAATTATGAATGTCTCTTAGGATCAGATTGGAAAAACCACCTCTAATTTTTGCACCCGATGCTAATAGGTGGAAGCTGTAGGAAATGGCTCGACTCCATGCTCGTTTAACAGTTGAGGGCTGGGCGAACTCGAGTCGTAGGGCTGCACCTGAGACACATCTCGGAACGCCGGAAAGAGATCTCAGGAACATATGAAGTGGGCGATCCAAGTTACCTGATATTGCTGTAGTCCATACTTCGCATCCATATAATAATTTGGGGACAACTTTGGCATTAAATATTTGAATTGCTGCTGGAAGATGTTTGCCGCCCTTCTGATGGTAAAATCGGACAATGGCGTTAGAGGTCGTGGTTGCAGCGAGAAAGGCAGATTTTAGATGGGTGGTCCAGGTTAGATTATAGGTGAATATTATGCCTAGATATTTAAAGGCTTTTACCTTTTCTAAGTAGCCACCTGTGATCTTAAGCGGCTCCAACTTGAGTTTGCGGGAACGAGTGAAGTGGAGGACTTTCGATTTTTTATAATTAATGTTAAGAGCTTCCGCCTTACAATAGGCGATAAATGCATTAACTGCATTTGCTAGGTCCGCAGCTGTTCTGGATAAGATGACGGCATCGTCAGCATAGAAAAGGGAAGCAACGGGGTGACCTGCTAAGTGAAGAGGATACTTAGATGCTAACTTCAAAGTGGAAATTGCATCGTGAAGATAGAGATTAAACAATAAAGGGGCCAGGAGACAACCTTGTCGGACACCCTTGGCCGTTGGAAATGGAGTAGTGAGGGAGCCGTTGGGACCACTTCGGACGCGGGCTGTGGTGTTTGAATAAAGGGAAATAATTAGGGAGAGGAGGTGCGGATCAATTCCCAGATGGGCAAGTTTGGACCATAATCTCTGCCTAGGGATGGAATCAAAGGCGGCCTCCAGGTCCATGAAAGCGGCAAATAGGTGGCCTTGCCTTGGAGCAGTGTATTTACTGGCAAGGTGATAGAGAGTTAGACAGTGGTCCATGGTTGACGCTGACTTTCGGAAGCCAATCTGTTCCAGCGGTAGAATGTTCCTCTCCTGGACCCATGAGAGAAGTTCCTCCAATAAAACAGCGGCAAATATTTTCCCCGGGATGGATAATAAACTGATGGGGCGATAGTTCCTAGGGATGTTTGGCTGGCCGCCTTTGAAGATCGGAACTATTATAGCTTCTCTCCAGGAGTCGGGGATGTCTAGGGCGGAGGAGATAGCGGTGAATACAGGAGTCAGGTGCTCGCTCCACCAAAGTGGATCAGTCAGGAAAAGGTCCAACGGGACCATGTCTGGGCCAGGGGCCTTATTCCTTCGCATTGACATTATGATGTTGAAAATGCGAGTTGAGGTAAAGTTTATTGAGGAAGTGGGACTAAGGGAGCAGGAACAGAGGTCCGACGGGGACTGAGGGAGATCTGTAAGAAGATTTGAAGAAGCGAAACTGGTTGAATAATAGGCAATCCATTCATCAGCGGAAATCTGGGTAGCTGGATTGAATGGTGCCGAAGGTCTAACTAAGCACCAGAAGGAGCGGGAGTCATGCCTCTCTAGAGCCGAACGAAGAGTGGACCAAGCCTCAAGAATGTGCTGCTGTTTCTTGCGGTGAATCATGTTTCTGTATGTCCTTTTAATATCTATGAACTTTGCACGAATTTGGGGGTCGTTGGAAGATTTGATGATTCTGACCATTTTCCTAATTCGCCTTCTTAGAGCTTTACATTCCTTGTCAAACCAAGGCGATTCAGGGAAAAGGCGTTGGTGAGTAGGCGAGGCGGTGGTTATGTAAATTGTTGAGAAAGCATCAAGTAATTTCTGGTATTGATCAGCAGGCAGGATTGAATCAGAGGGAGCTGCAGACATATCGAATGATTTTTGTATGTCCAAGGCAAGAGAGGAGCTGAGGCTTGTCCATTTCTTTGTTTTGTATACAGGGTGGCTTTGTACCATAGTTCTATAGTTTGAGGGGACTGAAGGTGGCTCTGTTAGGTTTAACAATAGAGTCAATGGAAGGTGGTCACCACCAAAATATTCAGCCACTTCCATTTTTGTAGAAATTGAGAATAGCTCCGGCGTCAGTAAAATGTAGTCGACAACACTGGTTCCCCGGGAAGTGATACACGTTAATTGCTGCGAGGACAAGGGAGTAATGTTGCCATTCGCGATGCAGAGATCGTTTTCCATGGCCAATTGGGCCATCAGTCTCCCCGACGCATTTGTTATAGGATCAAGAGAGCATCTGTTTCCCCACGGGGGCTGCAGGGGGTTGTCCAGGAGTGCTGCGGAAGATACTATATCATCGTCGTTAGGACCTATTCTTGCATTAAAGTCGCCTAAGAGGATTTGGGGAAGTCCTGGGTTAGTTGTTTGAAGATCATGGAGCCAAGACGAAAGTTCAGACCACCTTTCTTTTTTTTTTCATGCATAATTTTTATTGGTTTACAAAAGTCAGAACACAAAATAGCTATATCAAACTCATATCATTCACCAAAAGAAAGAAAAAAGACTTCCTTCAGTCGTTCCACGAATCGTCCATAATGACAATAAACAGTATATCCGCATTTCCATGTTTGTAATGCCATAAGTCGTTCTCATTCGTCCGTTTTCTTTTGGCATTACCCTTTACCTCTTACAGAGCACCTCTGAAACCTACTAGTGTTATTTGTTCATCACTTAAGCTTTCCAGATATTTCGTAAAGCTTTCCCAATTTTTAACAAACCTCTGATCTTTTGTATATCTAATTTTACCTGTCATCCTGTCCATCTCCACATAATCTAATAGTTTGGATCTCCATTCCTCCGTTGTCGGTAAGCTCTCTTGTTTCCAGTTTTTAGCTATTAAGACCCTTGCTGCCGTTGTTGCATATTGGAACAGTTTGTAGTCTTTCTTCTTTATCTCCTTTTCTACCAAACCTAGCAGAAACGCTTCAGGTCTTTTAACAAAGGTATATCTTAGCATTTTCTTCAGTTCATTATATACATTCTCCCAAAACTCTGTGACCTTTCGGCATTCCCACCACATATGGTAGAATGTCCCCTCCCTCTCCTTGCATTTCCAGCATTTGTTACAGGATCCATACATTTTAGCTAGTTTAACCGGAGTCAGGTACCAGCGGTAAAACATTTTCATTAAATTCTCTTTAAGTGTCACACAGGCCGTAAATTTAATATGTTGTTTCCAGAGTTTATCCCACTCTTCTAGGTAGATGTTACGACCGAAATCTCTGGCCCAGTGTGTCGTTACCGCCTTAACCTCCTCGTCGGCTAAGTTCCAGTCCAATAAGTACTTATACATCTTAGATAGTATTTTTGTGTTGTTTCCCAAGATCTCAATTTGAAATCTGGAACTTTTATCAGCGTAGCCTTTATCTTTGGCATCTTTTCTAAACATATCATTTATCTGGTGGTAATGCAGCCAGACGGCCTTATTTTCCACTTGCCTTCCTCCTTCATTAACAGTTGTTCATAAGTTGCCCAATTGGTTCCCATATTAATCTTTTTGATGGCCATAACCTCTAATGGGGATAACCATTGGGGTGTTCTGGGTTCTAGCATGTCTTTGTATCTTTCCCAAACCTCCAACAGAGGGCCCCTAAATATATGGTTCTCAAATCCTTTGTGGCCCTTCTTTCGCCCATGCCACAAATAGGCGTGCCACCCGTATCGGTTATCGTGGCCCTCTAGGTCTAGCACTTCCCTATCCTCTAATTTTATCCATGTCTTAACCCAGCATAAACAAGATGCCTCATAGTATATTTTCAGATCGGGTAGGGCGAAGCCTCCCCTTTCTTTCATATCCGTCAGTATTTTAAACTTTACTCTCGGCTTCTTCCCCTGCCAAATGAATCTGGAGATCTCTCTATGCCAGGCTTTAAATATCTTTGTGCCTTTGATAATTGGGATATTATGAAAGAGAAATAAGATTCTTGGTAGTACTGACATTTTTATTATGGCTATTCTACCCCAGAATGACAGTCTGAGCCGGCTCCACGTTTCTATATCCTTCTTAACTCCTTTCCATACCATTTCGTAACTGTTTTTGAATAGATCTATGTTTTTTGGCGTTACCCATATCCCTAGGTATTTCACCTTCTTTGTTACCTCTATTTCTGTTTCTCTTTTTAATTCCTCAATATCGTCTACCTGCATGTTTTTAACTAGTATTTTTGTCTTCCTTTTATTTAATTTGAAGCCTGCTACTTCCCCGAACTGATCGAATTCTCTAAGTACTTCTTTTGTTGAATCCAATGGATCTTCCATTGTTACGACTAGGTCGTCTGCAAAGGCTTTAGTTTTATGTTCGTGTTGACCGACCCTGATACCTTTAATTCCTTTGTTGTCTCTGATGGAATTCAATAGAACCTCTAGTATCATTATAAATAATAGTGGGGATAGTGGGCATCCCTGTCTTGTTCCTTTAGTTACTGTTAATTCTTCCGTCTCTACATTATTTATTATCAATCTTGCTCTTTGTTCCGTGTATATTGCTTTTATCCCATTGAAGAATTCAGTACCTACTTCCATATGGTCCAGTTGTTTCAAAAGGAATTCCCAATTTACGTTATCGAACGCTTTCTCAGCGTCTACGAATAACAATATACCTTGTTTGTCGCATCTTTCTGTTAGATATTCTATAATATTTATAATATTTCTTAAGTTGTCTTTCATTTGCCTCCCCGGCAGAAAGCCGGCTTGGAGTTCAGACCACCTTTCATTGCGGTCGGAATCATTAATTACTGGGGGCAGATATACTGTAGTTAACAACCAAGGGCTTTTTTTGGACACTGAAAGTGAGCCCCTTTTAAGTCCCTGTGCAGTACAGACTTGAATTGTGCCTATCAATTGGGACTGCAGAGGGGAAACGTGTGTTTGTGGTTATGGATTGATTGCAAACCATGCCTACAATCAGACTTAAAAGGGGCTTGCTCCAGCCACCCATCTGCTGTCCAGAGCTGAGACTGAGTTCTGCTGAAGAAGCATCCTCAATGCCAATGCCAAACCAGTACTGACAGTGCACCTTGATCAGGGTTTGCACCCAGTGCCAATCAGCTGATGGTGCTGAGAGCATGTCCCAGTGGCTGCTCTAAGGTGCTTCTGATAGGGAGTGCCTTAGTCCTGCTGATCTCAGCCATATCTTTACCTGTCCCACATCACATATGACTTGTGAAAAGTAGGTATATTTGGAGGCCTAACTGGGACCTCTGCAGGCCTAACTGGGACCTCTGTTGGACCTAACTCAGTCAGGAGGCCAGAGGTTCCTCACCACTGGAATAGAAATTGCTATTTAAAGAGCATCTCCCTTCTGTCAAACCATTAAGCTCTGATGGTTGTATCCTATGTTGATCCTACTCTAAGTACCCCACTGGAGTTAATGGAGATGATTAACTTAGGCCCATTCATTTCAGTGGGCCTAATCTGAATATAATATATTGGATACAGCTTGATATCCAATAGCTTTGTTTTTGTCCCCTAGTAAGTTTTATTAGGGACGCGGATGGCACTGTGGTCTAAACCACTGAGCCTCTTGGGCTTGCCTATCAGAAGGTCAGTGGTTCAAATCCCTGCGACACGGTGAGCTCCCGTTGCTCGGTCCCTGCTCCTGCCAACCTAACAGTTCGAAAGCACGTCAAAGTGCAAGTAGATAAATAGGGATCGCTGTGGCAGGAAGGTAAACGGCGTTTCTGTGCGCTGCTCTTGTTTCACCAGAAGCAGCTTAGTCATGCTGGCCACATGACCCGGAAAAACTGTCTCTGGACAAAACGCCAGCTCCCTTGTCCTGTAAAGTGAGATGAGCGCTGCAACCCCAGAGTCGTCTGCGACTGGACTTAACTGTCAGGGGTCCTTTACCTTTAAGATTTATTAGTGCAAATATGGCTTTGAGTGCATGAAGGAAGGTACTCTACACATGCCCAGAGGCTTCTGCTTCACATGCCCCTGGCATCTGAAAGAGGTTCCTGGTGTTGAGCCACAGGGGCTGCAATTCTGTATATGCTTACTAGAGAGTAATATCCATTGAACACACTAACTTACTCCTAAGTAAATGTGCAGAAGATTGCACTGCTAGCTTCCCTCTCTCACATCAAATGTGCTGGAAGGTGAATGGGACGGACAACTCTCAATTTCCCAAAAGCATTTTGCTGCATTTCAAAGCATGCAATTCACCGGATGTGACTGCTCTCTGCTGTTCATGTGCTTTGCCAATAGGAGGCCCTGTTTCTACAGCTTCAGCTCAGCAAAAGAGCTGAGCATTTTAAAAACCGGCTTGGCAATATATTGATTTGCAATTCATCTTCCATGTGCTGCTTTTATTTTATTTTTTAAGCAAGGACCTTGGGATAAGACCCTCTCCTTTCTGTGTGCCAGGAGTGATACTGATGGAATGCTTAATAATATTGTCTAATTCTGGTGAAATATAGGGGGGATAGTTATGTGATATATATAATATCTCAACACACACACACACACACAAAATACTAGCCCATTAAGACAAACAAAGCTCTGCTCTCCCCCAACCTCAATCTGCCCTTAGCCAACCCCCACCTGTCTGTCCTCCTTCTTGTAGTCTTACCAACACTCCACTGGGTGAATCATCTCTCTTTAATTCTTGCTCATTCAACAGGGTCTCTCCTACTCTCACTCCTCTTTTGACCACATTCTGTTCCATTCTGATTAGCCACAGGTCCCCCACACCTTCACAGAAATGGATGGCATTTCACTGCACCCTTCAATGCCTTAGTGGCTGTTTTAGCTCTCCTGTTGGAGGCCGTGTGCCTCAGAATGTCAGATGCTGGGAATCACAAGTGTGGAGGGTGCTGTTATTGTTGGGCTTCCCACAGGTTGGCCACTGTGAGAACAGGATGCTGGGCTAGATGGCCACTGGAGGCAGTACGTTTCGGGATATGCTTTAGAGTAGGGTTTCCCAAACTTGGGTCTCCAGCTGTTTTTGGGCTACAAATCCTATCAACCACTGGTTTTGCTAGCTAAGAGTGATGGGAGCTGTAGTCCAAAAATGGTGGAGACCCAAGTTTAGAAAAACATGTTTTAGAAGATTCACAAGTGGAGACAAAGTAGCTGTTGCACTCAAGCATGTTGGGCTTCCAAAGGCTGATCACTGTGAGGACAGGATCTGGGCTAGATGGGTCACTGGCCTGATCCTGCAGGGCTTTCCCTACATCCCTATGCCCAAGTCCTCACTTTCTGCTGGGCTCTATGCCCAATACATTTGCTTATTTGGGGGTTTTCCACCTTCCATCTGCTTTAGCTCTGAACCAAGAAAGCCCTTGAGTATGAGAAGGTGAAATAAAGTGGCATTCTTTGCTGCCTTCCTATGCTGAGCTGGAACGCTTCAAACATCCCTATTTACACGAGGTGATCTAATAGCCATTGCACTTGGGCCATATTTACTTTGCAAGCCCAAAGGCTGCATTTATTTTTGAAGCTACCTTTCCACCCAAGCCCACTTGAGTACCAGCATTTGACTGGGACAAGACCAATCTCGTTTTTTATTTATTTGTTTATTTAACTTTTTGGACTGCGTTTCAGGGAGAGTTCCAAAAAAATAAAGTCATGCTGCCTGTTTTTGTAAAGCATATTTTTATGTTATGCCTCCACTTTTGCCTAGTTTTTGGCAGTGGAAATCAGACTCAAGGGAGGGGGGAAAACCCATATTAATCAACATGCAAAGACTGTACTAATGTTTGCGTTTTCAAAACGGTCATTAGGAAAATATTCAACCACTTTCTGGGCAGAATTGGTGTACTCAGAAGTGCAATCCTTTAGTTACATACACAGAAACTGCAGGTAAAGCCCCAGGATGCCCATTCAGAGGCAGAAAATCTGGAGATGGGCTTTGCATGTTGAAGAACCCAGGTTCAGCTTCTAGCATCTCCTGCCTCAAGCCCCTGGAGGTGACATGATAGACATTGGTAAAATTATGTGCAGCTTGTGGACAATAGATAGAGAAAACATTTTCTCCCTCTTGTAATACTAGAACTCACAGATGTCCAATGAAGCTGAATGTTGGAAGACTCAGGACAATGAAATAAAATAATAAAAATAATAATAATAATAATAATAATAATAATAATAATAATAATTTTTAATACCCATCCATATGGCTGGGTTTCCCCAGCCACTCTGGTCAGCTCCCAACAGAATATTAAAAACACAATAAAACATCAAACATTAAAAACTTCCCTAAACAAGGTTGCCTTCAGATAGTTGTTTATTTCCTTGACATCTGATGGGAGGCCTTCCACAGGGCGGGTGCCACTACTGAGAAGGCCCTCTGCCTGGTTCTCTGTAACATCACTTCTCGCAGTGAGGGAACTGCCAGAAGGCCCTCAGAGCTGGACCTCAGTGTCCGGGCTAAATGAGGGGGGCGGAGACGCTCCTTCTGGTATACTGGGCCAAGGCCGTTTAGGGCTTTAAAGGTCAACACCAACACTTTGAATTGTGCTCAGAAACATACTGGGAGCCAATGTAGGTCTTTCAGGACCGGTGTTATATGGTCTTGGTGGACACTTCCAGTCACCAGTCTAAGACATGGAACTACAGGAGGCAGCGATGGCCACTAGCTTAGATGGCTTTAAAAGAGATTAGACAAATTCATGGAGGGAAAGGTTACCCATGGCTACTACCAAAGTGTTCACCTGTGTCCTGCTTCCCTGCTTCACACAGGCATCTGGTTGGCTGCCATGAGAACTGGGTGTTCAGCTAAAGATAGACCTTTGGTTTGATCAAACTGGTATTTTCTTACATCCCTCTCCTGAAATCTGGTGGAATGGAAGGTGTTCCACGAAGTTTCCAAATAGCTCAGAAGCTTGGTTGTCCCTTCAATGACAGGGAGGTGTTTTGTAATTCTGATCAACTAATTCTAGCTTTGTCCCCACTCTCCTCCATGCTGAGTTCTACAAGTACAGCACAGAGGCTATGGAGGACAGAGCTGACAGCCAGGCTCACCCTCTAGGTCTGGTTATAAAGAAGAAGGCAGGCAGGAAGATGGGGTTGGTTGAGAGCAGATGGACACTGGTGGAGCACTGCTCTACCGGCCCTAATGGAACAGCATCCACTGGGTGATGATCTCCATGTATTTGGTGGTCATGGCGCTACTGGGTCTGTGGTTGAGTTCTCCTGACGGTAATCTGTCGCCATGTGTTATTCAGTTCCATCCCATTTTATCAGAAAAGTCACAAACCCTCTGCCAGTTCGTGCCGTATGTGTGCATGCATTTAATTAATTTACCTATTTATTTTGGCATTTGCACCCCACCTTCATAAGCGAAATCACGCTCAAGGAGTTCAGGTCACAGGGAAGCGTTAGACCTGGTTCCTTCTGGTTTTAAGCTCAGTTTTGTAGCCATGACAATAAATCCCCTCTCAAAATAGTCGTAATACACATCAGGATTAGAACCCACCATATCTGGATTGCACAACAGGTTTCTCAACCACCGTGCTGCTATTGCAGTGAGGGAGGTTGCTGTTGAGCAATTGTATTTTGAAAGTGTCTATGGATGAAGTGGTGCAGATATTAGATGGAAGGGGGAAAATCTCTCAGTATGCTGCCACTGCAACAGAAAATGCAAGAAAGGGGTGCATCTGTATACCATTTTTCAGCTTTGCCATCACCGGGTTTCTGATGCTGATTCCATCCATATGTCAGCGGCTTGTTTTGTCATAGCTGTGCAAGGCTTCCCGTCCAGTTCTTACTGTAATTAAGTTTGGTACCCGTTAAATCCTGATGGATGCCCCAGCGTGCCTCTCGTCAAAGGCCAAGAGAGCGTGCAGGCTGCGTTTCCCAAACACATGGTCCCGGTTAACAGTTTTTCATTGACTATGAATCTATTAAAAAAAAAATACATATGGGACCAAGGTATATGGCTTAATCCTGTCTCCGCGCCTCCTTCTTCAGTCTAATTGGGGTGCAAAACATTTTAATAGACACCGTGGAGTCTGTTTAACTACACCCTGTCAGAACAATGCCCTATTCACATCCCAAACAGAACACTAGTGATCGGGCTAATATCTTGAAACTCAAAAACAAGTTTTAATTGGAACAGATGCTGCAAAGACCAGCGCACGAGTGATCAAAACCAGGACTGGCCCATTGATTCATTTTTAATAGCAGCTTTCGTTTTTTATTAGAGGGGGGATGCAGAATTCGGTAACATGATGCAAACAGTCAGGAACAATACTCTGAGAAAAAGCACCTGATTTAAAACCAGGTTCTCTGTCAAATACTGTTTCGGGCAGGATTATAATGTTTCCCATTGTCCTTGCCCCACCATGCAGCTTGTTATGTTTCATTGATGTTTATGCCCTGTATTCTCCAGGTAACTTTTACTTTGCGTTGTTGATGAGCTCTGAGTTGCCTTGATATCCTGTTTGCTTGTCTGTTCTGGAGCCGAGGTCAGACATCTTCTTGATACAACCCAGCTTCTGCATAGCTGTCAACTTTTCCCTTTTCTTGCGAGGAATCCTATTTGGAATAAGGGAATTTCCCTTTTAAAAAAGGAAAACGTTGACAGCTATGAGCTTGTGGGGTTTGAAGACTCAGTTGGGATGGGGGCGGCGGTGGAGAAATTGTGTTTTGTTTGCATTTTGTTGAAAAAGTACTCCATTAACACTGGCTACGCCAATACTCCAACCAAAACACTTTTATTTCTTAGAAATTCGCCCTTCTTCAAATTTTGCAGAGAGCTACTCCAGCTACAAAAATGCACATATCGAGGGAAACAGCATACAAAATCACCCTACTGATACTCCCAGAGACATGCAGACAGAAGCTGCAGATCTATTCAAGGTCCATTCCAGCCTTTTTTATTCTGCCTTTGCCTCTCTATGTCTGCTTCCCTTGATTCCTAGTTTTTTAAAAAACAACAACAACAACATTAGGCTTGCCTGGGCACATCTGGCACACCCCCTGCACACACCTATGGGAAAGACCCCAAAAGTGGGGACTCTCACAGGATAGCAAGGGGATATTTGGGATCTAGCTCTTTCCAAGCCTTTAATGCAACACAGAAGAGTTGTTCGAGGCCAAACCAAACATGGTCATTTTGACAAGGTACAGTTCCCCATATATCAGCTATGTAAACAGAAGTGACGTTAATGTTAGGCTTCCAGCCACTCACACTTACTTACGGCCAGGCAATGTCATGGGTAGTTGAAGCCTTGGCAATGCATTCAATGATTTGGTTATTCGACAGTGTCCTCGTTCGATTTTTCTTCTTGTAAGTGACAGGTGTAAGCATGTAACACTATGCCGGTTCTGTTGGAATTTTATCAACGTTATCTTACAATAAAATTAAAAAACATATGACAGGGGGGATTAGACAAATTTATGGAGGATACGGCTATCAATGGCTATAAGCCATGATGGCTCTGCTTTGCCGCTATGGTCAGAGGCAATAATGCTTCTGAAAGCCAGTTGATGGGAAATGGAGGAGAGGGAAGGGCTTTTTCTTCTTTTGTCCTGCTTGTGGGTTTCTCATAGGCATCTGGTTGGCTGCTGTGAGAACAGGAGCTGGACCATTGGCCTGATCCAGCAAGCTCTTTTCTGCATTGGATTTCTATTTTATTTGCAATTATTTATATTTTAAAAAATGGCCTGCTAAATTCTTGCTCTGATCTTGCCCCTATTTTGTGGCATTTTGGTTCATTCTAAATAAAGGCTGGCTCTTTTGCCCAGTGCACCATCCAAAATAAATCTCCAGGTTGTTTTTTTCCAGTATAAAGACTCTGTACTTCTGTTCTCTGCCTAACCGAGAATCTGTAATATTCATTTGTAATATTGATTATCGTTTCTTGAGAAAATGTCCCTAGAGTGAAGCTATGTGATGATTGGCCAACATCATTTTGATGGGGCTAGCTGTGGGGAAGGGGGGGGTGCTGCCTCACCTCCCCCATTGGCTGCAGCCACACTGTGCAGTATACACACTAAACTGGGGTAAAATCCCATTGAATTTAGTGGGGTTGCATCTGAGGGGTTTGCACTGCAATCCAATTCCTGAATTTTTACCCTTTGGGGTGATATGAATCCTCCCCCCCCCCCCACATCTTTACATTGCAGTTTGAGGTAGGCAACCCAGCTGAAGATTGTCACCCCAATAGATGCTTCTACTCTTCCCTTTGATGTGGTTAAATAATGGGTTTTCCATTCTGCCATTTCTATGCTTTCCTTGTCAAATTATTTCATTCTAGCTTTTTGTGTAAGCTAGATGCCGTGTCCTCTGATTACAAGATAGGGTAACCCAACACCTGCGGGACAGCAAATTAAGTTATCTGATAATCACAAGCAACACAACAGCTGACTTTTCTTTTAACATTCCCTTTATGTGATCAAGAGAACACTTCCATAGCATAGCAGTTAAGGCTCTTGCAGGGGTGAGATGGGAGAATGCAGCTAATCTTTCTCAAAATATTTTAATTATGGAGTTTGCTGCACCGCATATGGGATGCATTGAAAAATGCATTGGCAGGGAAATCTATTTAAATGCAAGTATTACTGTAAACTATAACATGACATTATTCTGCTTGACTCTAATAGTCTGAAGTTCATTCTTGATAGTGGCAATTTGTGGTTCCCTCATTCTGCTGAAACTCATCCTTGATGAAGACTCAGGTATGATTGATACCTTTATAATGTTCTGCAGAGATTCTAGGCCAGGGGTCAGCAAACTTTTTCAGCTGGGGGCCAGTCCACTGTCCCTCAGACCTTGGGGGGGGGCAGATTATATTTTGGGGGGGAAATGAACGAATTCCTATGCCCCACAAATAACCCAAAGATGCATTTTAAATAAAAGCACACATTCTACTCATGTAAAAACAGGCTGATTCCCGGACAATCCACAGGCCAGATTTAAAAGTCGATTGGGCGGGATCCGGCCCCCGGGCCTTAGTATGCCTACCCATGTTCTAGGCCAAGCCCATATAGCAAAGTTGGGCAACCTTTTTCAGTCTGAAGATTGCAGCCAGTGGCACGGCAAGGTCAGATGGTACCCAGTGCAGAAAATTTCTTGTCACCCCCCCCCCCACACACACACATTGAAATCTAGTTGGACTCCCAACAGAAGGATTGCTTTTGGGGGGGGGATTGCAGGGTTTGGGTCCTGAATTGAGAGATCTTCTGCTTCTCTCCTTCCCTCCACCCTCCACGTATTCGCTCGCCTGCCTCCTTCCTGTCCTCTCTCTGCCTGCCTCCTCCAGCAGCCAGGGAGCACAGGGCTGTCAAGACAAAGCAGCAAAAAGTGTCACAACTACCCCCCTCACCCTGACAGCTCGGGGTAGGTGGGATTCATGGGCAGACGGTACACCAAATGTCACCCCCTCGGTGATGACACCTGGGGTGGTCCGCCCCCACCTTGCTCAACCCCTGATTGCATCCTCTTGTGAACAACACTTGCCAGGAGCAAAAATGGGCAAGGCAAAACATGTGGCTCTTACCTTTGTACAGTACAGGTAGGTGGCAAAATGTGAATCAGCATTTAAAATAACATGAGCGTGGCCAGAAAGAGTTTGGACCTCAATTTGGCACCTTAGAAAATATAAAGATTGGGTGCAAAGCACTTCAGAGGTGCTCTGATTTGACTTTGTGTCCAAATCCTCATCCTGATTCCGTACAAAATTTGTACTTCCCCTATGGGGGTATTTTAAATATGGCTTTAACTTTCTTTCTTTTTTATTGACAGAATTGGATGAAATTGATGGGCACATTAGCATCTCTTCAGTGGAGAAATTACAGACAAATTAGAAGCAGTAATCTTTTTTGTATTAAATGCATATATATGTATGTATGTGTGTGTGTGTGTGTGTGAGAGAGAGAGAGAGAGAGAGAGAGATTTTAAATGGCAGCTAGACCTAACAGCTGCATACGAAGAAAGTTTAATGGAGGTTTTTGGTGCATGGAGGTTTGCCAAGGAGGTAGTGCCCTGCTCAAGATTGCCTGCATTGCTCCTTCTTCCCTTTATGGTACCAGGTATGCCTTCCTGCAAGCAGCTGTGGATTTGGGGTTCACTGCAGACTTCAATGTACTTATGGGAAGCCCCAGGAGGGGCCCCAGAAATGGTTGTTTGCAGAGAAATATCTCCAAATAACTTGGACATTAAAGAGCAAATATTGCTATTATTGTCATTATGGTCATTTCCTATTGCCTTTCCGAAGCACTTAAAAGTATTTGAATAACAATGTCTCCATCCCTGTGGCAGATGCAGTGAGGAAGGGAAGGCTGGCGGTTTTGGGAGGAGGAAGAAACCGTATCAAAAGAGCCGCTGGGGGTGCAAAAATCACTTGGCAACCTCATTAGAGGGGGAACAAAATATAACATTACATTTCAAAATGGGAATCTCCATGTGGGCAAAGTCGGATGAAGGCCTCCGAACACAGAAGGCGCAGGAGCTTTTTCATTTATGCAAAGCGCCACCATTGCGGAGCGTGAGGCTTTCCCAGTTGTTTACCCAAATGAGCCCACCAATCTAGCAAAGTGTGTTTGCTTTCAGAGGCCAGTTTGGCCTCCCTGCATTTATACCACGCCTGGTATACTCTTTGTGCTGCCCCAGAGCTTGGTGGGTGATGTTGCCAGCCTTAATGGCCGCTCTGTAGCATTGTGCAATGGGGGCACCATCTATTTGCTTTGTTTGCTCAATCTCCTCCCCACCCTTTCCCGGCAGGTGTTTCAGCCCTTACTCTGGAATCACAATGACAGCTTTAATTACTAACATTTCTTGGCCAGCAATTCCACCTCTGTTGGCGCTTGGAGCAGCAGGGATCGTTGCAACTGAAAAAGCTTGAGTGGTTCGCCCTACTGAGAGACGACTGTCGTCAGATGATCCGCTGAGAACAGCCAATCCCTTCTGGTGTTTCAGTGCTCTGCCCGGAACAGTCACCTCACTTGGCCTAAGGATGACTTCAGAATCTGTAGCTGCGTCAAAGATCTGGATACTTGCCTCCTTTAAAAACAATAAAAGGGGGCAGGGAATGCCTCTCGAAATATCATTGACTCAGCACAAGGGTTTCCATTGCAGTGGCGGCTGGTTTCATTGATGTTGGGCCTGTGGCCGCCATTTTGAATCAAGATGGCAGGCTGAAAAACCACTTTGGCATGACTTTGCCCATTTTTTGGCACAGGTTTGGCTGCCTCTCAAGAAAGTGTCACCAAACTTAGCACAAATGTTCCAGTGAGGGAGTCTACGTCAGTGTTGGTGTGATGGGTCCAAAACACAGAAATTACACTATCCATTTTTTTAAAAAAAGACACTTTTTTGTGTCTACAAATTCCCAGGCACTCCCCACTAGAAAATACTAAATAAAAATCATTTGGAACAGACCCAGGGTGTGTGTGTGTGTGTGTGTGTGTGTGTGAGAGAGAGAGAGAGAGAGAGAGAGAGAGAGAGAGAGAGCCACACAGAGGGACACTATGAATTTAATAATATAAAGCAGACTACGGCTGAATAAAATTACTTGAGACAGTCTAAATAAAACAGACTTCACTAAACGAAAAGCAAGCGCTTCAGACCAGAGCTATTGCTAAGGGGGGATTTACTGACTCTAAGAAGGAGTAACTGAGCAACACTTCGATACCCAGGTTCAAAAATTCAAACAGCAATATTAAATCAAAAGATAGTAATTGGGAAGACAGAGTAGGGAACGGAATGGAATGGTACGCTGACTCAAGAACGAAACAGCAAGATTGATTTATTATTATTTTTAAGGGGATGAATGACAAAGAACTGTGTGGATTTGGAAGGAAAAGGGGAGTAAAGTGACTGGATGGGACTTGGAAAGTAAGCCACAGAAATGGCTCCTACTGTTTCACCAGAACTTTTAAAATGACATTATTGCTTCTCGGAGAACTTGCGAAAGAGCACATGAAATCAAGGCTATTTATTCACTGCAGCAGCAACAGCTCTCTCTCTCTCACACACACACACACCACACCAAAGCACTGATATTAGAGATCCCTGGTAAAACCAGTCACATGGATTACAAATTGGACTTACCAATTACAATGGAGCTCTACCCATCCCTGCTCTCTCCCCCATCCCAATCACCAGTGTTTGCTTTCCCAATTACCCCACCCTGACAGGCATTTACTTTTCAGCCTTTGAATTGCCAAGGGGCTACAAATAATAATAATAGTAATAATAATAATAATAATAATAATAATAATAATAATAATAATAATAATTAATTTCAATTTATACACCGCCCTATACCCAGAGATAGCTCACAAAGCACTTTGGGTAGTCCCGCTTCAATCCAGGGCACCTTGTAGGGATCTCACCTCTTCTAAGATGGGTCCACCATCCCTTCAAAGCACCTGGCTTCATCTTGAGATTTGGGGTGCATCTGAACCCATGGCACACCCCAGTAGTGAGTGTACGCTGGCCCCAGCTGATCCCCACCCAATTGTTCAGGTTTGGCTGCAGATCTCTGTTTATTAAATAAATAAAGTGGGGACCCTAGTTCACCCCATCTCCCATTTCCCTCCTTCTAATTTTGGGTTTTGGGTGCCACCTGCTGCCCTTGTGCCTTCAAGGAAGAAGTTCTCTCTCTCTTCTTTCCCTTGATTTCTTCTACCACGCTTTAGTCCCAGACATTTTCTGTATTTCCTTTTGCTTGTTGCCTGCTTCCTCTTCAATCTCCCTGCTCAGTTCCCCTTTGCTCTTTGGGAGTGCCTGGTATCTCAGAAAGGGGAATAGGCCAAGGAGACTGTCGGTGGCTTTCAAGTCGTGCTTCCAGATCCAAGAGTTCTAGGCTATTGTCTTGATTAACACTTCCCTAATTCATGCTTCACATATCCAGGCTCCTTGGATGCTGCTTAGAGATATCAAGTTCCTGTTTATATAACACAGCGTTATCCTGTATGCTCCAGGCGAGCCAAAAATCTGAGCAGGGAAGAATCCTGACGGTTTTGTCTTTCATTTGGCTGATGGGCTTTAAATATTTAGAAAAGCGAAAGTAAACATCTTCAAAAGGCTCCATGCACTCGCTCTTGATGTTCAAAACGGTTGAGATTTATAAACTCGGCGGCGGTGGGGTGGGAAAGGTCCCACTTTCTTGAGGACGTTGGGCTGATATGGCAGAATTTCCACCCAAGAATATGTGTCTGTGGATCCTCCTCTTGCCTGGCTTTGCTGGTGAAGCTCCCTGGAGTGGTTTTTCTTTCATTAGTAAACTTTTCTTAACCTCTCCAGCTGTTAATGAGCTGCCTTGCAAAATAAGTGGAGGGTGCCAGCTTGGCAGAGACTGTGCAGCAATGTTTGCTTAGGATGGCTTAGGAGGACCAAGAAGCCTTGCCTAGGGCAGACTTTTGACCTGTTCACTGGCAGTAACCCAGCCACTGCATGTAAGTCATCCAAGACAAGGTGGCCAGATTAATCGTGAGGCGAAGTAGGCTGCAGAAGGCTCCCAATAACAGCCCTTCCACCATGTTTCTTGTTAAGCTATATTTTGAGCTTTCTGGAGATGTAAAACTACGTTGGGGTTTTGAGGGAAGCAAAAGGTCTCCATGTCTTCTGCATATCCCTAGGAACCCACCCATCAAAAATATTGATGTCAACTTGGAGAGGCTTCTGTAGATTGTTTGGGGAGTGAATATATATTTTAGTGGTGCTGGATTTTCTTATTGGGTCGTTCATCAGAGTCCTACTCCTGCCCCCCATTCTATGATTCATGAGGAAGCCCTCTTGTGGCTCATCAGAATGTTCATTCATCTCACTCAGTACAGTGGTACCTCTGGTTAAGAACTTAATTCGTTCTGGAGGTCTGTTCTTAACCTGAAACTGTTCTTAATCTGAAGCACCACTTTAGCTAATGGGGCCTCCCGCTGCCACTGCGCCGCCGCTGCACAATTTCTGTTCTCATCCTGAAGCAAAGTTCTTAACCCGAGGTAATATTTCTGGGTTCGCGGAGTCTGTAACCTGAAGCGTATGTAACCCGAGGTACCACTGTATTGCCTACTCAGACTGGCAGCAACTCTCCGTGGTCTCAGGCTGAGGTCTTCTTCGTCACCTGAGGGATATAGCCAATGTTATATGCAGGACCATAGTTTCACCACTCCTACTCTAAACCTTCATAGCCTTTCTTTAAACCTTCGGAACAAGCATGGTGTAGTGGTTAGAGCAGGCTCCCTCAACCTTGGCCCTCCAGATGTTTTTGGCCTGCAACTCCCATGACCCCTAGCTAGCAGGTCCAGTGGTGAGGGATGATGGGAATTGTAGTCTCAAAACATCTGGAGGGCTGAGGTTGAGGAAGCCTGGGTTAGTGTGTCCAACTAGCACCTGGGAGACCAGGGTTCAAATCACCACTTACTCATGGAACTTGCCCTGTGACCTTGGGCCAGCCACTGCCTCTCAGACTAGCCTACCTGAAGGAGTGTCTCCACCTCCATCGTTCTACCCGGACACTGAGGTCCAGCACCGAGGGCCTTCTGGCGGTTCCCTCACTGCGAGAAGCCAAGTTACAGGGAACCAGGCAGAGGGCCTTCTCGGTAGTGGCGCCCTCCCTGTGGAACGCCCTCCCACCAGATGTCAAAGAGAACAACAACTACCAGACTTTTAGAAGACATCTGAAGGCAGCCCTGTTTAGGGAAGCTTTTAATGTTTGATGTATCATAGTATTTTAATATTCTTTTGGAAGCTGCTCAGAGTGGCTGGGGAAACCCAGCCAGATGGGCGGGGTATAAATAAATTATTATTATTATTATTATTATTATTATTATTATTATTACCACACAGGGTTGTTGTGAGAATGAAGGAGCAGCAGAACCATATATGCCACCTTGAGCTTTTTGGAGAAACGAGCCTTGTTGGAATAGTACGGCCCATCTGCCCCTCATTCTTTTTAACAAGGCACCTCCAGTCTTTCTCACTTTCCTTACCCTCTTTCTTCTCTGCCATTGTCTCTTTCCTTCCTTCTTTTTCTTGGTTAGGAAAAAAAAATTGGGGGAGTACGGAGGAGGAAGGTTTTGCTTGCCGCATCTGCAGTGGGAGGGGAAACACACAGACCCTCCAAAGAAGCTATAAACATCAATATATCTTAATGGAATATAAAAGGGGGTGAATAAGGAAAGCTCTTTTCTTTTTCATTTCTAACTCCCCAAAAGGAAAAAAAAGATGGAGGGGAATAAGAGAGAGAGACAGAGAATATAGAAAGCAAATTATAAACTGTACAAACAGGATGACGGGGGGGGGGGCAGGGCGAGCGAAATCTCCGGCATTGTCCTTTTAAGGGAAACTTAAATTACTGAATTTGGTAACTTGGAAATCCCTTGGGGATGTTAAGACATGGCCTTCTACTTTTTAAACCCATTACATCTATCTGGTATCTCTGGAGGGAGCCCAGTTTTAATAGTATCATCTGAAATGTAATGAACCCTTTGGTCATGATGAACAACCAGGAAGGTACAGGCCCCCAAGGAGTTCAGATTTAATTCCAAACAATCTGAAAAGAGGCACTTACAGCCGCATATATTATTTCCTACTCTGGGAAAATAGTTGGGGCTTTTCTCTTTTTTTTAAAGAGGCATATGTCTTGGAAACTGAATACCTAATGTATATACATACACGCCTGGCTGGGAAAGGAAAATCCACATATTTAACATGCTGGATGCAAACACTGAGCTATTTAGAGAATCTGCGGCTCAGCCGCCTCTCCCTGCTCGGCTGTATCTGCTGCTATGATTGTAAGGTGCTTGGAGCATAGATCTTACCTGTGGTGTTTTATGATGTTCCAACAGAAACAAAGAGAGAAACAACATCCCTTTTCTTGGAGTAGTTGACAAGTGGTGTGTGCAACAAAATGTTGCAGTCAATCCTCCCTTTCTAGCAATGGCACTCTCGCTCAGGGTTCTGGCCAGTCATCCAGCCAGGGCCTCCTTGAGAGCACTCCATTTGATTTGATATCATTTATTTATTCCATAAGAGTTATACTGTATAGCACTTGGTTTTTTTTAATTAAAAAAACCCAACAACAACCTGAATGTGGCTTACCAAAAGATTTAACAATAAAATGATAAGCAAAATGATCAACAGCAATCTATCCGTATATACATGATTGCAATTTATTGCCCACCCTTCGCCACAAGGTACCGAGACAGGTTAGAAGAATTTAAAATACATTACAGTATTGAAACAGTCTAAAAGAATCCGCCATCATAATAATGATGTGGGTCCCGAGAACACATATCTCAGGTGTCAAAGGTAACGATGCACCTTTGCAGGGAGGAAATGCTATAATTTAAGGGCTGTCACAGAGAATACCCTTTCCTGGGCCATGACCAAACATCTGAGGGGGGTGGAACTACTAAGGCCCATTAGTCCAGCATCAAAGACCCTGATGTTGGGAAAGACTGAGGGCCCAAGGAGAAGGGGACAACAGAGGACAAGATGGTTGGACAGTGTTCTCAAAGCTACCAGCATGAGTTTGACCAAACTGCGGGAGGCAGTGGAAGACAGGAGTGCCTGGTGTGCTCTGGTCCAGGGGGTCACGAAGAGTCAGACATGACTAAACAACTAAACAACAAGAAGTCCAGCGTCCTTTTCTCACAGTGACCAGCCAGGTGCCCCCATGGGAAACTCTTAAGCACGACCTGAGTGAAACACAAATTCTCCCTGCTTATGATTCCCAGAAACACGCAACAGTAGGGTTGCCATATTTCGAAAGTAAAATTCCCTGACACCCACAAAATTGTTTTGCCATTGTGTTGCCCAATGTTGGATTTAGGTTTGATGAGGCCCTAAGCTACTGAAGGTAATGGGGCCCTTTATATGTACAGCTGTCCTTTGTCAACAACAAATTGTCACTGTTCTTTGTGCTGAATATATGCTATGTGGTAATTTATGGACCTAACAGCTATCTAAAGCCATTTGCACCAGAAAGGTAAACAACGTTTCCGTGCGCTGCTCTGGTTCGCCAGAAGCGGCTTAGTCATGCTGGCCATATGACCCGGAAGCTGTACGCTGGCTCCCTTGGCCAATAAAGCAAGATGAGCACCACAACCCCAGAGTCGGTCACAACTGGACCTAAAGGTCAGGGGTCCCTTTACCCTTTACCTTACATGTTGTCATGCAACCAGTCCATGCAGAATGTAGTAGAAATGAGCAAACCAGTGATATTTTAGGGAGCAGGCCAGCAGGTGGGGCCCATTACTTACATCATAGGAGCCTACACAACACAAAACACTGTTGCTGTATGTAGACTTTATTTTATTTGTTTTTAATCCTATATTATGGAAATGTACATCCAGTTTTTCCCCCCTTTAAATTTGAGACCCCCAAGAGAGTCCTATTATTCTAGTACAGTCAAACCTCTGTTTCCGAACACCTCTGTTATCATATGTTTCGGCTCCCGAACACCAAAAACCCAGAAGTAAATGCTCCAGTTTTCTAACATTTTTCAGAAACCTAGCATCTGACATGGCTTCCACTTGAGTGCAGGAAGCTCCTACAACCAATCAGAAGCCGTGCCTCGGTTGTTGAACGTTTCAGAAATCGAATGGTCTTCTGGAACGGATTACATTTGACAACCGAGGTTTTACTGTATTATTATTATTACTATTATTATTATTATTATTATTATTATTATTATACCCCACCCATCTGACTGGGTTGCCCCAACCACTCTGGGCAGCTTCCAACATTTATAAAAACATAATTAAACATTAAAAAAACTTCTCTATACAGGGCTGCCTTCAGATGTCTTCTAAATGCTGTACAGCTACTTTTCTCCTTGGCTGGGGGGGGGGCAGGGAGGTTCGCATAACTCCATACCCTCCAGCATTTATCCAGTGAAAATAGGGACATCCTAAGGAAAAGCAGGACATTCCAGGATCAAATCAGAAACCAGGATGGCTTCTGTAAATCCAGGATTGTCCCTGGAAAATAGGGACACTTGGAGGGGCTGAGCCTCCAGTGCACATTTTTCTGCGGCTGCTAAAAAGCATTTTTGTTTAGACAAGCCTACCCAGATGCTGAGAAAGAGGATGCAAGTTTTAATCTGTTTTTAGACTATTATGATTTTTTACTTTTTGAACGTCTCAAATTATTGTTATGGAACCTATCGCCCGCCAAATGCTGCTTGACTACAACTCCCATGATCCCTCAGCATTGCTTATGTTGTCTGGGGCTGATGGGAATTAGCATTCAGCAACTGGTAAAAGGTAAAAGGTAAAGGACCTCTGGACAGTTAAGTCCAGTCAAAGGCGACTATGGGGTTGTGGCGCTCAACTCGCTTTCAGGCCAAGGGAGCTGGCGTTTGTCCACAGACAGCTTTCTGGGTCATGTGGCCAGCATGACTAAAGTGCTACTGGTGCAACGGAACACCATGATGGAAACCAGAGCGCACAGAAACGCTGTTTACCTTCCTGCCACAGTGGTACCTATTTATCAACTTGCATTGGCATGCTTACGAACTGCTAGGTTGGCAGGAGCTAGGACAGAGCACTGGAGGAGGAAGGGGGGCAGGGGAGCGCACCACCCCCGAAACCATCGGGAAGGGGGTACCATCATGGCTGGTCCCCCACCAGACACATGCCGCACACACCCCACCATGCTGGGCACCACGTCCCCACGGGCGGTGCACCATGCCCCTGGGACGTATGCCACGTGCCCACAGGTGGCATGCCATGCCCCTGGGACTCGTGCCAGCTCTGCCCCCACCTGATCTCCGCCCCCAATGCTGGAGCATGCAGCTTGGCTACTGGGACAGGGCAATGGGAGCTCACCCCGTCACGGGGATTCGAACCGCCAACTTTCCGATCGGCAAGCCCAAGAGGCACAGTGGTTTAGACCACAGCGCCACCAGCAACTGGAGGGCTATAGACTCCCCATCACCATTTTTATGAATTGCTGTGAATTGCTGCTTTTTAGAACAGTGCTATTTCATGGGTTCTTTTTATCAGAGAGCTGGTGTGTTGTATCATGGCTAGAGTTTCAGTCTAGGTTCAAATCCCCACTCAGCCAACTGGGTGAATTTTAGCCAGTCACTGTTTCTTCACCCAACCTACCGCACAGGGCTGTTGTGAGGATAAAGTGGGGAGAGGAAAATCCATGCATGCCACCTTGAGCTCCTTGGGGTATAGGTAGGACACAAATATAATAAATGAAATAAATAAATTATTTGGCTTCTGCTGAACACTGCCCTGTGGCTTATGCCAACGGCAACATAGAAATAACCCAATTAAATTAAAATGAATAAATCAACCATTATCCTTCCTGAAAGCCAGTTCCACAGGAGAACCAATCTCATTCCAGTTCTTGAAAAATCCACCTTTTCTTTTCCCCTTCTACGTGGCTTTTAAAATGTCCTGGTTTTTTTAACTTGAAAACTCACTGGAGTTTGGTGCCGGGGAAGCCTAATGGGTCTTGTTCAGCAGTGGAATCAAATGGAGGAGAAAGTGGTTTGTGTGTGTTGAAAGAAAGAGAGAGGTCAATAAACACAGAAAGCTATGTAGAGTACCTGAAGTGGAAACTGTGTGTTCAGCCATTTTCAAATAAAGCAGGCAAAGAATGCCCTATAAATAGCTTATTAAACTATTTATGATTTGTGCCTCCTCACGGGGGGGGGGGGAGATCAGCATCTGTGGGAAGCCATTCACAGGTGTTTGGGCTGAAATTCCAGCAATCTTGCCCTCGCTATAAAATAAAAACTCTACCCCGTTCTTCACAGTTTTCCAGAATCCTGCTTCTTGAGCCAGGTTCTTTGTCACCATCTGTCGTGGGAAGGCTGAAGCCCTCTAGAGAGGTTGTTTGGCTGAGATTTGGTCTGTGAGAATGAGCAGGAAGGTTTTCTGTATTTTTGGAGTAGGTGGACATCCTAAAAGATGTAAGAATGGCTCCCCTGGATCAGGCCAGTGACCCACCTAGTCCAGCAGCCTGTTATCACAGGGTCCAATCAGATGCCTCTGGGAAATCTGCAAGCAGGGCTTAGGCATAAGAGCACTCTCCCCTTCTGTAGTTTCCCAAAACTGGCATTCAGAGACATCCTGCCTAAGAGAGCGGCAGTAGAAAATAGTCATTATGGAGAGTAGCTGCTGGGAGTTCTCTTTTTCTTTTTCTTGAAATCATGTTTATTTGATTTTACAAATATAAAGTTATAACAATACAATCACACACACCAACAGTTAAAAGATTCCCTCAAATCTCTGGAATTACCACCATCCCCTCCATGGGTCTTTTTGTTAAATCTTTTCTACTGCAATAATCCACATTTTATATACTGTATTTTTCTGTGTATAACACACGCCCCCATGTATAAGGAGCCCCCTATATTCGAGGACTCAAAATTAAGAAAATGGGGGAGAGTGCCACGATGTATAAGACTACCCTCCTTTTTAACATTATTTTTTAGTTTTAAAAAACCTAGTCTTATACATGGAAAAGTATGGTAATCCCAATATCTCCATAGTGCTTGCTACTTTACAAGTGTTATTGCAATCCTGCTAGTGTTTTCATCTGCTTACAGTGGTCTCCAAGATATAATATTTTCCCATTCTTTGTTGAAGTTTTGGTCTTCTTGGTTTCTGAACTTTCCGGTCCGGTCAATTTTGCCATTTCAGCATAGTCCATCAGTTTAATTTGCCATTCTTCTCTGGTAGGGACTTTATTTTCTTTCCATCTCTGGGCTAACAGCATCCGTGTGGCTGTCGTCGCATGCATAAAAAGTATTTTCTGCTGCCTTGGAATATTGGCACCTGGGATTTTTCTCCTCCTTTGTTCTCCCTGCTTTGCACATTGCCCAATGTGCTGTCATGTGACTATTCTGGTTCATGTAAAATACTTCTCTGAGGACAAAAAACCCTTATGGATATATTATTCATCTTGGCCTTAAGAGCTCCACACTTCCATCTCCAACTACACCCATATAATTCACAACACAAAAAAGCCAATCATTACATCAATACAATAACACCTCAATATCAGATCATTTCAAAACATAAGTGGTCTCCAAGGTTAAGCTTACTCAGAGTAGACCCACTGAAGTTAATGGAACTGGCTAACTTTTATCTGTTCGTTTCAATGGGCCTACTCAGAATAAAAGTTATAACCCAGTACGACAAATAAATCGTTTTTGATAATATAAACATCACATTTTAAATCATTGTAAAATAAACTGCAAATCATTAAAAGCATTTCCATCAACCATAGCAAGCATTTCCAATACAATCACATATTAACATTAATAAAACCAGCAGCCACTGCACAACGGCACCATGCAAAGTTAATAATAATAATAATAATAATAATTTATTATTTAAACCCCGCCCATCTGGCTGGGCTTCCCCAGCCACTCTGGGCGGCTTCCAAAAGAATATTAAAATACTATAATACATCAAACATTAAAAGCTTCCCGAAACAGGGCTGCCTTCAGATGTCTTCTATTTTTTTTTTATAATAATTTTTTATTACATTTTTTCCAAATTACATAGAAAACAAAAAAAAAGACAGAGCTAAAGACAAAAAGGAAGAAAAAACAGAAAATCTCAACCATTTCGACAACTTATTTCAAATTTCCTTTGGACTTCCCCACATCTCCCACATGAGTGCATTCTTGATAATAAAATTTGCCAGCAAATTATACCCTTATTTCATGTGTTTCTTTACATTTTCAGTTGCAATTTAAGTTTAAATCTCTTATTCTCCAATTACTCTAAAAATATAACATAATATCCTTTTTACCCGTTTAAACTTTGATTCTTTCATGAATATTGTCAGTTTCATAGATAATAAAATTTCATTGCTGGGGCTAACGTTCCCAATCATACGACGTCTTATGTTTCATACAACTTATAATACTTCTGCAAATAGTCTTTAAATTTTTTCCAGTCCTCCTCCATTGCCTCTTCTCCCATGTCTCGGATCCTTGCAGTCATCTCGGCCAGTTCCATGTAGTTCATCAATTGCGTCTGCCAGTCCTCCAGTGTGGGCAAATCTTGGGTCTTCCAGTGCTTAGCAATAAGGATTCTTGCTGCTGTTGTAGCATACATAAAAAAAGTTCTATCCTTTTTTAACACCTTCTGGCCGACAATGCCCAGAAGGAAGGCCTCTGGTTTCTTGGGGAAGGTGTACTTAAACACCTTTTTTAACTCGTTATAAATCATTTCCCAAAAGGCCTTCAATCTTGGACAAGTCCACCAGAGGTGAAAGAATGTCCCTTCAGCCTCCTTACATTTCCAACATTTATTGTCAGACAAATGGTATATCTTAGCAAGTTTGACTGGGGTCATGTACCACCGGTATACCATTTTCATAATGTTTTCTTTCAAGGCACTACATGCCGTAAATTTCATACCGGTGGTCCATAACCTTTCCCAGTCTTCGGACATAATATTGTAACCAATGTCTTGAGCCCATTTTATCATGGCTGACTTAACTGTCTCATCCTGAGTGTTCCATTTAAGCAGCAAGTTGTACATTCTCGATAATACCTTGGTCTTTGGTTCTAACAACTCTGTCTCAAGTTTCGATTTTTCCACCTGGAATCCTACCTTTTTATCTAGCTTAAAAACCTCATTAATTTGGGCATAGTGTAGCCAATTTTGCACCTTATCCTTTAGTTTTTCAAAGCTCTGCAACTTCCAATTACCTCCAATGTTTTCTATTATTTCCCAATATTTTGGCCAGTGTGCCTCCATATTGGCTGTTTTCCGAGCTTTGGCCTCTATTGGTGAAATCCACCTCGGAGTTTTACTTTCCAATAAGTCTTTGTATTTTTTCCAGACCATATATATTGCTTTCCTGACAATATGGTTTTTGAACATTCCATATGTTTTCCCCTTGTCATACCACAAATACGCATGCCAACCTAACGAATTGTTAAAGCCTTCCAGATCTAGGACATCAGTGTTTTCCAATAAGATCCAATCCTTCATCCAGCAGAAGGCCGCAGCTTCATAATATAACCTTAAGTCCGGCAGGGCAAACCCCCCTCTCTCCTTTGCATCAGTTAATATTTTAAACTTTATTCGGGGCTTTTTGCCCTGCCAGACGAACCTAGAGATATCCCTCTGCCACTTTCCAAAACATTCCACTCTGTCCACGACCTGCAAGGCTTGAAACAGAAACAACATTTTTGGCAAAACGTTCATTTTTATAACTGCAATTCGGCCTAACAGGGATAATTTCAGTCTTGACCAAATTTCAAAGTCTTTTTTAACCTCTGACCAACATTTTTCATAATTATCTTTGAATAGATTCAAATTCTTAGAAGACAGATTGACCCCCAGGTATTTCACTTTTTTAACAATGTTTAGTTCCGTTTCCCTCTGGAACCCCTCTGTTTCAATAGCCGTCAAATTTTTCCCTAACACTTTGGTTTTTTGTTTGTTCAACTTAAAACCCGCCACCCGACCAAATTTCTGAATCAATTCCAAAACTCTTTTTGTACTAGGTTCTGGCTCCTGTAATGTTAAAACCAAGTCATCTGCAAATGCTTTCAGTTTATATTGTTTCGTTCCGACCCGTATTCCTTGTACCTGCCGATCCTCCCTTATCATATTCAGCAAAACCTCCAGAACCGAAATAAACAACAGAGGGGATAGGGGGCACCCCTGGCGTGTTCCTTTTTCAATATGAAGTTCTTCTGTCACCACATTGTTCACTATCAACTTAGCTTTTTGTTCTGAATAGATTGCCTCTATTCCATTCTCAAACCCCCTTCCCACTCCCATCCCTTCCAAGTTTTTCTTCATAAATTTCCAAGAAATGTTGTCAAAGGCCTTCTCCGCATCAATAAAAATTAACACTGCTTTGGTATTAATATTTGTTTGTAAAAGTTCCAAAATATCGATAATGTTCCTAGTGTTGTCAAACAAATGTCTACCTGGGAGAAAGCCTGCTTGGTCCTTATGAATTACTTCATTTAATACTTTTTTAAATCTATTTGCTAAAACGTCCGCAAATATTTTATAATCCACATTTAGGAGTGAGATGGGTCGGTAGTTCTTAAGTTGAGTCTTTTCAGTTTCCACTTTAGGTATCAATGTGATGAATGCTTCTTTCCACGTATCTGGTGCCCTCCCTCCCCCCATAATCTGGTTACAAACCTCCATTAATGGTTGTATCAAGTAGTCTTTTAAAGTCTTATAATATTTGGAGGTGAGTCCATCAGGGCCTGGAGATTTGCCTAGCTGCATATTCTGAATGGCATCCTCAATTTCCTGTTGTGTTATTTTACAGTTCAAGATTGATCTCTTTTCTTGTGATAATTCTGGAAGGCCGTTTTCTTTCAAAAATTGTTCTATCTCAGTCGCATCCTCGGATCCTTGTGTATACAATTTTTTAAAATATTTCTGGAAACACTTTCTAATTTCTCCCGGTTTCTGAATGTTCTTTCCTTCAACTTCTAGATTGGTAACGTAATTTAATTTTTGTCTCTTTTTCAACTGCCAAGCTAGCAGTTTCCCACATTTATTCGCCGACTCTAAGGATCTTTGTTTCATTTGTTTAATCTTCCATTCCACTTCTTGATTGATCAGTTTCGCATATTGTGACTGGTGGAATTTAATTTCTCTTAAAGTCTCCTTTGATTTTGGGTTTAATCTTAATTTTTTCTCACCATCCCTTATCTTCTCCAATATCTTATCCTTTTTACCATTCCAGAACTTTTTCTTGATCGCATTCTGTTGTATCAGAAACCCTCTCATAACAGCTTTACTCGCGTCCCAGATTATTCTTTTTTCCACCGAGGTATTCAAATTAATTTCAAAATAGTCCTTTAAAGCTTTTTGGGCCTTCTTTACAATCTCTTGATCTCTTAATAAATTGTCATTCATTTTCCATCTGAAGGAGTCGGCAGTGGTTAGTCTCATTTCCATTTTCAAAGCGTTATGGTCGGAGCATGTCTTTGGGCAGATTTCTATTTTTGTAGTCTTAGGTGCCAGCCCTCTAGTTGTCCAAATTTGGTCGATTCTTGTCCATGACAGATGGGCCTCAGAAAAGAAAGTTCCTTCTTTACCAAGGGGGTTTCTCGTCCTCCATAAATCAATTAAATCCATATTGTCAGTTAATTCGAAAAAGGTTTTTGGTAGTCTTCCATCTTTGGTCAAATTCTGGTTCTGTGACTTATCCATAAAAGTAGAGACAACCCCATTCATATCTCCCATCATAATGATGTTAGAGTAGTCCAGATAGTCCAGTAATGTCTCATGCAGCTTCTTGTAAAATTCTGATTTCCCCTCATTTGGTGCGTAGATTCCTAATATCAATATTTTCTCTCCTTGGGTCAATATTTCGATAGCCAGGATTCTTCCTTGTTCATCTTTGAACAAGAATTTTGGTGAAAGGTTCTCCTTGGCGTAGATCACCACGCCTCTCTTTTTAACTCTGTCTGATGAAATAAATTCTTGGCCTAGTCTTTTATTTATTAACACCTTCTTGTGTAACCTGGTCACATGAGTTTCTTGCAAACAGATTATATCCAAATTTTCTTTCTTTAGAATATGGAAGATCCTTTTGCGTTTTTCTGGGGAATTCGCGCCATTAATGTTCCAACTATACAGCTGCAGGGACATCCTGTATCGATCTGTTGTTACTCTTTATTGGGTGTCTTCTTTTTTGTCCGGATCCGAAGGTGGTGGCTCTTTCCCAGACTCAGGTGGTGGCCAAATAGCTGCTGCTCCTTTCTGCAAGTCTTCTCCGTTGTCGTGTAGGAACTTCTGGCTATCCTCTTTCGTTTTGATTTTTATCTTCTTTCCTTTATATTTGAATGAAAGACCTTGTGGAAACTCCCACCTGTATGGTATTCCGTTACCTCTCAAAAGTCCAGCTAGGTCAGTATAGTTAGATCTGAGATCCAATAATTGCTTAGGGATGTCCTTGTAAATTTGTGCTCTTCTGTCCTGTATCACAAGTGCTTTGTTAAAATGTAGGTCAAGTAGCTTGTCTCTCTCCTGTTTAGTCCTTAAGATGATCAAACAGTCTCTAGGCCTGTCCTTTCCAACAACTCTTCCCAATCTAAATGCCGTTGTTATTTTAAAGTCTGTGTCTTCATTAATACCCCAGAATTTAGAGAATTCTGCTGTTAGAAAACCTATCAAGTCCTCTTTCTCAATCTCTGGGATAGAGCGTAATCTCAGATTATTTTCCTTGTTTCGCAGTTCCACCAAAGACAGGTAGGCCTGCTGGTCTGTAATATGTTTGTGGAGGGGTCTTACCTCTCCTTTCAGTTCCTCCACTCCTTTTGCTGCGGCCTCTGCTTTTTGGTTCGCAGCCTCCGCCAGTTTTCGATTTTCAGATGTTGCGTCATTTAGATTTCCAATGTCTTGTGAGTGCTTAGCCACCTGTTCTGAAAGTTTGGTAATTGAGGATGTGGCTAAATCAATTTTTGCAGTTTGGTCATCCACTTTTTTGTTCAAAATTGCAAATTGTTGTAGCATTTCCTCTAACAAAGTGTTAGACCCTCCAGATGCCATATCCTCACCTGTTAATTGTTCAGCTTCTTCAGCTAGAGTTGTTGGCGAGGGTGCAGTCTGCAAGACGGCAGGGACTGAAGATCTACGTCCCTGAGAAAATAGGGTTGTTTGTGTCAGTTTGCCTTTCCCTGCCTTCGACGCAGCTCTTGTTTTTACTCTGTCGCTCATTCCCCACCTGTCTTTGGATTCAAGGTCAGGCTGTCAAAAATTTCCTGGGAAAGGCAGGCCTTGGAGTAAACAACCAAACCACAGAGAGACAAAGCAAAGTTGGTTCCCAGGAAATTGTAAATCCCAAACTCCACTAGAGGGAGTACTGTTGCAGTTCAGGAAGGAAGAAACAAAGTTTCAGTCGCCATTAAAGTTCCTGCAATTAAGTAAATTAACAATAGTCTTTGGGGAAGACCTTTTCCCTCAAGCAGAGCTCTCACAATGTTGCCACAAGTCTCTTAAAAGGTGCAAAGTACAGTTGTTAAATTGTATCCAACAGTGATGCCTCTAAATAACCATTTCAGATTTGTAAGTGTATCTGCAAAACAGCCTTTTGTCCCGCTGCAAGTCCGGGGCTTGGGTTTTTAAAGTCTTTAGAATTTTTTAATAAGTTTAGCAGAGGAGGAAGTCCCCATAAAGAAAGATAGAATCAGTCCCAAAGAAATAAAAGTAACTTGCCTTTCAGTTTCTGGCTTCTCTAAGCGTATGATTTCTCTTGGTTTAAAGCCCTTCTGTGCTGCTTCCAGCCTGTCAAATCCTTTGCCTTTGATCACTAAGCACCATCGGGAGACGGACTTCCTTTTTCTCGTCTCCCGCTTTCAGCCAAATTCTTAAATTTTGTAATCCAATCTCAGGTAGATCTTACTCACGAGTAGTTGGTCTGTAATCCAATGTAGAAGGAAGAAAGGTCGGCGCTCATCCGTAACAGCCGCGCGGCTTCACTCCCGCAGAAAGAGCGATGAATCCACAGCACCGCTTCCCCTCCGCGCTTCCGGAGCCCCTTACGGGGTCCCTTCTTCGTTTTGGGGGTTGCTCTTGGTGCCCGCCGGATCCCACGGCCACGAGCTCACTCTGCTCGTGGTTTTTCTTAGTGGGTCGTCGCTTTGCCGCAGCGAACGACCCTTTTCTGCGGAGCCCCTCTTCGCAGCGCGAAGAGGACCGCCATTACTTGTTTCGCGCCGCCTCCGGAAGTCCCCCTTCAGATGTCTTCTAAAAGCCTGGTAGTTGTTGTTCTCTTTGACATCTGGTGGGAGGGTGTTCCACAGGGAAGGCGCCACTACCGAGAAGGCCCTCTGCCTGGTTCCCTGTAACTTGGCTTCTCGCAGTGAGGGAACCGCCAGAAGGCCCTCGGTGCTGGACCTCAGTGTCCGGGTAGAACGATGGGGGTGGAGACGCTCCTTCAGGTATACTGGACCAAGGCCGTTTAGGGCTTTAAAGGTCAGCACCAACACTTTGAATTGTGCTCGGAAACGTACTGGGAGCCAAGTTGTATAAAAATAGCAAATAAAGTATACAAGATTTATTGAGGCTAAGAGTTAAAGAAGGCACAATTCCTAGCAGTTTGATCATATATTATAAAATGCATCTCAATTAATAAATCTATGTTATAAAGTAAAAGGTTTAAGGGTTCTAAATCCTACCCTGAATAGACCCACTGAAATTAATAAAGCTACATTAGTCATATCCTTTAAGTTCAGTTGGTCCACTAGGGAGCAGGACTAACTTTGGATGCAATCCTAAAACTTGAATCACAGAATTGTATTTTGTCAAGTTGGAAGGAGCCCTGCGGATCATCTAATCCAATCCACTGCAATGCAGGAATATGCAGGTGTCCCGTCCAGGAATCAAACCTGCAACCTTGGAATTATCAGCAACATGTTCTAACCAACTGAGCTATCCAGGCTAAGTGTACCCATTGCACAGAGTTGCTGTTTAGTTCTGCCTGAAGCAGGGATGGAGAACCCATCGCCCTCTAGCTGCTGCTAGACTCCAACTCCCATCAGCCGCAGACAACATGGCCAATAGTCAGGAATGATGGGAGCTGGAGTCCCAAAACATCTGGAGGGCCACAGGTTCCCCATTCCTGGCTCAGAGCAAAATATTGTAGCAAATGTGGAGAGGTTTCCTAAGGAGAAACATCTGAAAAGCTAATAGATTCCTCACCCCCCAGTAAGGCTAATAAACATTTCTTGAGGGGGGGGGACCTATAACATTCCTGGAGGCAACAAGAGCTCCAGTGCCCATTATTGCCATACTAAGGTTCTTTCTTTCTTCCCCCCCCCCCTGTGACACAAAACCCCCTTTGCACCTACAAGTCCTCCGCTCACGTTTCGAAGTGCCTCTTTATCTTGAATCTTTCAGCTCGGATCTGCTTCTGATTCATAACCACCTTTAATTAGGTGCTGGCACCTTTGCCATGCTGGCTGCAAGGGAGAGTAATTAAATTTAATGGAAGCCACCCTCGCTTTGAAGCTGGCCATAACTTAAGGCTATCGGGAGAAGCAATTAAAAGGCAACTGCTGCAGGTCTCTCTACCCATTAACCGCACACACAGGTGACTACACACACACACACACAGAGAGAGAGAGAGAGAGAGAGAGAGAGAGAGAGATGTATATTTCAGTCAAACTCGATAGCTTTCTATAATGCACTCAGATTATATATGTTGTTATTGTTACTGAAACCTCTCCCCCACTGTTCTTAAAAAAAAAAAAAAAAGGCAAGGGGTCTTAAAACATAACACCACCTCAAAACAACAACACTATCCAGAATCGCTGCAGCTCAAATGGCAGGCAGATAGATCCCATGGATGCTTACTCAGAAGGAAGTCCTCCTTTGTTCCCTGTAACATTGAACTTGGTGGCACTGCATAGGACTGTGCTGTGTGAGGTTCAGAGTCAGAGACAGTCACTTGCATCACAAGTACGTCCAAACCGAAACCTGGAGAGGCTCCATTGATGCAGGCATCAATCCCCTGGCATCACCAGGTAGGCTTAGCAAAGAATCCTTTCTGAATACTCTGCTAAGTCAGTGTTGATAACAGTGACCTTGGTAGACAAACTTGTCTGATTTGGTACAAAGCAATCCCAATCACCCACCAACCCCATATTTTCTGTTCATCTTGGACCACACTACCCACTAACCTATGGTCCTGATTTTATAGATGATTAGAAGCAGCCTACTGGGACGCAGGTGGCGCTGTGGGCTAAACCACAGAGCCTAGGACTTGCCAATCAGAAGGTCAGCGGTTCGAATCCCCGCGACGGGGTGAGCTCCCATTGCTCGGTCCCTGCTCCTGCCAACCTAGCAGTTCAAAAGCACGGCAAAGTGCAAGTAGATAAATAGGTACCGCTCTGGTGGGAAGGTAAACGGTGTTTCCGTGCGCTGCTCTGGTTCGCCAGAAGTGGCTTAGTCATGCTGACCACATGACCTGGAAGCTGTACGCCAGCTCCCTCAGCCAATAAAGTGAGATGAGCACCGCAACCCCAGAGTCGGTCACGACTGGACCTAATGGTCAGGGGTCCCTTTACCTTTACCTTACTAGGAACAGCCTTTATTGAGATATCATCTATTGTCAAATAATCCTTCCACTGTGCAGGTATTCCAGGTAAAAAAAAAAAAGAGTTGGAATTAGTAACCTGAAAACATCCATCAGGATGGCTAGATCAGCTTCACCTTGTATAGTTTGGCTAAAGCAACAGCCTTGCCTACCAGAGTGGCGGTTGTATATGACATCACCACTCTAGAACCTCCATTCTTGAACATTCTGTTTGGCCTCCAATCCCACCCTGCCTCACCAGACCAGCTTCTCCAGGCCAGCTGCATAGAGAACCGTCCAAAGAATGTCTGATCCCAAGCTTCTAGACATCCCAGCTGTGATCTTTGACAATGGGTCTGGATTATGCAAGGCTGGCATTGCTGGGGACAGTGCCCCAAGGGTGGTCATCACAGCAATTGTTGGCCGCTCCAAAGCCAAAGCCACAATGCTTGGCGCTGGCCAGAAGGAATTTTACATTGGAGAAGAAGCTCAGTGCAAAAGGGGCGTCTTGTCACTGAATTACCCGATTGACCATGGCATCGTGACATCTTGGGACGACATGGAGAGGATATGGAGGCATGTCTATGAGTGTGAACTGAGGATCAAATCCAGCGACAGACCGGTGCTCTTGACTGAAGCCCCACTGAATCCTCTCCAGAACAGGGAGAGAATGACTGAGATCATGTTTGAAAATTTCAAGGTGCCTGCTATGTATGTTGCTGTCCAGGCTACTTTGGCACTCTATGCATCAGCACGGACCACGGGGATAGTCATAGACAGTGGGGATGGTGTCACTCACACAGTCCCCATCTACGAAGGCTACTGCTTGCCACATGCTGTCTCCAGGTTGGACGTCGCTGGGCGGGACATCACTGAGTACTTCATGAGGCTCCTTCTGGAGAGTGGGCTTTCCTTCGTCAGCACAGCAGAAAGGGAAATCGTGAAAGACATCAAGGAGAAGCTCTGCTACGTGGCTTTAGATCCCATCCAAGAAATGAAAGCCAAGCCAGAATACCTTCTCAGAGAGTATAAACTACCAGATGGCAATATCATCAGGATCGGAAGCCAACTCTTCCGAGCCCCTGAAGCCCTTTTCGCGCCAGCTAACATTGGTGTCGATGCTCCCGGAGTCCACAAAATGGCTTTCAACAGCATTATGAAATGCGACATTGACGTCCGCAGAGATCTATATGGGAACATTCTCCTCTCGGGGGGATCCACCTTGTTTTATGGCTTGGATGAGCGTATCCTGAAGGAAATGCAGCTTCAAGTGCCGATCGGGATATCGGTAAGAATCATTGCCCCGCCAGAGAGGAAGTACTGCGTGTGGATCGGGGCCTCCATCCTGACTTGCTTGACATCTTTCAGACAAATGTGGGTCACCCTCAACGATTACAAAGACTTTGGCCCAGGCGTCGTTCACCGGAAATGTTTTTAAGACTGACGGCCTTCACCTGTGATCTTGCTAGAACAAAGGGAGCTCAAGAAAGGCCACAAACAGGTGCACTTCCCAAATATTTTCTTTTTTTAGAAAGAGATTCAGCTGTTGTCTCTTTGGATTTATTGGCTGGCCAAAATTTAAAAGAAAATAAAAAGAGAAACACACATTTGGATCATAGTGGCTTTTCATAGTTATCATTCTGTGTCTTCTGTGGTCTAATGCAAGGGTCAGCAAACTTTTTCAGCAGGGGGCCAGTCCACTGTCCCTCAGATCTTGTGGGGGACTGTACTATATTTTGTTTTGGGGGGGGTGTGATGCAAGAGCACCACGAGCTCCAGTGGCTGCTTACCTGTGTCTTGCAAGCGGCAGGGGCTAGCAGTGGTGGTGGTGGCAGAGGGACGATGAGTGGTGTGTGAAAGGCCTCTGGAGAGGGGCTGCTTAAAATGGCAGCCACTCAAGCGCTGCTGCTGCTGGCACCAACAAAGCCCAGCCCCCTTCCTCCTCTAGGCAGGGCAGGGAGAAGCCAGGAGGAGGGAGGAAGGAGGAGGTGGCGGCGCCGTGTAAGGGAGAGGGAAAGAAATTACGTGCTGGTGATTCATGCGGTGATTCCTGGACCGTCCGCAGGCCGGATCCAGAAGGCAATTGGGCCTGATCTGCCCCTTGGCCCTTAGTTTGGCTACTTATGGTGTAATGGCTAAGATATGACTGAAAATAAGGGAGGGTGGCAGGCACTGGAAGGGGACCAAATTCAAATAAATGTTTGTGGTCTATTTGTAAGAATCTGCTTTATATCAAGTCAGACCATTGGTGCATCTTGCTCAGTATCTTCTACAAAGCCTGGCAGTGGCTTTCTAGGGTGTAGATGAGGAACATTCCCAGCCCAACCTGCCAAAGGCTTTAACATGTAAATCAGATTGGCACATAAGGCTAGTTGCAGGTTACAGGAATCAGCAGGTTCATAAGAGGTGAAACCCATTACTAAGTGCAAGCTAAGATGTTGATCCCACAAGCAATACCCACCGTACTGCATCTTCTTTTTTAAGCACAGAGTGGGCACAGCTCTTTGTGTGGCAAGTTGACTGGAGTTCCCAGACTGGGCAAGCAAACAGGCAGTCCTTGTGTTTGAATAGGTGACTTTTGCTCATGGTGGCATCTATGTGTACATGACAAGGGAGGCAGCCGCAGACAGTTCAGTATCAGACTCACTTTCAACTATCTCTCCTAGCCATCTCCTGAATGCTAAGAGGGGATGCTGATGGTGGCTCATGGGCAAGAGGCAATGGACTAGGTATACCAGGAAGGAAGGAATGGGACATTCCTCTGTTATCCCACTTTGGCCTTCGCTGGGGTCCAGATCTCCACTCCCTAACCTTCTTGGTCCTTCTCCTTGGTATCAGGCACCTCCTGTGGCTCTAATTTGACAACCTTCAACTCACTGGGACCTTCCCCTGGGTCTTCCAGCACTCTGTATGTGCCTCCCACACCTCATCTGGATCTAACCACCCACCCTACAACACTTCCACAGAGACATGACATCAATAGGACATCACACACACTGCTCTGAGCTCCCTTTGAAGATGGGTGAGGTAAACCAATAATGAAAAGTACAAATTCCAGTAATCCATGGACAACAATTGAGGGGGTCCTCTTTAAGATTTATCCCTGCCCTCCTGATATTCTCTTACTCCAGCTGGCATCTCCTGAAATTCTGCTATTTCCCTTGTTCTCCATTACCCACTCTTAAGATGCACATTATTTCTTCTTCTTTACCTGTCCTCAACCTCCCACTTAATCATGGGAAAGAGCAATGCTCCCCAATATATCAGATGTTTTAGACCACAACTCCCATCACCCCTGTGCAACTCTCATCCATCCTGCCCATTGGCCATACTTGCTGCAGGGATGGGTATTGTAGTCCAACACATCTGGAAGGTGCTGTGTCAGAGGAAGACTGGACCAGATGTTCTAACCCTCTTCCTCTTTCATTCTTTTCCATGGCAAGCCCTGGGGCTGGGCTGGGCTGGGGCTGGAGGATGGAAGTTCATCCAGGGCCCCATGATGCTCCAGCACTGCCCACTTCCTTGCCTTTCCTAGTTCTCACCTCTGGCCTCATGAGTCTGAGAGTCAGGCAGTTCCCGATAAACATTTATTTGGACTCCGTAGAAACTTGCGAAGTGAGAGCTGGACCATAAAGAAGGCAGATCACCAAAGAATTTATGTTTTTGAATTATGGTGTTGGAGGAGACTCTTGAGAGTCCCATGGACTGCAAGAAGATCAAACCTATCCATTCTTAAGGAAATCAGCCCTGAGTGCTCACTAGAAGGACAGATCCTGAAGCTGAGGCTCCAATACTTTGGTCACCTCATGAGAAGAGAAGACTCCCTGGAAAAAACCCTGATGTTGGGAAAGATGGAGGGCACAAGGAGAAGGGGACCACAGAGGATGAGATTGTTGGACACTGCTCTCGAAGCTACCAGCATGAGTCTGACCAAACTGCAGGAGGCAGTGGAAGACAGGAGTGCCTGGCATGCTCTGGTCCATGGGGTCATGAAGAGTCAGACACGACTAAACAACAAGAAGAAACTTGCAGCACATCTTCCTCCTACCTGCACACAGAAAGCCTTATCTGTTTGGGGAAAGTGGGGGATTTGTGCTCTTTCAGCTTCTTCCATTTCTAGCTGCTGGATTTCTGGCTGATGGATTTGTGCTTCATCAGACATGACACAGTATGGTGTGGATGCATCTTAATTATACACAAGTAAAAGTGCTCTTTTGATGCCATTCCCCTTCCCTGGGTTATAGTCTAGGCACTCAGGAGACCAAACGTGCCTCCTCGCACATGGAAAAAGTCCTCGTTATTGTAATATGCATTAAAAATGTTTTCAAACTCATGAAGAGACTGATTAAACACCAAATGAATCAATCTAACTGCATGCCTGAAAATTAAAGAAAGTTTTTTTAAAAAAGCATCGTCATCAAATTGATAGCTAAACTAATAAGAGCAATTACGCAACTGCACACATAGAAGTTTTATCAATCTTCTGGTTTCCTAGAGACCACCAGACAATAACAGTGAGCAAACAATCACTAGCTGCCTTGCCCATTGTTATGTAAACCAGTTGTCACTGATCTTAGTGGAGGGCTTTGCACCTTTTAGTGCTGACGCACTGTTTCAAAAATGAAGTTTGTTTCTCCCTCTTGAGATGCCAAGAACATGTGCCGTTGAACCTTCAACGCCATAAAGTGTTTGTGGTGCCATCTTCTCGGAAGCTAGTTTGAAATGGTCCACGAGAATGAGAAAAGTAAGTCCCGAGTCTTCAACAGCCAAGCTGTGATTATTGACAATGGATCTGGACTGTGCAAGGCCGGGGTCTCGGGAGAAGTTGGCCCGCGACATGTCATCGCTTCTGTCCTTGGGTGCCCCAAAAGCAAATTATCGCTCTCCAAAGGCAGGCAAAAGGAATGCTATGTAGGCGATGAGGCCCAAGACAGGCGAGAAGTGTTGTCGTTGAGATATCCTATTGAGAGCGGCATCATTACTTCATGGGATGACATGGAGAAGATCTGGAAGCATATCTATGACAAAGGGTTGGGAATCAAAGCATTTGAGAGGCCTTTGCTAATGACGGAATCGCCTCTAAATCCCAAGGAAGATCGAGCCAAACTCACTCAGCTGATGTTTGAACACTTCAA